>NC_090929.1:1050595665-1051240317 GCF_040938575.1 Ambystoma mexicanum | reverse complement strand
ACTTCTCCTAACCTGCGTACCTGACCCCTTCTAGGGGAGGAGAAAAAAACCTAAGGGGAGTAGACGGACTGCGTTGTCCTGACATACCTAATGGAAAAAAGATGGGTAACTAACCAGACATTTTTCCCTAAAGGGACATGAAATATCAGGCTAGCACAGTATTACGTCTGAATGATGGCTGCATAGGAAGGCCAAATCCCCCAATAGGTCTGTTAACGACCTCCTCCACCAACCCCTGTCTTTTCTTTGAAGGATAAAAAATGAGAAAATAAATAAAAACAAAGTAATTCTTTAAACAACAGGGAGGCGTTAATGCTTCACACACAGCTTAACCATTGCTGTAACAAAGGAATACGCTGAGCAAGTGCATCACAAGCTGCTTACCCTAGCAGGGTGTGGAAACCAGCAGCATGCTATGGAAAAAGCCTCACATCCAAACTCAGACGAAACCTGAAGCCGAGCGGCACTCATAATATCTGTGCTGAAAATTCAGACGCAATATACCTGTATTGCCAAAATAGTGAGAGACACTTTGTATTTTTTTTATATTTTATTCCTAAAATATAAAGGAGATGGTACATGGCACTCCCTTCACCTGCGCAGCAGTAAGCAAAGCTGTTGCCAGGGCACGCGTGGGGATTGAAGTGGGTGGCCCATATGTGGAGAACCTGCACTTTTCCCATAATGTTTCCTTAAAAGGGAAAAACTTTCTTGTACCTCATCCGGTATAATTTTGAATAATTTAGCATTTAAATTGCGCTACGAACCCGCAGGTATCAGAGCGCTGATCAACACTACCCATGGGCCTGTGGCACCGCACAAGAAGGGAAAAAAACTGCCATCACTAGCCCCCCTCCCCGCGTCGGGAGTAAAGCAAAGCTTTCAACGACCCGCGTGTGAGGTCTTTGGGGAGGGAGGGGCCGGTCGGCGGTTAGCCAACAAACGTGTCATTTTAGTAGACTTTCCGCCGCACGTCGGGCCTGAGGCAAAAGCTTCTAAAAGGGACGTGTGCGACGGAGGGTAGCACAAACAGCAGCCTGTGTGCGTGAGGTCTGAAGCAAGGTCTTCGAAAGACCTGCACGCAACAGCTGACAACATCTTTAAGAAAATAAACACATAAACCACGCGTGACAGGCCTGAAGCTAAAGCTTCTAAAAGGGCCGCACGCGACGGAAACCAAAACGAAAGGCTGTGCGCAGCTCGCACTAATTTATGAAAGAAAAATAAACACAGAGCCCGGCACTGCCAGACGCCCCCAAACCCATGCGTGACGGGCCTGAAGCTAAAGCTTCAGACAGGCCTGCACGCGTTGGTTAGGAAAAAAGGTTTCCTTAAATGCGAAATGCTCGCTTCATAAAAGGAACCGCACTACAAATAAAGCGCGGGCGCTCGCGACCCATTATATTTATTAGACGCCACGAAGTAAGTGGCAGGTCACACAATACTGCAAGAAAAAACTTAAAATAAGGAAACACAATTCCCAAGATGAAAGCAGTAAAGCACCCAGCATATTATATATGATACACCAATTCATATGGCACCACTGACTAACATGCAAGGCACAAAGAAAGCAGTGACTTAGCTGTGGTGTCAGCAGCAAAGAAAGAGGAGTTGGGTTTAGAGTAAAGGACATATATAGAGGAGGGTCCCTGCTCACTGGTCCCCTGCAGGGCGTGACCTGTCCTCCATGATGGATTGGGGAATCCCCCTTGCATTGACATTGAACTCTATTTAGTTCTGTTATTGAAACTTTCTTGTTTGTAAAAGTTTTTTCTTTGCTGCTGTGGATTCAGAGTAAAGATTGTAATGCATAATATGAAGCCTCCTGTCATGCCATAGAATCCAAGGCGGTTGCGTTGTGCATGCCGGTGTCGTTGCTGATAGTGTGTCCATGCCAACCTCCATTGTTGTAGGAACGGAGCTCCAATTCCATGGGACAAACTGGATGCTTTTCTTGTTTTCTTTCTGGGCAATAGCGCTTTTTTAGAGGATTCATGACCCACTGGGAACGTGACAGTAGGTTACACTGGAGCTGGTTTCTGGCTCAAGGAGGAATGCTAGTGGTTGGACTGGGAACAGGTTTGCAACAAGGGGAGTTGGCCAGGCTTTTGGAAGGAATGGGATCCCTTTGCCACTGGCTGTAAGCTGTTTGCCTAGGTTGGGGACAACGGAAAATAGTTTGTGGAAGGAATGGAGTCCTTTCCAGGGCTGGATAAATTCCACAAACCCCCACACCTACCACAGGTGCAGAAGGACTCAGAGTGGACTAAACCCAATGGCAGAAACTCAACACAGGTCAACATAGGAACGTATGGTCACACACACACATGCACGCACAGACACACATACACACACGCACTAAAGGCACAATGTCCATGGTGGGCAATGTCTAGTGTGCCAGAACACAAGCAACTATAGGGAGTTAAAGACAGGACAAAATACACACACTCTAGACCACGCAAGCACTTGACAGAAATAAACCACGTTCATAGATAGCACAGAAATTATAGTCAGGGGAGAATATACAGTCAAGATGAGAAATGCATTTGGGAAAAATGAAAGTCACACAAAACACTGGTAAAATGAAAACCCACAGTAAACAACAAGTGACATATGGAAACTGCCATTTCCTCCACAGTCATGGGGGGGATGTAATCCAAAGAAAATCATCCACAGGAAAAAAAAAATAATACTAATAATTTGTTAGGAATCACATTTACATGGGAGTCTGGTCATTGGACCCAGACTCAATCCGCGAGTCTTCTCCTGGAACGGGACTCTGTGCCAACCCCACCCTGACCATGCGAGCGCTGGATCAGGCCACGGTCTGGAACCAAATGAAAACAGACACCAGTGAAGAGAGGAACAATTCAAACGAATACGTGTGCTGCATGCATTGAAACAGAAAGAGCAAAGGCAGCTGCCGGTGACCTTGGATATATCTATTGGCCGCCCACTACTAGGACACACGCGCCTGACCACAAGATGGCATATGGCCTTTTCGAGCACTCACTTGTAGGCAAAATGAATTATTTGGGAAAACGGAACACATGAATGCACTGTGAGGAAATAGAGGTCTACCTGGGGATACATGGAGACTTTTTTATTTTTTTGTATTTATATATTTATATAGCGCCAGAACCCGCAGGTATCAGGGCGCATTAGGAGAAGAGATCTAACCAGAATCATCATTTTATAATACGTAAGGCGGCTGGAAGTTTACTCCATCCCCGGGCAGCTTGTACCAGGAATGAACAGCCGTTCCCTTTGACCTGCTTACTGTTGGGGCATATCAGTGTCAGGGTATTGGCAGACCTAGTTATTCTGTCCGACCTTTGCACTGAAATACATTCTTTAATATATTGAGGGGCTTGACCATAAAGACATTTGTAAACAATTGTAAGAGTTTTAAAGCGGGTTCTGGCTTTCACAGGGAGTCAGTGTAGTTCCCTTCTGTGTGCCAAGATGGGCTTATGCCGGGGTACTTTCTTCACTATCCGAACTGCATCATTTTGCAGCAGGAGTTTACTTAAGCAGCCCATGTTTGCCCCGACCAATAAGGCACGACAATAATCGATTGTGGGCATTATAATAGCTCGAACGAACATGGAGTAGTTGGTTGCGGAAACAGAAGGCGTCACCAATATCAGCAGTCTTAGTTGAAATTGGGCTTTGGCCACGACTGTGCCTATATGGGTCGACATACTCATGGATGGCTCGAGTATAGAGTTTTAACTTTGCCAGCGACCTTGATATGGCGCTCCTCGATATCAAAGCCAACATATTGGGCCTGAAGAACAAATTGTGCCCAAAATAAAGTATAAAAGGAGATAGACATCTCCAGATATTGTGGCAGTGAGAACAGCACTTCAGACAGTGGATGTTACAGCTGTGAGAAAGGTAGGATAAGCAGAGGGGAAGAGTAAGAGAACAAGACGAGTAGTCCACACTGGGAGCGTTTTATGCCTAAGAGGAGAATAGAGCTGTGAGCCTGCTGGCACCTTGACCCAGAAGTTGGAAAACCCAGAGGACACAGAAGAGAAGGAGCAAAAGAGTAGCCTGCTGGGGCTTTAGCCCAGATAGTGGATAGAAAGCCGGATACCAAAAGAAAGTTTGTAACCATGAAGAACATGTGGTGGAATCAGCCCAGGGGGACATTACTTAGCTGAGGGGTTAGAGTTACTGCAGTCAGAAAAGGACCCAGTTAGGGTGGGAAAATCCTACCTAGGATATCTCTATGGCAAAAGGGAGGGGGAAAGCTGTAAAGTCCTATCCTGTTAAGAGTCTAAGTAGACTCAATTTCCAGGTGGGTAATCTGAATGATCTTGCACTGTTGGAAAAGTGTCATACAAAAACAGTGTCCTGAACGACGGTTCATTATTGAGGGCCAAGGCCATGTAAAGAAGTATGCAGAGTCACGTAAAACCCCTTCAGACTGTGAGTACATTGAATGATGCTTTCCTGGGTGCATATGGATTGCACATAGGCCCTTTTCACTGGATTTGAATGACCCCTCTATCCTGACGCTGTACCTGGCCCCCTTTTATGTTGATTACATATCCTTTCTAATTTTCATAAGCATTTCTCTCACCCTACGCTTCCCCTTGGACCCGGGAAACTGTGAAGCTGGGAAATCGTTGGGAAAGTCAGGCCAGGGAGACCAGTCTAAACATAGTGCAAGAACTAATAAGGAGTAGATGGGTGACCCAGTCTTCTACATTAGAGGTCATCCGTGTAGTGACAGGGAGTTCAGTGCTATATGATTGCTGCCTTTGTAAGTATCGAGATACATTTTTGGTTTAGACCTTTTTCCCTCCAAAGAGGCCATTCTCTGTTTACTTTGAACCATTTCCTTACCAACCTTACACCTTGGTTTAACCACAAACAAGACCTGTTATCGTTACTGTATTACGTATCTGTGTGGTCGATTCCTCCCTCATCATGACATGTCATGAAACAGCATGACAAATCATCATGACAAAAGACATACCTAAACATGATTTCATGTTATCGCACACCATGACATATCATGACTTCACCTACCATGATATCTTATTGCATAACATCATGTCACAAAATATCATGACATGTCGTACCATGATAATGCATGGCATGAGCTATGATATGACATATAACATGACAAATCATGTATATATTATAGTATGTAATCATGACACATCAGCAATATCATGACATGATGTATTGTGGCATATTTCATGATGGGTCACATAACATCTCATACCATGGTATATGATGACATATGGGGACCATGTCCAACACCTGAAGGCCCTGCAGCAGCAACAAAGCTCTCATATGTTAAGGGCGGGCGCAGTTTGGCTTCTTACCTTGACTCTGGTAAGGGTGTTGTAAAGGTAGCGGCACACCGTCCCTGAAGCCACCTTGGCATATAGTGACACAGATGACCCAGGGGGCAGTATGTCCCTGGGGAAAAGCCAACAGGCAAAAACCTCTGTACACCGCTGGATGGAGATGAAGTGTCTTGATAACTGGACTGCATTTGGAATCAAAATACTTAAGCAGGAGTCAGCATCTGGAGACTGGCAGTGACAGGAGGTACAGAGGGAAAGCAGGCAATTAAAAGACACACAGAGGGGAGAGCAGGATGTCAGAAAGATAGGAGAAGGAAGAATACAAGGTCCACAGACTGGCAGAAAGCAGACACCTGAGAAAGAAAAACAACTCGAGGATGGAGACAGCAGAATCTTAGGAATATGGTTCATTGCAATGCGTGGAGGATGCGAGACAACGCTCCATATGAATGAGGATCTCAAAATTGGAAGTGACATCAGAACAGGTTCCGATGTTGGCAACATATTGGGCAGGTCAGGACAGCAAGTGCCATCCAAGAATGGCGTGCCGTTCATGCAGGTGACCTTCTGTGCCACTGCATCGGGAATGCAACACCGTCTGCCTGCAAGGCTAAGATACCTGCAAATGTGTCCTGGACCTGATGGAAGCAATCTTTGTCATTCCTATAGGCCCTCAATATGTCATAGGCCCACCCCATATGCCAGGAAGTGAAGGAATACCATTTTAAGAAATGTCTTTGTCACATCCTGCCATTCATGGTGACCTTTACCTCCACATGAACATTCTGCAGAAAACACTGTTCTTCCCTCTGAGATGAATGTAGGTTCATCATCCTTGACCTGGTGGAAGTCATCTTGACCAATGTTTTTGGCTCGGAGAGGGTCATCTGACACCTTCTATCCCTCCTTGTTCACTATCCACATTGCATCCAGCCCAGGCTTTCTCAGCCAAAGGCCAAAAAACATCAAAGAACTGCTCCCTGTTTAGGTCTGTTTACCTCAGAAAGGGCTTAAGCCTCTCCCCAACACCTAGTTCCCTGGCTTTGTGTTGATCTGCAGTGATGGGTGAATTATTGAAAGGGTGACATTCTGTGGTGGGCCTGTTTAGCCATGCTAGGACCAACATCCAGAGGCCACATTTCACATCACCGGCTCCTCTTTGGTAACAGTGAGCACCACATGCCTGTGCCTTCCAGTGTCTATCTACCAAGATTTGTTCCTTGTTCGCCTACCACCATGTTCTTGCATATCTTCCTTGTCCATTTTACTATCATGCGGCTTAGTTGTGGAGGCAGCTTTTGGTGCTAGGGTGCAATGGCATATAGCTCCCAAGGGGACACCCTCATTGTAAATGGATCAAGGTCCGAGGGAGCTGGTGAATATTTTCATTGGAGTTAACAACCCTCTTGGATTAGCCAGACTGACCAAGCAAAGTGAGTGAGCCCCAGGTAAAGTAGGGGGATGGCGGAGGGGGGTTCTTAGAAAAGAAAATGTTAAATAATAGATTGAAAAGGTACTTTTAGCAATAACATCTTTGAGAACATATTGGGGTAGAAAACCATACAATTTACACAACATATAACAAAAAAGAGAAGGCAGGTCACCAAAAGTACACAATAGCATTTTACAACAATTTCATGATGCCCATGTCCAGAGTATGTGCCAGCGTTGTCACTGTAAATCATTTTCATGAAGCTGTGATCACAATATTTTTCAGCATTGCAACTGCAAAATAATGTTATGACGCTGCACCAATATGTATCAGTAATGCTAATGCAAATAACTTACGTGAAGATTAGTCAATATATTCCAGCATTGCCACTGTATGCCACTTTCAATTTTGCTGCACACACAAAGGTGCACCAAATTTCCTTCCACGTCCTCATGCCAATACACTGAACTTGCTATAGGAGTTTGGAATGGACACATTTTCTTAATAAAGATCCGGTATTACCATTTGACTCCTAACACCCCATCTTACCCTGATGGCTGGCACTAAAACATGGATCTCCCACAGGACAATGGGCCTCATTACACGGATGGCGGTAATGGTTAACGGTCACGGTTAATGGTAACGGTGACCGTTAACCATTACCGCCTTACTACGAGGTCCCTTAGCGGGTTGGTGCTTTAACGCCTGCCTTTTGCAGGCGTTAAAAACCAACCCGCTAAGGGACCTTGGTGCTAATTACGGCACCGCAAAATTGCGGTGCTGTAATTAGCGCCTTCCCCATTCCCATAGAGCCCTATGGGGCAGAAATGGGAATGGGGAAGGGCAATGGTGGAAGGGGGATTTACCGCCCCTCCAACCTTGGAATGGGGCGGTAAATCCACTTTCCACCAAGGCGGTGCCGGTATTTTACCGGCATGAGCCATGGCGCTAATAGCGCCATGGCTCACTGCCTACCGTGTAATGAGGCCCAATGCTACTTTTGTAGTCTTTCACACTGACTTCCTCTGTAATACAGTTCGTGTACACAGCATGTGAGAATGAATTTTGAAAATGAAAGTCTGAGTCTCTGTCATTGTTAAGAAAAGCACCACGTGGGCTCTGAGTACCTGAGCTTCCTGGTAATGATGCAGAGGGGTAGCCAGTCTGTCTTTAAATGCTGAGGCAAAGAAAAGGTAACACGAGGAACCTGCCCAACACCCATCTAATGAATAATAGGTCGGGAGTGGACGGCTCCTAACTTCTCAGGATTGCACTTCCCTGATTAGCATGACGCCAGGACAGTACAAGCACTGGCAGGGAAGGCCAACTGATGTTGAGTAGATGTAGTGCACAGCACTCCGAAGGCAGGGTGCTGGTCTCAGGAGGCTTAGCAATGTACTCTGTACGCAGATGTCAGGCTTTAGTGGCAAGGTACCCAGACAGAGACTTAAGACTAGGAAATGACATAGGCCCTAAGGTGAATCAAGGAGCTGAGATCCAGAGCAAGGGAAGCCAAAAGGAGGAGAAAACAAGGAACAAGGGAGGGGAAAGAGAACCCTTACTGAGGAAGGACCCCTTCCAAAGGAACTCAGGACAGGGGCCAAGAAGGAACACCCAACCACAGGAGCAAGGAACTAGGCTGGACGCAGGGGAACCAAGGAACAGGAACAGAGAACAAGGAGCAGAGCGTGCAGCGATCTGGAAACAAACCGCATTGAGACACGGTTTATGTGGGCGGGGCACTAATATGGGACCGGGTCCGAAGCGAGGCTTGCAACGCAAGCCTGCGTTGCTTCAGAGTCAGACGGCCTGTGCATGCGTGGAAGGCAGGACACACCGCCTGCACATGTGCAGACACGCAAACATGGAGTAAACGCGGTTGCCACAGGTGCCAATGAGGGTAAACCCTCCATGACGGGACCCACCTGCCCTGGCGACCCCGCCTCCTCATCCAGGTAAGCGGCAGTGGTGTGACAGTCATGCACGCTCACACTCACACCACTACATTTACTAGTATGCATCCAGACCCACAAGTCCTCGCCCACCCGGCTCCAACTCTCAGGCCTCTATTTCCCACACACCCCCATACTTACAGCGTGGCGGCAGTCCCTGACACATGCATCCCGGCTGGAGGTCGAGGAGAGCACAATGCGGCATGATGGGCCGCTGTTCCCAAACACTGGGTGCTGTCATCTTGACTATATCGTGCAAGCGTGGGTGACCAGCATTTGGTCTCTACACATGCGTAATGCAAGGGATGCATGTGGGGAGCCATGACAACCACGCAGGATGCAGCACTCGGTTTCCCAGGCTGTTTTCAGTATTTAAACAGTTTGGGAACCTTGTACCTTGCATCTTATCACTCCCTTGTTTGTAGTGCCCTTATGCCTGGTTTCCACTAATTTCCAGGTCTGACCGTGCATGTCCTGGCCCTAACTATCTGTTACCTTGTTCATTGCCTGCCAGTTCCTGCTCCAATCACCTCCTGAAAGTCTCTTTGTTCCTCTCTATCTGCCTGCTTTTGTTCTTTTCCTTTCTGCCCAGCCTGCTAGTTCTCGCCCTCTTTTCCCCTTGTCTCTCACCTGTTTGCTCCAGTTGGACTCTGCCTTGTCTCCTGGCCATCTGCCTCGTTGTTGCCCTTACGACCTTCCTGTCTACGGTGAGGACCTGCTGTCTCCATTCATCAACAGAACCAGCTTCTATTGCCAGTTCTTGAAATATCCTTTTACCACGTAAGTCAAGGGAAAGCTCAACCGTGGTAAAGGAAGAAGAGTCATCCGTATCTAGGTCACCACTTCCTGGGTCCGTTGGGTTGGTTTCCTGTGTCCACATAGCATTACAACAGTTTTTTCCAAGGAGTTGCAATGACGCAGCATCTAGAAGAGTCATGTACGCATTGCAGGTGTTACGCCGTGCTTGACAGCCTCATGGGTACGATCTTGACCAAGATTCTTGTAGTGCTTCTGATCATCCAGAAGATCAAATACCATATCCTCATATCATGTTTTATTCATGATATTGATGTGTGAGAAACCTGAAGAAGTCTCACTCACTAGTCCCCAGGGATCTGTCATCCAGGTGGCAAGGACACGGCCATCCCTATTGGATCCAGTTCCTGTGGGTGCAGTGCGGGAGGATCACCTGGATGAGGGGTCTTCGGGGAGTGGATTGGGACACCGAAGGGTGGGATGTGGTAACACCCCTTTTCTGACAGAAACACTTTCTCACACTGTGAAAGACAACAGACTAACACCAGAGCCATTTGCCTGACATGTCCCAACACAAGGGTCAGGCAAAGTCAGGCAATTGCCGATAACTACACACACCTGATTGCCCTTTCCCTTCCACATAGGGATAAAAGGCAGAGCACGAGAGCACACTCTGGGCAAGGCCGAACACATGAGTAAGCAGCTATTCCGGGATGGCAGTTCAAACGAAGGAGAAAGGAGGGTGAGACCTGAAAGGACAACACAGAGGGAATTGCCCTTGCACTTTTCAAACAAGACCCGCGAAACTTCAGAGAAAGGAAATGTAAGAAGGTGAATCGCTTCTGGCGAATGATGTGACATATGTCACTGGTACCCAGGGCCCTCCTGCACTGATAGCCAGGGCAGGGAGAAGCACTTGCTGCTGTGGTACCGCCCTTGACTCCAGTGGCAAAAGAGAAGCTAACGAGTTCAGCACAGCCGGTGAGTCGGAGGACGTTGATAGAGACCAGACTGTCTTAGGATCAGGTTTGCAGTGGCAACATTATATATGAAGAAAAGAAGATAACTAGACATGGGTCTTTTGTGAACAAACTTTGTACCAGAGATAGAATGATCCCACACCATGTGGGCGTTCATTCGAAGACCTATGGCTGGAACCCATCTCTTGAACAAAGAGAAAGCATTGAACTAAGGTTGGTGAAACTACAAATACCAAGAGGTGCGTGGGGTTTCAAAGTGGTCATACAAGGGTCAAACCCCTTCTACAGTTGAAAGTCTTTGACACAGTGTGGAAGCAAAGTGAACTGTATTACTGGGGCAAATGTGAACCCGACTGAGGGATGCCTGTGAGATCATTGTGATGATAGAACTGTGTGTAGCCTGACTGGAGGCTTAAGGGAATGACTGACAGGGGGCTGACACCCAGACTTAGGTACAGGGAAAACCTAAGTGGTCTAGATTGAGTTTCTTTTGAACTGTGGGACTGTGAAGCTCTCCCTTGCCTTAGAATAAGGGAGTGACCCAGCGAGACGTGACCGCCCTTTGGAAGTCTCTGTTTGAATTGGCAAGTGATTTGGGAGTCTGGGAAAAGGAGGTCTGAGCCCGGATGAGGGGGACCTAGGTAAAAGGGAGAAAGCAAACTGAATGGTTGTTTAAAAAGACAATGAGACTTCTGAATAGTACAAGATGATGATATATAGATTAAAAAGCTAAGTAAAGTGAATTGTAGTGACAAACGTTAACCCGACTGAGGGATGTCCACAGTGAGGGGTTGGTCTGAGCCCGATTGAGGGAGGCTAACGCTGATAAAAGAGTCGGAGCCCGGCTGAGGGGGATCCTAGGGTGAACAGTAATCACCCACCATGAAGATTAACAGAAGGAACTTATTTTTGTTGGCTTATCAGGCCCTCTGAAGCAAGAGACTTTGCATGGAAGAGATTTGGACACAGAAGGCCCTGATACAGAGGAAAAGGAACTGTAAGCTTGTGCTGGAGATGCCTGGGAGTGTGATGTTATCAAGAGTCCAGCCTTGTCCCATGCTAAAAATGTGGGGAAGGGAGACCCGGGTCATGACATCCTGACTTATCATTTTGTGAACACTTCTTTCTTTTCTGGTGAACATTATCCCACACTATTTTGTAGCATAGCAGTAAGGATTGGCAACATGTTTTTTTAGTATAGGCCCTTTTTATTTGATTCCACTAGGACAGTATTATTTTTATTTGATGGTCGTAGCTTGCACCCATCTTAGATTTAGGTTTGGATTAGGTGTTTATCTCACCCTTTTTTACAGTTTAATAAACACTCTTGAACTGTAATCCCTTGTGTCTGTCTTGCTTTGATAGCATGCTTTCCTTAGATATGGTGTCAGCGGTGGGATTTGATTCAACTGTTAAAAATTGAAATCCATACTGATAATTGCCATACAACCAGAAGGGGAAAATAAAATTGTTCAACTCCTTGAATCAGACCGGGTATCCACACTAAAAGAGGTGTTATTCTCACAACTTCGTATACGGACTGGTCAACAGGATCTGTTCTTTAAAACTCAAGTGCTATTAGACACCATTCCTCTTTCACATTATAATATACAACAGTGTGATCGAATAATATTGAACGTTCGACCCAGCTTTTCTTTCATGAGACCTAGTGCTCTGAACCCGCACTCGCCTTTCAAACCTTTTTTTTGGTACTCAATTGCCATCCGTTGTGGGGCCATCAGGGTTACAGATTAATTTTCCAAAGCCATTACTTCGGCAAACTCAGAGTCAGAAGAATCAGAAGACTTTGAAACCTTATCCGAGGGAGTCGAGAGTTGTTTCTTTTCTAATTCGGAAACATCCACAAAAGGGACCCTTACATCCCCAGAAGAAACGGCCGATCTAGCCAACGTCATCGCCCAGCTAGCGGCCCATCAAATGCAGGCCGAAGTCAGACTCCAAGAAAATGCAATTAAACTGATTGAATTGCCAGCGACACCCTTACTGCCACAGGAGGTACTTCAACCAAATCTTGAAGGCAAATATCTAGGACATTTTGTCTTGAACTTCGAACGTCTAGCTGAACAGCTAGGATGGGAAAAGAACCTTAAAATATGTTATTTGGACTCCTTTGTTGAAAGGTGAACTAAAAACTTCCTATCAACTACTTAATCTTACACAGGGGGTCACCTTTCTATCCATCAAAGAGGGACTGTTAAAAAGAGTGGGGCAAACCTGCAATTTGTATCAGCAGAAGTTGAGGACCATTATGTTAAACCCAGGAGAAACCCTCTTAGAAATGGGTGAATGTGTCAAAAACACTGTGGTTCTGTGGATCAATATCAAATCCTTAGAAGAGCTGACAGAGATGATCACCCTAGAACAATTCACTAATTCCTTATCCCTTTTTTGCAGGAAGCTGTTCTACAGTTAAATCAACCTACCCTAGCCACGGTCATTGAGACTGCCCAAAATCACTCAGATGCAGCCAAACAATTCCACTCGGCCCATCGTTGGGACGAACGGAAAGATCATAAGACTATCCACCGACTTCAACCTCAAGGAATGGATAAACAAGGTGGGTCGTATATAATCAAAGAAGGGATGCCAAGAGAAAAAGTAGAAACACAAAGAACTGATCCTAAAACCATAGATCAAGGCAAAAGGGAGGAAATAAAAGGAAGCAGGCTATCTCCGCCTGCCTGTTTCTCCTGTAGAGAAACAGGACATGTAGCTAGACTCTGTCCAAAGAATATAAGGGACGAATCTATGGAAATAGGCTATTTAAAGGGTGAAGAGTGGGAAGAACCCCAAGAAGAGGTAGAGACCTTTAGTATCTGTTTATGTCAATCCTTTACTAAGTTAATATATGAAAATGCTTGGGTAAATGGGAGGCAAGTAAGGGCCTTAATTGACTCGGGTAGTAAGCAAACTGCTATACGGGCCTATTTAGTTACAAAAATGGACCTGGAAAATGCGGCCCTGGTTAGAGTTACATGTGTGCATGGGGACAATGAAGTGTACCCCAAAATACCTGTACACATTAATATCCACTGGCCCTCCTCTCCCCCCTCTGTCTGTGCTTGCTGACCCTCCTTCAGCCACCCCCCACCCTCCTTCTCGTCATTTCCCTTTTCTCCCCTGATGAGGTCGCTAGACAAGTCTGATCTATGAAAGCCTCGTCAAAACAGGTTCATCTCTGTGCCTTTAAAACTATCAAGGACCACAATGACACCCGCGCCCCGGCCCTTGCCTATTTTTGCAACCACTCCTTTGTCTCAGGATCATTCCCCTCCCCTATGAAGCACTCCCTTGTGCATCCTCTTCTCAAGAAACCCACAACTAATCTTTCTTGTCCGGCTAACTATCGCCCAATTTCCATTACTACCTTTCTGGGCAAACCCCTGGAAAAGCTGGCCATCTCTGAGCTTAACCTTCATTCTGATTTTGTTGGCTGTCTCCATGACCACCAGTCTGGCTTCAGAGCTGCCAGAAGCATGGAAACAGCTCTCCTGAACATCCGTGAAGATCTGCTCTCCAACCTTGACTCTAACATTCCCTCTGTCCTCATCCTACTCAATCAGTCTTCTGCCTTTGACACGGTCAACCATACCATCCTGCTGAACCGTCTCTGTGATAACCTGGGTATCAATGATCAGGCTCTGGCCTGGCTGAAATCATTCCTCTCTGATCGACCCTCCCAGTCCAACTTGGGTCCTTCCTATCTTCCTCTTTACCTGTGGTGTTCCCCAGGTGTCTAACTTCTCGCCTTGGCTTTTCAACCAATACCTGGCAACTCTTGCCCACTGCATTGCCATTTTCTGTGCAAATTTCCAGTGCTACGCTGATGACACTCAATTCATTTTCAGGCTGCCCTCGGCCACCTCCTCTCCCTCACTCATCTCTGATTGCCTAACTGCCATTCAAAATTGGTGTGCCGCCAATGATCTTTGTCTGAATACCAGCAAGACGGAGATCCTCCTCATTGGCACACCTTCACCATCCTTTCCCCTCACTCTCTGGCTGGCCTCCCTTGGCCCTCCTCCTACCCCCACCTGCGAGGCTAAGAACCTCAGGGACATCTTTGACCCCACACCTTCCTTCTCTGCCCACATCTCTGATGTCTCTAAAAAGTCAAACTTCCTACTGCACCTCCTCAGAGGTACTCTGCCTTTCCTCTCCTTCCCCCAGAAGCTCACTGTCTCCCAAGCTCTGGTTCTCTCTAGGTTGAACTATTGTAACAGCCTCTTTCTAAATCTACCTGCCTCTACTCTCTGCCCTCTGCAACTAATCCAGAACAGGACTGCAAGACTTGTCCTTGGCCTCAAGCCCAGGGATTGTATCTCTGCAGCTCTGAAATCTCTCCACTGGCTCCCAGTGGATGCACTGATTAAATTCAAAACCCTCTGCATTGTCCACAAGGCTTTCTGGGGCCTGGGTCCAAAATACCTTCAGCTATCCCTCCGCAGATACCTCCCCTATTGAGCTTTTCGCTCCTCTAACTCTAACTCCCTCAGGGTCCGTCGTTTTTCAAAGAAATGAGCTGGCGGCAGATCTAGTCTTCGGCTGGGGCCTCCCTCTGGAACAGCCTCTCTGTCACTCTAAAACATTTCTGGTTCCGGAAGCACTTCAAGAACTTCCTCTTTGCTTTTGCCTTCGCCCCTCTCTCCCCTGCTGATCTGTTCTCTCTCTGCACCGTGCACCTGGCCACCCTCTGTCCTCAGGGCCCAGGTACCTGCTCACCCTGCCACTCTCCCGCACTGCCTCCGGGCCACCCCTTGCACTGGGGTCTGTATCTGTACCCATACAGTCCCCTGCCCTTTGGCTGGGGCCTCCCTCTGGAACAGCCTCCCTGCGACTCTAAAATTTGAGGAGAACCATCTCTGGTTCCGGAAGCACCTCAAGACCTTCCTCTTTGCTTCTGTCTTCACCCCCCCTCTCCCCTGCTGATCTGTTCTCTCTCTCTGCACTGTGCTCCTGGCCTCCTTCAGTCCTCCTGGCCCAGGCACCTGCTCACCTTGCAACCTCCTGCACTGCATCCGGGCCGCCCCTTGCCCTGGGGTCTGTATCTGTACCCATACAGCCCCCCTTTTCTTCCTTCACTTATCAGACCTACCCTGTCTGCTGCCTTAAACCCAGCACTTGCCACTTGCTGGCTGCACTACCATTGTTTGTTGCCTTTTTAATTTATTAATTTATTATTATTTATCTGTTTGTCCGTTGCTTCGCACTCTCCATTTCTCCCCCTTCCATGCACTTCTCCCTCCCCCTCTCCCATGCACTTGCGCATTGTCAATGTCACTGGGCCTAGTAAGATCGTTGTTTTGTTCTCCCTTGTTCCCCTCCCCTTGCCTTGTAGTGCTCTGAAACACTTGTGCATAAGCACGATAGAAATAAAATATCAATTCACTTCAATTCATCTTTCTGTTCTTTTATCTCTTAATTTCTGTGCTTCCTCCTCTTCTCTCTTCCTTTCTTGTTTATCCCGTTATTTCATTGCTCTCTGTCTGTTGTCATACATTCTTTGCTCCTCTGCCCTTTCTTCTTTTCTTTGCTGCTCCCCATGATACATCTGTTCTCGCTGCTGTCTACTCTTCCTCTTATGCTCGTATGCTTTCAATCTCCTCTCTCGTTCCCTGTCTTTTCTAACTGGTTCATCTTGTTCTTCCCTTTGCCTAACTTCCTCAATGCTTTTCCCATCTAGCTTGAGTAATATCTGTCCTCCTACCCATTCGTTCTGTATGAGCGTTAATTCATCAGCTTCATCCTTCTCTCCTTTCCATCTCTTGGTCTCTCGTTCTATCTCTGTCGATACATTCGATCGCTCACTTTTCTCTTCCGTGTTTTGTAATACCTTATAGAGCTCCCCTTTTCTCTTAGTCTACTCTGGACTATTGTCGCTACTATAAGCAGGCGGTTTGTATATCGGATTACTATACCCCCTCACCGCCTTCAGTTCCTTTAATGGATACAATCCTATGTCTTCCGTGCTATCGCCTTTAACCTCAGGCAAGGGGAGCAGAAGGCTCGACATCTATCTCTTTACACTGATTAAGCATCCAATCCTCAGGTATCAGGCCCCCTCTCTCTTCCTGATACATTTTCCAAAGCTCTACAATAGCTAACTTTTCTCCAACTTCTTTCCCGTGTACGCAGCGTGTAAGTATGTGGTCATGTGTTGCAATACTGCTTTCGACAATGATCCCCCTTGTGGCCATGACATGAACATCTTATCTGCCATGACTTTTACCCATTCTGGACTGTACTTTTTTAGCTTGGGCATATTTTTTGGCAATGTCTTATATAAATGCATCAAAGGTGTAATATCTCCCATTGTGACGAGTCTCAATTGACTGTCACTGCTTACCAGAATTTACACAAAATACCTTTATAAAAACAACAATATGAGCGCTCTCCAACAATCGCAGCTCAAACCTCTATTTTCTCAACATTCTCAACCTACTTCTAAGTCGGTACCGACAGTTTCTCTAGGTAGGCGCTATGTCTTTTTAACCTTTTTTCAACTCTCTTCACAAAATTGTCGCTCTTCGACACCTCAATATACCACAAATACACAGACAGACTAGTCGACTCTTCACATTTATCCTCAGTGATCACTCCTCTTATGTCTGCCCCTAATTATACCCTGATCACAGGATTTGAGTTGTCATCTTATAAGAAACCTGTTTGTACGTAGCCTAGATTACTTCGACTGAAGTGTATGACAGTTCCTTCTGAATCCCCTTGGATTAGGACTCTCGGGCCTTATTCTCTCTTAATTTCACATTCAAAAAATCACACATTGCCTTTACCCGTTACTTCTAACTACCACAATCCCATCCCCTCAGTTTGCCATTCTCCTTAGTCTACTCACCATTCGCTCTTTCAACTTGAATCCTTGCAATCTTCGGGCTAGATGGCGGAGGGTACTCGATCGTCTGAAACTCTAGAGTCTATAGATCGATGGCTCTTTCTATCCAACCATCCGACATGCTACCAAGTGAACCCTTATGGTCCTTTTAATTAAGGTAACGCATAGTATGATGGATGGGATGTAGAATACCTCTCGCACCAAACAAGAAGATTGACTCAGGAAGTTGGCAAAATGTTCTGTTTTAATATCAATTATCTAAAACAGGGAGTACAACGGACGTCGCACAGCACGATCTCAACACATTTCATAAAAAATTACACTTTTATAGCAAAATCTTGTCATATGTGATGTCATACTGCGTGGTAAACTACAAAAACCTACGGATGTTTGTGGTTGGTTAAAGGGGAACATCTAATAATGCTTTCTATATGGGATAGGATTGTGTTTCGCTCTCTATAGTCAGGTGGGCAACATATGTCCTCCTTTAGTGAAAGTCATAGTGCAAGTCATCCTTGACTATAATTAGAAACACAACACCTCATTAGATCTCAAACTTAAAGGCCCTTCGTTATATGGCCTTATACAATTGGTTGGCACGCTTGTGTTCTTCTGGCACATTCGATTCCCTAGCAGCAAGTAAGCAGGTAACCTGGGTGCCGGAGGGTAAACATGACCATACCTCCCCAACCAATTAGCCCATCATCTCTCATCACTCATGCCGTCTATCATTCAGATTGTCTTTGAACTTGGCCTTGTAGTAGCTTCTCGTCTCTGGGAATATAATGGAGTGTGAGCAAGTTCTTATCAAGGTTCAGGCTTGCATTCCCATGTCTATTCTCATCTTGGACTCACGTGATCAGAGACCGTGAATCGGCCCATTTTGTAGCATTTTATTGTCTTAAATGTAGAACTTGGCTCCCAGGATGTTCTCTCTGTGCAACTTTAACAAGGGTTGACTCGGCTTCTCACACTTACTTGTTCTTCGAGGACTGATAACCGGTTTTGGCTGCCCTTAACTTTTGACACCAAGCTAAGCAGCTTTCCTTTGGTCCATCTTCGAGCTTCAGCTTATTCTTTGCTGCGACACACACACAACTGTCAATCCTCCTTTCTCCATGGGGTGAGCTTACTAAAATTGTGGCATCGAATGTCCAGATTCTATAGACATATATAGATATTGGTGGCACCACCTGCAGTCTGTTTACTATGTATAGCCAGCCTTATGATTACTTAGTCTACTTGCGTTACAGCGTCTGTACAGTTATAAAATGACTTGCATTTTCTGCAGTGCTTCTTCACACATGCAGTCTTCATTCTGCACATAAAGGTCTACTCAATTATTTATTTTGCCATCAGATTCTATATCGTTTATTCACTCTCTTCTCTGGTCATCCTCCTTAGTGCATCACACTCATTTCTCGTGATGTCAACAGCTTATTCTTTTCATGTTTTCACACTTCCTCGGGCATCTCTCCCAGGAGACCATCCTCCTTTCGGGAATACATCACGTAGGGTTTTCTCAGTGGATACTTTGTCTCAAAGGCTTCTCGCAATATAGGTATTCTTACTGGTATTGCACATGGTGCTATTTCCGGCTTCCAACATATAGGCGGAAGAGGGGCGGGACTTCCTGCAGAGGCATTCGGCTGCTCCAAAGAAAGGCCCCTTAAGTAGTAAAACACGCGTTGCCATGACTTTATGACGAACCCATATAAAGGAATAATAATATTGCCAATGTTAGGAGGGGGGAATTGAACTGACAACAGCTGGCATTGAGGGTTTCCTAGGCATGTGTCTGTGTTCTGGTCAGGACATGCAGTGCTGAGTGACAAGAGTAAATCAAGTGGCAAAAGGTAGACGGCATCACTCAAGGATGTAGCCAATGTCTATAGCAGATACAATGAGAGCACATTTGTGGGCACGTGTGCTGGTTACATGACCATTTCAGCTGATACAAAAGTGCACAATTTTCATCAGGGCAACGAAGTGATGAGCTGCCCCGTCCATGGTGCTGCATGTTGCCGAATGCGGCCATATCCAAGCTTTCATGTTGACCCCATGCCCTGGTGTTGCATGCTTTCAGGGGATGGCTGTTCTACATTGTTTTCACCATGTTGGCACTGCTCTGCGACTCCCCACCCCTGACGTGCACCTGCTCCAGTGTTAAACCTAATTTCCGTGTGAATTATTATTCCATCGGCAGATATTTTGTTTGGAGAAATCATCCTGCAAGAGGTGGCGAAATCGCACAGAAAGTCTGAATGGAGTCCTATTTATAACTAAATGAAAGAAAAAAAAACGTTTAGAATGAAGAAAAACTGCTTGCCATGACCTTATGCAGAACCGCGAAACAAAAGATGATAGAGTCAATGCTGGCAGGGGGAATCGAACTGACAGTGGCTGGCACCTGGTGATGAAGGGTTTTCCCAGGGTTGTCTCCTATCCATGAGCCCACAGAGGCGACAGGGATGGCGTGCCTGAATGTCTTCGCGCTTGAAAGGACTTCTCCCTCCCTCACGCCTCCTCACAAAGTGGGTGTGTGAACTGTTGCATGCCCTTCCTACGTAAAGCAGGGGCATCAAATCAGTAGTTAAACAAACTCAATGGGTTCAGCGGTTAAGGTGTTAAATGTACTGTGTACACACAACACTTTCAGTGGCATGAGCCTCATATACATATCCTGTTAGGTGGCTGAAGTTGAGTGCTCCATGAAATAAGGAAAAAACCTTTAGATATAAAAACAATTCAACTGACCACAGTTAAATATGTTTTTCCATGACTTTATGCATGTCTCAAAAAAAAAAACTATCTAATTGTCACTGTTGGGAGGGCGAATTGAGCCAATAGCAGCTGGCCCCAGTTGATTCAAGGGTTTCACAGGGGGGCGTCCTATCCACAAGCCCGCCGGGGTATCAGTAATCATGTACGCCTGCATGCCTATGTGCTTGTGAATGGTGTACCTTGTGCGTTGTGTTCAGGGCATGTCGTTTCAGGCGCTTCAACTCCTGTTGAATGACAAAGGAGACATCAAGGGACAGCAACCTTGACAGCATCTGAAGGATGTGTCTGCCGTCTATCGGCGGTAAATGATACACCACCACAGTACTCAAAGAGAACTACCGGTCTCTCCACCGAGTCATGTCCCCCCATTTCCCATGAACAGGGCAAGAATTACATGAAGGATAGCCCATCTAGGAATTCAGGTGGCCTGACCAAGAATAATGTCCCCCTGTAGCTGTTCAGTGTCAGATCAATGATAAAAAGAATAACAAAAGAAACCTGACCAAAGAAGACAAACTAGTATACCTTCACACCACGGAAACATGGTTCCAATTTAACCTGACTACATTGCTTGATAGGACCACCCCAGTGGAATAATAAATCCCGTTCTGGAATGACCTGGCAAATCAGGTGGAGGCATCATCTGGATTAACCCTGAACACATAAACTATAATATGATAGACAGCGGGTTTTACCTAACGTCTGAACACCTTACGGTCAAATGAATCCACGTCTAGCATTAGAGTCATGATAACCTATGGTGCACGGTTTAAGATCCTCACATCCTTCCTGAATGGGTTGATCGTCTGGCAATAATCTTAAACTCTATATAGAAAAATTAGTTGTGGGAGACCTTAACCCATGGGATGACATCCTCTCTAACAAACCACAGCCGAACTTATTGAAACAAATGTTTGACTTTTGAGTCTCTCAATGTATGTAGGGCCCACGTATGCACACATCCACTGCGAGATCTCCTTCCGCCGCTTACACTAAACAAAGGTATATTTGATGTCAACATCACACCCCTGTTCTGGTCAGATGACCATATACTTTTCGGAAATCTGTAGCTAGCAGACGAACACTCCTCAAACATAACTCTCCCTCGCCACCACCGACTCCTTCTGACCTGAGAGGAATGCCTTAAGGGAAGACTGATACATTATTTCCCTCCCCGACAACCCCCCAGAGGGAGGACAAAACTGTAGAATATATCCTGCCCTCTATTCAGCAGATGATCCCAGCTACCCTAGCCTCAATATCTTCACTCTTTACCAAAATACCCAAACTAACCGTAATGGGGTATAAGAAACGGATTGCTCACTTTCAGACTTCAAGAAAGAAGGCTGGGATCTGTAATGTACATGGCTGATCGCACACTCATCTGAAAATGGCCGCCGTAGACATGCCAGTGGCTACACATTTATGGGCCAAAAAACCCATAAAAGAATTTGGAATGCTCTAACAAACCAGCAAGTATCTTCTAGAAGATCTACAAATACCTTACAGCACACACACAAGAAACCATAATGCACAGGAAACCCAAACAACTAGCAAACAACGTTGCTAAGTTTTACAGGGAAAGGTATTATCCACTTAAGCAAACATTAAAGCCAGTTTGTCACAAACACATGCAAGCTCCAGGTCACTCTCCCAAATACACACATCACAATGTTCACTCAACAACTACAGAAGACATTGTAAAAATAACCAGAGAGATAAAAAAACCTTCAAAGAAGACAATGGGGGTCATTACGACCCTGGCGCTAAGGGGTTAACGGCGCCGTAAAAGGCTGCAGCGCCGTTAACCCCTTAGCGCCTAATTACGAGGTCCCTTTGTGGGACCCGACCTTAACAGCTGGTCTGGACCAGCCGTTAAAGTAGGGACCCACAAAGGGTCCCTACTTCCCCAGTCCCATTGAGCCCTATGGGACAAAAATGGGAATGGGGAAGGGCCAATGTTCAATGGGGAATTACCGCCCCGCCAACCTTGGAATAGGGTGATAATTCCCCATTGAACATTGGCGGACTCGTTACAATACCGGCAGCACCCATGGTGCTAATAGCGCCATGGGTTACCGCCAGTATTGTAATGAGGGCCAATGATCCATGCTCATCCTATCTGCTTAAGGAGCTGCTGCTGTAGATAGTGATTTCCAGCCTGGAAAGGTTCTCCAATGGCTCTCCAACATTACACACACTCCCACCTTATGACAGCTACCACTGTCCTTGGCAACTGTTGGGCCATGGGAAACCCTCCTTCTGGGTAAAAGCTCATTGAGCAGTTTACAAGAACAAGGCAATTTCTGGATTTCAGTGAAGCAAACCTCTTCCAAAGCAGTCTACTTCAGACCAGGGACACGCACCGAATCCACATTGCGTTGGATATGAGAAGAAATCGTTGAGTCTCGGTGCAAAGAATTCAGCAGCAGTTCAGTTACTACACTTTTATACAACACTATTGACCGCACCATCCTCACCTTATGTCTTCAGAAGCTTTTGGCCATCCAGGTAATGGAACTGAAATGGATTAACTCCTTTATGAAGGATTTTGCAGCACAGGAGAAGGTCAGACACATATCAAACCCATCAGCCCAACCATGTGGCATTCCCCTAGCCTTCACATTACCACCTTGACATTTCAGTGTCTACGTCCGATCACTAGCATCGCAAACACCTTGGGCCTCATTACGAGTTTGGAGGTAGCCATGCCGCCATTTGCGGCATGGCTGCCTCCAAACTCGGGTCCGGGTTCCTTGATTGAGGAATTACCGGGCCATTCCAACCTTGGAGGACTCGGTAATTCCTCATTCAATTTACCCATCCCCATTCCCATTTGAGCCCCTATAGGGCTCAATGGGAATGAGGAGGGAGCTAACAACGGGCCCGTTAATAATGGGCCCGTTGTTAGCTCCCTGGTCCCCTCGCGGGACCCGCAAAGGATGTCTGGTCTGACCAGACGTCCAGAGCGGGTCCCGCAAGGGGACCTCCTAATAGGGTGGAATGGGTTTAACGGCACCGGCACCATTACCGACGCCGTTAAACCCATTCCGCCAGGGTCATGAGGCCCCTTGTGGCTGAAGAAGTGCATGACATGCATCTGAGCTTCCTCAGGGCATGTGAGTGCTAACATGTCTGGAAAAAAGGAAATTGGGTGCACCGGCAAAGTTCAGTGCTTAGGGAATCAAGTGGCAATAAAGCAGTGTCAGATACATTACAGGCAAAGGAGTGAGGTGCAACCTCTGCATGCTACTATGATTATATAGACGCGTCTCCACCTACCCCTCTTTAACGAGACTGACAAGTGCCACTTACACATTATACTTTTTCAAATTCGTGTTCCAGCTCATAAATATTTAACTCTTGCTTGGAGGCCAGCAACTTTTCTTCTAATTTCTTTTAAAACACTTCGCTTTACTTCTATTAAGAGCCCTCTGAGTAGCAAGAAATACATTGATGACCCTGCACAGACTGTATACAAAGATACAAATCAGCACCTGACAACGAGCCTATATTTGCTCACTAACTTTGATTCCAGCAAACACAATGGTAAAATGCTATGCAATTATCAGAGTGAGTGATGATGGAACACCTCACTAATGGAGGCTGAATTCAATAACCTTCAACTACCTTCAGCACATAAACAGGAAATGGAGCCGCCTTTTGATAGTGGCACTAAGTAAACATGCCGGGGAATTCGTCCCTTCTTCTCTTGAATCTTCCTGAGTCACATGCCACCCCTCACACCAAATGGACAAAAGGCACCGCTGTGGGTTCTAGAGACACCACACCCATGACTTATGCTAATAAACAACACGTTTTATGACCAACCAAATGATCTGTGCGAAAGCTGAAGAAATGCATTCGGCAACTGTTTCAACATAAATCCCCAAAATGAAGACTGTGTTAGAACCAAAATCAAACTAGGTTAGCGCCATGATGGATTTATGTTTCAGTCCATGCTATTTACCTGTGCACTTGTACAAGAAAACGATTTATAGTCATTCCATCGACAGCCAAAGCATCTCATGCCATACCATCTTACAAAAAGCATCCAAAAAAGCCTCTAATGCATTTTTTTCTTTTTTTTAATGAGGGGCTGGCTTCAACCCCCATTTTAATCTTAAAACCCCGTTTTTATTAAACTAAACCCTTTACCATCTAAAAAAAAGCATTAGATGCTTTTCTTTAGATGCTGTTTTTTGGATGGTTTGGCTGTCGATGCTTTGGTTGTCAATGCAATGAACGGATACCCAAGAAAACTACATATGTACATTTATTTAAAGAGCGAGCTTCACGGGGTGCCACACCATCACAACTATCGAACTCCATTGTAATGCAGCACAAAAGGGCACAATGTGTCCAACCAAGGAAGCTATTCAGATGACTTAACAGACCATGACTTAGGGGGATAGCTCAAGGGCACCGTGCTCACGCAGCAACAGAGGTTCGATCCCCGGGTCCATGCATAGAAACCTCTGGGTATTAAGCGTGTTATAAATAACCAATCATAAACATTATCATGAAACACACGCTCCCTTATATTTAAAAGCCTAAAGTGAAGCAGGAGTCAGTGAAAACAGAACCATACTAAATGAAACCGAACAAGATAGGTAGTGGCATGCATGCTAGCTGTGGGTAGTAAAAGATAAAGATACCGATAGTATTTAGTGAATTACTAGCATAGCATAGGAAACATTGGCCATCCAACCTTTTAAATCACTACATTGTTTATCTTGTTCCATATCCACTTTTATGTCATGTTATCTTGCATTTGTTTAGTGCCTGCGGTCATCTCTTATGATGTTGAAGCACTGTTGGTAGGATGGCCCTTCTGAAGACCCTAGTATGAAAAGATGTGGGAAAGGAGCATAGCAGTGCATGCAGCAGTAATTCAACTGTTCAGAACTGTTCAGGAAAGACAGAGGTGCCTCCTATGGATAATTTGGCAGAAAAGGATAGATAGAGAAGTGGCATGGGTTGTATTGGAAAGTAAGAATCTATTTGACAGCTGGAGCACATTTTTTGTGTACTTCGCTGTATGCTATGGGACACCGCGCTGTAGGATGTAATAAGAGAAGAAGAGGTGTATGGATCCTTAGGGCAACTGTCTACAGTTGAGGGCTCTGCTACTATCCTTTACATGCAGTGCACATGCATGTGGTAGAGACTGTGTGACAGCTGGACCACGTTTTTCCTGGGATTCGGCTGTGTGCTATGGGTCCAGGTGATAGCACAGGAAGTAGGAGTGGAAATCCGGATTAATTGAGTTGGTGAGGTGGCAAATGCTAAATTTGGCAGCTTTATAGATTACCTAGAAGATGACGGTTGGGAGTTGTGTTGATTTCCATGGGTACACAAAGCAGGTGACCCTACAACAGGGCTCTATGCCTGGCCTTGAGCCCAGGGAGCATGTAAATTATATACATTCACAATAAACCGGGAGCAGTCTGAGGAAAATGACTGAGGTATAAAGGTGACCTATATCCTGAGTTCTGTGTCCAAGAGTCCCAATTATTTCAAAGTCATGGCAAAGCTAATAAAAAAGGATTTTTCAGGTCATGACACAGAACAACTGTAGTTTCTGATATCCTAGTATGCTCAGGTAGGACTAGAGGGAGCAGGAGGATGTGGTTTAGATGATAGATGATAAATTAGAGCTAGAAAGACGGAAGGATAAGACGATGCTTCATCTATGAACCAATAAGTCTCTGTACTAGTAATTTGTCTCTTAGAATTCTACTTATTAGAACATGTAATAGATTCAAAATATGTCATTACTAATTAATGACAATGTATTGATTATACATTATCTATGTATTCATTTTCACATTTTTATTGTTGATCTTGTACTGCTTATTCTTGGCTTTGGCTATTTCCCTGTTATCTATTTTCTAATTACTATCCTATATTTCTTTAGTTCTCTTTCTCTCGCACTCTGTACTCTAGATAATTTGAAAATTCTTTTACATACTATTGTCCTTGTCTCTCTTTAAAAAAAAAATCATTTTTAACGTATATTTCTTTACATGATGTTATAAAAGTATTTACTTTATGTAAGTTATGAAATGTGAAAAGCTTATGTTAAGCTACAACACATTAAAAATACATTTAAAAAATAAGACGATGCTGTCTAGGAATAGGAGGGGGAATAAAGTGTGGTAAAGGAATATGATTATTCTTGTGGATGGGCTGGGAAAATCCTGGGTTTAAGAGCTTTCATGAAGAGCAGATGGCCATCTAAGCACAGGTTTTAATTGGAAGAGAGTTCCAGATTTTAGGAGCTTGTACTGAAAAGGAGGAACAAATCGAAATGAGTGGTCCGCAGGAATTTTGAGTAGGAATGCAGAGGCAGATACGACTGTTCTGTTAGGGCTGTAGAGAGTGATTTTCTGCTGCATGAATTTGGGCCCTTTGCTGTGAAAGGTGCAGTGAGTTATGTACATAGCATTACAGCTATGTGCAGCTCAGAGCTCTCGCAGTTCCAAAGACACTGAACAACCATAGTAGCGAGATGTAGCTCTAAGGCAGTGCACTGAAGTGGAGGCATCATCTCAAACCCACAGTGACTCGGGTGGGTAGCACTAACAACAATGGACTATAACTTAGAAGGGTAAACAATAAACAAAACGAAACATTAAGCCACATTTCAACCATTTGTGTGTATAAGGTAGCCTTGAACAACAAAGTGGCCACGGCAACACACACCAACATACTCACAACGCACCCACCTGCATGATTCACACCTAACTGGTGACTCTCACATCAGTATCTAAACTACCCTGCCAACTACAGCCCATGCCCACACTACTAGCAATCTACCCAACTATACAAGTTTCACATTGACTTACACTAAAAAGAGGGAACAGGTTTACTTCCACACGCATATTACAACATAACTACACCTCAACTGATATCATGACACACACAAAAACACGCACACGCACACGCAGACGCAGACACACACACACACCCTGAAGAAGGCACTGCACTCCATACAGCTGACAAATCTGCTATTACCACAACAACAAACCACATTGCATGCATAACATATGACACAGGCTACACTTGTGCAAACCCTATACTCTCTGGTGTGGGACTACCTTGAATTCCCACAACCATTGGCATCTACAGTTCTTTGCTCCACATTTTTAAATAGAGGCAAACCCCAAAGGTATAGTCTAAGGACGTCTTCTATGCTTGCACACATGCACCCAAGACACCCTGATATTAACATGCACACAACTATAACACCACACATCTACACTAACAGATACCTCTCCCACAGCTGACACTGTCTCCAACACTAACCCAAGCAGAACACGCCTTACTAAAAAGAAGAATCTCACACCAGTGGCAGAGCCAGGTTTCAATGCCAGGGAGGGCGACATGCTCCTCAGGGGGCACCAGCACCACACCCCTCGGGTCAGGTAACTACTATTTCCTTAATTCTTGCGGGTATAACTAGGAACTGTTGATAGGGAGGTGTACTTTTTCGTGCATTACATCGGTATGTTACAGCATTTATTTGGTTTTCAATGGGCTCTAAAAGCCAAGCGCTTCTGTTCAATGTCATTGCGTGGGCGGAAGCACACAGGTCACAGGGCCTCTGGGTTTTTGTCAATGTCAACAACGTGCCCCCATTCCTCACCCTCATCCTCGTAAACTCTTGTTTCAGCAATGACGATAGAATTTTCTAAAGAAAGTGAAAGTAAACCCTCTGAGGCCACCAGATTTATCTTAAGGTGCATGTAACGCCACCTGCTTCGCAGCGCTTACCAAGTAATAATGTTGCAATGCAGCAATGTGGAACAAAACATCCCACACTTCTTCCCCACTTACGCCAGGATTCCCTTCTTCCTCTTCCCTCTTGCTTGCTTTCTCGTGTCGTGCCCTTGCCTTGTCTCCCATTTCCTGCCCCCAACCGTGCGCCTTCAGGTAGCCAAAAGTCATCAAAGTGCTACAGAATCATCCAGCATGACATGAAATGATATGCTGCAAAAAACAAAAATATTATTGTCGGAAAGTAGGAAAGCTATTGAGAGAGATGGCTCTAATGTCAACCCCCTTGAGCATATGCCAAAAGCCCACAGCTCCCGGTTAAATGTTCAACTCCCACAGCAACACGCATTGCCAAAGCCATTAGGTCAGGCTTTGTGCTTAGTGTAAAACATTAGTTGTAAGTATGCTGAGCAGGAATATGTGATTTGCTTGTGTGTGGTTACCATAAATAAGGTGTGCCCTGTGAGAAGCCTGAGTCCGTCCTCACATTTGCTCCACCCGGATCCTTTGCTCAGGTGGCCAGGAAAGGGCCATCGTGCTTGGATCCCGACCCTGGGGGTGGACAAGCAAGGGGGGATCACCTGGGTAGGGGACCCTTGGGGAGTGGGAAGAGGATGCCGTCAGGCAAGACACAGTGTTTTCGCTATTGGGAAAGTCATATTTCTCCTTGTCCCTCTTCCTTTATGGGATACTGCCAACCCTGTCCCAACAGTCCCTCCTTAGTCAAAGCTGGTATGGGCATCTAAGACATTAGAGATTTCCCTTCCCTTTATAAACACTAATCTAGGAATAAGGGAAACAAAACGGATTAACTGGGGAAATCACCTGTTTTTCCCAAATCACAACCTGTTCCTTTTTTTTCTAAATTCCGAAAGCCAAAGATGTGAAAGCACATCATGGTATCCCCTTTTTCCGACATCGACCTCCCCTAGACCCCCTATGCCTTCATGGCCTATTGTGACCCTTGCCCCATGCAAAAACCTACACTTCCCCTGCAGGCCATTAAAAGGAATAAGAAAAGACACAATGCCCCTTCAAGATCCAACTCATTCAGAGCTAGAGGACAGGTGTGTCCAGATAATTGGGTCAGGCAGGCTCTACACGTTCCACATACCTGCAGCTTGTTAACCCTCTGCAGGTGTATAAAAGGTGGGGCATTCAGTGGTGCAGGAAGCAGCAGTTGGAGACACAACAATAGGGAGGCTGTGTGGCAGGGAATCCCTGACTTGCAAGGAACTGTCGTTCTGGAGGCGAGCAGCTAGGAGGCAGAGAGAAAACCAGCATGCTACCCTGTGGGAGAGCACAGGCTCTGGGGTGAAGAGGCGAGGGAACCATGTCTCCAGGGTTAAAAAGGGACGGCCATGGACAGGGCCGACCTTCCCTTATGTAAGCTGGGCGTGCTCGTTCTCCTACCAGGAGTGTCTGAGGGGCAGGTGGTGAGACCCTGACCTCAGCTGCCGTATTCTTGAAGCAGATAGCCTGGAAGCACGAGCGAAATCACTGCGGTGAGTCTGAAGTAGAGGGAGTCTTGCAATGTGATGCACGCGGCTAAATACTATGTAGCGAGTGTAAGCGTAATGAAAGGAAATCCATTATTGCCGTCCTCAACGATTGTGAGACAATGGGGTAATGCGGACTGGGAAAGAAGAAAGACAGAGTATCTGAATAAAGGCGTGGGAAGGGAAAACCCATTGTCAAGGCCTTTAGAGTGAAAGTGCTGTATGCAGCAAGACAAAGGAAAAGAACCTTGTGTGACACAAAGTTACTGAGTGGTACACTTAAAGGGCCAGAGCAAATAAAGGCCATCCAAGCCTAGTAAACTGACAAGGAGGGGGCAGAGCTAGAAGCCCCAGGCCCCGGCTTGCACAACCTGTAAAGGTGGATAATGCAGTCCGACAACTGTACCCAGACCAGGGGGAGCCTGAAAGTGGACCATGGAGGTGGGGAAGGGAACCCCAGAAGTGTTTGTGAATAACTACAACAGCTACACCTAAGAGCTGAGACCCTGAGTCTCAAAGGTACTGTGGACATTAATGGAAAAGGCAACGTGCTGCTTTCTTAGTTCAGGCAAGAGAAGCCTAAGAAACTAGCTAGACATTTGTTGTTTGGGCATCTGAGGAAACCAAACAGAAAGATTTTGAAGCAGAGCATAACAAGACCGGTGCCAGGTTTTACCAAGAACTAGGAGCTAATAACGTACTGCGGCTTAAAATAAAGTTTAACTTTTGCTGTGAAATAAAATGTTACTTTGATGGTGTTTTTTGAAAGTGCATCCTGAGAGACCTTTGGAGCTTTAAATCCCTGAGTGTTGCAAACTTAGGGGAAGGGTGCTGCGTAGGAAACTTCTGAAAGGAACTATTAGAGAAGGCCCACAGGCAGATTGTAAATCTAACCTGACAAGAACTGTGAGCCGTGAAAAAACTGTGAACATGTACGTCGAACTAAATCCTGAAAGCTTATGGATCTTGACTCCCTGAGTGTCCTGAACCTGGGCAAGGGAGTTGTGTGAGAAGCTCCTGGATGACACTGTCATATGATTTTTTAACACTTATTTAGTTTAAACATTGCTGCATATTGTTAGTATTAGGAGTAAGAGCAAGCATAGGTTGTGACACAGCAGTTTACTTTGAACTTTTAGACACAGACTGGCCTTAGATACATCAGTTGAGGGAAGTCTCCTCTTAGAGTTAGGGCAATTTAGGCGTTACTCTCATCCTGAAGTTTAAATAAAGTTTTTCCAGCTGGATCTCTTGTGTCTAACTGTTGATACCATCTCTGTCTCACAGCTCTTATATTGTGCTTCGTTCCGAATTCTTCCTGCTTATAAGTGTTGCAATAACAGGTGTTAGTGCATACCCTCTTTAATAGTTCTCAATGTAGTCGCCTCGAAAGGTCAAACACCCTACTGCAGGACTCATAATGGGCCCCATGTCAAACAAAGGTGAGCATTTAACTCCTGAGCTATCGACTGTACAAGGACCCATATTAATACAGAGAATACATGTGACGCAGGATGAATTTGGCCAGAGGCATACATGAAAACATAAATAGGGATAGAAGAGTGCCCTAGTACATCAAGTGCTTGGTGGCCCTGAGTACTCAGTGCCATACACTAAGTGTCGGGGAAGGACACCCACAGTGGAGCAGAACATGCTCTGCAGCTATGGTATATACACCGAGATCAAGAACATCACCATTCCCAGCCTGGCAATGGCAGGCAATGCAAGGGTGGTGGGTGGAACTGGAAGGAATTGGAAAGTGCAAAGCGGCCTGAGGGAAGGGCCACCAGTCGGCGCAACACACAGCCAGGGTCGGACTGGGTCAACAAACAAGACCGGCAACAAAACAAAAGTGGCCCACAAACAAACAAAAAAGTGGCCCACATTCGAGACCACTGGTGATTCACGACTGCTGGCAACAAAACAAAAACACTGGAGATGGTGGGGGAAAGACTGCAGTGCACACTTTTGAGAAGGCTGTTTCCGAAATTAATTCACTTCCTTGTAAATAAAAAAAACACAGCCCCAAACATACTACCCTCCAGAGGCAGACCCAACCAGTAAGTCCTCATGAAACCCACATAGACATGCGCCCAACAAGCCCACACGCAAATGATGGGCCTAATGTGGGCTGCCGAATCCTCAAATTGGAGGGACGCAGCCGCATACTTCCCTGCAAACACACAATGATCTATACTGCAAACCAGGACACCAGCCTGATGACCAATACAAGGACATGCATAATGGCGCTGGATATCAGACAGTCAGGAACCACATCTGGCATAAGGCAATTTACTGCACTCTGGAGCAGAAATCCTCACTGCAAAAGATGTTCACAGTCAAGGTGAGGCAGAATCCATGGAAGGACGGCTGCACGCAATTAACAGTCCTAACAAAACTCTACAAGCTTCATAGTGGTTCTTCACTTTTTAAGCTCAGTGTAAAGAACAGTGCATAGCGCCCTCTCAGGCAGCATCTGGTAACTGTTCAGATCTTCCTTTTCTCTCGTCGCAGTTCAGCTCATTGGCATGCAGGAGCCAGGTGCTAGGATATATGGCGTCCAGTAAAACGAAGCCATTTAGTGGGATATCAAAGCTGCTCTAGAACTGTTTGGTCTTCAGTGCGGGTAGAGGTCGCGTCTTCTGCTAAAAACGGCTCCTTTTATTAGCTGCAATGATAGTCACGCACCTTTGAATATTTTCTAATTTGTATTCTGTGGGATATTGGTTGTGTACTAGACATCAATGGTATCGCTCTGATTTCTACCTCCCCCATGGGCCACGTTAAAATGCTATAGATTACGTGTTGCAGTGCTATGTTCTAAATTACAACCAGTGCTTAATTTGTAAGAAAATAAGTGCCAGGCCCTGAATATTTTGTAGCTCGCTTGTGACACTGCGGGCAGCTCCCCACCATTGTTGCCACCACCCAGAGCTGCTCCCCACAGTGTCGACACATCTGGGGTTAAACTACAGCTCGCACCTCCTCATTGGGGTTGATGGATGCTCTGGGGTGTCATTACTTCATAATCAATCGGAGTCTGAGACAATAAGTGCTGGAGCTCAGAAATAAGTGCCGGGGATGAGCCCTAGCAAACACCCCCACAAATTAAGCACTGGTTACACCTGACAAATTCCAGAAATATATGGAGTGGGTTTGTATAAGTGCACCCACTCCCTCCAGGAAGGCCTTTCTTTCCCACTCAATTCAGAGCAAGACTGCTGATCCGGCCCGTACTCCAAGTGTGCATATGTGGCTATCTGTCTCGGGTGCAGTGTGCAATGCAGCTTGTGATGCGGTGAGTACATCCTCCCAACCAGGCCCTCACCACTGTACAGCAGGCCTCCTCACTGCACTTCGTTTGCGTAGTGTTGCCAGGAGGTGTTGTGCATGGGGGACAGGATCTCCTAGTGTTGAGGCCCCACATGGATATATCCATAAAAAGGGGTGTCTGGCCCATGTGCGGGGATCCTGAGGTACACCTTGTTTGGAGAGATCTGCTTCTGCGGAGGGAGGGAGAGAATTGCTGCATGATGCTTAGCTGCTGTAGGTAGGCGCAGGAGACCTGACTTTTGATTTTCCAGGGGGTGTCAGTGGATAGATTTTGAGGAAGTTCCAATTAAGGTATAGGGACTTTAAGCACAGATGGCTTTTCCTGGGGGGCGCCCGCCTACTCGGTGCCCCTGGGTCGGAGGGGGCACCCTTACAAATGCTGACTCATGGGGTGTGCATTTATGAGGTCCACTGGGGACCCCCTCTCCTATAGTTGGGACATGAGGACCCCATCATGTGGTGCCATCACAGAGCATGAATCAACCTGCTCTGAGGCACTGCAATGGAACAGAGCCTCATTAAGCAACTCTAAGCCCCGGCAGTGATCACACTGCCCTTTGCAGAGAGGACTCGTCATAGGAATTAGGAACAACCAACAATGACTTAGAGTAGGGAGGGACGTGGACTGGGATGGAACACCCCATAGCCATAAGCCTTCATTACCTGTGAGTTCAAGTGTTAGAAGGAAGAGAGCCCTCCAGTCCATATGTCTTGGGAGGATCGCTGAGGGGCAACGTGCTCGCCTTGGAAGCATGACGACACAGAGCAACACAGGTTTGATCCCCGGGTCCGTGCTTAGAAACCTCTGGGTATTAAGCTTGTTATAAATCACCTATCATATGATATCATACTCATCCTAATTCACCCAATTGAGCCAGAGAATGAAAAAGAGTGTCAAAGTTGTGGCCATTTACCTGTGTCGAAGGGTACCCAGTGATATTGTCGCTGGGGAAATGGCCACCGGGTGGTGACATGTCCCTAAAAATGCACCCTCCAGAACAGAGGGGATCATAGATAGTTATACTCCTCCTAGAATAGTTGGGGAAATAATTTTAGGGGTCAGGAAAAAAAAGGTCACCTCCCTGGTGACTTTTTCACAGAGACATTATCACATGGAACCTTTCGAAGATGCCTGGTAGACCCTAGTGTGGAAGAAAAATAGAAGTTGAGGAGGGTACGTTCGTCCCACAGCCATTTATACGCCTCACTGCTGGAAAGTTCGGTCTCGCAGCTAGGGACCTCAGCATTCTGGACAACGAAAGCTCCTACATCAGACGCCTCGGGTGTTGGGCACATGCAAAGGTGATTCCCCAAATGAGATCTGGGAAGAGGAGAGAGAGAAAGATGGAGAGTAGACATCTGAAGGATATCGAGCATAAGCCAGTGTGTCCCATGGGATGGTGAAAAGGAAGGTGAGTGCAGGGGGGCCCGTAGATGCCCAGGAAGAATCAACCTCCAATAGGAGAAAAAGAAACTTCTTTGATTGAGACTTAACCAGATTGATTTCTTTTTATTTATTATTTTTTGTTTTATTGTTTAAAGCATGGATCTAGCTCGAGAGCAGCGTAACGCTGTGCAGGGTGTGGATAGCCAGCGTTTGGACTGGCACCTTTTAACAGTAGCACAGTACTGTGAGTTGCGTTTTCCCCAATTATGGCTGGATAGTAGAATTATTCAAGCCTTGAAGCTGTCTGTAATAAATAAAGCTCACAAGATCTATGTGTTTGTGGCTGTGTTTTATTGAGACTTCATGAATTTGGCGATTGAGTCTAATATTCAGAGAGGGTAGTTGAGGGGCTAGCCCCATTTGCCCATTGAGCACTATGAGGGTACGTTGCGGAACTGGGTGAACATCTGGACATATGGCCACGCTATGCTGAGTCTACGGGACCAAGTTGAAAGTACTCCGGTGGCATCTGCTGTAACCAGTGCGTAACACCAGATCTGGGGGCCCCCCTGCAAGCCATACTCAGGGGGCCCCCCCTCAACTTGGCAACAAATCACGAGTCGCGCCACACTCCGGGCCAACCTAGATTACCACACTTGCGCAATACGCACAAACGTGTTGCTGAAGGGGTATGCCACACACTGCACTAGGAGAAAGATATAAGTATGTGTTTTAATGCAATATACAGCACACTTTCTAAGATAAATGGGCTAAAAAGCCACACTGTTTACTATTGTTGTGTAGGGTAACACCAATCCAATACATGTAAGTCACCAAGAGTGCACATGAACATTAATGCTTTGCTATTAAAAATGCCATGCCACAATGAAAACATGTCCAACTGGCTGCACACTGTAGACCAGTGTAGTCACATAATAGCATTACGGTAAAGCATGCCAGGCCACATTAAGACATACCTAGACTGGTTGCACCAAAATGCCAGTCGAAGCAATAAGACTCATCAAGAAGAGAGAACACATTTAAGCCTGCGTCTCTGCGGCCTCTAACAACACAGCCAAACTCTTTCAAATCTGCAAGGAACTGTCCAATCCTCTTACAGTCTCTACCTCTCCTGTTCCCTCAAAAGGCACTCTGTACGGCTTTGGCCTCTCGCTTCTCAGCTAAAACTCAGGACATCCTGTCCACTATCTCCTCTTCCTCTCCCTCTTCCTCTCTCGGTCCCCTTTGCCCATCTCTCCCTCTCCTCCTCCTTTCTCCTCTTTTGCTCTAACACCTGACAAGGTTTCTAGACAAGTCTCATCTATGGAAGTGTCGTCGAAACAGGTGCTCTCCTGCTCCTCCAGATCCATCAAGGACCACATATCCAGCCTTGGCTGATTTCTGTAATCATTCTTTTGCCACTGGAACTTTCCCTTCTCCCAAACTCTTGGAAAAGCTGGCCAACTGCCAGCTTACTCACCACACTGAATCTGTTGGTTGTCTCCATAACCATCAGTCTGGTTTAAGAGCTGCCAGAGGCATGGAAACTGCTCTCCTGAACACCTGTGAAGATCCGATCTCTAACCTTGATTCCAGCATTCCTTCTGTTCTCATCCTCCTTGAAGTTTCCTCTGCTTTCGACACGGTCAACCACACCATCCTGATCAATTGACTCAGTGAGAACCTGGGCATCATGGATCAGGCCCTTGAGTGGCTGACCTCCTTCCTCTTGGACCGCCCCTCCCAGGTCCAACTTGGTCCCTTTCACTCCACCACCTCTCTCTACATGTGGCGTTCTCCAGAGCTCTGGTTCTCTCTAGGCTGGACTACTGCAACACCACTTTCTCAGTCTGCCTTCCTCTACTCTCTGCCCTCTGAAACTAATCCAGAACAGGACTGCGAGACTTATCCTTGCCCTCAAACCCAGGGACTGTATCTCTCCAGCCCTGAAATCTCTCCACTGGCTCTCGGTGGCTGCAGGGATCAAGTTCAAGACCCTCTGCATTGTCCACAAGGCTTTCTGGGGCTGGGATCTGCACTACATCCAACACTCTCTTCCAAAATACCTTCCTTCTGGAACCCTAAGGGTTAGATGCTTCTCCAGGCAGAGATGGGGGGAGGGGTAGATCCTTGGATGTAGCCATATCTGTTAGTGAAGGAAGGTACATAACGAACATGTATCGCAAAGAGACAGACCGTAACAACCTGCTAAATCGACTTAGCTTTCACCAGCCAAGCCTGCTCAGGAATTTACCATATAGCCAAATGAGACAAGTGAAACGTATTGTCAGCGATCCCATCCTATGTGGAAAAGAGATTGAAACAATGGGAAAGTAGTTTCTGGCCAGGGGATATAAAGAGACAGAGATAACATCAGCAAAAGAACGCTTGACAGAATTGACATTCCAATCACAAGATAATAGGAACTCCAAGAAATCAGAAGCACCGATGGTATTTGTATCATGCTATTCCCTACAGAGCAACAGAATAAAAACAGCATTACTTAAAAACTGGCAGATATTAAGGAATGATTCAAGAGTAGAGCATTTATTTGAAGACAACCCAATTTTCGCATATAAGAGGAGCAGAAATTTGAGAGACAGACTGGTAAAAACACGACCCAAGATGCAACAACCTATAACCCACAGAACAGGCACATATCCGTGCCTACACTGTAGTAATTGCAATTTCGTCACTAAAGGAAATATCATAAATCACCCACGTACAGGAGAAAAAATTGAACTAAGGAGCTTTGCAACCTGCGACACAATGAACATAATCTATGCCATTAAATGCCCATGTGGTATATACTACGTAGGACAATCAACAAGATCTGGTCGACTCAGATTGAATGAACACAGATCTAATATACGCACCAATAACAAAAATTCCACAGTAGCAAGACATTGGGAAGACAAAAAACATAATATCAACCAGATCAGGATTCAAGTCCTGGAAGTAATCAAACCGAGAGCCAAACATGAGGATGTCTTGAAGAGACTTAATTAAAGAGAATCCTACTGGATAGATAGACTGGACTCATTGAGGCCTGGTGGAAGTATTGAAGAAATAAACTACACATGTTTTCTGTAATATAGTACAAAGGATAAACAGTCCAAGGATAACACAACAAGAACATTGAACACTGAATTTGACAGAGTCTTTTGTACAGCTTACATTCACACACATACTCTCATGGTACCCACCATGTTTAACATAATGGGGAGTTGAACATCACAACAGGGTGATGAGATTGAACGAGTTTAGCAGTGCCCACAACGAGGAAACATTCCTGTTCAGAACACGCTCTTGAGCAGGACCCAAGGCAGGAATGGAATTCCTGCCTTGGCCTCCCGAGTTGGTGGACACTGTCATTGTTGCAGATTGTATGATAATTTTGTTCAGGAGGTATTTGCATTTGGTATTGTCAACACAGTTATAGAATCACATAGAACCAGTAACATGGGTCCGTTATCCTTTATTCACACAACCTTTAGATTTTTGTAATAATGACGTCCATGTAAACATAGCATCTGAATGTTACCCATCAAACACAATTTTTTAATATAATTGTTACATTGAGCTTACTATGATACTGAGCTCGGTTTAAGGGTAGCAGTAATTATACTGTCACTTTAACAGAGAGTTGTTGACAGATGAGCCGGCACGTGGCGAGCATGACAAAATGAAAGTAAGCGCCCGCGAAGCATCGGCGCACGCGCGGGTTGCATATCAACGTACCCAAACAGTGAAAACCGGCGTTCAGCGAGGACGCGGGTTTTCGCGATATGGGATAAGCGAGTTGCTGATGGTTGATACAGGTAAGCAAGGGTCCAAAGGATGATAATTAATGAATAACTAGACACCTGGGGCACACTAACATAACACAATGACTTTTTATAGGTCAACCGTGAACATATGAAATTGAGGCATCACGGAGCATCACGAAAGGAGGGAGGCTAGCACAGCCACTTAAGAGGTACTTGATTTGCTTTGAGCAATGAGTGAAAATGCATTAGATGCCCGATTTAAACACTCATGTGCATTTAATTATTATTGTTTTACTTACCTAGGATGACACACACCTGGGGAATTTGAAACCTGCAACAATGGTATGTGACCTAATTTCTAACTTTTGATATAATATGATCAGACTCAATTTATAATATCTGCTGCACTAAACTGAATATTTGAATTCATGCATTATGATTAATCTATGAAACAAACAAATGTGACACAATAATGTACTATGATAATCCAATTGATTGGTGGTGATAAAAACGATATACACATGGTTATTGGTTATTATTGCCATTAATGACATGTTGTTCATTTTGGTTGAAAAATATGCCGATGTATGTTTTATGTTTTATGTTTTATGCTTTATGTTAAAATGTAAATGAGAGCACCAAGAGCCCTGATGACGGACTGTGTCCGAAATGCATTGGCATAACAAACTTATATGGCGCTGATTGAGTGCATGATGCCCAAGCCTCATCAATAAACAGAAGACAACAATCTTCATGATTTTAACAATTGATCACAGAGTGATGATTTTGAAATTGATGGAATTATATATTATATTGACACAAAGTTGAAGCAACTCCGTTTGGAGAGCAAGGGGTAGCACACCTAGGTTCAGATTAAGTTATGTATCCTTTTTGTTCATCATCTAATCCATATGGCCATTCCCGGCCATGCCTGCCCCTTCCTGCCCAAAATACATCCTCATGGCATCTCTGTACGCTAGCTCTGCTCAGTAGTACCATCAAGCCTTGGCAGACTAAAGTTATTTCTAAGTAGTCTGATGAGGAAAAAATGGCCTTTTCACAGCTGAAAATGCATTAGTAACAATAAAAGTCGTAACCACGTGCTTGCAGAGGGGCAGGAGCCACACTGGAGGGATGCTCCTGTAGCGCTACTGTGTGAGAACATGTGACATCAGCCACTTGATTAATATCTGTTCCTTGCACTGTCCCATGCATACACAAAAGCCAAAACTGTTGGTGTTGCCAATACTTGTTTAAATGTTGCTTTGCCAGGGACAGTATCAGGCAAATAATAGGGTTCTCAGAGTTCATGAAAAGTACACATTAGCTGGACAGTGCATGCTGGGGTTTGCCAGGTACTTCCAAATCAATATGAAAAATATAACACATTTTTAAAAGAAATACATTTGCACAGAATATGCATTGTTAGAAAAAAAGTAAAATGATACATTAAGTTATTTATACATTCTTTAACATATTTTTAATTTGTACTGTTTAATATTAATGTCAACGTAACATTCATCATGTTTACTGCTTTATTTTTACTGCTTCATTTTTAGCCTAGGTTATTTTTTCGGAAATAATATAACGTAGATGCTAATATAAGGCGCTATACATACACCATAGTTTGTACAGCTGCTCCTCCTCAGTGTAAGGTGGGTGTACAAACTTCAGGCCGTTTCAGACTTTGACCTCTTTCTTGAGACTGCCAACAAGTGGCAGTGCAGTACTATTGTATTTATTTATTTATTTATTTATTTATTTATTTATTTGTGTTGATTCATTATGAACCTTTACACAAGATATGATATATTTAGTACATATATGAGACATAATCATATAAACATTCTCTAGAGCATGCATAGACATATAAACATCTAAACATACAGAACATCTAAAACATCCAGAACATACAATACATGGCACAACCTAAAACATTCAACAAATAGCATTTCATTACCTCAGATTACATGGCAACCTTGCCCTTTGTCTTTGAGCAAGTCACAACGCTAACTAATAATCTCTGTGTTAAATTTCACAATTAATCCGCATCTTCCTAAAAAACATCTAAAATAACTAACTAAAAATGTATACCAGTTCCAGATTTTTAAAATCTATAAAACCTTTAAGATATTGATTGTTAATTTAAAATTAATTTCTTTCAATTTCATATCTTTTCATCAAACATTTTCCAGTCCTATTTAGATAATGCATACATGGCAATAACACCGACTTTTCCTCAATTATTTGTACTTATGGTGTTCAAATTCTTTGATACAGCACTCCAAATCTTAAATAGAGCTATGTGAACCGATTGGAGGTTAGAATTTAGGCAATAGATCCAAAATCCATCATTTTTTATGGCGTCATAATTGCTTACAAAATGACCCAGATTGGTCACATGAAATATTGTATTGATATTTTATTTGTATCGCGCTCGTACACAATTGTTTCAGGGCGCAACGAGGCAAGGGAGGGGAACAAGGGAGAACAAAACAACGATCTTACTAGGCCCAGTCACATTGAGAACACGCAAGTGCTTGAAAGGGGAAAGTGCATGGTAGGTGGGGAAAAGTAGAAAGTGCTGAGCAAAGGAATAGAAATAAATAAATAATAAAAACAAATAATAAAAAGCAATAAACAGTGGTACTGCAGCCAGCAAGTGGCAAGTGCTTTGTTTAAGCCAACAGACAGGGATTGTCTAATAAGTGCAGAAACAAGGGGGGCTGTAGGGTTACAGATACATGCCCCAGTGCAAGGGATTGCCAGGAGGCAGTGTATGTGTGTGGCAGGGTGAGCAGGCACCTGGGCCCGAAAATAGGAGGGTAACCAGGTGCACGATGCTGAGACAACTTTGAACATGATGTCAGAATATGACTTGGTGTTTCAATGTTTAACTGACATTTACAAACGCGACATATTCTTTGTTCACTGGGAATATTGCTATGACTACCTTGTAGCGCAATTACTGGGAGTTGATTTACTCTCAGTTTCACCATAAAATTGTGAACGGCAGTGTCTGGAGAGATGAATAGTTATTAATCCAGTCATGCTGTTCAAGTTTATGTTTAAAAATAGCCTTCTAGACTCCAAATTGTGTACCTCGTGTATAATCTGGGCTCCAACTCATGTCCTTAAAACATTTGTCATTTAATTTTACAAAGTTATTAAAGGGTTTCAAGTCATAGTATATACCCATAAAATGTAGCAGCGCGCATTGGGGAATGTAGCAAGATTTTATCTATAGGGAACCTCTGTGTATTAAAACCTGACTCTTCAATTAAACCAATCCTAATTCCAGGTGGAGATAAGCCATTGTGGTGGATAGGGACAGATGCACCAGTTTTCTCCAGAAGTTGCCCTCAACTACATTGAGCCATGTAAGATCTTTCATGGCTAATGCTTCAAGACCATATAATATGGCAGGGGTAAAACTTTGCTTGTATAGTTTGAGGATGCCATCATTCGGATATCCTGCAGTCTGACATGCAAATGTGCTAATCAAGCAGGTCAGCTGTCTTGCCTTCCTTTTTTTGTTCTCCACAATGGATTCATGATTTCTATCAGCACCAAGTTCAATTCCTAGATATGGATAACTATCAACATACTCAACTCTGTGGGAATCTATTTGAAAATGTACTCTGGTGTGCCTCTTACTTGCTTCTAAAATGATGTTAGTCTTCTTCTTGTTGATCACCAGGTCGTTTTGATCTGCAAACTCAATGAGGGCCTTACATTTATTTTAGCTCCCCTTTATTGTCCGATCGAACAGAACAAGTTTGTTTGCATAGAGTAGACTTGCAATATGTCTGGGGCCATGCTTAACAGAACATCCATCAACAGCCAGTAGTATTGTTGCAAGATCAGCTAAATATAGATTGAACAGAAGGGCAGCCAGAATACAGCCTTGTCTAACCCCTCTGCACAGCTCCATAGGGGACGTCACTGTCCCGAGGTTATCGAGACGCACTCGTACACTATTCCTGGAATATAGGTGTATGATAATTAATAATAGTTTTTCCGGGCAGCCCCAAGATCGTAGCTTCTTCCATAGAGTGCCATGATTAACAGAGTCAAATGCAGCACTGTAACCCACCCAAATGACATAGAGTGCTTGATTTCCCTTTTGTGCAGCTTCAAACATTAATGCATCTAGTAACCTAATACCGTGTGAGGTTGCAGATCCACAATGGAAACCTGTTTGGGTGTCGTGTAACATACTGTTTTATTCAACCCAGGATTTAATTGCTTTCAACACAAAAGTGGTGACCAGTTTGCCTGTGACATCTAACAGAGAGAGGAGTCTGTAATTTGCAGGACATAATCTATCACCTTTTTTGTGCATAGGCAAAATAATTGATGACTTTCATGATGGAGTAATACATTTTTCAGAACATATTTTACAAAATAGGACATACAATGCTTTTGCCCATGCCACAGGATCAGATTGGAGAACAGCATTAGACAACCCATTTGGTCAAGATGCTCGAGTGCTCTTCAGGTTTACTATTGCCTTATGAATTTCGCTAATACTAGGGGCTGATAAGCATTTCCCATCATAATCATTTTCAAAGACTAACTCTTTTTTGGACACAAAATTTAACAAGACATGTTCCTTCCACCTATACTCTGGAATTGGGTTCACCAGTGTGCATCGAGAGTCACCTTTAGCTCTGGCTTACATTTGCCAAATAGATCCAGTGTTCCCAATACAAAATAATGAGAACATAGATTGCCACTGTCTATTATGGACAGAATATGTTTGCCTTCTTAGCCAGTTCTTAAACTCTTTTTTTATGCATTTAACTTTTGCTTCACACAACCATTTACACCATAGTCGCTTTGTATTGCGTATTTTGATATGAAACGTATGTTTGTGTTTACGGTCACTGATTGCAAATTGTGGGTCACCTACTTTCCCAGTTTCACGTGCAAGTGTTTCCAATTGATTCATAATATATTCTACATTTGCATCTGAACCAATAATCAGCTTCATCTAAAACGAGAGCATTTATATATATATTGGCCTTACTAAGATTTTTGACTGACCAGCATATCCTGTTACCGCCGTTGTTGACTTTAACATCAACATGGGTTATCATTTTTTCATATTCGGTATGCATGTTTAGGGTAAGAATCAAGATTTTATGGTCGCTAGAGTCATTCTCTCAGGATTCCATCTGTACAACTCTTTCTGAACAGTAGCTGGTACCAAAGAAATAATCTAAGGGTGAAGAACAGGTACCAGCAGACCATGTACACATACAGGGACAGTCTCCAGGGGTGCGTCCATTGTACACCAAGAACCCCCACTCTCTAAGAGTGTCAATCCACATCTTACCTTTTTGATGGCCTCTAAGTTTTCCCATAATACTCTTTGGCCTAACCTTTTCATAATTAGGACCAAGGACATGCTTCATTGAGATCACCTCCTATCAAAGCAAATTCATGGTTTTGAGTGGACATCCATGTTGAACAGATTCGGTCAATTGCCTCTAATATTTCATCTAAGCTATCAACTTCAGGAGAGACATATATATTGATGAGCAACATTGGGATCATGCAACTTTCCACTTTCATTTGAATTTCTATAGCAAGAATGTTGTCTAAACTTATTTTCATATTAAGTAGTGGTACTGTGTGTTTCACTCCGTTAATCAAGCTGCCAAACGGTCGACCGGGAGTACCTTGTTTTGCAAGATGTTGAACCAATGTGTAGCCTTCCATTTGAATCTTTGAACAAAGTCGTGTTTCTTGCATAAAGAATACATCAAAATCAGATAGTAGGGGTAGAAGATCTTTTTGGGTCTAATAAATTGGAAAACCCCCTTGTATTCCATTTGGTGAACTTTAAAGTTCATTTTCACTCGACCAATTGGCTGACCAAAAACTTTCTAAACCAATCCCAACCGATTGGCATCATCAAAAACATCCTTGTTGTCAATTTCTACTGTCTTACCTGCTACCTCAGCTGCCAGTAATACAGTCATCAATGGCAGGGGGTGTTATTTACTGAGGGTCTAGGGACATGTGAGGCACAATCAATAACAAATCCCACATTTTGAATTGATGACGGATGTTACGAATAAGCAAGGCCACTTCAGCCGATGAACAGTGCACCATGATGTAATTACCACCATTAAACTTCACTGGTTGAACAAAACTAAAATCAGCAGAGGACAATGCACATAATGCAGGTATTCTGCTACACGCATTGAGGAGATCGGACCTGTTAGTACGGCCATCAGTAAATGTCGTTGGACCTCTACTCAATGTGAATATTTTTGTTTCCCTCACAACAGGAGGAGGACAGGGTGGTGGACATATTGGTAGCTGGGATTGTGCTGGATTGGCTTGACCGGTATTTCCAGAGACCAAAAGGGCATGCTCTGCCAATAAACATGTCAATTCACCTCGTTCGACATTAGGTTAATGCACTGGTGTTGCATCTTCTTTTGGTCCTACAGGGGGATCATCAATCAATGACCAGAGCACCTTGACCCTTTGGGCATTTCTTCTTAAGATTCATTGGATTTTGCGCCACTGGTACCTGTTCGGGCAAAATAGAATGTAAGGGGGCAGCTGGTTTCTTTTGGTTAGGAACTATAACTTTGTTCTTAGTAGCCTGTTTACATAATCTAGCATGTTTTGCAAGCTGTCTCTCTTTACGAGTTCTGTACATAGATAAATCAATAGTATCCACTTTCCCTGTCTCTGAGCCATAGGAATAGGTCTGCACTCACAGTCAACACTTTCAGAAACAAGATCAATAGGCACCGCCAAGTCATCATGGACCAGTTTTTTATAGTCAATTATTTCGAGTTGTAATCCAAAGTTTAGTTCTTTGAGAACAGTTCCATGAGTTTTCACTTCCTCAAGTATGACACCACATAGTTTTAATAGAATTTTTGCAGCAATTTGCAAAGCACCTTCAGTCATGTGAACATTATTACCTGAGGCAGATTCCTTAACATTGTTGGGTCTTGTAGGATTTTCATTAGCCTCAGTGGGTCCCCTGTTGGAACTTGGACATAGATTAGGTGACACCGACAATCGTTCTTGAGTAGACAGACTGTTTTGGAGAGTGACATCCAGTCCTTCTGGTGCAATATCAACTTGTGTCACAGGACTCTCCAGAATGTCGGCCAAGGCATTATTATTTACATGAAGATCAGCCGTAGTTGTAAGAGTTGATCCCGCAGGTGTACCCTGTATATTGACAGGTATAGCACACCTGGCAGCAGTACCCAATACCATGTAGCACATTGCAAGAAGTGAGTTGTTCTCCATGTCTTCATCGTCTGTGTTGGAGCCTTCTAACAGTGGTGTAGATGTTTGGACAACTTCTTGTGTTTCTACACAGTTCACACATGTAGTCGTAGGTTGGTAAAAGGCTGTAATTCGACCTGCCTCAGGTGCATTCTCATAAACATGACAGCAACTTCCTGCAACAGAGTGGGTAGCCATGCAAGGTGAATCAGCACGATTTCCAGGTTTATATGTAACACCCCTTTTTGGGGGAAGTTTTTCACCTATTTCGCCATTCCAGGATTTCTGAGACCTGGTTTTCATTATTTCTTTACTTGACATGTCCTGTGAATATTGTGCATTTTACAAAAGACTTTAGATTGGAAGCTGTTTGTAGTACAGTATGGGCGTCCGGTCAAGCAGCGGTACTGAAACCTCCAAGAGCACTGCTGAGGCTTAGCAAAAGTTTGTGTATAGTTTTACAGAAGCTTTGCCTATCAATTAGGACTAAACTGCTAAGAACACAATACGTAGGGCATATGTACTACTAGGCGTAGGACGCACTCCCGACCTATCAGTGTATCAAGCAGTTAATAGCACAGTGAAATAGGCTGTGGGCTATGATGTAGCACTCACACTCCCAAATCCACTATTATGAACAAAATGCGGGTTAAATTCGTTCAGGTCGAATAGTAGCGGTTAGTTTAACAACAGAAATCCCATGTGAGGGTCTCGATATGACACAATTGCTTAGGCAGACAGCGGCTTGGCATAAAGTTTATGAGGTACAGGCACAGTCATTTAAGCAGCAGGGTTCCCTCACCGTTACTCCATACTTCGTTCTCCGTGTACCATGCGCCAAGCTTCCAAACACCAAACACACTGAATGCACACCGCGCCGCGCTCTGTGCATGCGCACTGCTTATGTTGAAGGTCCGCCTCATGGGAGGAAATAGAAAGGAGACTGTCGTAATCCAAGTGAATACCAGGGCATTAACATAAGAGAACTTGCTGGCACCTCGTCACCAAACACACTGACCGCACACCATGCAGCACTGTGTGCATGCACAGTGCTTATGTTGAAGGTCTGCCTCAGGTTAGGGAATAGAATGGAGACTGCCATAATCCAAGTGAATTCCAGGGAGAAAACAGAAGAGAACTTGCTGCCACCTCGCCACAAAACACACTGACCTCACACCACAGTCAGTAATTATATAAACCCTGTTGTAATAGAAACCCTGTTTCAAAGTCTGGTAATATCACCACCCTAGGTAAACTCTGGGTGACAGGGGCTCTGCTGAAAATTGCTGGCACTTTCACATTAAAAGAATCTGCCTTGCTGACAATTGCAGGAACTTTGCACGATTCACACCAGTGGTCCTCGAGTAGCTTCTCAGGGTAAAGGAGCAAACATCAGACTGCATGTGTGTGCAGGCCAAGCCTCCACTGGCGTGACATCAAACAGGTGCCTGGATGCCCTTGCACACACAATCGTACACAAATACACAAAACACATATTTATTCTCAACTCATTCAAGATTTTCACTATTAAAACAGTTTTAAATGTTTGTTTAATGAAGGGATATGGGAACAACTAGTGGGACACACCAACAATAAGAACATATATAGTTGTTCCTGGCAATGTTCAGCAGGCAATAAGTGTGCCCAAAAACATCGAACATCTCTTGCTGGTGGGAAGAGCAGTGAAGAGACGTACTGGCAGTCTCTGCCAGCAAACAGCTTATGCATCCCCTTACTTATGCTACTAGGGGTCGACTGCCCACCGAAAGAAGAGATAGACAAACACGGAGGGAACAGCAAGGAGCTATCGTTGTGACGCTACATAATATATCGCGTGGTTCAAGCGCTGCTCAGCCACTGAAGGAGAGTGGCAAGTGGATTATGGCCAGAGAGGAACATAGAAAGAGTTCAAAAGGAAGTGGCTGAAAAGCAAGTTCCGGTGGTAGAAAAAGAGGCGGGGACTCTGCAGTGCATCAAAATATGGAGCTATATGTAGATAATGAGCACAGGTTTAGTAGCCCCACAAATTGTGATATGTGTGCGTCAGTGGTTAAAACTAAATTGCTGCATGACTCTGGCATCCAGCCTTTAAATACATACTTTGGTTGGGAATTTGCTTTTGTAGAAAAAAAGCAAAATAATAAATGAAGTTATTTATCGTTGCTTCATTTAAAATGTCTTCATTTCTTTATTTTTACTGTTTACATCACTGCCATACATAATTATCTCTACGACTTTATTTGCACTGCTTCATTTTCAGTCTGGGTTATTATTTCCAGGATATTTGTACATAGACCCTCATGAAAGGTGCTGTGTTTTCATCATAGCCGTTTGCATCACTGCTCTCAGGACTATAAAGTGAGCGTGTAGACTCCAGACTGTTTCACACATTGCATGAAAATAAGACTGCGAGGAATAATGAACATTTGCACCAAATAGGATGTGGATTTGTTGTAAATCCGCAATGTAGGCTGCGTTGTTTGCAGACATTCCCATTCCCCTGGGCATCAAAGTAATGAGATTAATAAACATTCTGGAAAATTCCCATATGCGCCATATTCATATTATGCAATTGACAACTAAAAAAGATAATCGGTTAGTACAGAACATTTGGCTTTATGTAAGGGAAATTGTTGCAAAAGCATTATCTTTCATTGTAAATAATCACATATCATGTAATACATTGACCTCGTCTTTACATTGGATACACATAATAAACACAGGAGTAGTCTATGTCTTGGCAACACGTGTTTCACTCATTGAGCTTCCTCAGGGCACTGAGTCATTAATGACTTATTATCCCGAATCAGTTTGGCACATCTTGATGGCTGACATATCGTAGTTGTTCAGCCAATTAAGACAATTTCCTGATTCACAAAGCAACAATTTTACGTGACAACCTTTCAGTCCTAAGGAACTTGAGATCGCTGAATTTAATTGTGGACTAGCGGGATTAGGAATTATCCCAATTCACGTACAGCAGTGGTTCATGCAGTCATATCCCGATGCTTCATTGTATTCTTCGTAATTGCAAAAGAATGTGAGCGTCCTAATTGAAGGCGTGCCCCTCCTCGTTTGAAGGTGCTTGTACGCACCACACGAACCGCAGCTGAATGTTCTAAACATTTGCCTCTTTTCCAAAACTGCCAACAAGTACTAGTAAAATCATAGAAACGCTGTTGTCAAGTTTGACACTATCCCAAGATAAGGGCACTCCTACTGCGTGTTCAAATAGAGCAGCCCTGCTGAAATTTGCTGTTACTTTCACATTGAGGGTATCAGCTTTGAGTAGAAATTAAGAGAGTTCTGACACTTCAGTACCTACTTCTGAGAGCAAAGAGGGAGATCAGAGAATGCATGTGTGTCCAATTAGTCCACCATATGCCGAGACACCAAATAGGTCGAGAATCCCTTGTGCATACACACACATACACACATGTACGCACACAATCTCTCTTATAAAATACACATACACAAAACCTCTTTTCTCAACACACACACACATACTTTCCACAATAAAAATACAACAACCAACCTATTGGCTTCGTTAATGCTTGTTTAGTGAATTGATACAGGCCCAATGAATATCATACAACAGCAAAGAAAACACTAAATACTTGAGGGTTCCTGGTTTGGATCAGGCAACAACTGTCACCACAAATGTTGAACATCTCTTGCTTGTGTGCAAATCAGTCTCTGAGAAGATAGAGCTGCAACAGACTCCTCTGTCTTTTCGGACCACACAACGCAACAGTGGATGTGTGGTGCCACTGCATCTGCTGTGTCTGGGGTGGATTATGTGCAGATGTCCAGTTTGAGAAACGTTTAGGGAACAAGAAAGTGTGATTGTGGTAGTGCAAAATATATGGCACGGTTCAAGAGCTGGCCGGCCATCCACGGCTTCCAAGTATAGTGCTATTTGTAAAGAATGACCAAAGTTGCATTGACACTCCAAAGTTTGGTAGCTTAGGGTTGGGGGATAAATGTAGACATCTAAATGACCCTGGCAAACCTTAGATCATGAGCAAGAGGTGGAAGATTATTTAAAAATCTGACCGAAGACCATGGCATCGAGTAGGATATCCTGGAGCAACTGGTAGTCTTGCTACTATGATATTGCCCTGGCAGTTGCATTGATCTTAGTGCATTTCACTATTGATGGAGGTTGGTATTAGGGTAGGACCATCTACTTTGGGGAATTTGGTTGTGTCTCGTTTGTTTTAGGGAAATTGTCCGTCCTCTTTTTCTGTAAATCAAGACAGCACGCTGTGCGTCTTCCTATTTAATGTACGGAATTGTACATGACGCTGTGGGCCTAATTCCCAAAGATGTTCGTTGGAGCCAGAGGGACGATGCTTTCAACACCTCAGATCTGCACCAGCTACCTTTTTACAGTATCTGATCCACTAAGCTAGACTACAGCAAATCTGGGGAATCTGGAACATGTCCAAGGTGTTGCCCTTATGCCGAACTTTGTGAATCACGTTTGCATGTCAGCATCTTGCCACATACACATTTTCTCCAGTTTTAGACATTGCATATTAGGCATGAGTTAGCCTGGGCAAATATATGCGATAGCCACTGATATATCCCGGAGGTGCTCTTTGCAAATCTGGCCCTGATTGGCAGCTCTTCACAGATGTTCTCTCAACTAATTTGAAGCCAATTCATTTTGCATACTCTTGCTTGGCTCCTTGTAGCATTTGACTAATGCCGGATTCTTTGCCAGACATGCTCTGCCCATTTTTGCTTTTTTATGTATGTCACTTGCCTCGTATGTCTCTGATGCTTCTGAGGTCTTTTCCGTTCAAATGTTTGATTTCTGGGTTGCAGAGCCAAGGACTCGCCCACCACCTGCCACGTGTATCTGTATATGATATGATATGGTATGGTAGGTTATTGCGCGGACCTGGGGGTTGAACCTGTGTTGCTCTCTGTGTTCTTGTTTCCAAGGCGAGCACGTTGCCCCGGAGCTATCCTCCCAAGACAAGCTCTAGCTTGTTTAAGTTCCCTCTACTTGGATTCTGGTTGCATAGTACCAGTGATTTCACAGACCCGCGGATCCCACTTTTACCCACTTTGTTCTCTGGGGCATTTGGTTAGGAGGACTCAGAACTGCCTTTCAAACCTAGCAACCACATTCCAATGTCTGTCTAAATGTATTTGCTATTGCTTGATGTTGCTTTCTACACACCTCTCCCCACTGTACTCTCATGGAGGTCATTTAGGAGCCTCCAGGGGTGGCAATAGCCACCCCTGGCAATCCCCCTGTTACTCCTGGCACTGCCCTTACAGCCTTTCACTTACTCTTACTGGTCAGATGCCATACAGTGATGTATCATTCAGTGAAAAACAACTATTGCCCTGAAATAAATACCTTTGGGATTACAATTATGGGTGCGTGCAGCCCCTGTCAACTTTTCTGAATAGCAACCACCTGTTCAGTGTGATAAAGGTAGTAATTTGTGTAGGATTGTGAGATGTATTCCTTGGCAAAAGGAAAGTAAACGTTTCCTACAGTAGCATTTATCATGGCATCTTCACAATTACTGTTGTGCAGTATTTGTACAATGTCAATATGTGTGTGTGTGTGTGCTGGTGTTTAGTTTGCGTCTGCAATTTGTGGGGATTTTTATGTTTATACGTGACACTTTTACTTCTATGTCGTTTCAGAAACGACCCTCTTTTTATACAGTATGTACAAATGGATGGAGATAGCCCAGTGAGGTAAGTGTTTGCTGCATGAAATTGTATCCATCTTGCAGCCCTTAACATGTGTGAATCCCAGCAGAGTCAACTCGCGTTTCATCAGCATTGTTGATGAATTCGTAACAGTGTTACCACCACATTTAAGGGTCGGGCCAATGTCGAGTCTGGCATGTTCACCGCAAGCTCAGAGCTGTGGGTAAGCATGCTGGCAAAAGGCCAATTTTCTGCACAATTACTGCCGGCGCCGGTGGTATTACCGCACAGTAATTGCGCGAAAATTGCCAATTGGGTCCAATGGACCCAATGGGAAATGGGGACTAACAGCGCCCAACCCGTGATCTGGCAGTAATACCGCCGGACCAGTGGGCACTAACGCTAATAAAGTTGGGCGGTATTCCAGCCGGGATACTGCCCAACTCATGATCAGGCTAATTACAGGGCTAAACATTTGAAAGAATAAGTCTCAAGTGCATTTAAAACAAGAGAGTAACTCCGACTTGTTTTACCCAATATGTTTCAATAAAGATCACCTTTATATTTTCAGTTTGAATTAGAATGTGGTCATAACAGGAAGGGGTGTCATTTGACAATCGACCCTGATGACCGCACAGGATTTGGCATCACAGATGTAAAGGAATCTTTTAGTTGCCAAGAACATATGTCACCTCGGATGCCACCTTCATACGCCAGGGGTGCATCATAACATCCTGTGGGTAAACAGAGTAGCATTGGTACTATTTGCCACCCCACCCTCCAGCTCGCGTCTCCCGTCAGTGGTTGGGGCAGATGTCGCTGTCATGGTGAGCGAAACTTGCCTTACGTCTTGTGTTGTACCTCCTCTGCAGATGGGAATTTTCATGTTTGTGCTGTGAAACCGGCACAATTGGCAAGTGCTGCAATTAACGAAAAAGGTATCCAGGTTCACTGATAGCAAGGCCAGCAAGCTGGCACAACGTGTTCAATGCAATAGTCATGTCTTGGCAAGGGAGGGGGAACAGAACAGAACAGAAGGAAGACAGAGACAACAACCTTACTAGGCCAGGTGACATTGAGATTGCGCAAGTGCAGGAAAGTGGAGAGTTGGAAAAGTGCAGGCTTGAAGGGGGAAGGGGCAGTGCATTACGTAGGATAAAGAGTAAAATAAATAAGACAATAAATAAAAAGTATGGCTGGCTGGTGGCAAGTGCATGGGTAAGTGCAGACATCAGGTGTCAAGTGCTGGTAGGGGGCTGTAGGGATACAGAAATAGCCCCCAAGTGCAAGGGTTGCCAGGGGGGCAGTGCAGGTGTGCAACTGGCGGGAAGGGACCTGAGCCCGAGATCAGAGGGTAGCCAGGTAACCAGTGCAGTTTCAGTTTCAGCCAGGAGATCAGCAGGGGAGAGGAGGAGAGAAAGCAGATGCAAAGTGGAAGGTCTTGGGGTGCTTCCGGAACCGGAGATGGTTCTCCTCAAGTTTCAGAGAGGCAGGGAGGCTGCTCCAGAGTGAGGCCCCAGGCTAAGAAAGAAATCTACCACCAACTCGTTGCTTGGTGAAGCGACTGACCCTGAGGAAGTTGAAGGTGGATGAGTGAAGAGCTCGAGAAGGAAGATATTTAGAAGGAGAGAGTTGAAAGTATTGAGGTACCAGGCCCCAGAAGGCCTTCTGGACAATGCAGAGGGTTTTGAACTTAATGCTAACCACCACTGGGAGCCAGTGCAGAGATTTCAGTCCTGGAGAGATACGATCCCTGGGCTTGAGGCCAAGGACAAGTCCTGCAGTCCTGTTTTGGATGAGTTGCAGAGGGCGGAAAGTAGAGGGAAGCAGATTTAGAGAGAGGCTGTTGCAGTAGTCCAGCCTAGAGAGAACCAGAGCTCTGGAGACAGTGAGCTTCTGGGGGAAGGCGAGAAAAGGATGAATACCTCTGAGGAGGTGCAGCTGATAGTGTGACTTCTTAGAGACATCAGAGATGTGAGGAGAGAAAAAGAGTGTGGAGTCGAAGATGACCCCAAGGTTTTTAGCCTCACAGGTGGGAGCAGGAAGAGACGCAAGAGATGCCGACCAGAGAGTGACAGGAAAGGAGGCAGCAGGTGTGCCAATGAGGAGAATCACGGTCTTACTGGCATAAAGCCAGAGATCATTTGCGGCACACCACTCCTGGATTGCAGACAGACAGTCAGAGATGAGAGAAGGAGAAGAGGTGGCAGAAGTGAGCCTGAAAATGAGTTCAGTGTCATCCGCATAACACTGAATGTTGGGGCAGAGAGGGGCAATGTGGTGGGAAAGAAGTGCCAGGTATTGGTGGAACAGCCAGGGAGAGAGGTTAGACCACTAGGGAACACCAAAGGTAGAGATAGAGATAGAGGAGAGGAATCTTGGTCAATAGAGCCCTTAGCAATATCAGCACCCCAAGGCCAGAGGAAGCCTTTTTTTTTGTTCACGACCTGGATCACCACTCTCAGATTGTTGGCTGTAGCACCCATATGTGAAAGGACATCACAATCTGAAAAACTCTAGCAGGGTGATGTTTTTCATCATTCCCACCATTACCCTGTCTCCATTAGAAAATCCCCAAAGCCATTTTCAAAGGATATCTCAGTAAATATCTCTAGATGCTCACTAGACTTACAGGCCTCCATGCATACACATGTGCCATGAAAATGCACTAGGAGCATCCTTCATTGGTAGGTGCTTCTTTGCCCCACCACCCAGACTCACATGATGATCCTTCTGCATTAAGCCTGCCAAGATTACCCGGCATGAAAATTGTAGCCAACCTATCAATTTCTGCAACCCTTCCAATATGCACTCATCTTTTAATTTCTAGTCATGAACACCCCTTTAAACTCCAACACCTCTTTGGCAGTCTGCTTATCACATTTTCCACTTGCTAGTGGCAAGCCAACCACTTTGCACACTCATCGAAGTTCAACCCACACCCCAAAAAATAAAAAAATCATCTAAGTAGTGGGCCACCTTCCCCCGTCAGTTTTTCCCCTCGACGCCCATTCTACAAATTAGCGAAATAGTTCATGAAGGCACAAGATGCAAAGCATGCCATTGGTGCATTCATTGAAGAACAGCTGACCATTAAACTGAAATCCTACAAGATGAAAACTACCTGGATGCACCACTTTCACCAAAGGGCACCTGGTACAACTGATTTGACCAGATATACAGCCTCATAAAATGATGTATAGGCAATTAAGCATTGGTCACCTTCTTGCCAATTGTTAACCGAGTCACCCTCAGTGAACGAAAAGTGGTGAATGCATCTGAATTGCGTTTGGCATGACAAATGTGCTCGCTATGCCACGCTTTCTTCCTTTCTCATCCTTCTAGATGTATCTGCGGATTCTGACACTGTTGAAAATCCTGCTCTCTTTACTACACTCTCTTCTCACTTCCTTGGGCTTTTGGACTCTGTCCTTCAATAGTCCTGCTCCCATCTCAAACATAGGAGCTAGGATATCCAATAAGTCTGCAATTCAGGGCTCCCCAAGGCAATGCCAGAGGCCCCTCTTCATCTCCCTCTACACTATTGTCCTCTCCTCTCTCCTTGGCTAGTACAATATTTTGGCCACTTGTTTCCTTTTCATCCTTCTCTATTGCTCTCCTCACGTCTCTTTCTTTCTCTATCTGCCATCAAATCCTGCGTGAATTGTTAAAACCAAAGTATTGTCCTTTCCAGGCACAGATCTTCCCATGCCCCCCCACTCTTTCATTTACGTCCTCCTCTCTTTTTTTTCTACATCTGTCCGTAATCTTGGTGTCACTTTTGATTCCTGCCTCTCTGTACATTTCTAGTGCAGATCGGATTTGTTGTTTCCATCACTATAATATTCATAAAGCCCACCCTTTCCTTACTTTTAATGCTACTAGGCTTCTCCTCGTCCGTCATATGTCCCCCCGTCTTGACTAATGGCCAGCTCTCTTAGTTGGATTCCCTGCCTCTAGTCTACCCCCTTCCCTCCATCTTTAATTTGGTTGTTCATATTCTCTTCTCCCCCTTTTTGTATCCCTGTATCCCCCCTTCTCTTCTCCCTATATCCCTTCTTACTTTTTACTTTTGTCTACTATTCTTTTTCCTCTGCATAGCATAGAAAAGCATCCACGGTCTTGCTGCACTCTAGATTTCCTCTCTGATTTCTTCTTATCAACGCTCTCACTCTTTTTGTCTCCAGTCGCTCCGTCTTCCTTATTCCCCAAGCGCCCCGGCATTCAATCCTGCTTGGGCTGCTTTTCTCTTCTTACCCCAAACACTGGAATTCACTGCCCTGATTTATCTAGTCTTTTCCAACTTGTCATATCCTCTGCATCTGCCTTAATTCCCCTTTTCACCCTCTCTTCTCTGATTCTTAAACTGTATTTCTTGTTCTTGTTTTATGTACCATCATTGCATACTTATTGTACTGTTCATTACTAAATTGTACATCACTTCAGCGAAAGGACTGTATAAATCCTAATAAAATATAGCAGATACAAATTGTCCTTTTTCTTTATTGGTGGTCCCGCTCATTGATGACACAACAAACTTTGGCATCAATGAGCGGGACCACCTCTGTACCGATAAGAACCTCCATCTTACCTACTGCTCACTCCTTTTCACTCTTCATGGCCACCACTTCAGGCAAAGTGACTCGTGATTTAAGATTCCTTTCAGCCTATGGGTCCCTGGTATGGGATGACAACCCATTCTGAAAACCCTTCCAACCATTATCTTTCTGCCTCCTAACCATGATAACTGTTCGGTGATGGTCTTAGTGATTCCAGCTTTGACAGAGAGAATGTTTCGTGAAATACTGTGCCTGACGAATTATCCATTCTCTTACTTCTGCTCAGGTTGCTCTTTGGGTTTTGGTGCTAGCAGTCTCTGCTTCTGTTCACAATGGGGTGCTCCGGTCTTTAACACACTTTCTACAGTCACCCCTGTACCTACAACCCAGGCCCTATGTGTAAATAACCTTCTCACAATTAACTGGAGGCCACACTTGCATTTGTAGTCTAACACCATCATTGTAAAATAACCAAGTGTCACCCCCATACTTCTCACATTCCTCATGGATGCTCTGCTCATATTTAAATATTGCTGTGGGGTCCCCAGGATGCTAATCAACTCCTATTGTGGCTATACAACCATTGTGTTACATTCCTTTCCTTCCTGACCCTCTTTCTGCGCGTATACTCATCGTTACTCATGTCCATAGGTAAATCAAGAGCCACCTGCTCAAAGCTTAACGATTTAAAAATGCCAGCAAATTCCTTGTTCCATATGCACTTTTTAGTGACGAGGGGTGTATGCCACATCATACCACCTGCTCCTCTAGACAATGTGACTGGGACAGGGCTAGACCTCATTCCTACTGCTGTAGCCCGCGATGTACTGATGACCCACTGAGCTGCTGCTCTGAACCCGTTTAACCCCGCCACACTATCTGTCAGAGATGTATCACAAGTAACAGCCTTCCTCCATAGTTTGCTCACGAAAGGGCTACCCACTGAGCCACTGTGATGACCAATTCACATTAATTAGTGAGTGGACTGTCGTTCTTACAAAATATGTTTATAACTCTCTATACAAATGAGTATGTTTCAATGAGTATAGAATTGGCTTGTTTGCTCTACAAGTCCCTAACAAATTAAGCTAATGTGGCCTCATTCTAACTAATGAGGATCCAGAGTCGCACCTGTTATCAGGCTCAACCTTCCTTAATTGTTCAAGCATAAACTCAGATAAAAGTACACATATGTGTTGTATCCATATTTTAGATCCATAAATGAATATTTCATGACGGTTCAGATCAAATATAAATAAAAATATTTATATGCAATATAAATAATTTTCTGAAAGTAAAAAAAAATGACAAATGGTGTATTCATGTACAGTTCCCAAAATTATACAAGTAGTTAAGCAAATACACTGGATGATGACTACTTTTCAAGTGCAGAAATTGTTCGCAATGTGTTTCGGACATATCAAGTTCTTCAGGAGCTTTTAATTCTCTGTTCCTTACATATAATAAAAAATAACTATTACTAACTTTTCATCATCTGAGGGAAAATCAATTTCACTTTCAAAAGAGAATTCCTCATTACTATTATGTTATTTTTTTGTTATGTTATTTGTTTCTTATGCGCCGCAGCCCGCAGGCATGACCTTCATATAAGACCATGAGATCATCTTCAATCTGATTGTATAGTTTACAAACATAAAAATTGGAGATCACATATCAGCAACAGGAGTGCCATCGAAATACGTATTCTTAAAAGAGCAATACAATCTTCACACATTCAATTATCCTTATCCATCAAATGTGTACTAGTGAACTATTGACGGGGTCTCTGTGGATTCATCCTCTCTCGATTGTAGATGTGTGAAAGAAAGTACAACAACAAAATGCGACGGTGTCTTCTAATGTATCATCCCAACAAGTAAATCGATTGTTTGATCTTCATTCTATTACATAAAGAATAACTGAAAGTTTAGCATTTGAATACACTAACTTGTCAGTCCACTTTTGTCCTGTCCCATATCGAAATGCATGGAATCAATAAAGATGCTGATCGCAACTGGGTCCGTTGTATAAACGCCATATAAGTTAATTCAATATGGCGTCATTCAACCTGACGTCTGACATCATCACGTAGTGTGTGTTGGCCATTTTTGCGACATTTTTAAATATCTGGGCAAGCATATTTATATAAGAATCAGTATTTGTGATGCTTCTAAATGTTTAGAATATAATAAGATGGCTCCTAGAAATTACTCAACCTAGATTTATAACATTGTCCAAAGAGTCCCAAAAAGGTAGAATATTTTACAAATGTGATGAATTTCATAAGTTACAATGATCACATGCCAATGTCATTTACAATAAATCATTAACTTAAAAAACAGATGTCAAAACGTGCATTACATTCAAGAATTATAATAACCGATCTTACAATTCTAATATTTCCAATAACACTAATCAAGCTTAATAGTAAATATTACAAATCCCAATCTCACTGTAATTACCAGTCATGCTTAGACTACACCACACCCGTGTACAGTGGGATGCTCAGAGAGGTCATTACTCCTGGGGCCCTGTCTGCCCCCTACAAGGGTACAAGCCCTGGTTTGTTCCTGGGTATGTTGGCGGTCACAAGATTTTGGCAATTCGCCCCCACAACAGTTAGACACAGCACCCTTATTAACATTTGCTATTACACTATCGTTCTTCTGGCTACCCAGTTTCCCAAAATTGTTAATACAGCTATTAACATTGTCAACACTAATTCCTTTTCTCTTTTTTCCTAGATCACTCTCAACACATTGCATGCCCACTTTAATAATTTGCTTGCCCACCTGCTCTGGTTGTCCATGCCACCATCATTGTTCCAATCACTGAATTCTGATGTCAGCACCCACGGATATCCATTCCTTCATTGGTGGCTGATTGATTTTTCTCCTTTGCCTTTCATGTACCACCATCCCCTGTTGCGTTCATGGATCTCTTAGAAGGTTGCGGCCCCGTTTTGTGATCTCCTTTTGCATTGCCTGCTGAGGTAATGGAGCAATGCCAACTATCAGATGCTTGTCTTGGGTTTCCGGAATGCTGTGGTCTTCAACCTGCATGTCAGCGCTGGTGTGTGTGAGAAGGAGTCCAGGGAGACCACAAGAAGGACACGTAAAGCTCCCACAAGAAGGTCTTACGAGGCGCCATGTCTGCTCGATGTGCAAATGTAGGTGTTACTCTGTCTCTCGGAGCAGAAGGCAACTGGGAACTACAATTCCCAGTAATGCCTTGCGCCAATAATCCAGAAGCAGTGGCCATCTTTGCTCGAGACTCTTCACGGAATAACAGAGCTTTAGGACTTGAAACGCACTTGCGGGCTGTGCCACATTGGAACTGCCTTCCAGGGCGTGCAAACCTAAAGTTACATACAGCAGGCTTGGAGGAGAGGCATGCATTACGGATATTGAAGATATTTATACGACATCTTGGAATGTATCCGGGCCCCACCCGTTTACCTGGTGTTGGAAGCCATGCAAGACCGTAGGAATTGGGCTACAACCATTTAATTTGTTGCTAGTACATGTGTGCCATTAGTACGCTTGTGAACATAAATAACACTGTTTGTGAGCAAAGAGGACACTGCCCTGATTGTGCCCTTGTTGTTTCAGCCTCTCCCAAAACAACTCTTTGGACCGCCAATAAGTGTTTGGACTGCCTACAAGTAGAGAGCATTATTTTATGGAAAGCTAAGCGCTTTTTTCCTTCTTTTGATGGTTTAAAGCATCTAATACGTGTGCATGAGTTAATGCACGTGCTCTAATAAGACACTGGGCCTCATTATGAGTTTTGCGGTAGCCGTGCCCTTATTTACGGCACGGCTACCGCCAAACTCGATACCGGCCCCGGCACCCGCGAATGGGCTATTACCGGCCCATTACGAGATGAATTGGCTGGTAATTGTCCATTTGCGGGTGCCGGTATGGCCGGCCTCCCAATCCCCATTCTGCCCCGTAGGGCAGAATGGAGGTCGGGAGCATGGTTGCACCGGCACCGTTAATAATGGTGCCGGTGCACTCACGAGTTCTGCTCGCGGGCGCCAGTCTGCACGCCTGGTCAGACCATGCGTGCAGTCCGGCACCGGCAAGCAGATCTCGTAATGTGGCGGATAGGTAACAACGGCGCCGGTAGCACTACCCGCGCCGTTGATGCCTTTCCGCCACATTCGTAATGAGGCCCACTGACTACTTACCCAACTCATGATTTAATGCATTTGTTATTTGATGCATATGTATGTTTCTTGTGCATGAGGTAACCCCTTGTGCTGAGCTCTGTATCTGTAATGGTTGTCTATGGGCCTCATTACGAGGTAGGAGGTAGCCATGGCGCTCTTAGCGCCATGGCTGCCTCCAAACTCGTACCGACTCCGCCCTGGTGAATGGAGCAATTACCGGTCCATTCCAAGGTTGGCGGGACCGGTAATTCCCCATTCACCAGGGCCATTCCCCATTCCCATTGAGCCCCCATAGGGCTCAATGGGAATGGGGAAGCCGCTAATAACAGTACCACAAATTGCGGTACCGTTATTAGCTCTAGAGTCCCTTTGCGGGTCCCGTCCTCAACACCTGAAAAAAACAGGCATTAAGGAAGGACCCGCAAAGGGAACTCGTAGTAGGGCGGTAAGGGATTACCGGCACCGGTGCCCTTACCGGTGCCGGTAATCCCTTACCGCCCACCTCGTAATGAGGCCCTATGTCTTATGTAGTAGCGGGTGCTCCTTCACACAATGTTATACATGTACGATTGCATGAGTGTAATGTGTATGCTTGTGTGAGGCAGCCTCACGTCGCAGCCTGCAAAGGAGCCGCAGAGAATTTATCCAACATCCCCCCTACCCATTATTAACCTCTTCCTAACCCTCTTACCGGTTACCGTACAATTCCCTACCCATCCACTCACGGGACTCTAACCCTCCTTCCCCACAGGGGTGGTGGCGCTTGGCGTTTACACCAGGCACGAGCGCCATGACCACTGAGGGGAAATTGGCGTTCGTTCTACCTCCGCGCAAGGAACTGCAACTCCCTGCAAGTCAAGTCGTGTCACTGCACATCATCCAGCATACCAACATTGGGACTGCATTCTGCTGCCCCTTCACCGACTATCTTCCTTTTGCAGCCTGTGAGATAAGCCAATCCAACCCTCAATGCCCATATGTGGCCCTTATCTGCTTCTGTTTTCTATTCAGTCTCATCCTTCTGCTTTGCCACTGCTGCAAGGTCACTATCGTTTTTTTGGGGAGGGTACTTTAAGGGTCCCTAAAACAATCACTCACCAATAAGATGTGGCCCCTTTTCACAGGAACTGTATCTTTGGAGGATTGCTATAAGTGGCAGTGACAATGGCCAATCTGGAGCCAGGCCTAATCCTCAAGCCCTGTGTAACTGACCGGTTCCCGAGTGCCTCCGTTCATCAGCTGCCCTTCCTTGAATACAGGCTGCCTTCTTTTGCCGCCCTCGCCACAGAACAACCACAGTCTGCCTTTGAGCCTTTCTTATGATGAAGTACGCCCTACCCGTGGTGACCGATGCTGTGACACGTTTCCAGTGTTCACTTCTTTGGTACCCATCCTCTGGGGCCGCTGCTGCATTATCTATCCTCAACCACTCAGATAACCGTTCACTCAAGCGCTGTTGGATGGCCTATAACGTTATGAGACCTCCGCCCAGGGGTGGACTGGCCTATACGGAACTCTGGAGATTTCCCGGTGGGCCTCTGCACCCTGGGCCTCCTTTCTGTGGTATTTCCAAATTTTCTCATAGGAAAAGCATTGGGCTTGCTGAAAATGTGTCATATGGGGCCACTTTGAACTTTATTTCCAGGGCCTCTTTTGGTCCCTAGTAATTATTTCCAGGGCCTCTTTAGTTCCTAGTCCAGCCCTGCCTCCGCCGGTCCCAGCACGAAGAAGAAGGTCTAGAAGCAACCGTCATTCAGGCACAAATGACCTACCCTGACTGGGGGAAGACAGTCAAAGCCACTACCTGATTTCGAGTCACGCAAAAAAGGCAAGTTAGAACCCATCGTGTTAGCAAAGATTCATCTTTCGCTTCAGTTATCTTCCTAGTGCTGCCACTGATTGGCTCCGCACGGCCCTCATTGCCGGGCTTCATTAACCTATTGGTGCCACTTCCGGTGCTCAGAGACAAAAGATGCACCAGACAGAAGATACCCCGATTGTACCGGTGACTGCCAGGCCGTCCAACTAGGAAAATGTCCCCCTTTCTCTGCCATGTGATCTTTTTGTCCTTTGCCTGTGCCATTCTTTTCTCCCTACCTAGTAACTACTTTACCGAGGGCCCCATTACGAGTACAGCAGTGCTTTAAAAATGGGCAGTAATTTTATGACCACTTTACCTCTACATAAGCACACCGCCGTACTACGAGTTATGGTGGTAAAATGGAAGATTTACCTCCGGCAAAAATTATCTCCCTTACTGCCAAACAAATATATACCTTACGGTAAATATAAAAAAACTCCTATGGACTTCAAAAATAAGGACTAACACCATCATGCCACTACAGTAATCCTGTGGCAAGTCCATAGGACCGAGTGGTGGAAACGGTAATCGATTTTGGCGGTTAATCGGTGGATTGCTGCCGGTTTACCACCAAACTCATAAAGAATCCTTAAGTCAGGTGCCTGAGAGCCTGTTTTCATTAGACAAAACATGCCTGGGCCACTGTGGCCATACCAGCCTTCCGATTTGTGAATGGCTGTTAAGCAGGGGTGACAGAACAGCCCACAGGGGTAGCAAGAACGGGAATAGGGATAGCAGTTTCTACTCATGGCTTCCCCTAAATGATACTTCTGCATAAGTTTCGCAAATCATGCCGTATCCATCACCAAACCTGTGTTTTTAGGTCAATTCTCTATTAAACTTTGTTGGCACTTCTCATTCAATTATTTGTATTTTTTCACTGTTCTTTAAGTAAATGTGTATTTTCAAATCACCAGTTAATTCCCATTTTGGAAGGTTAACCTTATGGTAATTTCATGTAGTCCACCTTGCTTCGACAGTTACCTGCAACAGTTGTTTTTTCACAGATCTTAGAGACTCATCCCCTTAAACAAGGGGTCTGCAACCTGTTGCTCTTCAGATGGTTTAGACTATGAATCCCAAGATCCCTAGCCAGCAAAGCTAGAGGTGAAGGATCATAGGAGTTGTAGTCCAAATATCTGTTGGCCAACATAATGAGTAACCGTGCCTTTGACAGAGTTATCTTTGTGAATTTCCCGGGAACTGTCCTCCGTTAACAAAGTATGTCAGTTTATTTTAACAATCTTACCACAGTCTTAACAGTCTGGGTTTCTAACAAAACCGTCCTCATCGTTGTGGGTAGGGTTGGACCATTCTTGCGCTCGAAGGAGGGAGGTGACATGACAAGGAGAGGGAATGGCAGTTTGAGGAAGGAAAGATTGAATAAAGGTGTGTTCCTCCATTCCTGTCTCCACGTCTTCATTGCCCATGAAGCGCTGTGTGGGTGTGCATGACTTGGTCCCAATGAAGGCCTTATTGGGACTGTGTATGTTACAATTGTCGACGAGTCACGACACGGCTCACGCCCTTCTCTATTACCCACCGTGGTTGGCGAGCACCGTCGATGCACGCCGATGCATAACAGAGAGCGGAGTTACACGCTCCTGCTTTGACACATAGGGCCTCAGTACGACTTTGGCGGTAGCCATGCCGCTATTGGCGGCATGGCTGCCGCCAAAATCGGGTCCGGGTCTGGGTTCCCTGAATGGGGAATTACCGGCCATTCCGAGTTCGGAGGGCCCCGGAATTCCTCCCTCCAGGAACCCGGGCCCAGACCATCCCCATTCCCATTTGAGCCCCCATAGGGCTCAATGGGAATGGGAGAGGGAGCAAACAATGGGCCGATTATGAGCGGCCTGTTGTTTGCTCCCTCTTCCCCTCGCGGGACCCGGTAAGGACGCCTGGTTTGACCAGGCGTCCCTTACCGGGTCCCGCGAGGAGAGCTTGTAATGAGGCGGAACGGGTTTAACGGGTCCGCCTCCTTTAGCGGAGCCCATTAACCCGTTCCGCCTCAGTTGTAATGAGGCCCATAGTGTCCATCTCAATGCTCCACCTCGGACAGGCGAGATTCTTCTGAGCCACAGGGGAGACAAAAGAGAATTTGAGAGCAGAGACACCCGCTTCTGCATGGACATGCAGTGTCCCTCCCAAAACATCACGTGCAGACAGGTGACACTCAGTGGCGTCACCAAGAGGATGGGAAGGAACTCTCCCAGCATTGTGACCTCAAGGTAGTGGGCCAGGACAGACAAGGGCCCGAGGAACAACTCAGAAGGGTGAAGAAAAAAAAAGGGGACCAGCATAGAGCATGTGTTACCCGACATGTCAGAAGACGACATTCCCACCACAGTGGCGGCATTCTCACCATTAATGCTACCGGCAAGGGTTCAAGAATCAATGTCACTGAAATTACCAGGCCATTTGGACCTAAATGACACAAGCAACATGGGGCCAAGATGGGTGCGATGGCTGAAGGACTTTAATATGTACATCAATGCCTTGGGGCCCCCAGATGACCACTGTAAGACATGTCTTCTCACATTGCCGGTAGGCTCAGCGTCCCGAGACATCCAGTATGAACTTCCTGAAGACACTTCGGACAGCTTTGTAGGATTGGAAGCTACACTGACAGAAAACTTTACACCCCACACAAACGTTGACCATGAACGTCACGTGTTTCACTTCAAAACGCAGAACAAGGGTGAGATGATGAGTGCCTTTGTCATGCATTTAAGAGCATGATTAAGGCACTGCACTCAAAAATAATAGCCAGATGCGAATCATACACCTTCTGGAAGAAACTGTTAATGAAGCTGTAAATGCTCAATGATATCCTGGTGCTTGCCCACATCGAGATGGTCATAGAACAACAAATTGGGACAATGGACCAACTAAAAATGCAACCACCACACCCGGGCACGGTGAACAAGATCATCTCATTGCCGTTACCACAGACATCAACAAATCAATACTGCTTCAGATACAGATATGAGTTCCGGCATGAAGGACATGTCCGGCCATTGTCCAACTTTGCTCTGCGTGTTGTGGGGAAAATCACTTTCAAGTGGTATGTCGGATGGCGCGGTACCCACCCGAAGAAGGAGTGAATGGTTTGTGGCCGCCGCTGATGAGAGCAATGGAGAGATCACGAGCGACGTCTGCGTCACACCACTATGAGAGGCCGCAAGGACAACACCAGGAGGTTCTAAGAAGGGAAGAGAAGTCCCTAGAAAATAGAAGACCATCAGAAAGACGGATTGCCCACTGATCCAACACACAACAGTACAGACGGCTGAAGCAACATACAAGATTCTGATTGAGAAGTCGCCCCCGCAGAGCGAATTCAGCTCCTCTCCAGATAACCACAGATGAAAGGGATATCCTAGGCAAACAACAAGCCATAATTCACAGGCCCAAGCTACTGCTGCAAGGCAACTGCCTACAAAATGAATTTCTGGTAGACACAAGGGCCACAGTAAATGTGAACAGTGAAGCCATATATTATAACATCCACAAAGCCCCAACCCTGCGGATGTTTGAAGCCACCTGCAGTTACAAAACACAACCACGGAAACATCAAATTCATGTGTTAGGGGTGGTTGAGAGCGGATGTATACTATGTTTGAAATTGGGTCTGGATATGGGATTAGTACATGTGCTTTATAAACTCATGGCACACAAATACATTGACATTGAAGAAAGGATATATCAACTATTTCCATCACTATTTAAAGGCTTAGGATAATGGAAACATATATATCATCACATTGACATGTTGATCCAGCCCACGGCACATTACAGAGGTATACCTGTGAAGATACAGCAGGTGGAATACAAATTCCATAAATTGCTCAAACATGTCATAATAGAGCCTGCCAAGGGACCGACGCTGTGGGTGTCACCGTACCTAAGAAAGGATCTGATACCATCCGGCTATGTGTAGATATGAGACATCCCAATAAGGTCATACAAAGGGAACACCATCAGGCCCCCCGTATCACAGACATAATGCACCTGCTTAATGGGGCCAAGGTATTCTCAAAGCCTGACCTCAACAAATAGTAGCACCAGCTAGAGCTAGCTCCAGAGTCGTGGTACATCACCACCTTTGAATGCACCTCAGACTCGCCTGTGCTTCAGGGTTTCGTCGGCTGGCAAAATAGTCCAAGCTGAGATCCACAATGTCATTAAGCATGTGTCAAACTGTATAAACTACAGCAATGACATCCTAGTTTTTGGGACCAACGTAGAGAAGCACAATGTCACCCTGGCAAGAGTGTGCATGGCACGGGAAGCAGCCAACATCACGCTGAACAAAAACAAGTGTGAATTCAGAAAACATATCCTCAGATTATTCAGACACATTTTCTTAGAACAGGGCATGAAGCTGGACTCTGAGAAGGTAGCTGCAATACATACAACTGCAACCCTTGAATGTGTCTGACCTGCAGTCCTTCTCAGGTCTTGCTCATTACTGTACGAGATACATAAATGATTGTGCCATGGTCAGCGCCCTACGGCGCGCTTTAACTAAAAAACATGCCATATAGCAGTGGTCAAAAGAATGTAACGAGGCATTTGAAAGCATATGTCGGAGGATTACGGCAGATGAGAACATGGCATCTTCGACTCAGACAGGTGCACAGAGCTGACAGTGGACGCAAGGCCGCTAGGGCAGGACCAATTCTGGCCCTATACGATAAGCACACACCGTGGCTATGACAGGTTGTAGCCTCTGCCAGTAGGAGCCTCATTAACGGTTGTATACGAATTGTTCGTATTACAACTGTTCGAATGACAATTGACCTTTTCACAATTGACCGAATTGTGAAGGTCAATTGTAACATATATTCGGGGGGAAACCCCCCGCAACCCCTCACCCAACCCAAACCCGCCCAAAACCCCATATATATATATATATATATATATATATATATATATATATATATATATATATATATATATATATATGGTAAATTGTGAAAAGGTCAATTGTTCAATTGTGACCCTTTAAATTCGGTCAATTGTTCATTCGAACAATTGTAAACGAACAATTTGGGTAGTACCTTGTTAACACCGAAAAGGCATACCCATAGGCGAAAAAGAAGGGTTGACCGTGGTATGTGCCGGTGAGCATCTTCAGGGATGCCCTCCAAGGATAGCAAGGTGGGGGGCTAAATCTACATGACTATGCATTTGACATAATAGACAAACCATGGAAGGAGGAAACGCCCACTGACTACCTCTCGCTGGGCCCCCGTGGGACCTGCAAGACCCACCTGGTCGATCGCCGATAGATACATCAACTACGCGGTGCATCAGGCAACACTGAAAGGTTTGGATCTGCTGGTGAAGCAGCCGGAGTAAGAAAGTGATCTAGCTTTCTGCGTCATCACAGATTGTCTGACGAAAGGGCACTGGAAACATGCTAAGAAATGCTGGAAAAGGAGACAGTGATGACACAGCATGACATAAGGAACATGCTATTTCTCAGGGATGAGCTAGTGCTGTCAGAAGATGGTCTACTTTTCAAAGGAATAAAATTGGTGATACAAATCGCGTTGAGACATCAAGTAATTGACCTGGCACACAAGGGGCATCGGGGATCGTATCCATAAAGTGCATGTTGCACCAGGAAGTCTGGTTCCCACAATCAGATACACATGTAGAATAGACATTGAAACGATGCCCCACGTGCTGTGTCATAACCCCACACACAAGACAAGAACCACTACAAATGATGCAGTTGCTGGCCAGCGTTTGGAAGTGGTCATTGACTTTTTTGGACCAGTGGAAGGGGGATCTTACTTACTGGTGGCCATAAATTAATATTCCTTCTTCCCAGAAGTACAAATAGTGACATTCACAGCTGCCACACAGGTCATACCGGCACTAGACAAGATGTTCATGGCCTATGGCACCCCGAACATTGTCAAATCAGACAACGGGCTCCAGTTCACAAGTCAAGAATTCAAGGTGTTTGCAGGATATATGTGCTTCAAACACCGAAGGGGCACGCTGCTATGGCTTCAGGTCAGCGGGATCGTAGAAAGGTTCATGGGAAATGTGAAAAGGGCATTACAAATTGCTCATCTCACTGGCAAGCCGCTTGATCAGGAATACCCCCCACAGCACAACAGAGAAATTACAATACAAAGTAATTTTTGGGAGAAATGCTAGAACACGGATACCCCATGTTATGGAACCAGATGACAAATATCCAGAGGATGAGAATATGGGAGACCAGGATGCGAGGGCCAAGTTCTGAATGACATTGTATATTGATGCAAAAAGACAAGAGGAGTCACCACTGGATATAGGGAACACAGTACTAGTAAAACAACAGAAAGTGCACAAACATGGCAAGCATTTCATGTGGGCCCACTGATCATAACTCACAAGAATGGGTCACTAATGACAGCTGAAAATGGGGTCGGCAGATAACGGGAAACTCCTCCCACATTCAAAAACTGGAAGGAAGCGCATAGGTGATGGACAAACCAGAAGAGCTTGCGGTGAGCAAATATGAATCCAATTGGTCTTATCAAGGAGAAGGAGAAGAATCCAAGGAGGAGACGGCCGCAGGGTAGGACCCGGGGTCGCCCCTTTTCGAGAGCAACCAGAGGAAGGAATGACCGCAGAGAGACAACCAAGACTCAAACTCTAATTGAAGAAATTGGATAATTTAGGACTGTTAATGTAAAGCAAGGGGAGGTTGTAGTGTCTGGGTTTGCAACAAAACCTGCCCTGCTCATTGTGGGTAGGACAGGACCATACTTGGGCTGGAAGGAGGGAAGTGTGCATGGGTGGGTACCAACGAAGACCGTTTTGGGGCTGTGTATGTTACACCAGTGTATATGCTGGCCTGCATTTAATCCATGATACCGGAATGTAGCCTCTGCGAGCCTCCCTTTAGCTTGGAAGATTTCTACAGCTTCACCTAGCTCCCAATCGTCTCACAGGAGGCCTCCATTTGAAGCCAATTCATGCTCTGTGTTGAGAGGATTTGTAGGTTTGAAAGTCAAAGCCCAAAGTGTACAGGGAAACCAAAACTCTGGTGCCTCTGCAAGGCAGGTGAAACTGGGGCCGAGGCTGTTCGATATTTGGTGAGCTTGATTCTCTCGCAACACTACCAGCCTATCGGAAGCAAGGGCATGTTGGATATTTACCAACAAACCAGCCCACCTCTGCCAGGAACGAATAACACACTTGGGAAACTGATTCTAAAGGCTTATAAAACAGATTCTCTTCAATGAAAAACTCATAAGTTTCTATAGTGCAGGACGGATCACGTTTCCAAAAAGCATTCTGGAAATTTTGGTTGGCATTGCAGGGAGAACTAGTCTGATTGGCACTGAAGGATTCTGTGTTATATTTTAGACCTCCAGGGAACTGTTCAATCGGCTTGGGGGGGTCAGTGGGGAGGGGGACGGGGCTCATTTCGCATAGACCACCGAAAACAGCCAGCAAATGGTGAAGATTCCTGATGGCTGCCAGACTGGGATGTATTAGAAAGGATGGCTTAGTGGTAGAGCTTTCTGTCATCCTGTGCCAAACTGCAGAGCCTTCCAACTCCCCCTGGGTCTCATGGTCCATGGTCTCACAGGTGCACGACTCGAGAGTGCTGGGTAAGTGAGAGCGCTCCGCAGAAACATGCAAACTCCCACGCCCGAGTTTCCATTGACATTTATGGAGCCATCCAGGCAGACTTGCATCAAGAGTATAATTGAAACGAGTGAGACTACAGGTGAGTTCCTGGTTAAATGTTTCTCCAAATCACTGTATCAAGTCCATCAGACTGCAACACGGTTTTGAATACATGTGTGTATAGTCGATCTCTCGATTTAAAAATAGCATGTTTTGCTTTGATAAATGTTACTCTACAGTTAAGGTTACATTGCGCATTCTAAGTTAAAAGGGAAACATATATTTCCTTACACCTGATGAACCCATGATGGCTCTTCTACTACTTGGGCAAGCTACTGAACCTGACGATCCGACTGCGCATGCCCGATGTAATAAGAATCCATGCACTGAGTTGAAAATAGCCAGTTTTTCATGTTCTTAAAATTGGGATGCACATAGGCAAACACTTGAGTTATCGAAATTGGCTGCATCGATTTTCAAGATTTTTGTCACACATGTACACTTTTGTTTGGAGCTGTTTATGCTTTGAATATTTTGGAAATTACATCAGCCAAACTCGAGATATTAAGTTGTAGAAAACGGAATCTATTTATATTTTTGACACTCAGGCAATGCTCGTAAGCGCTTAATATTATGAACAACCAGAAGCAAATGGATAAGCTGAAGACTCGGAATGTTACAAAATGAGGCATTTCAGTGATCCGAACAATGGCAATGTGGACTATTATGAACAATCACTGGCATACCAATAAGCACCTGGGAGGAGGGTGGGGTGGGCATCAGGGGAGGGAGGCTCGTCCAAAATGGGTGAGGTGCCACCAACCCACCGGAAACCCGCTCACAATGAAAGTTCCACGCTTAAATTGTCCAAGAGAAATGCGTTTTCCTTCTGAGTTTCTCGTCCACAACATGTTTGTCCAATGGACCATGCAAGGCTGGGGGTGTTTTGCCTTACCAGTTTGGCATGGCCCATTAGAAATGCAGGCTGGGGAACTTCATTTCTGAATGTGCCAGGGGGCGCTACTGCACCTCCCTGCACATTCAAACAGATTGGGGTGGTGCGTCAGAAGTGTTGCGTCTCCTTGCTAGCACATGCAAGAACCAGGAAATGCTCTCTGCTTCCTGGTTCCTGTTTGTGCTGTGGGAAGCCAGTGCCCTTTCAGGGAGGTGCTGGCTTTTGGCACATCCGGACCTGGCAGAAGGAAAGAATAGCTTTAAAGTTTTTGTATTTGTGTATGCTTTTGTAATGAGATGTTGTATGATGACGGGTGCGTTTGTGAATGAGCAAGTTCATGGTGTATGGTTGCATATGTGAATGAGCGAATTAATGCTGCATGTGAATGTTGTGTAGTTTTGTGTGTGTGCGCTTGTGCTTGGTGGACTGGGGGATTGATTTTGGTGGGTGCAGAAGTGGGGTAGAGGAAGGGTGCACCATGTATTGCTGGGCATCTATGATAAAGAAAGCATGATAAGTGTTACCTAATGTGGCTAGACCGACATTTTTGTGCAGCCCAGTGGTCGAAGTGTACGAAAAGAAGAAGTGGAACTATGCTCCCTACTGGCCTTCCCCCAGTCCCCACAAACTCCATCACCACACCCCCTCCCACATACAATACAAACCCCAAAACACCTACGCCTGCTGTTTAGGGGAACGTTCAGTGCAGTGCACTAAAAGTGTACGTTTCAACTTCTTCCTACACTTTTATTTTAAACGAAACCATTCTGGACCGGTTTCTTGTTAAAATAAAAGTATAGGAACAGTAAAACTTAAAAGAAGAAGAGGAGCACCGCTACCGACCGCTCACACCCACTTCGACCACTGGTGCAGCCAGTCTAGCCATTTCTTTGTGTGGCACGACATGGCATCTTTATAACACAAGCATGATAAGTGTTATTATGTGGCTAGACTGGAATTTTGGTGCAGCTCATCTGGCTATTTCCTTGGCATGGCATCTTAAACTAGGCATCTATAATAAAGCAAGCATGATAAGTGTTATTATTTGCCTAGACTGCATGTGGTAGCTAATTCTTTGGCATACCATTTTTTTTATTGCTGGCCATCTATAATAAAGCAAGCATGATTAGTGTTATCAATCTCATCATAGTCCCTTGTTCCCTACAATTGTCAGCTGCATCACAGACCCTCATTGACCATGCCAGCCTCATCATCCTCACAATCCATCATTAAACCTGCAATCCTCATCCTTGTCACAGTCCTTCATTACCACAAATGCTAGGATTGGGCTGGATATTCCCACTTCCGGTATCTGGCAAGAAATGTCTCCCTGGATTTCGGATCCGGCTCCCATATTCAGGGAAATCCATTTACACTTTTATTTTCCTCTTGTTGTGTCGAGAATTCGAACCGTGGATATTAAGATCACAGTATGAGACACTTAACCACACGGCCAATTGAGACTCTGATAGGGTCTCCAGTGAAATCCCTTATTAAAAATGCACTGTACAGGAAATATTTAAGTACAGCTTTTTTATGTTTAACAGCGAACCATGGGGGAGGTTTGTTGCTTGAAGTCCAGTGCTGGAAATTATATTTTCTTACTGTGCTATTTTTCAGGTGTTCATGATTATTCTTCCAAGAGGCTGAGAGCCAAATACATATGGGGGAGTGGTTGGGGAGAGGGAGGGCGGTGAGAACAAAGGTTCCCAGAGCTGCACTCCCCCACTCACCTTCCCCCATCTTTCCCCTGATGCCTGGTGGTATCCCCCAGTAAAAGAATTCCATTTCAAATACTGATTATCACCATATACCTCATCACAGTCCCTCATTGCTACTGCATTCCTCATTAACACTGCCTCCTCATCCTCGTTTGTGTCTTTCATTACCACAACATCATCCTCCTTGTCACAGTTCCTCTTTACCCATACTCCCAGCATCCCACCACCTCGTCATAGTCCCTCAATCCCCCTAAGCCGGCTTCTTTGCTCCTCATCGCAGAACCTCATTACAGTAATCTCATCCATCTTTACATCCGCACCTCTCTTCCTCGTGTCATTACCCAAGCAACCCTCATCCTCATCATCACAGTTGCTAATTACCTCTGCAGCCCTTATCCTCGTCACACTCCCTAATTACCTCTGCAAATATTATCCTCACCGTACACCCTCATTACCCTCACATCCCTCATCTTTGTCACAGTCCCTCATTAACCCCTTAACCCACATCCTTACACAGGGCCTGATCACGACTTTGGCGGTAATGCCGGCGGTATTACAGCCGACGGTATTAGCCCTACCACCGAACTCCCCGGCGCTAATAGCGCCGGATCACGAGGTCGGCGTTAATGTAATTCCCCATTCCGCATTGAGCCCATTCGGGAATGCCCCATTCCCCATTGGGGTCAATGGGGAAAATTCGTGCTCTTACCGCTGGCGGATTTCCCGGCGGCGGCAATAGCGTGCATTTTCAGCAAATTTCCCCCCCAGCTAAGAGCTGGTGTGAAATCCGCCGAAGTCCTGATTTGGCGAACCCTTAAATCCGGCGGTATTAGCGCTACCGCCGGATTTAAGGGTTACCGCCAGAGTCGTAATCAGGCCCACAGTCCCTAATTACCCCTGCAACTTCAGCCACATCACAGTCCCTCATTGCCCCATCAACCTTCATCCTCTTCACAGTCCCTCATTTTCGCTGAAAAGTGCCGTTCAGCTCTACATCAAAGTCCCTCACTACAGTGGATTCCCCATCCTCATCACAACCCTTCATAAGCACAGCATCCCACATCCTGGTGACAGTCCTTCATGGCCCCTGCAATGCTCATGCTCATCACAGCGCTTTATTTACCCCGCCAACCGCATCCTTCTCACAAGCGTTCATTACTCCCTCTACCCTTAGCCCTGAACAGTTGCTATTTTTTATCTTTTATTAATTATATGGTTGAAAAATTCAGCCTTTAATCAATTACATATATAATTGAAATATAAACATCAAATGTTGTTAAAAAAATCTTTAAAACAGAGAAGAATACACACATTTCGAAATAAATACCTTTTCATAGTCAAGTACTAAAAGGATAAAAGAAAAGAAAAAACACCCTAAAAAAACGAAAAAGATCCAACTAAACCAAAGAGTCATTGCAAATTCTCCCCTGAAACTTTCTTCCCTGTCACAGTCTCTTATTAGCCCCCTTACCTCCACCCCAACGCCCACCCTCTCTCATCCTTGTCAAAGTTCCTCACTATCCGGTCACCATTCTCATTATAGTCCCTCATTAACACAGAATCCATCATCCTTATCACAGTCCATCATTAACCCAATGCTCATTCTTGACATAGACCCTTATTTGCCCCACAGCCCTAATCCTTGTCACAGTCCCTCATTACTCCTGCAACACACATCCTCATCACAGTCCATCATTACCACCACATGCCTCCACCTTGTTAGTCCTTCGTTAACAGGGAAACCCTCATCTTCTTATAGTCCCCCATCCACATCACAGTCACTCGTTGCCACTGCATCCTCTCTTACCTCTTCCTCATCACAGTTCCTCATTACCTTTACTCCACCCGCCCTCCCCCTCGTCTTGGCAGGATAGCTCAGGGGCAACGCGCTCGCCTTGGAAGCAAGACGACGCTGAGCAAGACAGGTTCGATCCTCGGGTCCGTACCTAGAAACCTCTGGGTATAAGAGCGTTATAAATAACCCATTACAATTTACAATCACAGTACCGCCTTACATTTAACACTGGCATACCTCTTCGTCCTCACTTTCATTAGCACTGCATCGTGTCACAGTACCTCATTACTCTTACCCAGGCATCTTCCTACCTCAGTCCCTGCTTATCCTTGCATCCACCATCCTCGTCACAATCCCTCATTACCACCACATCCCGCATGCTTGTCTCAGCCCATCATTATGGCTGCATCCCTCATCCTTATCACAGTTCATGATTACCCGGCAATCCTCATCCTCAACACAGTGCTTCATTTCCGCGGCAGCCCACATCCTTGTCACAGCCTTCATCCCTGATACAATCTTGATCCATGTCACAGTTCTTCATTACCCACACCACTCTTATCCTCTTCATAGTCCTCATTATGGCCACAACCCTTATCCTCATCACAGTCCCTCACCTTTTTCACAGTCCATTATTACGCAACATCCCTCCTCCTCATCAGTCCCTAATTACCCCTGAAACCTTCATGCTCATCATAGTCCCTTATTACTCCTGCAGTGCTCCCCTCCCTCATCCTCGTTAAAGTCCCTCATTATCCTGGCATCACAATCCTTGACACAGTCTCTCATTACCCTGTCACCCCATTCCTTATTACAGTTTTTCATTAAAACAGCATCCCTCGTGCTTGTCACAGTCCCTCCCTACCCCTCCAATGCTTAACCTCATCACATCACTTAATTTCACCCACAAACGTTACCCATGTCACAATCCTTCATTAGCCACAAAACCTGTACACTCTTCATAGTCCTCATTATGCTCACAAGCCTTAACCTCATCACATTCCCTCATAACCCCAAGCTTCATCTTCATCACAGTTCATCATTGTCCCACGTCCTGCCTCATCAGTTCCTCATTACCCCTCCCCTGCCTCCATAATCTTTGTTGCCGTCCCTCATTACCCCCACATCCCTTATCCATATCACAGTCACATATTACTGCCACAACTCTCACCCCTGAACGGTTCCTAACTACTCCTGAAACATCATCCTCATTAATGTCCATTATTACTTCGGCAAAGCTCACATTCTGTCATCCTCGTCAAAGTCTCTCATTTTCCTGGATAGAACTGAGCAATATGTCCAATACCTAAACCACAACGACTTTGGAATTGAACTAACTAGCCAAACAAGCACAACACAACTAGAATTTCTACACCTAACAATAATTGTCAGTGATAATAAACTGCACACAAAACGTACGGAAAACCAACGGAAGTCAAATCGGTGCTGCACCCAACTAGTTGCCGCAGAAGGTTGGTGATGACCAATATACTGCAAGGAGAATACATCCGAGCAAGGCGCAACTGTAACACAAATGAAGCATTCCAAGAAGAGTGTCAACTGCTGGATCAAAGATTCAAGGCAAGAGGCTATACTGCAAACAATTTGCAACATTTATTTATTTATTTATTTTAGCATTTGTAAAGCGCACTACAGCCCACAGGCAACGAGGCGCTATAAGGGCATTTTAAGAAGGCTTGCTTGAGGGTTACAGTAAGCGGCCCCAAAGAGTAAATTTAACTACATCCGCATGGTTACAGAGGATACACATAGGACGTTACAGTTGGTTACTAATAATCTAGTCTAGGTAACAGGAGGCAACACAGAAATTCTCCTATACAAGGTGCAACAGTAGAAGTGCAAAACCTAGAATGGCAGGGTCTTAAATGAAGAGGTTGGTTTTTAAGGCCTTGCGGAAGGCCGTGTGTGAGTCGATTGATCTAATCTGAGCGGGGAGGTTGTTCCATAAGGTTGCCGCCATAGTATGGAAGCTGGTGCCTCCTGCGCGCACTCTGCGTGTGTGCGGGACAGTGATGCGGTTGGCATAGGCTGCCCTTGAGGGTCTGGCGACTGTTTGTCTGGTTATCCTTTCAGTCAGATAAGGAGGGGCTTGGTCGTGAAGACACTTATGTGTAAGGGCCAGGGTTTTGAAGACCACCCTTTCCTTGATGGGAAGCCAGTGTACCTGCCTTCTGATCCCTGAGATGTGGTCCTTGCGAGAGGTGCCTGTAGCAGCTCTTAAGGCATTATTTTGGGCAATATGAAGTTTGGCGAGGTTTTTTTGGGAGGTTCCAATGAACAGAGCATTGCAATAGTCCAGTCTGGAGCCGATGATGGCCCTGGCAATTGAGATGCAGTTTTGGCGTGAAAGGAAGGGCCTGATGGCATTGATGAGTTTGGAGTGATATGCTGCAGATGAGGCGATGGCATTTACCTGTCTGTCCATAGTGAGGCTGGGCTCTAGATATACACCCAATGTTTTGATAGATTGAGAGACTTTGATGGGAATATTGTCTACGGTGAAGGATTGGTATTTGGTATCCAATTTGCCCAGAGTGGAAGGGGAGCCGACAAGCAGGAGTTCCGTCTTATCACTGTTTAGACAAAGCCAATTCTCAGCCATCCAGGATTGAATGGTGGCGTATATGCTGTTGAGTGTGTCTAGGTCCTTGGTGTAGTCACCTGACAGGGGGATGAGAACCTGAGAATCATCTGAATAGTTAGTATATGAGATGCCCAGGGAGTCAAGAATCCTGAAGAGAGGTCTTGTGAAGAGATTGTAGAGTGTGGGGGCTATGCAGGAGCCCTGTGGGACTCCGCATTTGATGGGGCTGTGTGTTGCGTTGGCAGAGTCAGAGAAGACCTTCATTACCCTCTCCTGAAGGAATGAGGAGATCCAGTCACACGCCTTGGTTGAGAAGTGGGCTGAGGTTGTGAGATGGTGGCATAGCGTTCTGTGCTCGACCAGGTCGAAGGCCGCAGAGAGGTCTAGAAGCAGGAGGAGAGCTGGTTTGCCCGCGTTTCTTAGGTCATCTATTTGATTTTTTAGGTCAAGTAGTGCCGTTTCGGTACCGTGTCTGTGGGCGGAAGCCAGACTGGCGAAGCCCAAGGAGGTGGTTGTCTTCAATACATTTTTGAACCTGCAGGTAGGCTGCTTTGTCCAGAATCTTTAGCAGAAAGGGGATGGTTGTGATGGGTCGGTAGTTCCCTGGGATAGAAGGGTCGAGAGATGGGTTTTTTAGGAGAGGTTTGACCCAGGCTTCTTTTAGGGAAGTTGGTACATGCAATGATTGAAATGATGAGTTGATGAAGGCTGTAATAATGGGAGCCAGGGCAGGGGCACAGTCTCTGATAATGTGGGAAGGGCAGGTATCTCCCTTGCAATTGGAAGGCTTAATGGATTTCATGAGGGCAATGACCTCAGATTCAGTCATGTTCGAGAATTCCAATTTCGGTATTTGACTGGGATCATTTGGCGGTTGGGGTGGAGGAGCCGTTGTGCGCTCAAGGAGAGCTGATAGTGCTTTTTGATGGGATAGAATTTTAGAGTGTAGGGTATCTAGTTTGTGTAGCATGGCTGCTTGAATTTGGTTGCACCAGGTCTCATCCTTGGTAATGGTGGAGGGTGGAGTGGATGGTGTCTCAAGTTCCCTGAAGATGGTGAAGATTTCCTTAGTATCAGAGTTCGCATTGCTGATCCTGGTGTTGTAGGAGTCTGCCTTAGCCTGTGTGATGGCTATTTTGTAGTCTTTGGATATAGATTTGAAAGCAGTTTTGTTGGACCCGAAAGGTGCTTTTTTCAGGTGGCCAGAAGTGCCCTCTTCTTGGCGCGGAGATCAGCAAGTTCTTGTGAGAACCATGCGTTGGAATGTTTATTTTTCTTTGCTTTCTTAGCGGTGAGGGGTGCGATGGCATCTACTGCTGTGGTTATAGCTTGGCTGAATGTGTTGGCTAGGAAAGTGGAATCATTGCGGAAAGGGGGTAGAAGTGCTGGGATGAGCAAATGCGGGAGGAGTGAGTCCTTCGTCAGTTTTTTAGAGCTCCTTGAGAGCCCTGCAGGGAGAAGGATGGAAGGTCTTGCGGGTCCTGGTGAGGTGTCGATGTGGAAGTTGACACAGAAATGGTCAGACCAGGGGATGGGAGATACAGCGTGGCAGAGAATGGGGCAGTTATGTTGTGTCACCTAGTCTAGGGTGCGGCCTTTGGTGTGTGTAGGCTTGGTGATAGCTTGGTCAAAACCTAAATTGACTAATGCCTTTTGAAGGGATTGGGCGTTGAGGTCCTTGGTGTCGTTGAGCCGAAGGGTTCATGTCACCCAGCAGTATTACTTTCGACGTTTTTTTCAGGTTGTCTGAGAGTGAGTGGAGGAGGGCTTCCTGGAAGTCGTTACAGGGTCCAGGGGGGCGATACACTAGGTGGAAGGCAATGGTAGTATTGTGTGAGATTTTGAGTTTGATAGGTAGGTAGTCTGCGTTGAGGCCTATTTCTGCCTGCGTTCTTCTAATGTCAAGCGAGTCTTTGGCTATGATGGCCACGCCACCCTCTGTCCTGTTCTATCCTGTCTGTATATGGTATAACTGTCAGGGATGGCCAGTGAGAGGGCAGGTCCAGAGGTATCTTGAAGCCAAGTCTCGTAAATAAAAAGCATGTCAAGCTTGTCCCTGGTGATGAGGTCGTGTAAATCGAGCGTGTGTGCTGGGATGGAGCGTGCATTGACTAAGGCGCAGTTCAGGCTAGTTAAGGGAAGGCTGGTGGGCTGTGATTTGGACTTGGCAGCCGCAGCACTCACACTAGGCAGTGTAGTTGGGGCAACAAGGGCAGCAGGGCCCAACATCAAATCAGCAGCAGTAACATTAGGCAGTGTAGTTGGGGCAGCTGGGCCCAACATCAAATCAGCAGCAGTAACATTAGTCATTGTTCTTGGGGCAGCAGGGCCCAACATCAAATCAGCAGTAGTAACATTAGGCAGTGTAGTTGGGGCAACAAGGGCAGCAGGGCCCAACATCAAATCAGCAGCAGTAACATTAGTCATTGTACTTGGGGAAGCAGGGCCCAACATCAAATCAGCAGCAGTAACATTAGGCAGTGTGGTTGGGGCAGCAGGGCCCAACATCAAATCAGCAGCAGTAACATTAGGCAGTGTAGTTGGGGCAACAAGGGCAGCAGGGCCCAACATCAAATCAGCAACAGTAACATTAGTCATTGTACTTGGGGCAGCAGGGCCCAACATAAAATCAGCAGCAGTAACATTAGGCAGTGTAGTTGGGGCAGCAGGGCCCAACATCAAATCAGCAGCAGTAACATTAGGCAGTGTAGTTGGGGCAATAAGGGCAGCAGGGCCCAACATCAAATCAGCAGCAGTAACATTAGTCATTGTACTTGGGGCAGCAGGGCCCAACATCAAATCAGCAGCAGTAACATTAGGCAGTGTAGTTGGGGCAACAAGGGCAGCAGGGCCCAACATCAAATCATCAGCAGTAACATTAGGCAGTGTAGTTGGGGCAACAAGGGCAGCAGGGCCCAACATCAAATCAGCAGCAGTAACATTAGGCATTGTAGTTGGGGCAGCAGGGTCCAACATCATGCAAAAGAAAAAACCTTAGCATTACAAAGACAGTCCCTACTAATACCAAATAAAAAGAAACAAAACAAGGATGGTAACATCAGATGTGTAACTCGATATAACGTGGACAGTTACGAGATACAAAAAATCTTGACAAAATACTGGTCTTTACTCTTAATAGACCAGGACATTCGATCTGATCTTACACCATACCCAAGCCTTTTCTTTAGCAGAGCACCAAACCTACAAAATATCCTGAGTCCATCATTCATGGCACAAAAAACGATTTTAGCCACAGACTGGTTCAGCAAGAACACAACTATCGGATTCAGTAAATGTGGAACATGTTCCATGTGAGGATATGCGGTGAAAACAAAAATGGCTAAATTGAAAGACTGCAAAGATTTTATCATTAACGAGCACATTAATTGTAGAAGTAAATATGTGATGTATGCAATTATCTGTGTATGTGACAATATATATATATATAGGCAGTACTATCAGGGAACTTCGCATCAGAGTACACCTCAACAGTACTTAGTCGCAAGACTCGAAGCTTCCTCTGGCCAACCACTGGCAAATGAACCACTAATTTGAAGATAAAAGAAAGATTTGCTTCATGGGACTCTAAACTGTGAAATGTGGTACCAGTGGAGGAAACAGAGAACGGAAGCTGAGACAGCAAGAATCTAAGATGATATGTAGATTTGATGCATGAAGAAAGGACTGAACACGGAACATGACTACAATGTATTTCTGTAAGAATGTTACAGTGTACCACATACAACTGCCCCACCCAAAATCAGTGGACCAAAGATCCCCTCCCAAACCTGACTGTCATATGATCTTAACCAGGAATTAAAGAAACACCCAGGGTCCTCCCTAGAAGCAAGAGCCATGTACTTTAGTACATGATGCAATGGGCCAGAAGTTGCCTCCCAGTAGGGCTCTTGACATCCGGACTACATAAGCCCCACTGGGCTAATCACTCCCATGATATCAACCACTTTTATAAACTTATCTATGACTTGCCACACCTGTCAGGATGGAAATATCATGCTACATGGGTCTTTACATACCCCCCAACTCCGACTATACAGCTACCTTACCTGGAACTGTGGAATACACTTTATTCCACAAAATTAATTATCCCATGTCCATACCTGGACACATAGAAATGTTCAGGGTCGTCCCTGTACTGGAAGGACATGCACAACAGTACATAACACAATTGACACGGCCTGCCTGTGGGCAGGCACCTTGATAGACCGACAGAATAATTCATCAGGCGATATAATGATGATCTCCCATTATGAGGCTCAACAAATACGAAACTACTATGCCAACTGCTTACAAGGCCTTCCACAACTTTTACACCCAAAATCGTACTAGGACGCATGCGCATCCACAACATGCCAGCAGAAAGCCTGACCCTACTCAGTGTGCATGCGCTAACAAATGTCCCCCAGACACTCTCACAAACTCACACTGTACATGCGCGGCCGCGGGTCACTGCACACGCGCATGCCCACTATAACCACTAAAGTATGGCATTCCTTAGCAACTTAGCAGCACAACGCGTACCGACGGAGCAACCCACAGGTAAAATGCAACCCCATAAACCCATAATCTCAAGAATATTTTAAGCCCATCATACTTTAGGGGACAACAACAACAGCTCCGCCTTCCACAAATATGGAAACAACCGCCTCTTAAAACCACTACAAATGTGGCAAGTGGAATCAGTATCAAAATTCAGAGAATGGGAAAAAAGATCTCCATCTTCCAAATGGGTCAACATGTCAAATCTCACAATTCATACACTGCAATACGAAATATGTAGTTGATGGCATAGAATGTATCTGCTCAAAGCTACACATTGGAAGCACAATACATTCTCTAAAAAACAGAATTGGTGAACACTTAAGATCCATCAAAAATCAAGACTTAAAATATCCCTTGGCCTACAATTTCCAAAGTAAACATATTCTAGATTGAAAAAATCCATATGCCTCCAAGGGGAGTAGATAGGGAGAAGCTTGTGAGACGCAAGGAAGCCATCTCGATACAGTTGTTGGATACCTGTAATTTGGGACTCAATTCTGACACGGAAATGAGCCACTATTTGTAACGACCTAATCTCGTTGTCTGTCACCTCCCTTCAAACTGCATATATATATTAGTGTTGAGTTTACTGTAATCAAATTCATATATTTACCTTGTAATATCAGCTTCATGCATCCATAATTTAATTTAGGCCTCCAGCCTCTAAGAAAACAAAGGAGTTACTAAATGGGTACACAGCTCCTCATTGGTAAGGATAATTATGCTTAATTGAGCAAACACATAAAAACCACTACAACACTGTTGTGGCTAATTAATATAACTACTGCAACTGAGATTTGTTTCAAACTCATTTGGTAATAATGGAAACAAATGAAGAAATTACGAACTGACAAGATTGAAATATGAAAAGGTAATAAACCATCAGTTGTATGTATGTATTCATCTATAACAGCCCATAGCAAGATGGTGGATGGCATGATGTCGCGGTCTCGCAAATTTGCAGCGATCGCGTCATCACATTGCCATAAATATGCCCATCTTTGTTATTCCACGGCCAACATACTGCGAGGACGGAATCTCTAGGGAAACCTGTTATTATGAAAAAGTTAAGGTAAGAAAATAAGGGGCCAAAAATGAGGAATCTAGCCATCCCATTAGTAATACGTAACCCTATACCTAATTTGATAGTAATTATGCTATCAATAATTTGATAGTAATTATGCTATCTCTTCCGCTGCCTTCCGCTAAAGAGCATACCTTTTTCCAAATCTCGACTAAATAAGCCACAACGAAAAAGAAATCTGTAGTGAGTATACGAACCAATATTGGCGGTGCAGAGCTGTGTTAAACAAAAGCATATCCAAGTGCTATATGTAATTAGTATAGTTATATATGACTGAGCTAAAGTCATTTTTGTTTGTTTACTGCACAGGCAAACCATTGCACCCTCCTGATGAACCACTTGACAAGGGTGGGGAAACACGAGTAGAGGGACACATTTCATGAAGAGGGACTCATTTCGTGAAGGATCAATTTTGAATACAAGTACAGATCTGAAAGATTTCTCTTACTTAAGCAATAATAAAAAACGTGGACAATTGGAGCAAAACAACAGACTCTACACTTTTTGTTTTCTACATAGTATTGTGGTTATTGGACAGCCTCAATAACAGTGATCTGGTTTTGGCAGCCTATTCAGACCGTTTGAATTTCAAATCTGAGGACTCACCATTATTTGCTCTAAGGCTGTGACTATACTGGAAACAACAGCCTTGAAAAGGATCATGGGTTGAAACACGTGTCGGCTGACCACACAAGACCACATGTCTGATTTGCAATAATAAAACCTAAATGGTTTTTCACCCAACCCATTATGTGGATATTAATCCTTCCTAAAGAAGCGCATGGGATCCGGGACTCTGCGTCTACTCTTCACAAAAGGAGGTGTGGCCACCACCTCCAACATCAATGACCTTGCTGCTAAAACAACCAACTCACTATATTTCAGAGCGAAGTGCCGGGAGTGATCCACACTGGGGCCCACCCGTCTTCCTCTCATTATCCTGGCATCCCCATCCTTGTCACAGTCCCTCATTACCTTGGCATCCCCCATTCTCATTACGGTGCTTCATTAACACAGTATCCCTCATCTTTGTCACAGTCCCTCATTTCTCCTACAATGCTCAACCTCATCACATCATGTAATTTCCTGCAAAACCCTCACCCATTTAACAATCCTTCATTACCCATACAACTCTCATTCTGGTCACACTCCCTCACTACCCCACATCCCTCATCCTCATCAAATTCCCTTATTACACCCACAACCTCTGTCCCTCATTACCCAAACAACACCTATGCTCATCAAAGTCCATCATTAACCCCTTATCCCTACTTCTTGTCTGTCCCTCAGTACCACCCAATCCCTCATCACATCCCATGTCCTCATCTCATTTCCCTTGCATCACCTCTTCTTTTCAAAGTCCATCATTACCCCATCATCCCACCTCCTCATCACAATACCTTATTACCCTTCCATCGGATCCTTATTCCTTGCCTCAGTCCCTTATTACCCTTACCCCGGCATCCTTGCTCCTCATCGTTACAGTACACCATAACGCTTATCCTGGCATCACTCTTTCTTATCATAGTACCTCATTATATTGCTAATACCATGGCATCTTCTCACCCGGGCCTTACCTGCCCTAGAAGGCTCTGAGCTCCGTACAGCATCTCGAGTTCTTCCTGTGACTAGCTGCCATGTAAAGGGAGAAGGGACCACATTTAGTCACTTCTCCCTTTCAATGGCGGCCATTTTTTGTTGACTTTTTTCACTTCGATTTTAATGGCCACCATGGAAAGGGAGAAGGGACTATGCATAGTCCCTTCTCCCAGATCCCTGGTGGCCATTTTTTTGCTTTTTTTTCTCGCGTCAAGAAACAGTTGCAGCGCCTTTTCTCGACTCGAGAAAAATTGCAATTAGTTTCCCGTTACGACATGCCGGGGTACTAATGGAAAGATGACCCTTGGAGGGGGGCCATTACCAGTTGGGTAATGTCCCTGGGGCTCCGTTAAAGCCCTTGCTTCGCTCAGTATTCTAACTTTGGCCCTGGGGGCATTACCCGACCGGTAATGGCCCCCCTCCGAGGGTCATATTACCTTATTACAATGCACAAGGACAATCATATTATGTATTCATTTTGTATTACACACAAGAAAAATCATATGAACAAGCAAAACAACTGGATAAGTCCAGCGATAGATACGCCTAAATATAGATAAACAGATGCATAGATAGATAGATAGATAGATAGATAGATAGATAGATAGATAGATAGACTATAGAACCATGGCCACAAACTATATAGTTATGGTTATATTGCATGTTCGATATTAAAATTGGAAAATTAACTTTCCCCATTAACTTTGAACCTTTGGATGGATATCCACCAAATGTGTCAAGTTACGGAACTTAACCAATCCAATGCCACGTGTGATAAGAATCTTGCACTCATTCTTAAGTCATAAGAAATTGAATAGAAGGCCTCTTGCAGTTGTGATCACTTTAGGGGCATAAAAGGAGTAGAACCAGTGTTCTAAAAAATGTCAGCTTTTAAGATGTTTACCATATTAATACACTTTAGTATATAGTTGTTGATGCTTCAAAGTTTTTGACAATAACATCATCCAAACTTGAGATATTAACTTGTAAAAATATGCTGGAATATATCTATATTTTTCACACATGCACGTTTGTAATGCTTAATATTATGAGAAAACAGAAGCACACGAATAAGCTAAAGACTCTAATGTTACAAGCGGAAGCATTTGCATAAGCAAAATAATTGTAATGTGTACAATTATGATCAATCAGAAGCATGCGAATAAGTAGGAAACTCATAATGCACAGCAGGGGAACTCTCATAGTGACTATGTGAAAAGTGTAATATTAGGATCTTCCAGAAGCATATGAATAAGCAGAACTCTTGTGATGTACTACAAGCAAGCATAAGATATTATTGGCAAAGTTTAATGTTACTAAAGTAAATGGCAGAACACTCACAATGAGTAAAAGAATGAAAAAGCACACACATATTGTGTATTGTGTAATGTCAGACACAAACATGCAAAGGTTACAAAAAAAGAGTCATTACCCAGTATCTCCTTGTAACAGTACCTTGTTATCCTTAACCCCGCATACACCATTCTCATTACATTCACTCATTGCCCCAGGCACCCATCCACGGCACAGCCCCTCATTAGCCGGGCATCCCCCATCTTCATCACAGTGCCTCATTTACGCGGTATCACTCATCGTTATCACATTCCCCCACTTCCCATTCCTCATCCTTAACACGGTCCTTTGTTAGCCCCATAATCCTTATCTTTATCAGAGTTGGACAGTGCCCCTGCAGCCCTCATTAATGCCACAACGCTCATCCTCATAAGTCTCTCTCATTACCACCTCTTCCTCACCACAGTCTTCATTACCCTCAAAACCCTCGACTCTTCACAGCCCATTGTCACCCATCCCTAATCCCCGCCAGTCCCTCTTTACCCCTGCATCCCTCATCCTCACCAGAGCCCTTCATGCAAATACTGCACTCCTCACCCTAATCACAGTCCCTCGTGTTCCTTGCGCCCCATCCTCATTGCAGCCCTTAATTACCATTGCAGCCCTCATCCCTATCACATTCCCACCTTACTTATGCACCCTTCACCCATGTTTTAGTGCCTCATTGCCCTTATTCCAGCATCTCACATCCTCGTCACAGTCTTTCATTGACCCCACAGTAGTGATGCTTAATATTACAAAGAATCAAAAACATGCAAACAAGCGAAACCCCCGTAATGTTCCAATCAGAAGCATTTGAATTACCATCACCTTACAATGCCGAACACAAGGACTCTTATAGTGAACATGTGGATAGTGACAAGTGCCATTTTATCAACCGACACAAGCATGTGAATATGGGTAATGTTACGAGCAGACACACATGAATAAGCAACAGAATTGTAATTTGAAATATTAGAAAAACGAAATACCATACAAATACGCAGACAACTCATAATGCAGAACAGAGGAATTCTCATGGTGGATATGTGGACATCGTAGCATGTAATAATACGTATTACCTCAAGCATATATGTGAGGAGAGCACTGTAATGTACAGTTTTATGAGAAAGCAAAAGCATAGTGTGTGTTTTTATGAAAAAGCTGAAGCATATGTAGAAGCAGAACCCTTGTAAAGATAGATAGACATAAAAAGACAGCCCCAGAGATAGATAGGACCAGAGATAGATGAATGCGTAGATAGATAGATATACAGATAGATAGATATACAGATAGATAATTTTAATATTGGTAAAGTTTAATATTGAAGTTTAATATTACTAGAATAAATAGACAAATAAAAAACAGAATACCCGTAATGTGTAGTATTACAAACAAGCATATAGTGTATTTTCACAAGCAAGCAGAAGCATGTGAATAAGCAAAACACATGTAAAACACCCAACTGGCGCCTTCCAGGTTGCTGCTCTTTTTCCTCACTTAGCAAGCCCCGGCCACCTGGTGCCTTCCTGGTTGCTGCTCTTGTTCCCTACTTAAGGAGCCCTCCAGCCTCCTTTCCTTTGCAGGTGGGGAGCAGGTGCAAGTGGATCTAGGTCACCTGGCCTAAGCACTACCCACCTGGCCCCTTCCAGGTTGCTGCTATTTTTCCCCACTTAACAAGCCCCGCCCACATGGTGCCTTCCTGGTTGTCGCTCTTTTTTCCCTACTTAAGGAGCCCTCCAGCCTCCTTTCCTTTGCAGATTGGGAGCAGGTGTAAGTGGATCTAGGTCACCTGGCCTAAGCACCAATCACCCGGCGCCTTCCAGGTTGCAGCTATTTTTCCCCACTTAGCAAGCCCTGTCCACCTGGTGCCTTCCTGGTTGCTGTCTTTTTCCCTACTTAAGGAGCCCTCCAGACTCTTTTCCTTTGCACATGGGGAGCAGGTGCAAGTGGATCTAGGTCACCTGGCCTAAGCACCACCCACCTGGCCCCTTCCAGGTTTCTGCTATTTTTCCCCACTTAACAAGCCCCGCCCACCTGGTGCCTTCCTGGTTGTCGCTCTTTTTTCCCTACTTAAGGAGCCCTCCAGCCTCCTTTCCTTTGCAGATTGGGAGCAGGTGTAAGTGGATCTAGGTCACCTGGCCTAAGCACCAATCACCCGGCGCCTTCCAGGTTGCAGCTATTTTTCCCCACTTAGCAAGCCCTGTCCACCTGGTGCCTTCCTGGTTGCTGTCTTTTTCGCTACTTAAGGAGCCCTCCAGACTCTTTTCCTTTGCACATGGGGAGCAGGTGCAAGTGGATCTAGTTCACCTGGCCTAAGCACCACCCACCTGGTGACTTCCAGGTGGCCGCTATTTTTCCCCATTCAGCAAGCCCCACCCAGCTGGTGCCTTCCTGGTTGCTGCCTTTTTTTCCCTACTTAAGGAGACTTCCAGCCTCTTTTCCTTTGCAGATGGGGAGTAGGTGCAAGTGGATCTTGGTCACCTGGCCTAAGCACCACCCACCTGGTGCCTTCCAGGTTGCTGCTGTTTTTCTCCACTTAGCAAGCCCCACCCACTTGGTGCCTTCCAGGTTGCTGCTCTTTTCCCCACTTAGCAAGCCCTGCCCACCTGGTGCCTTCTTGATTGCCGCTCTTTTTCCCCACTTAGCAAGCCCCGCCCACCTGGCACCTTTCAGGTTGCCGCTCTTTTCCCCACTTAGCAAGCCCTGCCCACCTGGTGCCTTCCTGGTTGCTGCTAATTTTTCCCTACTTAAGGAGCCCTCCAGCCTCCTTTCCTTTGCAGATGGAAAGCAGGTGCAAGTGGATCTAGGCCACCTGGCCTAAGCACCACCCACCCGGTGCCTTCCAGGTTGCAGCTATTTTTCCCCACTTAGCAAGCCCTGTCCACCTGGTGCCTTCCTGGTTGCTGTCTTTTCCCTACTTAAGGAGCCCTCCAGACTCTTTTCCTTTGCACATGGGGAGCAGATGCAAGTGGATCTAGGTCACCTGGCCTAAGCACCACCCACCTGGTGCCTTCCAGGTTGCCACTCTTTTCCCCACTTAGCAAGCCCCGCCCACCTGGTGCCTTCCTGGTTGCCGCTCCTTTTCCCTACTTAAGGAGCCCTCCAGCCTCCTTTTCTTTGCAGATGGGGAGCAGGTGCAAGTGGATCTAGGTCACCTGGCCTAAACACCACCCACCTGGCACCTTCCAGGTGGCCGCTATTTGTACCCACTCAGCAAGCCCCACCCAGCTGGTGCCTTCCTGGTTGCCGCTCTTTTTCCCTACTTAAGGAGCGCTCCAGCCGCTTTTCCTTTGCAGATGGGGAACAGGTGCAAGTGGATCTAGGTCACCTGGCCTAAGCACCACCCACCTTCTTAGCCCTGCCTCTTCCTTCCCACTCTTAGATCAAGGGCGTCTCTTGCCCGGGCATCTGAAGCAAAGGGCTAACGAAGAAAAGGGCAATTCCTGTTTGGACCTGTTCAGACCAGGAGGACTCAGGGCCTGAACCCCTGCTCAGACAGCAGGCAAGCATGCACCAAAATGTGTATACTCCCTCTGTGCCCACAGGCCATTCCCACCCACTCTGATCCCCCCATGATGTTCCCTGTGCCCCCCACCCTTCTCGCACACAGGTGTTGCCTGTTTTGCATGAGTCTTCTACCCTGCTCCCCCTACACCCCATCCTGTCTACTTCTACAGGAGTCTGTCCTGATACATTCTGGTTTGACCATCACCTTCTTTTGGCCAATGCTGGACTTGATTTTTATGGATTTCATTGTTTCATGGTACATCACCCTTTCTCAACTCTCATGCTGGATTTCCTTTGCATCTTGTACTCATGTTGGCCCTGAATCATGCTGTTCCCATCTTCATCTTGTATCCTGGCTTGCAACATTAGGTGTTACTACTGACTTCTGCAATTGTATTCTCTCTCCCCACTTGTTTCTCCACTCTTTTTTACTCTCTGTTCTCTCCTCCTCTCCCTTTGTCCCTTTTCCTATCTCCTTCCCTCCTCCCCTTATTTTCTTCTATGCACTTACTCTATCAGAATTGTCCCTGGACCTAGTATGATAGCAACCTTGTCTCCCTCCTCTTACTTGCCCCCCCAGCACTATCTGAAATGTCATCAGGCCTAGTACGATAGTCACTTATTTTGTTCCTCCCCTCCCTTTCTGCACCCGTCTCCCTCACCTTTTGTTTTCTCCGGCTCTACCAGAAATGTCGTCAGGCCTAGTACGGTAGCCGCCTGTCTGTTTCCTATATAAAATGTCGTCAGGCCCAGTACGATAGTTAATTTCATATCCTTACTGTTTGTGGCCTGTAAGAATGTCATTGTATTTTCCCTTATTCCCTCCCTTGCCTTGAAGTGCTTTGAAACACATTGTGTATAGGCGCTATATGAATAAACTATTATATCATAAAGATGCAAATGGAAAAACATATATAGACCCAAAGATAGCTTTATAGATATGCCACAGATAGGACCATAGATAGATAGAGCCATATAGATAGATGGATAGATAAATAGATAGCTAGATAGCTAGATAGATAGATAGATAGATAGATAGATAGATAGATAGATACTTAGAAAGATAGATCCAATTGTTGAGATTTGTTGTAACATTACAAACAAGCACAGGCATGGGAATAAGCAGAAAAGTCATTGGGTCTCATTAGGACCCAGGCGGTAAGGGATTTACGGCGGCGTAAACAGCGCCAACCCTTACCGCCTGATTCCGAGGTCCCTTAGCGCCATGGAGGTTTTAACACCTGCTTTTAGCAGGTGTTAAAATCCATGGCGCTAAGGGACCTTGTTGTTAATTACGACACCGTAATTTACGGTGGCGTAATTAACGCCTTCCCCACTCCCATTATGCCCTATGGGGCAAAAATGGGAATGGGGAAGGGTAAATGGGTTAATGGGGACTTACCGCCCCACTCACCTCGGAATGGGGCGGTAAGTCCGCCAACCACCATGGCGTAAACGTAGTTACGTACTTACCGCCTGGGTCGTAATGAGGCCCATTATGTGTAATATCACGAACAAGCAAAATAATAAGTAAAATCTGCATAATGTTATGTTATGTTAAGTTAATTTATACTCCGCACCTTTACCCTAAGCATTGTCTCCAGGTGTTCATATGTTCTGTAGGAAAGTCAGTTGTGTAGGTTAGTGAGGGAAGAAGGAATATGATTGAGGTTATGCTTTTCTGTTGGTGCTTGTAGAACCAGGAGAAACTGGAGTATGTGCGAGTCAACTTTCTAGGTGTGTTTGGATTGTGCACACTGGGGTTTTTGTGTCCGGAAGGGTAACCCCCAGTAATTGGGATGTTTTTTTGCAGCAGGTATTTTTGTGGCTTTGTGTGTTTGTGCGGGGTGGGACTGGCCCATTTGGTTGTGGGAGATATGTGTGGGGTATGCTGGAGAGGAGCCATGAGCAGGGATGGTTAGTGATTGGTACGTTCTGTTTGTTTTATTGTTGGTTCCTGAATGCACACTGTTATTGGATTATCTCGGGTCCCCATTTTATGCTAATCACTGTGAGTTGAATAGCCAAGTTTTCCGTTATTTCTGAAATTCAGGTGGTCTTCTGTTTTTCTTATCTCCTTTGGGATTGAGTTCCATAGATGGGAAATTAGATGTGATAATGCAGTTCTGTTCCTCCGAATTTCCTTATAATATAGTGTGTTATATTATGAGGAAACACAATGATACAAATAAGCATAACTCTATTAATGTGTACAATTACTATAAAAATTAGGAAACTAATAAGCAGAACACTTGAAATGTTTAACACTACTATCAAGCATCCTATTAGGAAACATTTACACTTGTGTGATGAGTACTGCTATGCCATCTCAACAAACACACATACACATCCCGATAAGCCCAAAGGAATATTCTGTATAACAAGATATTCATACTCTTGTCATGAATACAAAATACTGGGTGGAACTCCAATTTTCTTCACTGGAACATTGGCTAAAGAAGTGGCTAGGCCATGCCTCAGCCAGCCTATGGGCATTCAGCACAAATAAATACTTCAAAGAAACAATTGTGGTAAGAAAATCTTTCCTTTAAAAAAACAAAGAAATACAATAAATTAAAATAAATAAAAAAAACTGTCAGGCTTACTACACAAAGTTAAAATATACAAACATTGGAAATCTCAAACATTAAGGTTTAAAAAAGTGTCTCACAAGAAAACAAGAATAACAGGATACCAATACACACATCAAAATCTGCTTTTAAAGCCGAAATTAATTCGTTCCATACAAAATGACACAAAATACAGGAAAAAATCTTTGCATGTCTGTAGAATAAATCTGTTAAATGGTTCTTTCATTCACATTAAATACCCTCATTTACAAACAATGATATATGTACAATTCATTTAACATTTTCATAAAAAACACGAAGGAGTTGTACAAGTATAACTCTCCTTTAGTTAACCACCCTGGCAATGCTGAAAAATTCCAACTTTCACTAAAATAAAACAAACAATCCACATTATTTAAATATCTGCAGACATCAATACTTTCACAACAATAAAACATTTAATAGCAAGTGTTACATTATAATATCTGTTAATGAAACACGTCCATACAAAACCTACACACAGACAGCATCAAAATCAATGCACATCAAAACATCAACAAAAGAAACAATTATTTTTAATCTATACATTAAATGGCCTGCAGTAATGGCCAAATAGTTAAGTTGCTAAACTTAGAAAGAGCACTTTTTGGGCAGCTTAAAACTTTGCCCCCTCGAATCCTCACCAAACCTTGCAAAATAAGGATATGACCCACTCTGAATTTCTTTGGAAAGTTTGGTGAGGTTTGGTCAAGTGGGGGCAAAGTTATAGGGGGGTCCCAAAATTATTTTTTATCCCATAGACATAATGGGAAAAAACTTTGTTCATGCCTACATCCCAAACTGCTGGATGGATTTTCACCAAATTTGCAGCAGGAGTGGTGGCTTGGTCCTGAAAGTGTGTTTTTGTTGATTTGGTGTAAATCCATCCAGTAGTTTTTTTTTTAAACAACCAAAACATAAGGTAAAAAAAATGAGTGATATTTATGTCCAGTCTACGGACTCACTTCCCTGTTCGGTCCATGGACAGGCCTTTGATTGGCCCAGAAATATTTGCTGACTTTTGCGTGGGCTGTGGACAGCGGGACGCAGCCGCTGATTGGTTGGTGAGAAAACGTGAAATGCGTCGGTTTTCCGCGAAACGCCTGCCATGTTGGATTCGCAGACAGCGCAGCAAAAACATTAAAAAAAGCAACATTGCACTTGTCAAACTCAACAAACAATCTCTGGGAAGGTGGGGAGGATGAAGATGGGATGGGATATGGCTATAATAAGACAAAAAACGGGTTGTTTCACCCCGACAGTCCGCAAACACTCCAGATGTCCTGGGGCAGTCTTGTGGTGTCCGCGGACACTTCAGATGTCCTAGGACATCTGTACCTATTTCTACATTACAGGTTTGGGGAAAAGCAGTTTTCGGATAGCTTATAACTTTAGCGCCACTCGATGAAACTGCATGTAATTTTGCAATTTTATTCTAGACCTAATCCTGAGTGGGATTTTGTCAAGAGGGGGCAAAATTAGAGGTGGTGTCCCAAAATATTGTAAAGGCATATAAATGTGATGTCATTTGACGAATCTGCACAACATTTGGCAAAACGATTTTGGATCTAGATATAATGGTTTTCTAAAGTTTGGTGGGATTTTCTCAAGAGGGTGCGAAATTAGAGGGGGGTCTCAACATTTTTAGATGGCTTATAACTTTGTTTCTATTGACGAATGTGGACAAAAGTTTTGAGAAAGATTATAGACCCAACCTTCAATGTTTGTGTAAATACTGAATGGATTTTGTCAAGTGGGGGCTAAGTTATATGACTATTGTATGTACATACATTTTTGACACTTTTGAAAAAATAAAAAATGGGCGGATTTTGAGCAAACTCGTGAGGAGCATTGGCAAGGACATTAAAGCATGGCTTTGCAAATGTTCCCATGTTTTATTTTTTGACAAGTGACATAATGTAGGTACAAAAAATAGTCATATACCTTTGTTGACTGAGGTATAGCCTGTGGCCATGGGCAGTAGCCAGATTGTCTGGGTCATGGCATAAGGTCATGAAGTGGACAATCTGGCTACTGCCCATGACCGCGAGGGACGTAAAATGGTGGAAGGATTGTCCTTCCTTCCTACTGTAGGAAGAGAAATCTATTTTTTAGCACCCTGGCTTCCCGCTTTGGGAACCAGGGTTGCTAATGGCCTTTATCCCCCATTGCAGGGGCTGCAATGGAAGATAATGGTCCGGAGTCCTCGTTATTTATTTATTTATTTATTTATAACCGGCTATAGCCCGCAGACATCAGGGCGCACACAGATACACTTCGCTTGGGTTGATAACTTGGGCTGCCAGGCTGTTATCCCCTGTTGCGGACCAAAAATGGTGTTAAAGTGGCCATGTCCACCCATACCGGTTATATGGTAAAGTTATTTGAAAGTAGGATAGGTTTTGAAAGGGAAAACAATGTGCTTGTGGTAATATGGTCATAGGGTTCTGCAGGCTGCCATAGAAAGGGAGGAGGGGCTCTGTACGGAGCACCGCCTTCTCTTTCCATGGTGGCAAAATTGGAAAAGGATTGTCCTTCCTAGGAAAATCCTTCCTTCCTACAGCGGGATGCCGCAGGCGTCCCGCTGTAGAAGAATTTATTTTAGCACCCCGGGTTCCTGCTTTGTGCATTTCACTTTGGCATCTTAAGCCTTTGGTACACTCCCAACAGTGGTAAAGAACTGCCACACCCATGATTCTCTCTGGGTGCTAGAGGTAGGCACATCCTCCACCTCATCTTCTTGGTCCTCTTCATAGTCTTTGGAAGTTCTTTGCTTTTTCTGTTGTTTAGTTCCCTCAGCTAGTGGTGGTGGTGGTGGCTCTTGGGGAGGAGGGAGGGCAATATCTGATGCCATTTTTAAGAGAAATAGCAGTTTTGCTAATATTCTTCCAAGTATGTGCTTTGCACTAGATTGTTAATGGATAATGAGTAAGTATAGGTGTAAGAGCTGTGCAAAGGTACATTTTGAGCTTGAAAGTTCCCAGATCAGTCGAAAAATGCAGTTCCAAACAATCTTCCAAGCATGGACCTGATTCCGAAGTGCGGATGCCTTCGCAGACACGTCATCATGCAGCGTACAAGCGCATGGCCACATGGCATTGTACGGAAGGTCTGTGATGATATCAGACATTTGCAGACGTCGACAGATGCAAAACAGTGGAGAATGTTGCAAAAAGTGTATAGAAGAGTTTTAAGGTGAAAAATGGTAAATTGGACAAAAGTGTTGCTATATTGGGGTAAGGATGTTATTAGTAAGTTGTAGGAAAATAGCATGCACTGGTAAAAACCCATGAAATTCAGTGAAAAAACTTTGTTAAAGGGACGTTATGGTTAAGTTACACTAATTAAAACCTATGAAATTCAATGAAAAAACTTTGTTAAAGGGACGTTATGGTTACAAATAAAACCAAAAAACTTCAGAAATTAGAGAGTTATGATAAGCTTAGCAACCATAACTTGCGCCACAACCGTGCACTGCTAAGACTAACACCCAGGACATCAAAGATGACATCACAAATGTCATTGTAACCATAACGTCCCTTTAACAACGTTTTTTCATTGAATATGTATATATATTGTAGTTATGTCTAAGTTGCTAAACTAATAGGAAAAGCACTTTTTAGGCAGCTTATTATAACTTTGCTCCCCCTGGATGAATCCTCACCAATCTTTGCAAAAAAAGTATATGGTCGGCTCTGAATTGTTTCTCCAAGTTGGGCAAGGTTTCGTGTGGGGGGGGCAAAGTTATAGGGGAGGTCTCACATTTTTTTTTTCCATAGACTGAATGGGGAAAAACGTTGCGCAATGCTACAGGCCGAACAGCTTGATGGATGTTCACCAAATTTGCAGCAGGAGCGTTGGCTTGGGTCAGAAAGCATGCTTTTGTGTGTTGGGTGGAAATCCGACCAGTACTTTTGTTGCAAAGAACTGAAATGCACGTCCCAAATAATTAGTGATATCTCAGTCTGCGAACCCATTTCCCTGTTCGCTCCGCAGACAGAAGTGTCATTGGCTCGCGGTACAGCGTGCTGTTGGAGAAGTTTGGACGCGGCTGGTGGTTGGCTGGAGTAAAGCGTGGTGTGCAGCAACATTTTTTGGGAAAGCCGCCATGGTGTATCGGAGGACAGTGCGGCAGCGGAAGGGTCAGGAAAATGTACCGTATGGAATGTGTTGGCGGCAATAAGGGAGGGAACAGGTGGGGGAGTGAGAAGTGGTTCATGTGACATATCTAGGTGACTACTTTGTGTGGTGATTGGAGGCAGCTGTCATAACGGTCCCATAGCTTCTGCTGCAACCTGTTTGCGGCAACCTCTTTTCGTGGTGAGCGGTGGCAGTTCAATTGCAGAAGGGGAGTGAATTGCACATGACATAGGTTGGGTGGGAGCGTGGGTGGCTGTGCGCTGCAGATGGAATGCGGTAGTTGGGCACATGGTGGCATGCATGGGTGAATGAAGGTGCAGTGGGTCTGTGGAAGGATTAGGCTATTGGGCGCATGGCCGAAGGCCGTACGGTGTAGGGCTTGCACTCAAGAGCGTAGGGCTGCAACATACCTACCACAGGAACGCATGTTTGACTCTGCATTCAGTCAAAGTGGTGGTGCTTGCATAGTGTGGTGTGTGCAGATTGGTTGCAGTAGGGCCAGTGTTGCGATCAGAATGTGAGTAGGTTGGCAGTGACACAGTATTTTGTGAATGGAAGTGAGTATGCACATAGAATGTGAATGAAAGTGCATACGGGTGCAGGAGATAGTGTTTTGTTTGTACATTATGTTAACTGTTGCAATTTGTTGCTGCATAGCTGCATTGTGCTGCTGAGGTTGGGTAGGAGTGCTGGTGGCAGTGGTGTGTATGTGGATGGTTGTAGTTGGTGACATGGTGAAATGCCTGGTGTTATTATGTTGCTGTGTGTGTGTTCAAGGCCTATGCTGTGTGCAGATTTGTTGAAGTAGGCCTAATGTTGTGAAAATGTGGTTATTGACATAATACTTTGTGAATGTCTGTGGGTAGAGGTGGTGGAGGCTGTGGTATGTTTGTGGATTCTAATTGCGACCTGTTTTCGTGAATGGGTGTTTTATGGTGCGAGGGAGTTGGGGTGAAGTGCCGCTACCTACATATGTTACATTTGTGCATAATGTTAGCTGCCACATGGGCGTTATGTTAACTTTTGCAATTTGTTGCTGCATCGTGCCATGGCTGTGTACAGGTTGGGTAGGAGTGCTGGTGGCAGTGGTGTGTATGTGGATTGTCGTAGTTGCTGACATGGAGACATGCATGGTGGCATTACATTGCTGTGGGTATGTTCAAGGCCTAGACTATTGGGTGCATGGCCGAAGGCCATAGCCCATGCTCTCAAGAGCCTAGGCCTTGAGGACACCCACGGCAGTAATGCATTTTTGAATTTGCATCAGTTAGAGGGTGGTGACATGTAAGGAATGGTTGTGGAGCACATTTACGCCGTCATAGGCCAGTGTTGCATACAGAATGTGGGTAGGTTGGCAGTGGCATAACACTTTGTGAATGGAAGTGGGTACGCCCATACTATGTGATTGAAAGTGCACAGGGATGCAGGAGAGAGTGTTTTGTTTGTACATTACGGTAACTCTTGTACCGGTAACTCAGTGTAATGGTTATACATAATAGTAACTGTTGCATGTAATGCTGTGCATGTCCATTGCAGTGTGGAGGTTGGCAAGGAGTGCTTGTGCCAGTGGTGCATATGTGCATAGTGGTAGTTGGTGAGATACTGACATGCATGGTTGCATTACTGTGCGGGGAATGTGTGCAAGAAGCATACCCACTGGAGCAATGCAGGTTTGACAGTGCATGAGGCACAGGGTGGTGATATTTGGAGAATGGGTGTGGAGCACATTGTCGATGTGCTGCAGCACCACAATTGTGTTGCAAAGCGTGTATTGTGCATTCCATGGTTGTGGTGATAGTTGCAACATGCTACAGTATTTGGTGTGTGGCAGGAGATGGTGCAGTGAGAAGTTGTCTAGTGTGGCTACAGGGTGCAGTGTGTACATTGTCCCGGGAGGATAGCTCAGCGGCAACGTGCGCGCATTGGAAGCAAGCCGACACAAAGCAACACAGGTTAGATCCCCGGGTCCGCGCTTAGAAACCTTTGGGTGTTTAAGCGCGTTATAAATAACGCAACTAAGACAAAAGAAACAATTACGCAATTAAAAAACAAACAATTCCTGTAACAGCGCCTCGATGCCCGTGGGCTGTGTGAGTGCTTTAAAAATGCTAAAAAAATAAAAAATAAATAAAATACATAATGTGAGTATGGAAGTGGGTATGGTTGAGTGCAGCTTATATGTGGTTGGTTACCCTGCTGTGTGCAGATTTATTGAAGTAGGCCCAATGTTGTGATGCTGTTGTGCATAGGTTGCCAGTGACACAATACTTTGTGAATGGCAGTGTGTAGGGGTGGAGCAGGCTGTGGTGTGTTTGTGGATTCTGGTAAGTGTGACACATTTTCGTGAATGGGTGTTTTATGGTGTGGGGGAGTTGGGTAGAAGTGCTGCTACATATGTTACGTTTCTGCATAATGTTAGGTGCCCAAATGGTTGCTTGCTTGGATGTATAGTGTTGTGGTGGGTGTGGAAAGGGCTGCAATGTTGTGTGCATGGCCAAAGGTGTGCTGGGTGCATCTTAGGATCTTTGTGGATGCTGCAATCATGCATCCTTTAGCAGAAGTTTCTGGTGGAGGGGCTTTGCAGTCAATTAGAACGTGTATTGAGAGTGTTTAATGGTAAATATGGAGTGGTGTATAGAAATGACAGTGTGCAATACAGAGGTATTGTATGTGATTGCTGCATGCGTGTTTGAAAATTTGACAGCACCCAATGGGGAAGTGCTGCAAAAAGTGACAGTGCAAAAGGAAGAAGTATGTCTGAGCTTTACTGGGCCATAGCCCTCACTGTCGATGGGAAAGCACACGTGCACATCCTGCCATTATGATCAGGGTGGAAAGGGAAATGGATTTGTGGGAAATAGGAAATTAGGAGTTTAGGGTGTGGTTCACAGGAAGGGGCGGTACAATTTTTTCCCAATACTGTGTCGTGAGGGTGGTCAAGATGGAGAGACTCACTGTGCTTATCGTCGGTGATACCTTTGTGCGCCAACTGCACAGGTGTTGTGTGCAAAGAGGCGTTGCTGGTAATTTTGGGTTGGAAGGAGTGGATGCTTTCTGGGCTTGTCATGGTGACTGCAGTTTCGCCGGTATGGTTCACCTTTGCAGATATGTGGCGTCCGTCACGAACGTTGACTTTGTCGTTGTGCACTATGGAAGTCTACATTTGGGTTACATGTCGTGTGGACGATTAATCCGTCACCTGAAGAGGTTGCTGACCGCAGTGATGCATATTTTTCCTACTGCCAAGGTCATTTTCTCATGCATAATACCAAGAGGAGTATGGGCCATGACGGTGTAATTTGTCCCCAGCCAGAGGTCGGAAGGTGTGCTATAAACAGAATAATGCGTGACTGCTGGCATGCTCTCCACCCACTATGAGATCATGAGGTCGCAAAATAAGCAGTGGTTCCGTAGAAATGGCATTTATTTGGGCGCCATTGAGGTGAATGCTGTTTTCTTTTACACTGCGCAAGAAGCATTGACCTGAATGTGGTAAAAAGGTGACGGGAGGCAAACAGAAACGCATATAAAGAGAAAATACCAAAAAAGTTGCTCGAACACATGTAAAAAAAAAAAAACGTTATACATTTACGATGGAAGACTGAATCTCCTACCCAGTTTGATATTGTTTACCCCCCACCCCACTCACTATCACCAAAAGGTAGTGAAATACGTGGTACTTTCAAGATTACAGTTGCCACATCCTGGGTGGCTATGTGGATGTATGCGGTTCGAGAAATCGTGCATACTTTCATTGAACTTTGTAGTGGACGTGATTTGTACTGTAAATGTGTAACAGTACATTTCAAGTGTTGTACGGGAGTGACAGTGTTGGATGATGGCGGCTTCAATGCGATTGGTGGATGCGTGTGCGCCTATTTACGCGTAACCCAATGAAGTAGAGCTTCAGTCAAGATAGTGCAAAGGGAAGAAGGACTGCTCCAGCTTTACAGGGGTGCGGCCCTCACACTACTTTGGGAGGCGCATGTGTCAAAATCTGACCTTTACACCACCTTGCCCAATTGCCACGGCAGTGTGGGGATTAGCCAATCGGGTAGTGTGGGTGTGGTTAACAGGAATGGGAGGTGAGACTGTTGTACATTATACTCTGCGTACTGAGGGTGGCTGACATGGCAAGATGCATTGTGTTGACTGTGGGTGATCCCTTTGTCATAAATCTGCACAACTATGCCCTGCAAGACACTTTGACAGCAATTTTGGTTTGGTTTGGAAGGAGTGGACGCATTGTGGAACACTGTGTATGAGTGCAATTTCGCCGATATGCATGCACTTTGCAAAGACCTTGCCACTTTTCCAGTAGTAGATGTTATCGTCATCCATTACGGCAGCATGCATATGGGTTACCTGGCTTGCTTAGATTTGTTCCGTAGACTGAGGAGATTGCTGGATGTCGTGAGGACGCTTTTTCCCACTGCCAAGGTGCTCTTTTCATCCATAATACCACGAAGAATATGGCCCACTGCTCAGGGATGTTGTTCCGAGCCAGATGCATGAAGGTGTCTCATCAACAGAAGCATGTATACTTTTTTGTCCCCTCATGGAAGGTTCTTCTGCAACAATGACATCATTAGATGTGGAAATGCAGAGTTTTTCCAAGAAAATGGCATTTTGTTGTCTCCCATTGGCAATGCAGTTTTGGTTGCTCGTCTACAGGATGCAGTGAAGAGTTTACTGCACAAGAAAACACAAAAGCTAATAAAAACCAAGGTGTTTCGGTAGAAGCATCTAAACAAAAAAAAACAACAGACTCTTTTAAGAGTCGCCCCTTACCACGAACTCCCCCTACCCTGGTTGCAAGTTATTCCCCCACACGCAGCAGGAAAGCCACATCCGGGGATTTTGCGGGTGGCGGCAACGAATATGGAACTGTGGGGATTGTCTAATGAGATCCTTAGGTGGGCGCCAATAGGAAAAGGGACTCCGGCTTCACTTGGGCCCGCCCTCGACATGCTTGGGGACCAGCACGTTCCTCATTCGGCGCTTCTCACCATGCTGGTCTATGGAAATGGGAATGTAGCGATTGTTCTATCAGGTGATGCTCAAGGTGTGCGTGACAGGAAAGCTCACCAATAGGAAGAAGGACTCCTCCTGCTTTACTGGGGCACAGCCCTCATGCTCATTGGGGAAAGGCACGTGGCACATTTTGCACTTCTCACCATGGTGGTGGCCAATGGGAATGGGACTATGGTCTTTGGCCAATCAGGTGCTCTGGGTGTGCGTCACTGGAAATGGCGACATTCACTTTTTCCATTAATTTGTGTACTGCAGCTAGCAAACATGGCAAGATGCACAGTTTTTGTCGTGGGTGATGGCTTTCTGGAAGATCCGTGCATGAATGCCCGCCAAGAAGACTTGTCTTGCAATTTTGGTTTGTAGGGAGTGGACGCTTTGTGGTGTAGTGTCGAAGTGTGCTGTTTCAGCAGACTGCTTGTAGAATGTCAACGCGTGGCCTCTTCGGTAACTGTACATCTTGAGATTGTGCACTTTGGAGCCTTCTTTATGGGTTACATGCCTTTTTCCTGTGTGTTCCTTCAACTGAAGATTATGATGAAAGCATTGCAGCGCATTTTTCCTACTGCCAAGGTGCTTTGCTCATGTATACCCCCCGAGAATAGTGTGGAAGTATTCCACTGATTCCTGTCGCCAGCTAGAGGCCGGAAGGGGTCTCATCAACAGAAGCATGTGTGACTTCTTGAGTGCTGCTGGGATGTTCTCCCGTGAGAAGGAGAACATTGGTTTGCGAAACATAAACCTTTTCAAGGCAAATGGCATGTCTTTGTCACGCAGTGGCAATGAAAAGTTTCACAATCTACACACTGCACTGAAGACCCTATTGTAAGAATGTGAGCTGATGTTGAAAACACTCATTTACGTATGAAAACTGCAAAAAAAGTGTTTCTATGGATGCACCTTTAAATAAATAAATAAATAAATAAAATAAAATAAAACCCAAAGGTTCTTTTAAGAGCCACCACAACTAACAATGTCAGCTCCCCTGGTTGAAAGTTATTCCCCCACTCCCGCGCATGCCCAGCACGAAAAGTCTGCGAATATCGCGCTAGTTGCAGGGTGGCACGTGTTACATACACCCCTTTTGGAGATGACGGCCATAGAAATGGGCCTGCCGAGGCTACGGGATTGGGCAATAAAGTTTGTGGGTGTGGTGTGTACGGACAGACTGTGCTACACTGTGTATTTGTCGACAGAAATACAGAAGTTGCGTTTTTGGGCTGTGCGTTTCACGAAGCACAGCATGTGGGTTTTAGGGGATTCCGACATACATTGACTGAAAGTGAATGGAAACCACTCTACAGTGGCTACTCATTTTGCAATCTATCATGTGCATGTGTAGTGCTATGGAGTAGCTACAATGAAGTGCCTGATTTTGGTTTCTCTGTGTGACACTTTGGTGACACGAAATCATGCCGGCATTATTGTTGTTCATTGTGCAGGGATAATTGCACAGCATGTTACACAAGTTTCAGTGCCATTTGCGATGAAGGAGGCACTTGCCCAGTGCATGCGTTTGTTTCTGATCTCTTGCATAAGTTTCTATTGCATTATGCAGCCACCGATGTGGCAGCGTCATTTTCTAGTTGGACTGTGAATGCAGACATTGCAAAGAAGTGTATTTCTGCCTTTGTTCGACATGTGCCAATGGCATACTTCACCCATGTAAATATGACGTTTCACAGCACGAATACTTTTCCCCAGCTATAACGTTCATCTTACTATGCCAGCCATCCCGATTTTTGCACACCCCATCTAAATTGGCTTGGTGCCCTTCTTGAAAGTAGTGATATTTTTTTGTAGTTGTTGTTGCACTGTGACTCTCTTGAAAACGCTCTACAACACATAAAAAAACTCTTTGTACAGCAACCCCCTTTCTAACCGATTGAACTACAGTGTTTACCACACTGCCACACCTCCCGCCCTGCATGCGTGCATTAGAAATTCCGTTGTTGATCTGTGAAAGGTGCTTTCTTTATTTACCTTTTTTTCCCTTTCCCAGTTCATTTTAATTTATTATGGTGTTCTCACACACGCCACAGAAAGAGCGGCAGGAAGGGTCCAGTACAGAAAGGGCAGCACCTGCCTAGATACTATAGGGGACATGCCGAGAGATGGATTTATTGGGTGGCCCTCACCTACATAGGTGCCAGTCATTGTAATGCTCCCGTAAGGACAGTTCCCATGCACTTCCAAGTACCTTCCCTCTGTACAGTAGCGCGTTGCAGTACATGCACAATAGAATGCCCTTTGCCGGGTAAGGGTCTGTAGCACACCATACGGTTTGCAAAGGTTGTTTTACAGCTCTGCTGCCCTACAGGAGTGCCCCTCTTGTTACCCGCAGCAGATGTGGGAAATGCTATACATGAAAGTACCCTACATAATTGTTGGAAGGGCGGTAGCCTGCCTACTGGTCCCTTGTGCTTTCATTTGAGTTGTCGTGGAAAACAAAGGGAGGGCTCCAACCACATATCAGTTTATTGACACTACAATTCTATTTGTGTGTCTGCTACGTTATGTCAGTTAAATTATGTATACATGCTTCAAAAGTAAGCTAGGTATCCCATAGTGGAATAGTTTATTTATGGATTTAATCCATGCACATATATTAGGGCAACCATTTTTTGCAAAAAAAACTGCTTTATTTAGCAGGTGAAACCCAATAGCTGGGCAAACATCTTTGATATTCATGCTTCAGGCTCATCAGGTGAGAAAATGCAGATAACATAAAACTTGGTACAGTACTGTATATAGCAGCCAATATCTAAATCATGGGTGTGTTGGAACTGACCTTGTGATAAATATTATATCATAAAGACAAAAATAGCACTTTTCTATACACAGAAAATACAGTAGTGTGCAAGTGACACACAATTAATGTACAGATTCATTTCAGTTGTCGTCACATGCAGTATAAACACTTTATGCTACGCCATTGGTGTTAGGGGTACATTCACGGACATACATACATTGTGGAATACAAGAATGTTTAAAACAACGCGAAACACAGCTTCATTATGTGCAGCAGGAAGCCATTTATTCTGTGTGACCCATGCAGCTACAGCACCTTTCTAAACCACCACTAAGGTTGTTTGCACTCTGCATATTCTGCTGTTTCCTTACTTGCCTTTACATGCACTAGTATGTGCGTGAGGAAGGTGCACCAGCTTTGCCATTTTGCAGACTTAGTACAAACTGTCCCACCTGCAGTTACATGTTTTCTTCAACTGTACGACCGGCTGGTGACCTCTTCATGCTTTCCATCACAGTGCTGAGTGTAGACACAACAGTGGGCCTCATTACGAGGTTGGAGATAGCCTGCCGGACCTGGTAATTGCCCATTTGTGGGTGCCGGTGCTGGTATATCCCCATTCCCATTGAGCCCATAGGGAATGGGGATGCCTGTAGCACCGGCACGGGTCATTACCGTGCCAGTGCTACAGGATTTCTGTGCTCGCGGGTGCCTTTCATTCCTCCAGGCCAGGCCTGGTGGAATGAAAGGCACCCGCAGCACCACTCGGAGTTTGCTGGTCTGGTAACAACGGTACCGGCAAGCATACTGATACCGTTGTTACCAGACCACCAACCTCGTAATGAGGTCCAATGTATCTGTTTCACGGGTCATGGAAAGGCAAGCAGCACATAAATCAAAGTAATGTGACATTTAACAAGCCCACGTGACACTGCAGGTTGCTGCTCCTTGTTTACCAGTGGCCGTTATACAGTTAGGAGTGCTTTAGCCACACATTGGTAGGTTAGCAGAGCCACCCACGAAGTTCGCAGCAGTTTTTTAAATGCGGTAGCCTACTGCATGAATCCGTAGGGCTGGCAACAGGGGCGGTGTTATCAGCATACAGTGGATGACCTATGCATGGGTCTAGGTGTGGAAAGGAAACATGTGCGCTTCCACAACTACTTAAAAGTGCATTGGAAGATGCGGACATGCAGCCTTAATGGAGTCCTATGGATACTTGCAGTGTGATTGCACATACACCAAACAGGTGCAGTGTCCCTAGGAAACGTCCATATTGCTGCTCTGTAGTCATCTCGGCCAGTAGTGTGTGGCACAGATTTATCATGCACTGTTAACACAAAAAGAGAGCCTACTGACACACTTAACAACATTTACTATGTACATCTGTAATTGGTACGATACACCAACAATATTCAGAAACGTAAGGGCTAGCACAAATGGATACATACACAATGTGCCCTTTCCACACGTTTATTATGAGGGCAGCCAAGGAATCAGTAACAAACCGTTGTTAATGGGACGTTATGGTTATGCTGCCGTAACAAATGCCTATCTTCTTTACAGAAAACGCTATGCTAAAGCAACATTCTGCTTACAGTGCCCTACTAAAAACCTATGAAATTCAATGGAAAAACTTTGTTACAGGGAAGTTATGGTTACAGGTAAAACTGAAACCCCCCCAAAATTCGACAGTTATGGTAAGCTAAGCAACCATAACTTGTGCCACCAGTGTGCACTGCAAGGACTAACACTCATGACATTAAAGATGCCATCACAAATCTCATTCATGACATCATCATGAAATGCAATGTTTAAATAAAAAACACTAGTACAGAATTAAGTATTTAAATAGAGGGCCTCAAGCACTTTAGTGGTCTTAATTTCATAATTATCTCCTCATACGTAAAATAAATGCAACTTTTTAGCCATCAGATTCTAACAGTTTTAAGTTATATAGTAAAAGAGGAGCATTAGTTGATTTGAATCGCTCTGTCTTTAAATTGATGCGTTTTGCATGTAAGACATCTCTACTAAGCTGTGCACACATGTGATTTTAAAAGAAGTCACTTTGGCTTTCACGATATGTCTAAAGGTCGTCTGTATGGAAGCAGTCACAGGATAAAAAAGGCAACACCATAGTCTTTCAAGGCATGATGATAAAATCAAAGAAAATTTGTGTAGTGCCATTAAGTTTTAGTGTAACTAGGTTTTTGTAGCAGTCCAGCGAAGCATAGTAATGCAAATGAGAGGGAACTGTTTACCAAATCTATTTGTTTTTATGGCTCCATGTCATTTCAACGAAGTATGTAATTTACTTTGTTGAAATAATTTCACCAAAACACTTTGATTTCTTTTTGGAGGAGGGTCCCTCTACCTCCTCTTCACTACCCCCCATAACCCAAATCCCTCCCAAACCCCCTTTTAATGCTTGCCCCACAAATAGATATATAATTCTGAGTATTGGTGAAGTAATTTTCACAAAGTAAATTACATCAAAGCAATTTACTTTGTGGAAACAATGGATACAGTTTTTATATCACAATTGAATATACTTTCCTCCAAAGGGAACTCATGCCAAAACCATACAAAATGGTAATGCTTTTGTAAGATGACTGGTAAAGGTCAATCTTGAGCAATTGTCGTTGAATGTTTAGGGGTACAATGGGTTGTTAGGACAGAGTAAGACTACACAGTCATTTACTAAAACTTGCAATCTTTCTACTTTTACATGGAAGTTTTGTTTTTCTGGCACTAGAGGTATATTTTGGAAGGCTTGAAATACTGAAAGAGTATATTTCTCCTTTGCTAGCAAACTCTAAGGGCCCGATTTATGGAATAATCTGTACTGAAAAAATGGCACCTGCAAGCGAAATCACGCACATGTCCCTGTTCGTCGATTCATGGAACACAATGCGTGGGGCTTACACAGGACTTGCGAGGAATCCACACCAGTCCATCACGTCACTGCGACCCGATGAACGCCTTGCGCAAGACTCCAAGAGAAGGGCTGGCTGGGCCTTCACAGCCACATAAAAAGGGGGGGGGGAACACGTGGAATGAATAAGATCAAACGAAAATGTGGGCTTTACGAGGGACGTACCACCATCAAACAATTGCACCGCCCATACGCACGCAAAACAAACATATTCATGAAATTGAACAGGGAAGGCCGGTGTGCGAAACAGCATGTGCAAATCCAGTAATACATACGCCACGCGATAGCAGGCATAAATTTCAATGTGCACAATAACAAATGCATAAAAAGCATGCATGATCAGCAAACGCACGGATACAGCAACGATGAATGCACCATTTGTTGCAGCAGTGATCCAGGGACGCCACATGAGGAGGATGGCCAGGGCCTGTATCTTCCACCCATGGACCAGCCTTTTTGCGATATCTGACGACCAGGTCTATGGCAGGTATACGTTCCCCCATATCATCCTCGACGTGGTCATCTATTGGGAAGATGACCTCACATCACCCACTATGTGCTCCCAAGCACTGAGACCCTTGCAAACGGTACTCAATGTTCTGCATTTTTTTACCACTGGCTCATTCCAGCAGACCACTGGCATAGTAGGTGGCATCTCCCAGGATACACAGTCATGCTGCTTACACCAGGTGTTGGCAATCATAACTGCACGTCCTTCTGTCTAGCGGCATATCTATATGCCCAGAACACCTGCAGAAAGACAAGCAGTAGTCCAGGATTTTTATGGGGTGGCACACTTCCCAAAAGTGCTAGGTGCCATTGATTGCACCCATGTTGCTCTATGTCCACCACGAGCAAGAGGGCACATCTACCGCAACTGGAAACATTGGCACTCCATCAATGTTCAGGTTGTGTGTGATGCCAAGGGCATCATTACTGAAGTGTATGCCAACTATCCTGGCAGCACACGTGATAGTTACATCTTCAGGATGTCCCTGCTACACTGGGCACTGGAAGCTGGGAAGCATGGCAAAACATGGCTTTTTGGTGAGTATGAATGGCCATGCACATGCATGCATGTTGCACACAGGCCAATAGACACTGTCAACAATTGACAATGACAGCCGTTCTCACCTCTACAGGGGACAGTGCCTACCCTCTGAGCACATACACGATGATGCCCATACGCAACCCCAAAACACCTGCTGGGGTAAGGTACAACACTGCCCATATTGCAACTCAGGGCATAGTGGAGAGCAGATTCAGAGTCATGGTTCTGCTCTCTTGGCCACTCTGGTAGTGTGTTGCTATATGCACCACCAGTAGTCTGCAGGATCATTGTGGCAGCACGTGTCCTGCACAATGTTGCAACACGGTATGGAATCCCGGTGGACATGGTGGTGGCACTCCATCCACACCCACAGGCACACCGCTTGTGTATGGCTGGGCAAAGGGCACGTGGAGAGGCTGCACGTACCCAGCGTGTGCAATCTTATTTCTCATAAAATCCTTCCCCTGTGGAGTGCACAGGATCCTGTCAAATCCCAGGTGCCATTCAGTGATGACAATGGGCCAATCCACTGTGCCCACAAAACCACCCTGAGAAAGTGCCGTTGGAAGTGTAAGTTTGTATGCATCCTTTAGATCTAGAATTTCTTTTGGTGTTTCCAAAAGAAACACATTGAAGAGGGAGGACACCACTACCGCCATGCCAACCATTTCATGAAATCACCTCTTTTGCAGCAAAAACATCCCATAACACTAACATACCTGTCCAATGTGTAAGCAGCGATAAATCCAGAAACATCCTGTCTGAGCTGCAAGTCACACATGGCCCAGAAATTAACATTGACACAAAATACAACAAACATAATGACATCTAGCTGCACACATGTCCTAGAATGTGCATTATATGCACAAACATGTCCCTATTGTGGGTGTAGAAAAGCAGTGCAGTATCGATCAACAGGTTATTGAATTAGGCAACATGAACACAATAAACCCCATCACAAATAAACATTTTACATGAGGTAATTTACAATTGTGGTAAGGGGGGCACACACCAGAATTGCCACATCCAGACATGCAGCAACTAAAGTAGTCATTCCATAATGATCAATATAAATGCACATCTTACCTGTCCCCTTGGCATGCAGTCGACAGTCAAATTTCATGCCATAAAATAGTCATAATTCCCTGACGGAAGGATCTGCAGACAATGAACAAAAGGAAACAGAGTGCAGCTAACACATCCATGCACCAAAAAACTCAAGACTCACGGCCCCCCCTCGGTGACATACAACACCTGCCTACAACAACTCACAAGACAACCATCAACATTTGTCTCACCACACATGCAGCAACTCCTGCACAATGCATGCAAATCAAACACACAAAACACACACTGAAAAACAACACCAACACGCCCCTTTCCCCCTGAATGACATGTAGCAAATGTGCATGTCACATATCCCCATTTAGAAGACAGTGGCACATACACAACGCACACACCAGTCAACATGCTGCATGAACATGGGAAGACATCACATATGCAGATAAATGAGACCATGGAAGACTACCAATGATGTGACAAGGCATGCCAGCACCTGCATAGTATTGCGACAGTGCACTGAACATAGTCATGGCAGCCCATTTATTTATTTATGTATGTATGTATGTAGTGTTCACTTTGTAGGCTCTTATACAATTAGCAAAACTGTTTCAAAGCACCCAACATAATTTAATTAATAGTACAAACAAATGATGAGAATAACAGGGAGGGGAGACAAACCTACTATGCCTTGTGAGTGTTCAGAACGTGCAAGTGCAAAGGGAAGGGGGGTAATGGATAAGGTGCTGAGGTGCTAATGGAGAAGTGCTCGGAGTGAAGTGCTAAGAAAATAAAATAAAAACTGTGCAGTATATAGACATCGGCTTGGAGGAGAGATGTGGGCGGTCAGGGCCCTGAGGATACATAAGGGCCCTGCACATCAGTCACGCTACTGTATGATTAGCAGGGAAGAGAGGAGGAGAAGGAAGAGAAAATTAGAAAGGTCTTGAGGCTATATCTGAATTTAAGGAGGTCCTGCTCAAGACACCGAGGGAGAGGGAGGCTATTCCACAGACGGGAGCCCAGCTCTCTGTTTAGCAAATCGCTACACATGCAGGGAGTTGGTGCCAGAGGAATGCAGGAGTCTAGAAGGGGAGTATTTGGTCAGGAAGCGTTGAAGATAGAGTGGTACCTGTCCCCAGATAGCCTTGTGGATGATACACAGGGATTTGAATTTCATCTGTGCTGAGACCGGGAGCCAGTGAAGGCTTTGTAGGGCAGGCGAGATGCAGTGCCTGGGCATGAGGCCAAGGCTAAGTCATGCTTCCCTATTCTGGGAAAGCTGGAGGGGTCACAGGGAGAACGAAGGAAGATTAAGGAGGAGGCTGTTGCAGTAGTCTAGCCTGGAGAGAACCAGAGCACAGGTAACATTGAGTTTCTGGGGGAAGTTGAGAAAGGGTAGAGTCCCTTTGAGAAGGAAGGGCTGAATGTGGGACTTGTTGACAATGTCCTGTTTATGAGGGCTGAAGGAAAGGGAGGTGTAAAATATTACTTCAAGATTCCTGGCTTCACAGGAGGTTGCAGAGTGGGCCCATGGAGGAAGGCCAGAGTGAAGGGAAGAGGTAGGGTGCAGGGGATCCAATATGGAGCATCTCTGTTTTGCTGGCGCTCATGCAGATGTCATTAGCAGTGCACCATGCCTGGATGATGGAAAGGCAGTCAGGGATGAATGAAGGTGCAAGGACGTCAGTATGAAGTTTGAAGAAGAGTTGTGTGTTGCCAGTGTAGCAATGGAAGTTGGGGGAGAAAAAGGCAATGAGGCATGCCGAGAGGGAAAAGGTATATGTTAAAGAGCCAGGGCAAAAGAATGGAGCCCTGGGGGATGCCACAGGTGGAGGAGGAATTAGGGGAGGAGATAAGGCCCAGAATGTTTTTTTGAGAAACGGTTGGTTAGGAACAAGGTAAGCCAGTCCAGTGGCCGCTCCAAGACACCAAGGGTATCATGGAGCTTCTTCATGAAGATGTAATGGTTTACTGTGTCAAATGCAGAAGAGAGATCAAGGAGGATGAGGACACCAGGGGAGTTGGAATTGAGGGATGGAAGCAGTTCTTCACAGGTGTTCAGGAGAGCAGTTTTTATTCCTCTGGAAGCTCAGAATCCAGACTGGTGGTCATGTGGACCGCCAACAAGTTTGGTATGGGTGTTGTGTTGGGGGTGGGCCAACTTCTCTGGCAGTTTCCCCAGCAAGGGGGTGATGAAAATGGGGCGGTAGTTGCTGGGCAGGATGGTTTATTAAGGAGGGGGTGCAGAAGTGAGTGCTTGAGGGAGTATTGAAAAGAACCAGTAGCAAAGGAGGGGCTGCAGAGATCAGCGGAGCAGGGATGATAGAGGAGATGTTGTCCTTGATGGTTCTGGAGGAGCATGGGGCAACCTGTTGGGAAGAGACTTTCATGCAGTTGACACCTCTGGTGACTTCTTCAGGGGAGACAGGAGCGAAGGAGGAGATGCAGGAAGGAGGAGAGTGAGTGGTAGCGGTTGGGGTGGATGGGGGAGGGTTGGGTTGGAAGAGTGTGTGACAAGGCTGTTCAGTATGTCCTAGGTTTTGGAAAATAAGTGAGAGGCGAGTGCATTACAAAGGGCCTGGGAAAGATTATGCGCAGAAGATACTGCACACGGGTTGACAAGTTCACTGCAGATTTTGAAGAGTTCAGCCGTGATGCAAAGCACAAGAAAGCAAGTACACAAATACTCACCTCTCGCACACCTGGCAGGATCATGCTTGATGCAGCAATTCACAGAGACCGATGTCAGACTGGAAGGCCTGCCAACGAGGCAACTGCCATGGAAGACATAAGCAGACAAGAGAAAGCAATGTGACACTACAAGCAAGGATAAATGCATGCTAAACGTAGAATGCAAACTAAAAGTGCAAGGTGGATGCAGACTTCATTGTGACAGCATACAATTGGTCCAATTCTGCATTCAATTGAATGCAGCAGTACCATGCACCCAGCTGCGATCAACGTCAAGCTGCAAACACCATCGTGCAGTATGAATGGGACTTGCGTTGAAAACGCCAACACCGCTAAACGTAATGTGCTGGTACACAATATAGCATCCCAAACATGTGCATAAATGTTCCCATGGTTGTGGCTTGTAACTGGGTCTGCACACCATAATTGGGGAACCCTGAGCAAGAGTGGCCAAATGTGCCATCGAACCATTACCCCACAAACATTGGAAGGGATGTGAAGTGCCACTCAGTACACATGGTCAAAGTGCAATGAGACACACACCAGCACAACCATCAACACCTGTCACAGGCCACAAACAGCTGGCCCTGCCACCCACTCATGAAATGCCCACACATTTGGAATTCCCACAATTTTGAATATGAAACCAGTGGCCCCACCAATCCATAGAAACAACACCATGCCCAGAGCTATCACCAGGACCACACCCTGTGAAACATTCCCCCATGAAGTAGTACTGGTGCCCCACAAGACAAGTCAATGCCAAGTGATCAAACACAGTGCAAGACGCCCAGCCAAACACCACATAAATGTCTGCAAATGCCCTTCACTTACCTGCACATGGTTCCCACCTGCCTTGCAAACGATGCAACCCATTGGGAGACACGTCCCCTAAATGCAATGACATGCATAGTAACAACAGAAGGAACATGCACATTCATGACAACACAAGAATTGATCCTGAAAATATGCAGAGCACACCCACTGCAGAAGCACCGCCGGGTGCAAGAGGGTGTCAAGGACATAGATTGTGATCTGCCCATGAGTGCAACATACTACAACAGAGAGAGAGAGACAATGAGAGGGAAGGCCAAGTTAAAAACACATCAAGGAGTACATTGCCTGGATTGGAGATGGCCAATGACATGCACTACACCACAGTAGTTGCGGCCATAGATGAATTCACTGAGGGCGTTAAAACAGTGCCATGAGTACAACTTAAATGACCATCCCAGCATGGGAGCATGCAAAGCACATATAAATAAAGTTACACATGCAGCAAACATGGTGACCAATGACACATGCTCAACATGCAAGACAGTGCTCATGCTTACCCACTGACTGCCCCGGTATAGTGTGAATCTCACATCACCTTCACCAGGAACTGTGTCTCCAAATGAGTGACAGGAGGGACAGTGCCTGGTGGAGGGGTTGGGGAGCATGGACATCAAAGGGTGCAGGGTGTCTCCCCCGGGACAGCAGTCACTGCCAGATCACGGATTACTGAAACAACATGGGGGAAGACATTACAACAGGCCTAGTGAAGTACCATTCACACAGCACACATATGCGAGGAAACACTGAACCCATAGTTACCTGCACATGCCATCCTGTGCACCACCATGCAAACATGCATGTGACCTCACCATGCATGCCTGCATGTCCACCACTGCAAACGTCATGGCCTTGAGAGGTTAAAAGCACAACTCAAGGAAAAAAGAAATAAATAATAAAAATAAAACCTGAAGAGGGCAACTCAACATCTGGGCCTCTGGTCAATTAAAGTATCAAAAAATTAACAATAAAATTAAAAATGTCCATCATGGACTGGGGGAAGAGTACACGCAGGAAAGGGGGGCATGCGGGAGGTAGGGTGCATGTCAACATCCATATGGGTGGACATCAAAAACAAAATAAAAAAAGAATCCCCTCCATGGGCTCATGGGCTGCACGGCAATGGTGGACCGGGAGGCCTGTCTTTGCTTGCACCACCATCCTGCATTGAGTCAGAAGGTGGAAGTGGTGCTGGAGGCTCACTACACAGTGCCCTGGCCTGGTCCTCAGTGGCAGTGGCCATACATGACACTGATGAATACACCAGCAGCCTGAGGGCTTGGAGGTCACTATACACAACCTTACGGGTTGCACAGAGTTTTTCTGCGATTGTCTGCCTCAATGATAACATCTCCTGGCGGAACAGTCTTCTGCTGGCTGCCTATTCCTCATGGATTAAAGCTCTGTGGGCCAACAACTCATGCCTCAGGGCTTTCCTATGTGCCCGACCCTCTGCAAGCAGGGATGCCTGCAGACACTGCAGATTTGCAAGTCGGCCCCTGATGTTGGCCTCCATGCGCAGCCTGTTGGAGCGGCATGTGGACCGCATGACCTGCAGCTGTTGCTCCATCTATGTTGCTGTGGGGGGGATCATGGAACCGGACACCCTATCCATACCATTAGCCAAACTCTCATAGGCAGCACCCTGTCGGTGTGAAGAACGCAAAATATGTTGCTCCCACACTATTTGCTCCGCCTGCACACATCCCTCATGTGTGCGGGTCCACACCTGCCTGATCCAAGGGAGCATGGCCCTTGCTGTGATACCACTGTCACTGGCTGCAGGACAGCAACCATCCCTTGGATATCTGCCCAGGACCAGAAACCAATAAATAGGAGTGTGGCCTTGCAGACGTAACCACCACAGATGGGCGTGACACCAGTGACTGGCCTTGTGAAGGCACCTGACCCCCTACAGACTCAAAGGACCCAACTGCTCCACCCATTGGTGCACTCACCTCTGCCAGCATCGAGGACTGCACACCCGGTTCAGCATCAGGGCTACTGGAGTCCAAAGAGTCAGAATTGTTTGCCGCATGGCTCAGGATGATCTGTAGCACCAGTGGATTCCCACTGCCTGCCACGCAACGTCCTCCGCTATTAGTCTGAAGTGCCACAGACTCTTCTTCCTCCTCTTCCTCCACTTCCATTTCCTCTGCATCTGGTGCCTCCTCACCTGCACATGGACAGAAGAAGACATGTGGAGTCATGTGCAACGTGTCTACAGTAAACATGTGTTTCAGATTGCTGTCATGCAACAAAATGCAGGGCATGTCACCATGAGAAATACAGCATCCACACACTATGTACAACAAGCAATCTGAAACTGTACTGGTTACCTGGCCACCCTCGGATATCGGGCCCAGGCCCACTCCCCCGCCAGTTACACACCTGCACTGCCTCCCTGGCAACCCTCGCACTTGGGGACTGTTTTCTGTATCCCTACAGTCCCTCACCAGCACTTGATACCTGATGTCTGTACTTACCCTTGCACTTGCCACCAGCTGGCTCTACTTCTCTTATTGTTTATTTATTCTACTACCCCATGTACTGCACTGTCCCCTTCCAACCTCCCACTCCGCACTTTTCCTCTTCCCCTTCCCCTGCACTTGCGCGATCTGAATGACAATCAGCCTACTAGGATCGCTGTTCCTGTCTTCCCTCTGTTCCCCCTTCCTTTGCCACGTCGCGCCTTGAAACACTTGTGTATAGGCGCGTTATAAATGCCATCTCATATCATATCATATCATATCATATCATGGCATATGCAGACTGGCATCACCATTCCCTGCTCAGTGCAATGCTGCCAGTGGACACATATTCAACAAACAGGGTTGTTACGAAGCACATTATGGCGCATGGCACAGCTAACTGTTGACCAATACCAGTGAAATGTGCATGGCCATGTGGCTCGGTGACGGGCAATTACATCACATGGCAACAGGCAGGCACACATATCCACATTCAAGTCCACATCCATCACATGCCACACCAGTGTTGACCTGGTACAGGGACTGTACACAATGGGAACATGCCCTAAGTGTGTGAAAAAGGAAACAGTACCAGTTGATGGATGGCTGTAAGAGTACCACCTAGCCAAGGTCTGTGAAGTGGAGAGAGTAAGTCAATGGAGTTGTAGATCGGAATTAGGTACAGTGACCCACAAGAGGGAGAGGGGCATGGACTCATGGAGTGTGGGATGAGTGTGGGAGGGTAATAGGGATCAGGCCTCACAATTATTTGCCACAAGAGTCATTGCCATTGGGGCAGCAGGGATGTGCACAGTCTAGAGATATGCACACTCACTCAGGGTATGCCGTAAGGCATGTTGGTTATCATCTTGTATGTTCTATGTAGCATGTAAGCACCTATGTACATGTGTGAAAAGAGAATTAATACCCTGCAGGGCATAAAGTGTAACTCGTATTTCAGACACAAGCTCATGTCTAGCAGAGCAGAGTCACTGACATCAAGGATGCAGCTAACAAGAGTGCACATTGTGGTATCATGTTTCAGTTGTTCTGGGGGTATGCTAGTGGGGGATGAGTACTGTTACACGGCCATGTTCAACTGATGTACAACACATGGGTTGTATCCACTTTTGTGTACACTGGACAGGAGTCAGTACACCATGACATGGTTCACCCGGGGCAGTCATTCAAATGCAGCCAGATGTGCACCACAATTATACATCTTGGTGATGCTTCACTATAAGTACTCTGCATACACAATCTTGGTCATTCACCAGACGCGTCCTCATAATTTTCCAGGCATCCCACGCCTGGCACCTGCTCCAGTAGAATTAATTGGCTCATGGCCTCTTCATGCTCGGTCAGCTCCTCCTCCTCTGGTGATGCCCCTCCCGTTGCCAGAGTAGAGGTTAGGTAGGCGCCCAGCTTGGACTTGGTGCGACGGGTGAGGTAATTCCAGCGCTTCACTACCTATGCAGCAGTGCGCTTCTCAAACCCTAAGGCATTGATCTCATCCATGACATGCTGCCAATGCACAACACGATGAGCAGGTGTAGGTGTGCTCCCCGGTTGGTGGCACATGTCACGGTGCTGAATGGCCACGTAGCCCATGAGGATCTTGAGTTCTTCATCATGGAAGTTTTTCTTCCTCAACGTGCCAGTGTCCTTTGCAGTGTCATGGGGTTGAGCCTGTTCCTGCTGTGCAGGCTTTGCCTTCTTGCCACAAGGTTTGGTTGCCTCCCTTGTGTGGCTGGGACCACTCTGGGGTCCAGATGCCTGATCACAAGTGGCCTAGGGGATGGCATTAACCATGGGGCTGGTGCCTTTTGAGCTGGGGCAGCTGCTTCCGCAACACATCCCTTACCTTTTTGGGCAGCAGCAGCTGCTTCTGCAGAACATCCCTGAACCCTTGGGGCTGGGACAGCTGCCTCCACAGGATGTCCCTGAACTCTTGGGGCTGGGACAGCTGCTTCCGCAGGGCATCCCTGAACACTTGGGGCTGGGACAGGTGCTTCCGCAGGACAGCCCTGATCGCAGCCACGTCTGCCCCCTTTCCCTCTTGGGGCCTTTCCACTCATGTTCCAGGTGTAAGTGAAAAATGGAAAGCTCACCAAGCAATTGTCCTGGGCAATTTGTGCGAGGGGGCCATCTATGTGATGGAAGATGTAGTTCTGTGGACCAGCAAGGCACAAATTGACCCCAGGATTGAAAAATATGGTCTACTAAACACACAGGCACCGCAAAAAAAGAATAGATGTGTACACAAGACCAGGATAGCTTCTGGAAAATGAAAAAAGTGTTACGCATTACGCAGTGGCACCCAGTAACACAAAAAATGCATACGTGAAGCGCGGAAAGCTATCGAAGTGTAAGAATAGAGGAACGCAATACACAGGGGCACCCAAAGTTGAGAAAAATGCATATGCGACTCACCATTAGCCTCGCAAAAATCAAAAGTAGATGCGTGTATGCGCAGAGGCAAATCCCCCACCAAAATAAGAAGTTTGTACAGACGCTGAAGTGAATGGATTGCGTGGCACCCCAAAATATGCAGTACTCCACTTGTCCAGCTCCTGCCCTCTGCACGCACGTTTGGAGTTGCTTTTAGACATACTAATGTATCCCCAAATATGGCGTGCTGAATGCCTGCGTGCAGCGCGTGTCATGTAAATTACGCGCTGAGGGCCTTTCCCCGGATTTCACATGTCCACGGTTACTGCATTTATTTACACACACAGTCATTGTGTTCACGTCTTCCAGCATTGATATACATGTAAGACCCACACTCCTGCCTCTGTGCCATTTTGCTTGCCACCACCTGATTTGTGCTGCCTTCAACTTTTCCATCTGCTGCTCCCGGTCCAGTGTGTGTGCCTGCAGCCCACCTGCACTCTGTTTGGAGTGCCTGCTGTCCAGCCATTGCTTATGCTCCTGTCTTTGGCCCTGTGACCACCTCAGCTGCTACATTGGACTCCCACCGTGTCATTCTACCACCACCGCTCCACAGCCCAGCTCCAGGACCACTTTGCCCACCCACACCTGCTTTGGAGGTTGCCATGTCTGCACCATCATCATCAGATCAAAGCAGCAACCCCTTGGTAGTGAGGCAGAGGGCTGTCAACTTCAGCACCAGGGAAGTTGACATCCCGGTGGTGAAGGTCCTGCAGCATTATGATGCCCTCTTCAACCCTGCGATGCAACGCGGCAAGGAAGGACGTCAGTAGATCTGGGATGAGATCACAGATGTCATCAACATGGAGGGGGTGGCAGTCCGCTCCTTCAAGACCATGCAGAAACGCTGGGAGGAGCTTAAATCCAGGACCCACGGCAAGGCACTGCAATTCATCCAGCCCGCTGCTACTGCAGAGTTGTACCGTGCGTGCAGGTGTCGGATGTCGGGGAACAACATGCAGGTCCTTGAGAGGTTTTACCCGGCGCTGCACACCCAGGTCTGTGAATTACGGTAATATCTGGTGTCGACTGGTGAGTAGCCATGTGGAGCACTGCTGTACATTGCATGTGTGTTGTGCATGTGCCAGCATGTTGGCAGTGACCCCCTTAGGCTTGCAGCAAGTATGCTTCTGAGACGGATGTCTGCATGCATGCTTCTAACATTGCTCTCGATGTGTGCATTGAGACAGTCTTGAATTTAAATGTGCTCTTACTTGCATTTTGTGTTGTAGTGCTGTCTTGCAAGCCATGCACATGCAATGTTACTTGTGTTTGCAACTTTCCAGGATGGCAAGTGTGCCAGTTGAGGTAGTGTTGCCCAACGTCATGTGCATGCATGATGCTCATGTGTATGTGCAATTGATCCATATGTGTTTGGCATACGCAATTGATTGGTTGTGACAGTGGCATGTAGTTTGATGTGATTGTGTGGCGTGATGGCCAGGCAGGTGTCTGCATGGATGTGGATTGCATGTTCTTGTGCGTAGGTATGGATGTTTATGGTTGTTCCCTTGACAAGTCATGTTCCTGTGAATGTTAATGATGCCACGCTGGCTTTGGTGCAGTACACTGATGTTGCTGTTCGGTGTCTCCTTTTCCACAGTTGTATCTGATGAAGAGGGCGGAAGCAGGGCTGTGGAGCAGGGATGCAGGGATGCCTCCACCAGGCAGAGGCGCAAGCCACAGCCACGCACCTGTGACAGCTCATCTTCAGGGAGCGATGTGGCTGGGGCAACACCAGTGACATCGGGCACGGCTGCTGGGGGTAAGTCAAAGAAGGTGAAGGTGGTGGGAGTGGATGTGGCTGGGGCAGCACCAGTGACATCGGGCACGGCTGCTGGGGGTAAGTCAAAGAAGGTGAAGGTGGGAGTGGACTCCATAGCAGAAGTGGGGTGAGGTGATGCTACAAAGGGGCCACCCATGGCGGAAGATGCCCCAGAGTCATCCAGGTTGGCGGAGGGGGAGGTGGAGGCGGTGGCCTGTGAGGCACAGCCCATGGGGTCAGGTGGGCGTGTTGACGTGGGCGTGCGTACTGCAGTAATGACTCAGATGAATGAGGGTGTGCAGGCCACAGTGGAGGTGCCTGTGCAAAATCTGGTCCCTCGGCCATCTACTGCAGCAGTGCACCCCTGCCTGGATGCCTCCATTCAGACCCATCTCCCGTTGTCGGCTGGTGTGTCCACCCAGACCGACACCCCATTACAATGCATTGTGTACATCCGGGATTATGTGCTACCCCTGCTGGCTGGATTGACGAGGTGGACACGTGTCATTTGTGATGATCTGCAGGCTACTTGTTGTCTACTTGCACATCATTACAGTGAGCTATATCGCCTTGTGTCATGGCTCGCAACATGTCTGTTCCATGTTGTACTCCATGGGATGTTCCCTGATGCGACCACCACCTCAACTTGATCCTCTGCTCGCCAGTCGTCCTCCAGGGTGCCTTCTGGCCCAGGAACCAGCAGGGCCCCCTGTACACCAGTCCCACCACCAATGCCCCGTCTGGTGCAGACCACATCCCTGCCCACGTTGTGGGAGTTCAAGGCATGGCAGCTGCGGTGGCCATCATGCCTATCAAGGCACTATCAGGGGCCAAGGCAATGGAGGGACAGCAAGCACCCATGAGCAGTACAGGTGCTGTACGCCCCTGGGTATCATCATCAGCTCAGCGGGCGTACCTACGTAGCAGGTACCGGGCACTGGAGCAGCAGTGGGAAAAAAGGGGGAGGCGATTTTTCACAGGGCAGTCCACCCAAAGGAGGCAGGTGGCAAGAGTGAGGCAGTGGGCACACCTTAGGCACAGATTTGGCCTCATTATAAGGGTGGCGGTGACAGTATGAATGGTGCCGGTAAGGCACTGGCACCGTTCATACCATCCCGCAGCCTTACGAGTTCTGCTCGTGGGTTCCTGACAGCCCACCAGGTCTTACCACCTACGAATGGGCAATTACCAGCCCATTCATCTCGTAATGGGCCAGTTATTGCCCAATTGTGGGAGGCGGTGCCGGTAGCGAGCATGGCGGTAGCCGTGCCTGCCATACAGGCACGGCTACCGCCATTCTCGGAATGTGGCCCATTGTCTTCCGTGTTCAGACATTATGACAGGGAGATCGTAGCAGAGAGGCAGCAGGAACAGGAAGCAGGAGTGGTGATGGTGAGGGCTGGGATTGTGCTGCATCGTGCAAGCAGGCGGGCTGCCAACCTGGAGGCAACTTGCAGGGAGGTGGAGGAGATAGAGGCACGGATGCTGGATGACCTGCAAGCCCTCCAGGCAAGAATGAAGGGCCGCCTGAGAGGGGGGCATGGCGTGAGACCCAGCCCTGGGAGAAAGGCTGATTGAGATCTGGAAGGAGGACTATCCCGCTGCTTATGCAAATAGTTTTTTAGATGTAGGTTTCATTTTTTATTTATTGTTTTCCCTGGACTTGCCAGACTTTCCTTCCCAGTTTTTCATGTATATCGTTAGTCAGGCATAGGGTTTTTATTTCTTTTCTTTTTTTTACCCTGGACTGCTTTCAAATTCCTTCCACGTTTTTATTGTAAATATTTCTATGCAATACATATTTCTTCTGGTTACATCCCATGCTTCATGCAGTTCATTTGTGTGTGTGCAACTTTGATACTTCACTTTTCAGCCAGTGCATATCACCATTGTAAGTCATGTGTCTTTTGCCATACGTGCATGCATGTGTGTTGTTGTTGCTGTGATGGTTGCAGCTGGAAGGATGCACATGTGCCTGACATGTGGGGGTGGGCCCATCAGACAGCTGTGTCAGAACTGTATGTTTTCATTTGCTTTTAGCTGTGCAGCATCACTGTGTGTTTGCCATCATTGTGGTTGGGCTGGGGGTTGGTGGGCTCACTGTGGAGGTGTTCCATGGTCCTGTTAATGGCACTTTTGTTTGTCATTGCTGTGTTCAACCCATATCATGCAGACACGGCCACCAGCATGTGCAGTCACACACTGCCTTCTCTCATGTGTTGCTCCACCTCGGACACTGGAATGCAGTAGTGACCCATTTTTGCTATTTTGGAGTGGCATCACAATTCTTTGGTCTCTGTAACTCAGGCACTCTCTGACTTCCCCCATATCACCTATGCATGGCCCTGTCATGTTATTGGTCCCTGTCGGGAAATTTGATGCACCTTCCACCCAGGTCACTGATGCTCAGGTGGTGATGTACATGGGAATTGTTTGTGTATTTTTCTTTGTATTAGTATGTTTACTTCTGTCGTGGGCACACATTCAGTTAATGTTCTTTGATGCCTTGCCAATGTGCCATGGCCAACATGCACCTGCCATTGCATTCACATGTCACATGTGTATGGGGTGGGCTCTGTTAATGTCTTGAGGGGTGTTTCAGCAGAAGTTCCAGTCCTGTATGGATATTCGGTGCTTCCAGTTGATCATGTTTGTGGCTGACATATTGGTGTTACACTTCATGTAGCTGCCAGACCACGGAGGTTCAAGTAAGCTGCAGACATGCGATGCACTGGTATTGTGGAAGACTGTCAGGGGTCTGCCTGGGGGTGTCCAGTCTGGAGTGGGCTGCCTGGGGGGGTCCACTCTGGAGGGGGCTGCCTGGGGTGTGTCCAGACTGGAGGGAGCTGCTGCCTTGGGTGTGTCCAGTCTGGAGTGGGTTGCCTGGGGGGGTGTCCAGTCTGGAGGGGGCTGCCTGGGAGGGTTGTCCAGTCTGGAGGGGCTTTCTGGGGGGGGGGTGTCCAGTCTGGAATGGTATGCCTGGGGTGGGTGTGTCCAGTCTGTAGGCGGCTGCCTGGGGGGTGTCCAGTCTGGAGGGGGCTGCCTGGGGGGTGTCCTGTTTGCAGGGGCTGCCTGTGGGGGGTGTCCAGTCTCGAGGGGGCTGTCTAGGGGTGTCCAGTCTGGAGAGGGCTTCCTGTGGGGGGTGTCCAGTCTGGAGTGTGCCACTGGTGGGGGGGTGTCCAGTCTGGAGGGGGCTGCCTGGGGGGTGTCCAGTCTGCTGGGGGCTTCCTGGGGGGTGTCCTGTCTGGGGGGGCTGCCTGTTGGGGTGACCAGTCTGGATGGGTGCTGCCTGTGGTGGTGTCAAGTCGGGAGGGGGCTTCCTGGGGGGGTGTCCAGTCTGGATGGGGTGTCCAGTCTGGAGGAGGCTACCTGGGGGGGTGTCCAGTCTGGAGTGGGCTGCATATGGGGGGTGTCCAGTCTGGGTGGGGGCTGCGTGTGGGTGGTGTCCAGTCTGGAGTGGGCTGCCTGGGGATGTCACAGGTGAGTAGGGCTGGGGTGGTGTCCAGTCTGGAGGGGCCTGCCTTTGGGGGGTATCCAGTCTGGAGGGGGCTGCCTGTGAGTGATGTCCAGTCTGGAGTCGGCTGCCTGTGGGTGGTGCCCAGTCTGGAGTGAGATGCCTGCAGGGGTGTCACAGGTGAGGGGGGCTGGAGGGTGGCGTCCAGTCTGGAGGGTGCAGCCTGTGCTTGCGAGGTGAGGCATGCGATTTCACTGGGGTGCAGTCTGGGCTTGTGAGGGAAGAGCTGCGCTTTCGCTGGGGTGCAGCCTGGGCTTGCGAGGGAGGACTTGCGTTTTTCACTGGGGTAAAGCCTGGGCTTGCAAGGGAGGACCCGCATTTTGGTTGGGGTGCAACCTGGGCTTGAGAGGGAGGACCTGCATTTTCGCTGGGGTGCAGCCTGGGCTAGCGAAGTGAGACACGCAATTTCACTTGGGTGCAGCCTGGGCCTGTGAGATGAGATCTGAGTTTTCGCTTGGGTGCAGCCTGGGCTTGAAAGGTGAGGCGCATTTCTCACAGGGGTACTGGATAGTGGGCCATGGGTGGCGCAGAGGCTTGTGTCGTGTTTGTCATTTTGCTAGCTTTTCGGTGTGCTTGGGGGCGTGTTGTGGACATTCCTTGCGCAACTTGTTTTTACTTGCGTGACAGCTAGTAATGCGTCTTTAATTCCATGAATACGCGTGGCATGCAAAATCCTTTCTGTGCCACAGCTCGCACAGGGTCCTTCTCGGCATGCAGACGTTGTGCCATTTCTGCGCCACAATCCATGAATTGGGCAGTAAATCTCTAGTTGTAGAAAGATTCTAGAACGTCTTGAAAAAAAGGACATGGGGCCTCATTATAAGTTTGCCGGTCCAGGAACAATGGTGCCGGTAAGTCTATCGGCATAATTGTTTCCGGACCAGCAAACTACAAGTCTGACTGCCGGAGCTGCTGTGGCCGACAGGTCTGACCCTGCCAGGCACAGCAGCCATGGTAGGCAGACTTTTCATGGGTGCCGGTGCTCCTGTGTCCCCATTCCCATAGAGTCTCACTGGACTCTATGGGAATGGGGATTAACAAAATTGCTGGTGCCTGACTTCCCAGCCGCCGGACTTGGAATAGCCCGGTGGCACCGGGAAGTCAGGCACTGGTATTTAATTCCGAGTCCGGCAGCAACCCGCGGGTAGCACCGGCAGGGTTGCCGCCGGACTCGGAATGAGGCCCATGAAATTTCTATGCGAACAATTACTTTCCAGTAATTTCATAATGAATGTCATTTGTAATGCCATCATTGTGCTCTAGTTTCATGTTATGTCATCAATGGTGACATAAGTGATGTTGTATTTTATGCTGTATGTGATGTCATTAGTATGTTCCTTGGCTGAGCATATGACAGTTCAGAGTTGAGGTGGTATACATTCGGCACACCCTGAATTTCAGGGGTTTTGTTGCATTAAACCGGCATACTAATGTTACTTCAACTAAATTTTTTCCAGTGAGTTTTGAGGGTTTTGTTACAGTAAACCGATTCACCTTAAATGTCTCTTAACTAAAGTTCTTCACTGACTTTTTCAAGGGTTTTGTTATGGTTATATTTCACACTGCCTGTAGTAGTAATGATTTCTTTTGATATCATAACTGATGCCATATACAATGGGCCTCATTATGACTGTGGCGGCCGCAGTATGAACGGTGCCGGTAAGGGACCGGCACGTTCATACCGGGCCACCACATTACGAGTTCTGTAGCGGGTCCCGCTCTGTACGCCTGGCCAGACCAGACGTGCAGAGCGGCACCCGCTAGCAGAACAGGATGCTAACAAGGGACCCGTCATTAACAGGTCCGTTGTTAGCATCCTCCCCATTCCCATTGAGACCTATGGGGGCTCAAACGGGAATGGGGATGTACCGGGTCCCGCGAATGGGAATTACCGGGCTCGCAAAGGTCGTAATGGCCTGGTAATTCCCATTTTGCAGGACCCGGACCCGAGTTTGGGAGTAGCCATGCCGCTAAAAACGGCAAGGCTACCTCCAAAATCGTAATGAGGCCGAATGATATCAGTATGTTTCAAAGCTATGCATCATGGGGTGATCCTTTTGCAGGTTTGTGGGGCATGAGATATGTCCTTTGGACGTGCCTGAGTCATGGCCTTTGACCATGCGCAATGCTGTTCTTTGCCTCCCGATAAGGAAAAGAAAGAGGAACTGGGACCAGGAAGAGGAAATGGAACATTGAAGAGGAAGAGGAACTGTGACAAGGATGCATGTGCAGGACTGAGATGCAGATGCATGTACAGCACTGTAGTGAGGAAGCATGTGAGGGACTGTGACTAAGATAAGTGCGAGTGACTCTGACGAAGATGCTCACGTGTGTCTGTGATAAAGATGTGTGTGAAGAACTGCAATGAGGATGCATGCGTGGGACTGTGATGAGGATGCATGCAAGGAACTGTGATGAGGATGCATGCGTGGGACTGTGATGAGGATGCATGCAAGGAACTGTGATGAGGATGCATGCGTGGGACTGTGATGAGGATGCATGCAAGGAACTCCAATGAGGATGCATGCGTGGGACTGTGATGAGGATGCATGCAAGGAACTGTGATGAGGATGCATGCGGGTGACTGTGATGCACATGAGAGACCATGACGAGGATGTGCACAAGGGACTGTGACAGGGCTGTACACAAGTTACTGTGAGGGGAAAATGTGTGCCCAGACTTGCATGTTTTCCATGAATTATAATCATTTAGCCTTGAAATTTAAATATCTGCATTGGTCCTATCATGCACCCCTGAAGATGCGCATGTTTGATTTGATTTGACAGCCTCTGATGCATGCCCCAGATGTAAACAGGGCGACTCTAACTTGGTTCTGCCTTGAAATAAACACCTTCTGGGTCTCTGTAATGAATACACTTGCCAATATTATTCAAATCCCTTTTAAACTAACCCCTTATCATGCGTACTGCCCCCCCCCCGCAAGTGGGTAACACTACTTGTAGATTTGTCAATTTGACATTGCTCTAGCTCACACATGTATTACCAAGTTGGATGTGAGAACTTGTGGCATGTCACTACAAAGACACCTATTGAAAAATATTGCATCCTATATCTGGGCCCAAGGATATCTGCACCGACTTGAAAAAAGCTATGGAGTATTAATATTCACCAGTTGTTGCAGCTACATGCTTTTTATGCCCCTATTATTATTGTAGGTGAGAATCGTTTGTCAGTGTGATTACTGATGGTGAATTTGACTGTCTTTTCTTGTTTTTATTACTGCTTTTTGTTTGAATTACTGATTTCTGTAAAGTAACTTTCCGATACAAGAATACATGCAAATATACTTCTGAAAGCAATAAACAGATACACACATCAATTGGCTAGTGTAGACATATGTGATAACAAAGAACACAAATTCAAAATGTTCAAACGTGTTATCCACACATACTGTAGCACTGTCAACAAGAGTACATTAACATCATTCAAGATATTAATAATGTTCCTGCTCAACAATATAAAAAGTATGGCAACATCACATCAACTGCAATTCAAAGGAACACTGCAAATCTACATTCCACAATATTAGAATGTTAGCATGTCATAGCACATGTAAGCGTGACTTGCTAATAAAAATGTACATTACTTAAAAAAGAACTGTCATATCAATTAAAACATAGTATGAAACAATGCACTGTACAGTATTCAAGACAGTTTCTTTGGAGTTGAAAGGGAAGAGCAAGCATCCACTGAAAACACACACAAACCCTCTAATGATTTAGGTCCAGATTCTAAAAAAGTAACAGAGGATGTGCTTGGTAAATTTGTCTTACTTTTAGAAATGTGCATGTCACCTTATTTTCAAAGTTGTCCTCTGCATTTGTGGGGAGCCACCCCCCTTGCATAAATGAGTGTCTCTCTGTCTCAATCACCCAAGTGGGCGGTGTAAGCGCATCTCACAGTGAAGGGCACACAAAGGGCCAGTGACTGAAATGTAAACAAAAAATAGCATTTTCATCCCCCTAAAAGGTAAAACCTGCGGTTGTCACACATGAATAAAAATGCATGATTTGCGCACCCCCTGCACCTGTTCCCAACAGGCGCACAGAAATGCCCCCTGATGTATGCAAAAGGATGGAAGAAGAGCATCTGGATGTACACATTTTAAGATATACACATTCTGATGCCCTCTGAGAACTGGACATTTGCTTTTTTGGGTGCAATGAGATGAGACCTCATCACTTGAGCCAAACATATTTGAGGGTCTGACCCTTAAACTCTAACACGCTATTTAACCCAAAGTACACAAATAGATGACAAAATCTAGCAACATATACTTCAGAAATTGACCAATGTCCCCTACCTGCATGTGAATGTTGTCAACACACGTTTTACAAGCACAAATTAAAAACATCAATGCAAATGAAAAAACTACCAACACATAAAACACATAATACAAAATGTGGCTTGGCCACTCATGTGTTTATTTCTTCGAGAACACATTCCATGGGATGAAAAAAGCTGTCTGAAATGCTATAGTTAATCAAACAAAAATGAATTTCTGACATAATGGTATTATAAAGGCAGAGCTCATTCCAGCATAACTATCAAACCTTGATTCATTTGAGTACATCGTTATCCAGTTAATTTGCCCATTACAAAAAACGGCACAACTTCAAGCAAGTTCTGGAGTAAATTCTGCAAATGAGTTAGTTAAAGCACTGAAAGGGAAGGTTGTCTATTTACCTCTAAACATATATTCTCACCTCAAATCACTAGGGGTTAGTCGCGTGATTGAAAGCACATTATTAATAATAGGAAATGGTTCTCCTACCAAAAGTAAACAAATTTGGCAAGAGCTTAGACTTACACAAAGTACATGAGACATCAACATACTTTAAACAAAATACTTCATCTACAATAACATTCATTGAGAAGTACACATCGCATACATGTAGTGGATGAAACTAAAGAAGACACTGAGGCACAATTTGAAGAAGTCTATTTACAATCTGTTGAAAATGTAAATGAAGAATACACCATGGCACTCATTACGAGTACAGCGGTAACCGTGCTGGTAAAACCGGCAGGTAGCCGCCAGACCCGTAATGATTTACTGGTAGCCTGACTTGCCGGAAGCACTGGGGCATTACAACCCCGGTGGTCCAGTAAGTCAGGCGCTGGTAATTGTAAATCCCCATTCCCTTTGAGTCCCATAAGACTCAAAAGGAATGGGGAGCACTGAAGCACCGCACCGATAACAACGGGACCAGTGCTTCTGTGAAAGTCTGTGGCCGGGTGCCGTTCCGGATACAACGGTGCCCTTACCGGCAGCGTTGTTTCCAGACCGTTTCAAAAAAGGTAGCAGGCGCTCCTCTCCAGAAAGAACATGGCATGGTAACCTGTTCTGAGATCAGAGTTTGCAGCACACGCTTTTTGCTCACTGTACCTTTCACAGATGGGAAATATCCATTTGCTTATCAGTCTCTGTCCCGCCCGCATGGGCAGTCCAGCACCGAAATGCTATGCCAATTCCTCTCTGAATAAGAGTACCAACAGCAACCCCATACACGTGCTTCGGCCTTGTTGGGCCTCATCAGTGAGGTGAAGCTGTGCCTCTCTGAGTACAGTGAGCAGGGAGTCCACGTCTGGTTGCCCCCAAGTAACTCAGGGTGACCAACCCCAAGTACCTTGAAAATATTTCAAAAAAGGTAGCAGGCGCACCTCTCCAGAAATACCATGGCATGATAACCTGTTCTGAGATGTTCCAGACCGGCAAACTTGTAATGAGGGCCATTTCTCCATTTTACTCACTTGATGCACAGAATTATGTCCAATGCGACAAATTAAATGCATCTGGGAAGCATCCTTTCCATGATTATTCTTTATTGGATGATTACATGACAGACTAGTCAAACATCTGCATATCTGAATACAGAGGAAGTCACGTGTATTCTACTAATCCCCAATTTGGAATACACCACAAATATAGGCTCTGCTTAGTATATGAAAGTGTGTTGGCTACATTGCTCTATGGCATAGCACACAAAGGGAAAGGCTCGTGAATCATGACTGCTTCAAACTAAGTTTAAATTGTTGAAGCTAAAGATCTAGGGACCTCATTATGAGTTTGGCGGTAAAGCGGCAGTAGATCCTCTGACTTAATGCCAAAATGGTTTAATGATACCAACACCCAGTCCAATTGGCTTACCATGGGATTATGAATGGTGTGATGGTGGGAGAAATCAAACAAAGAGAGAGCAACCCCTTTAATTGCTTAAAAAAAGCCAGAACATTCAGAACATTCTGATCAGGAACGATTTCAGAGAAAAATCTGAAAAGATAGTGAAACAGACCACCTTGTGGGGTCTTCCCACTATTGTGGGTCATCATCCTTGTGGACAGTGTATCATGTGCCAATACACAAAGGTGACTAAAGAGGTTGATATTGGGACATCGACCAAGTGGATCATCACAGACTTCTGCAACTGCAACACCACAAATGTGGTGTACATGATCTTGTGTCCATGTGGTTTATACTAGATAGGCAAAACCAACCGCAAATGTAAGACTCGGCTGATAGAATATAGAAGTTGTATCAAGGCTAAGCCACTCCAAGCTCCAATGGTGAAACATTTCATCAAAATAAATCACCCCTATGATAGTTTCACTTGGGTGATTTTGAAAAGAATAGTTGGGCAAAATAAGAAAGAAACAGACCAAAAGTTGATCACTTTTGAACAGAAACTAATTTTCAAAACTCAGAGTCATGTCAGGGGGCTCAATGAAGACATTGGCCCTCATTACGACCTTGGTGGTAGCCATGCCGCTAAATCGCGTCCGGGTCCACAGAATGAGGAATTACCGGGCCATTCCGAGTTCGGAAGGCCCGGTAATTCCTCCCTCCAAGGACCCGGACCCGGTCCTTCCCCATTCCCATTTCAGCCCCCATAGGCCTGAATGGGAATGGGAGAGGGAGCAAACAATAGCCCATTACGAGTTGGCCTGTTGTTTGCTCCCTCTTCCCCTCGAGGGGACCTCGTAATGAGGCAGTACGGGGTTAACGGCGCCGGCACCTTTTACGGCGTTGTTAACCCCGTACCGCCAGGGTCGTAATGAGGCCCATTGAATGGCATAATGTGGGGTATCATACTAACACAGATGAAGATATGAGTGCAAAGGCATTCTCAAGCTAAATTCTATGCCAAAGGGACTCACATTAGTGTTTCAGCGATGTGTGGATGATATAGCAACTGTGTGGGATTTTTCCCTTTGCTGTATACATTTGTGGGCTTTTCCCCCCTATTTTCCTCCTCTATTTCCCTCCTCCCCTTGTCAACGCTCCCTTCCCCTCCCTCCCGCAATAATTTCATGCAAAAATGTTATAACCGGGTGTTATGATGGGCTGAGAAGGAGGTTTATTTGGACTGCATATTGTTACAAGATAAAATCAAAGTGCCAGTGGAAAAGGGTGTACTTTTTTCAGGCTCCAAACATGAACAGAACACCTGTATTTAACATCTGCCAGATGGTACTGCCATTCGGATCCCTGGGGTAATGTTTTTTACCACTATATCATCTATGTACATAATTGTGATCTGGGGTGTCATCACTTCTATATGAAATTAGAAGTACCAGCAACCATCAAACCAATTGAAAAATGTAAGAGATTATAATTACTGCAGAAAAAATGTTATGATGCGCAAAAAGACCACATTACGCCTGTTCCTTGTATCCAGGGTGTTAACAGTGGCCTCATTACAACCCTGGCGCTGGACCATGGTGCTATCAGCACCATGGTCCATGCCGGATTCCGCCATGGTGGATGGCGGATTTACCGCCCCATTCCAAGGTTGGCGTGGCGGTAAATCCCCATTCACCATGGCTCCTTCCCCATTCCCATTTTTGGCCCATAGGGCTCAATGGGAATGGGGAAGGCGCTAATTACGGCACCGTAAATTACGGTGCCGTAATTAGCACCAAGGTCCCTTAGCGGGTTGGACTTTAACGCCTGCAAAAAGCAGGCGTTAAAGTGTGAATCGGGCGTTAAGGGTTTAACGGCGCTGTAGCCTTTTACGGCACTGTTAACCCCTTAACGCCAGGGTTGTAATGAGGCCCCGTGTCCGCAATAAATGGGAATGTGTTCGTTTTTTTCCCAAGCGGGTATTTTTTCCATGACACAGTGGGCCTCATTCCGAGGTTGGTGCTATTAGCGCCATGACTAGTTCCATTACCCGTACCATGTCTGTCCTCGTTCAATGGGGACTTACCGGTCTAGTCCGACCTTTGCGGGACCGGTAAATCCCCATTGAAAATGTAAATCCCCATTCCCATTTGAGGCCCCATAGGGCTCAATGGGAATGGGGAGGGTGCTAATAACGGTACCGTAAATTAGGGTACCGTTATTAGCTCTGAAGTCCCTTTGCAGATCCCGTCCATAACGCCTGGTAAAAGCAGGCATTAAGGACGGGGCCGCAAAGGGACCTCGTAGTAGGGCGCAAAGGGTTTACCGGCACCAATGTCCTTAACGGTGCCTGGTATCCCTTTGCGCCCTACTCGGAATGAGGCCCAGTGACTTTTTGGTTCCAATAAACATACACACTTGCTGGAATGTTTATATATCAAAAAAGATTAAAACATTTTTATTTAAATTATTAATCAAATATAAAATCTTTTCATAGAAAATGTTTTCCATTCAGTACAAAAAACATCCTTTGCTAATTTTACCATTTTCAGTTGAATCAGAGAGATGAACACTTATTACCATCAATGTGCAATCAACTATTACCTTTTGTCATCGACATTCATTCATACAACAATACATCTATTTCACATTGACAACCCGCATTTGTTGTGTATTACTCTAAGACCCAACATGTTTCTGTCGTGAAGACCAGATTACGTCCGACATTCATCAGGGGAAAGTTTTCTTAAATCCAGTGTCCCACAACTTGATTCCAAAAAAGGTAATTGTCCTTGAATCACTATTAAAAAAACAAATTTAAAAAACCTTAGGTCACCTCATTAGTATCATACAATCTTAATTTATTACATCAATTTTACATTTAGTTGTAACTAGTGAAATAACTATTTCATCACCCTTCGGTGTGGTAGCATTTAACTAGCTACATACAATGGGCCTCATTACAAGTGAGGCGGAACGGGTTAACGGGCTCCGCTAAAGGAGGCGGACCCGTTAAACCCGTTCCGCCTCATTACAAGCTCCCCTCGCGGGACCCGGTAAGTAAAGCCTGGTCAAACCAGGCGTCCTTACCGGGTCCTCGAGGGGAAGAGGGAGCAAACAACGGGCCGCTCGTAGCGGCATGGCTACCACCGAAGTCGTAATGAGGCCCAATGTCTTTTACCTGCTTCTATTGCCAGTGAAAATGTCCCATTCACTCTGGAGACAATATTCATCCAATCCTTATTACTTTGGACTGTGCATCTTCTTTAGACTCCCAACCATGAGTGCGGAAATGACTAGACCTGTATCAAAAGATACAAATGCCCATATACATATATAGAGAGTTTGCTATTGTCTTTTTTTCATGTTTAATACATGTAAATATCCATCAGTATAGACCACATAATATCCCACATACCTGCTCGGTACTGGGGTTCCTTTAATGTCACACACTACGTGCAGCAGCACACAACCGTCTTCTAGGCACAATTGTCTACAATGACACAAATGCGACAACAAAAACCACACAATTAGTGGTAGTGTGTGGTGGTGACTCCTTTCTACACCCAACCATCACCATCTGTCGCAAATAACCTTATAGAACAATTCACAACCGGGTGGGGAGCTTCCACTACCATTAACACCTTAGTAGTTATCTCAAACACCCCCATGTCTGTATCTTTCTTTCTATTAATAGTTTAGGAAGAATATAAAACAGTGTACACAATGTCGCAAGGTAAGTATACCTTTTCTTCAAACCACCGCGTTTCTGTAAGATAGAACGTCATGTTTCAGGTCCTCCAGCGTCTGTGTTTAGAGGCACATAATTCAGTGACCAGGTCATAAACGCACAACAATTCTAATGCGTGCTGTTCTCTACACGAGTGAAACACTCCTAACCTTGCAGCAACCATTACCGGCAACCACACGAATTATGGACATCAACACAGGACTGGGTGCCGTAATGAACACAGAAAAGGGACTAGTCTAAGCTTAGTGTGATAGCATAGAACGGCACACCTTTCATAGACACCGGGCCTCATTACACGGATGGCGGTAAGGATTTACCGGTACCGGTAAAATACCGGTACCGGTAAATCCTTACCGCCTTACTACGAGGTCCCTTTGCGGGTTGGGGGATTTAACGCCTGCTTTTTGCAGGCGTTAAAAATCAACCCGCAAAGGGACCTAGGGAGCTAATTACGGTACCGCAATTTGCGGTACCGTAATTAGCGCCTTCCCCATTCCCATTGAGCCCTATGGGCCAAAAATGGGAATGGGGAAGGGCAATGGTGGAAGGGGGAATTACCACCCCGCCAACCTTGGAATGGGGCGGTAAATCCCCTTTCCGCCAAGGCGGTGCCGGTATTTTACCGGCATGAACCATGGCGCTAATAGCGCCATGGTTCTCCGCCATCCGTGTAATGAGGCCCACCATTTACATTGGGCCTCATTACGAGGAGGGCAGTAAAGGGTGAACGGCACTGGTAAAGGTGCCAGAGCCGTTAACCCCTTACCGCCCTATTAGGAGGTCTCCTCGCGGGACCCGGTAAGGACGCCTGGTAAAACCAGGCGGCCTTTGCGGGTCCCGTGAGGAGACCAGCATGCTAATAACGGGCCAGTTAATAACAGGCCCGTTATTAGCATGCTCCCCATTCCCATTGAGCCCTATGGGGGCTCGAATGGGAATGGGATGTTCAGGGTCTGGGTTTCTTGAATGAAGAATTACCGGGCCCTCCAAGGTCAGAATGGCTCAGTAATTACTCATTCAAGGAACCTGGACCCAGTACCCGGTAAGGGGGTAGCCATGCCGCAAATAGCAGCATGGTTACCTCCTACCGTGTAATGAGGCCCTATGTCTGCAAGAGCTCATTGATTTCCTCAATATTTCCATCACCCGCCTGCCAAACATTTGAAGTTGACTCTGAAAAGAATTCTGCATTAATAGTCGAGTAAGTCTATCTAGACACTTTCACCATCCCTTTTTAATTTGCCTACATTTCGGGAAGTACATAGCACTTTACAATCATAGGGGGAAGAATAAGGTTTTGGACAGTGGCGGCTGGTGAATTTTTGATCTGCAGGGGTGTACATAGTTGTCCCTCATATGGCTAAGCTACCAAGCATAGCGAGGGAGCCCACACCACTCATGGAGGTTGGTGGGGGTTCTACCCCCGAGAATTCTTTTTAAATAAAGGGTGAAAATGGTGCATTTTAGAGCACACTTTTTTTTTAGAAAAATTGGGTAAAAAGCTAAAGTTTGCCATTAGGCTTTGTAGGGTAACCCATGAAAAAAATCCAACAGACGTAAGTCATTAACAGTGCAGAGGAGCATTTCCCCAACACATTTTCATGATGCCTTTCCCCACAATATGTGCCAGTATGAAACATTTCCATGCTGGCTGCAACATTATACTCTATTATTCCCATATATGAACATACTCATGTTTGCTTTGCGCATAATGCCGGTAATGATACTATAAGAAAACATGTCCATGTTTGTTCTGCCAATATAAGGCAGTATCCCCACGTAAGAATATACTCCAGTTGGCTTTACCATTAAAAATGCATGCCAAAGTATGAAAACATGTCCAAACTGGCTGTACTAAAATGCCAGTTGAGCTACATAATAACAATTGCTTTATCAAAGATGCCCAACACAAAATGTCATGCCGCAACAAGAAATGGCTAGACTAAGTGCATAAAAGTGATGGTCTTGCTTCATAATACCACTTATCACACTTACTTTACAAACGATGCCCAATACAAAATGCCATACGAAATGGCTGAACTGGCTGTACAATAACACTTATGCTAGTTTTACCAAAGGTGCCTAATAGAAAATGTCATGCCACAGTAAGAATAATACCACTGATCCTGCTTGCTTTATCATAGATGTCCAATACAAAATGTCATACCTCAGTAAGAAATGGCTAGACTGGTACCATAAAAAATGCCAGCCTTGCTTCGTAATAATACTTATCATGCTTGCTTTACCAAAGATGTCCAATACACAATGGGCCTCATTACATGTTATGCGGTAAGGGATTACTGGCACCGGTAAGGGCACAGGTGCTGGTAATCCCTTACCGCCCTACTACGAGGTCCCTCATCAGAACCCGTCCTTAACGTGTGGTCAGACCACACGTTAAGGATGGGACCCGCTGAGGGACTTCAGAGCAAATAACGGTACCGCTAATAGCGGTACCGTTATTTGCTCCTTCCCCATTCCCATTGAGCCCTATGGGGGCTCAAATGGGAATGGGGAATGGTAATTGGCATGAGGACTTAACGGGTCCTCCAGGGTCGGAATGACCCGGTAAGTCCCCATACCACCTACGCGGACCCAGAAGGCGGTAGGGGGTAGCCATGGCGCTAATAACTGATTATGATTATATGCAAGGCGCTGGGGGGGCCAGGGGGTACATGTCGTATTTTATACTGGACATCTATCATAGATAAAAAGACCATTCCTGATCCCTGGCCCTCACAGCGCCAAACACACACACACAATCAAAGTGATTATGTGTGTATGCAAGGTGCAAGGGAGCCAGGGGGGCAGGTATGGTATTTCTTACAAGCTATTTATCATAGATGTCCAGTAAAAAAATACCTTGCCTTTCCCCTCGGCCTCAAAGCACCAAACACACACACACACACACAATCAAAGTGATTATGTGTGTATGAAAGCCGCTCAGGGGCCAGGGGGGTAAACATGGTACTTTTTTACAGGACATCTGTGATAGATGTACAGTACAATAATACCATTCCTGGTCCCCTGGGCCTCAGACCACCTCAGACGGAGAGCTGAATTTGGCGGTTGTGGAGGGGCTTTAGAATGCCTTTGTTGTACACACCTTCGGCCCCCACTCTTCAAAATCATCTTGGACCATCACAAACACAAACACACACACACACTTACACAACACACACAGAGCAAGCACTCGCTGTCTCATTCACAGTCACGAGCACTGTAAGGAACTCATGGTGGCAACAGTAAAGACAGACACAGCTGATCATAGTTCGAGGGTGTTTATTAAACTCTACAGGTAGGTTGGAAAAACGCCTAATCTAAACCTAAAACTAAGATGGGAGCAAGCTATGACTTTCAAATAATAATTAGGTAGTCCTAGTGGCGACTTGGTAAATCAAAGGGCCTATACTAAAAAAAAATCTATTGCCAATCCTTGCATCTAAATACAAAAAGAGTAGTTCACAGGAAAAAAAGAAGTGTTCACAAATGATAAGTCAGGATGTAATAGTCGGAGTCTCCCTTCCCCAAGTTTTTAGCACAGGACAAGGCGGGATTTCAGAGCACAGAAAACACTCAAGCTTTCCCAGTACTAGACTACAGTTCCGCTCTCAGGTATCAGAACCTTCTACAAAAAGTCTCTTGCCTCCGCGGATCTGAGGTGTTCAAAAATAATAAACAAAAATTCATTTCCGTATGCACGTTTGGTGATGACTTTTCACCCCTAGATCACCCTCTTCCGTGCTCAGATCCACAACCAGTTCCTAAATCAGGACCTTCAGCAGGTTGACTCTCTTGCTTCCGAGGTCCTGATAGCTTTAAAATAACAAACAAAAGTTCCTTTTGGATTGTGCTTGGGGTGATGGTCTTCACCCCTGGGTCCCCCTCTTCCGGGCTCAGACCCCTCTCGAATATGAGTCTTCCTTCATCTAGTTCACTCTGGCTTGTATCCAAAAGATTTCTCTGTTGCATTCATAGGTTGGTGGGTTGATGGTTTTTCAACCCTGGATTACCCTCTTCCCTGCTCAGACCCTTCTCGAATGTTTGTCTCCCTCCGTCGGGTTCACTATGGCCTTTTTTCGTTGGTCGATGGCTTTTCACCCCTGGATCCCAGACCCTTCTTGAATGTTTGCCTGGATCACCTTCTTCCGGGCTCAGACCCATCTTTAATGTTTGCCTCCCTCTGTCGGGCTCAATACGGCTTTCCAAATCAATTTCACCAAGGTCATTCACAAATCTTAATGTCTTTTTAAACAGTTAATTGTAGACATCCCTATGTCGGGTTCACCTTTGTCAACACACTGCTCATTGGGACTTTAGGCTTCACCCCTTTCCATCGGCATCCCCCTGTCGGGTTCACCCTTGCCAACTTTACATTTCCTTCTATTTTTTTATGATGAAGGATTCACTTCCCATGGGTTTTCACTGGTTTGTTGGTCAAAGACTTTCAACTGTACAGAGAATTTTACTAGATCCCTGTGTGACCACTTTGACCTTTCCCTTGCTGCTCTGCTAGGGCCTTTGTTTCCTTCCACAGAGGCTTTGCTTTAGTCGGAAAGGGCAAGGTTGCTTCTCCCCTTGTCGCCCCTTCGGTTCTCGCCGCCTTTCTCCTCCTCATGAACTGCTGTGCTTGGATAGCTCTATCGCTGTGCTGTCTGCCTTACTCATATTGGGTCTCGTGAACCACCTTTTATTCCTTTGGGGAAAGGAAAGGGCCGTCCGGTGTGTGAGGTTCTGGTCAATTGCCTGACTTTGCCTGACTCCTGTACCTGTACATGTCAGGTAAACAGTTTTGATATTAGTCCGTTGTCTTTCATGGGTTAAGACAGTGTTTGTGTTGGAAAGGGAAGGGGTCAGTGTGTCTCATTGTCCTACGTAGTAGGATGGGGAAACAGTGTTATATGGAATTACAATCCTCGTACCAGGGGGGCTGATAAACTCAGAAGGACGCGATGGGTAGAGTTTCGGAAACAAAAGGGAATGACCAGGATTATTATCATAAAATTAACAGGGGATCCCTCCTGCGGTTATCAACTCCACTTCATCTGCTGGTCAAACCTGATTTTTTCACCTTCTCCTCTGCTGTTATCACACCTCCTCCTCCTCCTCTGTACTGCCTTTCCCTCTTCATGTTACCACCTTCTCCTATATATTGTATACTTCTCTTGATTTTACCACCTCCTCATGTCTATTCACCCACTCTTGCTTCCAGCACCTTCAGCTCCTTCTCATCAGTCACTTGTCTCCAATGCTTTGATGTGATGTGATATGATATGATATGCCTAGCCTATTTATATAGCGCCCAAACACAATGGCCCTCATTAGGACCTTGGCGGAGGACCATGGTGCAATTTGCACCATGGTCCATGGCGCAAAGCTGCTAACTCCGCCAAGGTGGTTGGCGGACTTACCGCCCCATGCCGACCTTGGCGGGGCGGTAAGTCCCCAATCCCCATTTTACCCTTCCCCATTCCCATTCTTGCCCCATAGGGTATAATGGGAGTGGGGAAGGCGTTAATTACGCCACCGTAAATTACGGTGGCGTAATTAACAACAAGTCCCGTAGCGCCATGGATTTTTCCGCCTGCAAAAAGCAGGCGTAAAAATCCTTCCATGGCGCTACGGGAACTCGTAGTCTGGCGGAGAGGTACGCCATGCACTACGCCGGCGTAAAACCCTCTCCGCCAGGGTCCTAATGAGGGCCAATGTGTTTCAAAGCGCTTCAAGCAAGGGGGGGAACAATGGAAAATACAATGACATTCTTACAGGCCATGAATAGTAAGGATGTGAAATTAACTATCATACTTGGCCTGATGACATTTCAGATTGTGCATGAGCTAAGACATAAGGAAGGGAGGGGGGGAGTGGGAAGGAAATGGAAACAGACAGGCGACTACCGTACTAGGCCTGACGGCATTTCTGGCAGAGCCGGAGAAAAACAAAAGGTGAGGGAGAGGGCTGCAGAAAGGGATGGGAGGAATGAAACAAGCGACTATCGTACTAGGCCTGATGACATTTCAGATAGTGCTGGAGTAGGGTGTGGGGGAACAAGCAAGGGGCGGGGGAGGAGACAGACGAGGTTGCGATCATACTAGGTCCAGGGACAATTCTGAGTAAGTGCATAGAAGAAAGTAAGGGGAGGAGACAGGAAAAGGGAGAAAGGGAGAGGAGGAGAAAACAGAGAGTAAGCAGTCAAAAAGAGTGGAGAAGCAAGAGGGGAGAGTGAATACAATTGCAGAAGTCAGTAGTAACACATAATGTTTCAAGCCAGGATACAAGATGAAGATGGGAACACCATGATTCGGGGCCACCATGAGTACAAGATGCAAAGGAAGTCCAGCATGAGAGTTGAGAAAGGGTGACGCACTGTGAATCAATGAAGTCCATAAAAAGTCAAATCCAGCATTGGCCACAAGACGGTGATGGTGAAACCAGAATGTAAATTGTACCAGGACAGACTCCTGCAGAAGTAGGCTGGAGAGGGTCAACGAGGGGAACAGGGTAGAAGAATCAAACAAAACAGGCAACACCTGTGTGCGAGAAGGGAGGGGGCACAAGGGAACATCACAGGGGAACCAGAGGGGATGGGGATGGCCTGTGGGGACAGAGGGAGTAAACACATGTTGGTGCATGCATACTTGCTGTCAGAGCAGGGGGACGGGCTCTGGGTCCTCCTGGTCCGAGCAGGTCCAAACAGGAATTGCCCTTTGCTTTGGACGCCCGGGCGAGAGATGCTCTTGATCTAAGAGTTAAGAGCAGGAAGGAAGAGGCAGTGCTAAGAAGGTGGGTGGTGCTTAGGCCAGGTGACCTAGATCCACTTGCAAATGCTCCCCATCTGCAAAGAAAAAGAGGCAAATGCTCCCCATCTGCAAAGAAAAAGAGGCAACTTCCGTCCACAAAAGTTTTCTTTAACGATTGACGGTAACTGCCTGTGAAACTCTGGGTTGTATGGTGCTATTGTTGCCTCCCTCTTTGTAGGACCGTTAGTCCATTTCTGCACTTGTGTCCCTTATTTGGGGCAGAATTGGGATTGGACGCACCTGGCCTTACTTTAGGCTTACAGAGCCAGACCAACACTTCAAATGGCATGCCCCCATATTGGATTACACTTCTCCTTTCTGTGAATCTCCAGTGCTGCCTGCGCAGGATCAACATCTTCTGTTTCCTCAGCATGTAAACTGTATGGTGAAAAAAAACTCTTGACAAGCTTTTAAAACCCGCAGAATGTATAGAGAATGCTGGTTCACATTGAATTTGCAACATTGTAACTTGAGTGACAAAACACTCTGCAGAGAGACAATGATTGTGTATCTGTGTTTTATAAATGAGAAAACCTAGGTTGGAAGGCTATGAACTTGCATTATTGATTTGGTCTCCAGAGGTCACAGAGCATCTTTCTGAAGCTTCTCTGATACCTTGAGTTGGATTGTAACTGTAGCAGGACACACATTACTAATAGCTTGTGAAGTAAATTCACTCTGCTTCAAGTTTAGCATTTGTTTTTCCTCTCCAGGATGTTGGGTTTGCCTAGGGATACCTTTAGGGTCTTTCAATTAGGGAGGGGATCTATCTTCAAGGAATGGTTCCTCCCTCAAATCTAGGACCACACAATCTCCACTCCCCTCCTAAAACCCTCCCCCGCTGTTAGTCTCCTGCTCCCTTGTCTTGATCCCTTGCTATATGATTTTCTCAACATGTACTCCCCCCTTTGACTTGTAAATCGCTCCATTGCTTCCCAGAGGCTCTGTGCTCAATATGTATCCTAGTAATAATAATAATAATAATAATAATAATAATAATAATAATAATAATAAATATAGCAATAATGGAAAGGTGTTCTCTGACTGTCCTCTGCCATGCAGTCCTCCCCATACCGCCCATGAGCCCATCCTCCACTGGGTCAGTGAAGCACAAGGGGCTTTATTTGCGAACCAGGACTGTTATTCCCTTGTTTGCCCATAGAGGAAGGCAGGGGATCTCATCACATATATGTTCCCCTTCCCTTTGGCCCTCTAGTGGGTTGTTGATGGGATACTTGCTAACGTAATCCACATGATTTTGCAGGCAGTCTTCATTTTGGACTACATAGAAGGTTGGCAAGAAACCATATTATTGTTTTCCTTTTTCTTGTCCAACTATGCAACATGGTCATGGTCGCTGAGCAGGGTAAATATCCGTCCGCCCCACCCACCCCCCGAGATTATACTTTAGCGCCCATATAGACCACCAAATAGGTCATCACTTCAATCCAGTAGTGGCATGGTTCTGCTCTTTGTTGAAGTTACTTGCTGATATAAAGTATGGGTTGTTTGACCCCATTCCTTGTTTGTGAAAGTACTGCCATCAGGCCATCTCTTGAGGCATCTATTTGGAGGATATATGGATCTACCAATTATGAGATCATTAGGAGGTGTGGCCACTTCAACAGATTAAACGTCTTTTCAGTACTTTTGGACTATTGGATCCTGTTATACCTCGATCATGTGAGTTGAATTGTTAGAAGTCTGGCTGTGATTGAGAATTTTAGAATAAATCATTAATGGAAGTTGGCTAAATCCAGTAAAGCTGGCAGCTCCGTCTTAGACTTGGGGATTAGAATGCCTTGGATCCTCCTCAGCTTGGTCGCATGCAACGATTGAAAAAGGCAGCTATGATTTAGCTGGATTGGCTTTGAGTCAAGCCTTCCAGAGATTTCGTGCCACTAGGTATAGATGTTTACATGATCTTCCCAACTATTGCTATAGATCATATTGTCACCTAAGTAACAGTTTGCGTAGGCCTGATGGGGCTGAAGCAACACATGCTCCAATATTTAGAAGGCAGCAAGAGCACCATGGAGGCTGAAGAGATGAATGTTGAAGTTATACAGGCCTCTGTGACAAATGCTATTTTTTCTTTATGCTTGGGAACCAATGATCTCTGCCAATAATCCTTTGTGAGATCATGGGTTGAGATGTATATATGAGGCCCTATCCACTTGACCATTTGAGCGATTCTGGGCACTGGGTAAGCACTGAATTTCATGGGATCACCTGCCTTCCAGAAATGAAGGCATAATTGACAGCTGGTGTTGGGTGTGGACACTAGTACAATGTGTGATAACCTGTGCTCTTTGCATGGCTTGATGACACTGAGTGACATCATCTTTTTGACTTTTTCTTCTACTAACCTCAGGCATGCTTCTTTGAGGCATTAAGTTGAAGCTGAACTGACTTCCTGGCAGTGTTTCAATCCTGTGGGCCGAGCTATGGGCCTGCACAGGCCACTCTCAGAAAATGTCTGAAAAATGCTGCAGTTAAGCTGGTAGATCTTGTTTCTGGTCTTTATAAAGGCCCCCAGGAATCAATTCTGCAATGTCAGTGTGTTATCCAGACTTATCACAGGAGCCATTTTATAGGGTCCTTCAATTTGTCGTCATGCCTTGAGCCAGTTAATGCAATACACTTGGCTGATATTCTGATGGTTGTCTTGTTGAAACCTACTAGTTGTGGTCACTGAGCACCTGTGTAATTTTATACTGCCCATGACAGTGGGGACTATAGGAAAACAAAAGGGGTGATCGGTGTAAGGTTTAAAATTAATCTTAACCTTTGGCATTGCTCTGGGCAACCCTCCAGACCATCGTTCTTCACCTGCCAAGCCACTGCAAAAGGGGAAAGACCATATGCAAATCGGGCTTGGTCCGACCCCAAAAGTGGCAGTCCAGTCCAGTCTGATTGGTCACATACCTTCTGCATGAGACCACAAGCATCCCCAAAGAAGTTTCAGCCTGAAAGTGGGTGGTCAGATTATTTTCAAAAGTCAGTAATGAGCTGAGCACCAGGTCTCCCACCTTGAATCTCAGCATTTGGGCTACCTGGGCACGCAAATTAATCTGTTTATCAACAGGGCACCTGATGATTCATAGTTGTTGTTGGGTGTCTTTCGACACACTCTCCGGTCCCCACCCACGTGTTCTTTTTTCCTCACATCCTTCATCCATAATGTCAAAAAGGTCAGAGTGCTCCTGTCAATAGATCAGCTGGAAGGGAACAAAACCCTGTGTAGGCTTGTGGTGCATTCCTGCCAGTAAATAAGGTTCAGGGTTGTACCTCATCTATGTTTTCTGGCATCCTCTGATACCAATTTCTTGAGAAGGCTCTTTAAACTCTGGTTAAAGCGCTCCACTCTGCTGTCAGTCTGGGGAGATGGAAAATGGACGTGCAAAGGGTCACGATTTTGAACAATCATTTTAGTTCAGTGAGGACTGAGGACATGAATGGAGTTCCCTGATCGGTCTCTCTTTCGGGAAACCTAATTGGAGAAGCATGTTATCAGGTGTTTAACAATACTTGGCATGATTTTACTCTTCATGTGGAATGCTTCTGGGTACTGAGTGGCATAATGTAATATTGGTGCAATCTTTCACTGAATTCTAGAAGCTCTTGGATCCCATCATATCCATGAAAATTCAGGGAAAATGTTATTTAATGATGGGCAAGGACTAGAGGGAGGGGAGAACCCTACATCATTTGAGATGGTTTCCTGTTACATGCTGCAGTACACTCAATATTTCTGGATTTTCTGATGGCCTCCATGCCAGATGAACCTATTAAACACATGCTTTGTGGATTTTAGTGACCCATGATATCTTGCTGAGAGGTGGAAATGAGCAAGGTCTTGGACAGCCCTTTGTAATTGGGGAGGGAGAAACAGTTGATAAACAATGTAACCATACCCATTTATGTTACCTGTGTCCTTAAACAACAATCCCCTCTTTTCCACAAAATAATAGCCTGCTAGTGTCAACCCTGTTTTGTGGAGAAATCAGCATTAAAGGCTGACTTCAAGAAAGGGTTGTTGTGTTGGGGAGTGGTGAACTCATCCCTAGATGTGGATGAATTCTGCTTCTGGGGCTCAGATGATAGAACCAGGTGGGGCTTGATGGTGTGTGCATCCCTTGAGGATTCTACCTCTACCCTGGTAAATCAAAGGAGCCAAACCCTGCGCTGCTCCTCATGGCCTTTTACAAATATGGGTTCTCCATTGCATCAGCAGGGATGTATTGCTTGCAGATTAGTTGGGCAACAGGCACCCCTTTCCACAATGGGAACACCTAAGTTACACAATCAAAGAGGACGATCATGCTGCATATAATAGCCAACCCTGTCTTTGTGCGAAGGCGACCGTGAAGCCGTTTTAGCACCACCACCTAAACCATGGAGACAAGGGTGTACCTCCATAGGCTCCAGGCCGGAGCAGCTCAGACAAAGCTGCAAGGTGCTGATCGTGCAGAACAAGGCCCCGACAAGAGCCCCCAGCCAAGGCCGCAATGTTGCAATCTACATGTCGCGCGCCCCGCGCCAAGGTTACACCTGCTACTGCTAAACGCTCCCGAGCCGAAAATACAAATCAAATGCTCATAATTCTGCCCCAGCCACGGTCCCGCAACATGTGACCAGACCGACCTGATACGATCCCAAGCTCCAGGGACCAGAGAAGCGCTGGGGTCTCACATCAGAGACACAGACTGCAACAATGAAGTGAAAAATCCGACATCAGTGGCGATGGGAAAGACATGCACACCAGCTAATATTCAGACCTGTCCATTGTCTGCCACTGACACATAGTCATACTTTGTTGCCAGCACCAGGTACATCGCGAGCTGGGAACAATGATGGACCCAGGCTTGGGGGCTCACGAGTGGACCAATCAGAATACGAGGGGACACCACTGGCGCCATTATAGCTTAGCCAATCGCTAATCGTCCCCATGTAACATTTCACTTGTAGCGATTATTAGGGACGACACAAGCGTACCACCTGACCCTTTCTCAACCACTAACTATCTTTCCTATATGTATCTATACTAACCCCACCACTCGGAGAGCCAATCCAGGGTGGCGTTAGGTTTGGGGGCTAGCTTTCCCAGGTGACGTACGTAACTGCGTCATACAGCTAGAAAAAGGGCCTGCGAACCTACCAAGAACGAGTGGTCTCTCGGATGCCTATGACCTGTCAGCTCGTCCCTGCCTGTTTTGTGTAATAAACAGCAGTAACTCTTTGCTCTTGTGTGTGCCTCATACTCTGTTGGGACGCGGGAGGAGTTGGGGCCTCCCCAACCCCAGAGGTCCGCGGATGGTCCTGCCGGCCCCCGGGAAAAAATACCCCGACAAGTTGGAGGCACTGCTGAGATCTGCTGAGACTGGGTGAGATCACAGCGAGGCCGCTTGCGTCAACGTGGCCCGGCAATAGGGCCCCCTCTGCCGTTGCCCCCTTTGGAGGACTACAGGACCATCGCGGAATTGCGAGATGACCGGACAGCGCAATCCGGAGATTGTCCGTCGGGAGCCGAATTGAGAAGTATCCCGCTCGCGGTTGGCCAGTGTCCAGACGTGGTCCAGACAAGGGGAGGCGGCGTGCTGATCGGGAGGGGTGCCCGTGGTCGAGCGGCACCGGCAGGTGAGAACTCGATGTGAGTATGGCACAAACAACCAGCAATACAATGTTGTGCGGGAGGTGGGAGGAACTGTAAAAAGGGTGGCGGGTGGCTCTTACAGGGTGTTAAGAAAAGATTTTGGCTATCGAGTGGCGATCGGTGTGTAAGGTGTAGTGGGAACTGGCACGAGGGCCGTCCCCTTTAGTGTTGCAAAGCAGGCTGGGTGGGGCTTCAAGCACCCATGTATGACTGGCGGATCGCACTGATTGGTCGAGATTGCGTTGTAGATCAATGAATAGATGGAGATTCCTATTGATTGAGTGTTTTAACTCTGTGAATAGATGACATATTCCCGCAGGAGGTAGCTAGATTTTTCTCAGTACGGAAGATAATTGGCTGGTTAAGCTCCCCATGGGGAGGGGGCGTATCACACGCGAGGTGACGCAGCGTGCACAGCCCGATTATAAAAACTAAGAAATTTACGGATACTCCACTCCAGGTGTGGTGGGACGACATCTGTGGGGATAACGGGGAACAAGTTTGTAAAATATGGCACTCATTCTTCCCTTGTTGTAATTGTACATACCGGGAATCCTTTGTAGTAGTTGGTGACGTCACCCATAGGGCTTGTATAGGATACTGCGGTCTTCTTCCTCCAAGAGTGATCGGGGATAGGGGCCGGGATACGTGGTAAGGGAGGGGTGAAGGGGGAGAGGCGGCCGTGCACAGAGAACGCCGGCACGCGCTCAGCAACAAGGGTGGGAGGAGGACCAGAAGAGCGTACACTTTGCAGATAGTGAGGACAGAGGAGAAGGAGGAGGAGTTAGAGGTGCGTTGCAGGTGCGGCAAGTAGCGGCGTCACAGGAAAGGTGGGGCAGCTCAGAAGCACGCCGCGTGGGGCACGCAGCCACAGGGGGCTGGTACGCCACGGGTCGAAGGGGGCCCTAGCTCCGGCAGGAGAAGCATAAAAGGAGGTGACACTGCTGTAGGTATAACGAAGACGGTGGCGCCCCGCACAAAAGCATTGAAATAAATAATTGTTTTCATTGCAGCGGAAAATTGGAAGACCCCAGTTTACGGGGCAAGGTAACGGTGGTGCTGAGAAAGTAAGGTTTTAAAGATGTCTACGTATTATGGGATAGGGGCAGGGTATAGGGCCAGCACATTAAAAACACCACTCCAACATATCTGCGCAACACTAACACCGCAGAGATAAAATAGTAAAGCACAGCATTGAATGGACACAAGGGTCAGATAACAAAATAAGGATACCATGGCCACCCAACGGCAGTTTTGATATGACCACCCAACATTCACTACTAGCGTATTTACATAACACATACAAGGGGAAGAAGTTGGCGAGCCACCTAGAAGTGTTCGACCTCTGAAAATGTTCCAGGAGTATGCACCACGGGTACCAGGGATGTTCACAATGCAGGGAGTAAAAGAGGAAAAGGTAAATGGAGAGGGCGGATGCAGCGCGCCCGGGAAAATGCCCAGTGCTGAGGAGAGTGAGGGAGAATCAGAAGGATCGTTTGCAGTCGCAGAGGTGAAGAAGGAAAGTGAGGAAGTGACACCCAGAAAGAAAGAAAGAAAGAAAGAAAGAAAGAAAGAAAGAAAGAAAGAAAGAAAGAAAGAAAGAAAGAAAGAAAGAAAGAAAGAAAGAAAGAAAGAAACAGAGGGGCTGGATCCGTTGAGAGAGTTGAGGGAAGCAACACGAGCACAACTAACAGCAGCTGAGGGATATTCCAACCCTGCATACAGCCCACCACCCTACATACCAGCAGACAGTACCAAAAGTGGGGGGGAGTACGAGGAGTCCAGCGGATATGAAACAAACACAAGTAAGCACCAGTGGAGAAAAAAGGTGCAGCTAGACTTAGCAAGCATAGGACCAGACGAATGGATAGCAGCACAGGTGCTTCTGAAGCTTCGAGGGACATTAACTGGGGTGGAGGAAGAAGCAGTAACGAAGGCATGTAAAGAAGAGACAGAATACACAAAGAAGGGTGTGAGGTAAGTAGAGAAGAGGAAGGGAGACTGACACTGGAGGAATAGGAGATGCTAGAGGTAAGATTAGCGGAATTGAGGGAAGCACGGAGCGCGCTGATCGAACAGTTTGAGCGGGAAGAGCGCAAAAGGAGGGAGAGGAGGAAGGGAAGCAAGGGGGTCAAGGTAGGGGTAAAACGGCAAGAGGAAGAACAGAGGAAACGAGAAGAAGACCGTATAAGGACGATCGCAGAAAGGGTGGCACGCATGGAGCAGCAGAGATTAGGAGAAAAGAAGAGGAGCAAGAAGAAAATGACAGAGGAATGGGACTGTCGAGGAAAAAGATCATACCAGAAAGCGCACGAAAATATGAAGAGGGGAAGGTTATAGAAAGTATACTGGCAAAGGAGGGCGGAATATGGGGCAACAAAGAGGAAGAAGACAAGATACTAGAACAGGTAAGTGACGCAATAATGAATGAGCTTTGCAGAGTACGAACGGAAGTAGGTGGTGAAGCGGCCAAGCAAAACAATACACCGCAAGGAGAGATGCACAAGGAATGCTGGGCCAAGACATACACGTGTAGCAATAAGGAGGTAGCGGCAACACCGCAGGAGGTGGGCACGGAGACAAAATGTGAGAACACAGACAGACTTAGGGACCGTCACAGTAGGAGGAAAGCATCTAGGCCCAGGATTGACATTTTCAGATGGGTTCTGCAGTGAGGAAGAGGAGGGATCATGTGGGGGACGAAGTGATGCAAGTGGGGAGGGGTTAAGCAAATTATACATAACACGCACAGACTGCAGGACATCGTGGGAATATGAGATGCGGGAAGAAGAAAACACAGGGAAGGAAAAGAAAAGGCAACTAAAAGGGAGAATGCCACGGCCACTGACACCGCCAGTGCAGCACACGCCATATGTTAACAGACTCAGAGACCTCCCAGGACGCAGAATGGAAGAGCTAGCTAATACACACAGGGAGGGTAACGGGGGTCAGCAGAGAAGGAACAAGAGCATAGGAGGTGATAGAGTAACACAACACATTACTGATTTTATTGAACAACTTTCTGACATGGAAGAGGACAGCGAATACACAAACACATCCCCACACAGACGTACGCCAGGGGAAGTAAAGGAGTACACCGTAATGCCATTACTAGAGAGAGGGGGAGCAAGGCCACAATATGTCCCATGGAAACATGCAGACAAGGAAAACATTAAATGCGGACTCCCATCGCTGAGCGGAGGGGCCGGAAAATGGATCTATGAAATGGAAAAACAAACTGTAGGGCAAAAGCTAGTCGTGGGAGATGTAAAGGGGTTGCTAATTTCAATATTCGGTGACGCAGCAGATGACATTTGGAAGAGGGTGGGATTCCCAGGAGTAACTATAAGTGACACATCGCATGATGGGGTGCCATTTGCAAATTGCAGACACGCACTGTGGCAGGCGCTGAGGGTGCAATACCCAGACACTTCAGACATAGGAGCAATAACATCACACAAAATGAGTGAGAATGAAGATCCTGTTGATTACATCCAGGAAATTCAGGAGAAGTGGCGCCTGGAAACATAAGAACCGTGGGACAAAACACTGGCAATTTTTTACCATATATAGATTCAAGGTCTCCCAGAGGAAGTACAGAGACAATTAACAAAATTAGTAGGGATGGAAGCAAAAGCATGGCCCGAGATACAGCTCACAATAGTGCACCATTATAGAGTATGGCAGGAAAAGATGAAACAGAAGGAGGAAGACAGAAAGGCAGAGGAAGCGAAATTGGTTCAAAAGAAACTGTCCAAATATGCCATGGAAGGTGCACTGATAACAACAAACTATATCACTACAACATCCACAAATGACGACACAGCAAATGCTGCCACCCCCACCATACACAGCACAATACCCAACACAAATGGGAGGTGGATACACTCAAATGGGAAACAGATACACAAACAACTACAGGGTGAGGGGCAAACACACGAGAGGGAGGGGATTCGGGCCAGCAGCACCACTGCAAGGGGGAGGGTTCCAAGGACAAAACCAATACGGGCAGCAGGGACACTACGACAGTACTGGGGGATACCCATGGCAAGCACGGGAACCACCAACGTGCTGGACGTGCAGAGTAAGACTGACACAGCAGGTTGGGGAGAGCAAGGGCAGCAGGGCTACAATGGGGGACAACAATTATACCAACAACAATAGCCGCAGCAGGGGACAGAAACACTAATACAACAGCAAGCACCGCCACCACCACCTCAGCAACAACTACAACCATACACACAAAAACAACAGGCAGCAACAGCACAACAACAACACATCCAGACAGTACAACAGCTCACACAAATGCAAGACAAGTTACAACCCACAGACACGCCAATGTAACAGACACAACTGGGAAGGTTGACAATATTGGGTCACAACCCATACACAGGGAGCGGACAGTCACTGTATCCACAATAGGACAGCCCACAGATGTCTTTGATGTGTCCCATCCTATCGGTAACACCTAACCCTGCAGAGGAACCACACATAAAGGTGGCGATAGGTGACAAGACATTTTCTTTCCTAGTTGACACAGGGCCACTGGGTCCTGTATTAGAGAGGGGAAGTTCAACTTGTCAGGCGAAGCTATGCACACACAAGGATTCTCTTGGGCTCGAGGACTGGTTCCTTTCACTGATGACATCTCCTTATCTGTTGGAGATCACGACCTGTCTCTACCACTGCTATACTCAAAGCAGTCGCCAGTAAATATACTAGGGAGAGATATAATGAGCAGGTTGAACATGACTATATCCTTTACTGATAAGGGAATAGTGTGCTCCACACCAGGCATCGACATGCTCACAGCCCGACAAATACTTCAGGCGTACTGTGGCAAAACAGTAGCGACGGCAGAGCCTGTGGATGGGGACCTCTTCCAATATGGGACGGACATGGCACTAGCATAGCTACCAGGAATTAAGGGCAAGGTGTGGAGGAGACCGGCAGCTTACCTTTTCATACCAGAAACACCGACCAGTGAAGGAGAAGGGGCCAAATATCAGTGGACATAGAAAGCATTGTGGCAACCACAGACTACATTGCAGTTCACGCACAGGATGGGGAGGGGAAAGCATGGATAGCAGTAATAGCACCGGCAGAAGGATGCAGGCTAACACAGGTGTCAGATGAGGAACTGTTCTCAGACGAAGCAGGAGATGGGGGAAATGGTGTTCCAAATGAACGTCTACATTTGGCTAAGATTGACATACAAGGAGGAAGCACAAAAAATAGCAATGGCACTAGAACCGTGGTCTTCAAACCTTTTTGGCCTGGGACCCCCCTGAGCAAAGTTTGGGCAGGCCGGGCCCCCCCAAAAGTGCCAGATGGACAGTATGTAGAGATCGCTATGAACTTTTGCGTGCCGTCACCGTACCCTACTCCCAGTACAGACCCTGGGATCTCCCCACCCTACTCCCACCACTATCCCAGTGCTGCCGTCCATCCTGCTCCCACCACAGTCCCATAACACAAGCATACACACATCCATACACATTTAAATAAAAAATAAATCGCCATAAACGTACCTTCTGCAGGGTCCTGCGTGTGGTTGCTAAAATGCCCCGCTCCAGGTTGCTCTGCCTGTATGTACTAGGAGGCGCAAGAGCACCCCTCGCACATACATACATGCAGGCCCCAGCCAGCATTTCTAATGAGCTATGCAAGGCTGGCGAAGCAAAACACCCTCAGCGTTGCATGGCTCAGTGATCATGTGCGGCTGGGGAAATGAACTGTGAAAGGCAAACAGTGTTTCCCTTTGACAGTTCAGCCAGCCCAAGAACACTCCCTCAGCTGGAAAAAGCAGCTGAGGGAGTGCTCAATGTTTCACTGGGCTGGCTCCTCAGCTCCTCCATAATAGGTGAGGTGGCCAGTGGGTGGACCCTTTAGAGATGAGCCGGAAGACGTGGACTGGCCTATAGGGCAATAGGGCGATGACTGTACCAAAATTGCAAAATGCTAGTGTAGGCCAGTCAAAATGGGCCACTTTTTTGGCCAATGTGGGCCAGTTTGAGGAGTTACTTCACTATGCAGCTAGTAGTTTTGACCATTGTTTCTGAATAAATATTCTTTAAATATCAAATTTGTTTACATTTGAACAAAAAACAACCCCTTGTGTACTATTCAAACAGTCTGTGACTAAAGGACTGAATATCCATTTGCAACGGCTAGCCATTTTTTCATTGGTGCCCAAGGTCCAGTCTGAGCATGTGAGCTGCCCCTTCCCATTTCCTCCAATGTAAAAAAAAAATATATGTTTTACATTTCATGCTGGGCTCTGGCGCCCGCCTGGGATGTCGCCACACCCCGCTGGGGTGGCGCGCCCCACAGTTTAAGACCTCTGCACTAGAAGCACCTGCCACTACCCAGGTACCCTTCTCCGAGGAAGATTTAGCTGCAGTACCCGCCTCTTTATGGACCACTAGTCCATATGACGTAGGCTGCATAAAGAGCATTGGAGGAGTAAGAATAAAGCTAAAGAAAGGTGCAATGCTGCCCAGGGTGAAACAGTATCCATTATCCAAAGAAGCTGATGAAGGGATCTATGAAACAGTAACTGTCCTAGTGGATAGAGGGATATTGGTACCATCAGAATCACCGTGCAACACTGCGGTGTATCCGGTGCGCAAGGCAAATGGAGGGTCATGGCGTTTTATACAAGATTTGAGGCCCATCAAGCATATTGTAGAGGCAGAATACACCATAGCAGCTAATTCAGCTACTATACAGTGCGGAATACCAGCAGAGGCGTCACGTTTCACTGTGATCGACCTCAAGAATGCCTTCTTGTCAATACCTCTACACCCTGATTCACAAGACCTAACAAGCTTCACATACCGCAACACAAAGTGGAAACACACTGGATTAACCCAAGGGTACTGTGAGTCACCGTCCATCTTTAACAGAGTAATACAAATGGACCTGGGGAACATTGAAATGGAAAGCACGGTACTACAATATGTAGATGACATCATCATCTGCAGCACCACCAAGGAGACGTGCAGAAGGGCTTCTGTAAAGATGCTCACAGTGCTGGCTGAGAAAGGATACAAGGTTGACAAGGGGAAGTTACAGTACTGTCAAGAACAGGTGCTCTATATCGGGCAGATCATTTCACAAAAAGGAAGGAACATTGCACGACAAAGGGCACAAGCAATAACGAACCCACTGCAGCCACAGACAATAAGAGAATTGCAACCGTTTTTAGGCCTTTGCAACAACTGCAGGGTATGGGTCTTTGACTACAGCTGATACATAGGCCCACTGCTCGAGGCTCTTAGAGAAGCACAGAGGGGACAAGAGAAATGACAGAGTCATTCAATGATTTAAAACACGCAATCTCAACTGCACCAGTACTAGCTACCCCCAACTATGAAGAACAATTTTACATATTTTAAAATTGTGATACTGCAGTAATGAAAGCAGTACTGACACAAAAAACAAGCATGGGACATAAGCCAATGACATTTTACAGTGGCCATCTGGATCCTGTAATGATGGGTCATTTCCCTTGCGAACAGACCCTGGTCACAGCAGCATTTGCGGTAGAAAATTCCTCCTCAATAACAATGGGATGCCCCACAACACTGTACGTGGAGCACGCTGTCTTTGCAATACTGAACAAGCCAAAGTCCACACTGACAACACAAAGAGCTACAGGTTACGAGATAATACTGTCGAGACCGGAGCTCAAAATAGTGAGATACAGTAATGTTAACCCAGCACGATTCATAGCAGAAGTGGTGGAATATAGAAACTATGCTCATGACTGGACACAGGCTATTGAAATTTACTCAAGCACCAGGAAGGTGGAAAAAAATGCCCTAGAGGGGGGAGAGATAATGTACATAGATGGGTCATCAACAATTGACCAAAGCAAAGGGATAAGAAGAACAGGAGCAGCAGTAATACGTTTGAGGGAAGACTGGTCCTACGTTCCAGTGAAGTGTGTACAATTACCACAACATTATTCAGCGCAAGCAGCAGAGCTAGTAGCACACATTTTTAGCCTTAGAAGAAAGCAATGAGAAAAGAGTAACTAGATATTCCGACAGTGCATATGTTACATCAACAGTACACTCAGGACTGATAAAATGGCAAATAAGGGGATTTAGAAGAGCAGACGGTACCCTGGTACAACATGCTCTCCTACTGGCTGAACTAACTGAAGTAATTAATTACCCATAAGAGGTAGCATTGGTAAAATGTCAGGCCCACACTAACAGGGATGACCCAATATCAAGAGATAACGAAACAGCAGATGCACATGCAAAACATGCTGCGTATTTTGCCGAGACATGGTCCATCCCAGAAAAACAAAAAGATAAAGGGGGGGGTTAGACAGATGTTGATGAAGGATGGGTACACACACATCCCAGAGACACAGATCATGGAATTACAGGCAGCAGCACCAATGGCAGAAAAGGAATTATGGCTTAAAAGAGGATGCACCATATCCCCCACAGATGCATTATGGCGACAGAATAATACCGGAAAGGTTGTGATGCCCCTGGCGCTATTGAATACAGCCTTGACCCAATTACACTGTCCCACACATACAGGGAAAGAAGTAATTGCTGCACAAATAAAAGAATCATGCTTCTGTCCCAAGCTAAACTCACATGTTGCAAATTTCATTAGCACCTGCCTCACATGCGAGCAATTTATGGCTGGTCACACACTGCAAGTGATCAAAGGTACAATACCCCGGCCCGAAGGACCATTCCTGCAATTACACATCGACTATGTTGGTATGATCAATGTATGTCAAGGCTACAGATACATGATCGTAGTAGTATGCCCATTTCCAAGGTGGATCGAGGCTGGTCCCTGCTCCCATGCAGATGCGTTCAGAGCAGCCAAATTTCTTGTGAGGGAGGTCTTCCAGAGGTGGGGGGTATGCAAAGTATTATGGTCAGACAATGGCCCACACTTTGCCAATGAACTGTTCCAGCACGTAACTGCCCTTTTGGGAATTAAACATAAGTTTGCATGCGCATATCACCCGCAAGCAAATGGCGTCTGCGAACGCCTCAAAGGCTTCCTAAAAGAAGAGATAGCAAAGATCTAACAAACCAAAAAAAGAACTGGCTGTACTGCCTCCCTTTGGACTTATTTGAGTTGAGAAATAGGCCAGGGTCGGACCACCACCTCACACCCCATGAGGTGGTGACCGGACGTCAAATGCACCTCTCACTCACACCACCATCAAGGGCCACAACTGACTGCCATGCCACAAGTACTTTTTTTGGTGAAGAAATGCATGAGTATGTCTCTTCCTTGGTTACTAGTGCCACTTTTATCTCTCAATAGATCGAACGGACACAGGGCGGGTCAATCAGCAAAGAGAAGCAACCAACGAGGAACAAGAACAACCAGTACAGTGGACAGTAAAAGTAGGAGACCAGGTTCTCCTACGAAACATCCGCAGACGTTGGAACAATCCTCGAATTACAGGTCCGTATTGGTGGACAAAATAGCCCCTAGAGCGGTGAAACTCAGAGGAAAGGACGTGTGGACACACATCCACGACATCAAGCCCTACAAAGCACAGACCCACCCTCACCTCAGTGAAGGGGCCAACGCTTCAACAACGACAACTGACAACAACAACAAAAAAGTGCAGACATTAGATACTCCAAAGGACATAATCGACCAATCACCCATAGCCCACCCTATGTTCACGAGATCTCAAACAAAAGCATATGAGCTAGCTAATAATTAACTCCCACCACCACCAACTAATGAAGAACATTGTCAAACAACTTGCAAAATACACTACACTGTGCATGTTTTCTTCTCTTTTTGTCTCGCACATGCAGGTATTGCGGATTTGCTACTGTGTATATAAGAAAGAAAGGAATATACGTCACTGCCCAGGAGTAAATGCTACCCTCGGACGATAACACCCCAGAAGCACTATCACACCAGTTTGTATACGTTATAAAAACGCCAAAATACTTGAGAAGAAGAAGAATGTGAGTATATTATAACACGTTCCTTATGATAATAGCTCAATCAATCTACATCTCAAACACTAATACCGCCATCGTTAGAGATGCCATGACGACATAGCCAGTGGACAAGAACACACGTGCCACCAAGCACATGGTCATACACACACCAATCCACACAAAGAACATACTCAGTGCTATGACGTAGAGGACCACTTACACACACACATGCATCGTTGTTATGTTTCTCATAGGCCAGCTACAGCACCGCAGAAAAGCAAGATGCCAGAAGAGCTTGTGTACACGCTTGCAGACGCTTCCTCACCACTAAAACCCTGAAGACGTAACCTCTGTATATGGACTAATGCATATGAATGTCTGTCGAAACTCTGTCACCCCTCGCGACCCCTATATTATGGACGATGTACCGCCACCCATGAGCCAGGCCGTGGTAGGCCACAAAACCAGAGTGTCCAGCCCGGAGCAGCTCAGACAAAGCTGCAAGGTGCTGATCGCGCAGAACAAGGCCCCGACAAGAGCCCCCAGCCAAGGCCACAATGTTGCAATCTACATGTCGCGCTCCCCGCGCCAAGGTTACACCTTCTACTGCTAAACGCTCCCCCAGCCGAACTACAAATCAAATGCTCATAATTCTGCTCCAGCCACGGTCCCGCAACACGTGACCAGACCAACCTGATACGATGCCAAGCTCCAGGGACCAGAGAAGCGCTGGGGTCTCACATCCGAGACACAGACTGCAACAATGAAGGGAAAAATCGGACACCAATGGCGATGGGAAAGACATGCACACCAGCTAATAGTCAGACCTGTCCATTGTCTGCCACTGACACATAGTCCTACTTTGTTGCCAGCACCAGGTACATCACGAGCTGGGAACAATGATGGTCCCAGGCTTGGGGGCTCGCGAGTGAACCAATCAGAATACGAGGGGCACAACGCTGATGCCATTATAGCTTAGCCAATCGCTAATCGTCCCCATGTAACATTTCACTTGTAGCGATTATTAGGGATGACCCAAGCGTACCACCTGACCCTTTCTCAACCACTAACTATCTTTCCTATATGTATCTATACTAACCCCACCACTCGGAGAGCTAATCCAGGGTGGTGTTAGGTTTGGGGGCTAGCTCTCCCAGGTGACGTACTTAACTGGGTCATACAGCTAGAAAAAGGGCCTGCGAGCCTACCAAGAACGAGTGGTCTCTCGGATGCCTGTGACCTGTGAGCCCGTCTCTGCCTGTTTTGTGTAATAAACAGCAGTAACTCTTTGCTCTTGTGTGTGCCTCATACTCTGTTGGGATGCAGGAGGAGTTGGGCCTCCCCAACCCTGGAGGTCCGCGGATGGCCCTGCCGGCCACCGGGAAAAAATACCCTGACAGTTTCTTTGCTTTGGTCTCATTCCTCCTCTGCCTGTCTTGGGCCAACCTGGCTTTCCTGTTCCCTCCAATTCTGTTTAAATGGGGGGTTTCCCTCCTCTTCAACCTCTCTCATACCACCTGTTTTACGTCTGATTCTGTAAGCTCTCAACCTCTTTTTGTTACTTCCTCCTTCTCTATAGCTGTGCGGATGTCACCGCATCTGCTGTTATCACCTGGTCCTCTTCTTCTGTGACCACCCCCTGTTCTGTGATGTCTTCTGGTACCACCACTTACCCCTCCCCCTCTTGCCCCCAGCACCTCCAACTCCTCCCCAGTACACTTATCTCTCTACATCATTCTTCAGCCGCCTGCCACAACCACACTTTCCAGAACCCTGCGCAGACTGACTGGGGTGTCTGAGTTTTACAATGCTCTCCTTTCTGTTCCTGTGCTGGGCTTTTCGTGGAGGCCTACATATGTGACCTGCAATTGAGGCAGAGTTGCATTTGGCTGCTACATCTGGGTGCGCCTGGTCAACCTCAGTGGGCCAGACCAAGCCTTCACATGGTCTGTCTGCCATAATGGATTCCACTTTCCCCCTCCTGCCACAACTTACTGCTGCCTGTGCAGATATCAGGTTTCCTTTTTCCTCCTCTTGTGCAATGCATGCTAAGCTTTGAAAACCCTTTGATTCTATAGAGAATGCTGTATTTTGATGAATATGCACAACTGCATCTTCAGTGAGGGTGAGCTCTGCTGGGAGACAATAAATTGGTACTTTTGTACAACACTCCGAAAAATCCAAGGTCAGAAAGCTGTGAACTAGCAACATTGTATTACAGTATGTCTCCAGAGCTTGCAGAGTACCTCACTGGGGCTTTGGTGTGACTTCTCTGATGCAGCGCAATGGATTGTGACTGTAGCAGGACTAACCCTACTAATATTGGGTGAATGAAATGTGCCCTGGTTAAAGTGTACTATTTGTTTTTCCTCACTGGGACTTTGGTTCTGCTTAGAAAGAGCTTCAGGCTCTGTCAGCTGGGGAAGGAGTCTATAGGAAGGGGTTCTGGGACACGCTGTCATGCAACGGGGACCAATCAAGGGAAGATCTCTGGGAAATCCTCCTTGTACCACCCCAGGCCCATCCTCCACTGGCTATGTCAGGCACCCGGCCCCCGTAATAATCACTGAATTATTTTTAAAATAAAGGTATGGTAAACTTTCTGCTATTACCAACAATTGAAATTAACTGAAATAAACTTTAGTTTAAGGCATGTTATGCTTATAATGCAAAATATAAAATACACTTAAATGTGGAAGTTATTGTTAGCAACGTGATCGTGATTTGCCACCCTATATGCACTGCTCATGATATCTCAGATTACATCACAATTGGCATTAATATACCATAACTGTGTTTTTCAAAGGACAATATTTCATTTGAATAAGAACAATGTGCCGTGTTTACATCTTTAAATTACAAAAATGCAGTAAACTTGCCTAAAGGGACAACTTATTGCACACAGTGGCAGCACCTTTATAGCCTAAACCTGAGATTTGTCTTCAGGGAAACCTAGTTATGACCTGTAATCATATACTGTTTAGTTACAAAAGACACTAAGATATTTTGGAAAATTGGTTAGCCATTTGAGAGAGGATCAGGGAACCATTCAGTCTAATGCAGTGAATGAGGACGCATTCCTCTTCTAACTATATCCAGCTGCACATGGACTCTGAAATGGTTAATCTGATGATACCAAAAGCCAGCTCCTCCAAGGCCCCGGGAGTAAATCATTTAACTAATGCACTCTTTAAGAGTGGTCCAACTGTTTGGGCAACTATTCTTTCGCTCTTGTTTAATGACATCTTGCAGGTTGGAACTTTCCCTTTGGAGTGGGAAATTTATAGGACCAATTTTTACAAAGGGAACGTGTGAAAATCCTAATAGCTATCGTCAAATATCAATTTTATCAGCTGATAGTACAATTTTTGCAGCAATTGTTTTGCTGTACTTGGGAAGACTGGGCATACTCAATCGGGAGAATAAATAAGCGACAAATAGGATTTAGTGAAATCGCATGGCACCAACATAAATGGCTCTCTTCTAAAGTTTTGCCAAGATTTCTTTTTGAGTAAAACATATTAAGTTGTCTATACAGCTGCTATCAATCTTACACATGTGTTTGGTTAAGTTAATAGAAGACATTGATGGTGGAACCTTTTAAATTATGGGATTCCCCCAGACCCACTAAATCTGATAATTAAACTACATGAAAAAACGAATGTACAAGTACATTTAAATATGGAAGGGTCGTACTCACAAAAAATACCCATGAGAAATGGTTTAAGGCAGGGATGCATTTTAGCGTCTTGCCTTTTTCATTTATACATCTCGGATGTGGGAGAGAATATAGAGTCTGCAGCTTTGGTTTCTCCAAGAAATTGGCAAACTAGGATTAAGCTTGTTGGCCTATGCAGATGATTTAATTCTCACTGACTGTAGTGCACTGGTCCTCCAGAGCCTTTTGACTGCCTTTTCTGCCTATATTAACAAACATTCACTTGTGATTAATGTTGTCAAATCAAAGATTTCAAATTTCAAATCTCATAATAAGAAAATTCGAAAAAAGTGGTACATTGGCAGCATTGAACTGGAAGTGGTTGAACACTTAGTGTACCTGGGGTTCCCACTGATGAGTACACCTGGGAAAGGATACCTCATGACCTATTATAGGCAGATGGCCAACAGATTCATTCTGCAAATGAAGTAACTTAAAAGTTCTTATTGTAAGTTTTCTCTTAAACCGTTGATGAATTTCTATGTTGGAAAGATGCAACCCAAACTTTGATATGGTATATAATTGACATATGAAAGAGTGATGGGAAGGAATGCATAATTTGGAAATAAGTGATGTGTGTGCCTAATGCTGTGGCATCTGTTCTGATAAGAGATGACCTTGGGCTAAATTCTATTAGGGTTTTGGGGACTTGGAAAACTTTAGCATTTTATCAGAAAATGTTAAAAGTAAATGACCCCTCGTTTTATGCTGACCTGAAGGAACTTATGGATAAAAGAACAGAAGGAATCCTAAACACCATTGTAGAATATTGTGAAGGACTTTTCACATCTGTACGTATGGACAAAACTGACTTAGTCAATGAACCAAGGAAAGTTAAAAAAGTACTATGTCTACAGGATTGATACGTCACAATAGAGACAATGCACTCCCTAAGAATCCTTGGTTACTTTCAACACAAACATAAATGCCTTGGCACCACAGCTCCACATTTAATTATATTTCCGTGGTATAATTATATTAATGGGGTATCGAGCTAAGCAAGATTTTTTCAGATTTAGGTGGAACTTAAATCCTACTAAAGAGACTTTAGAGACAATGCACTCCCTAAGAATCCTTGGTTACTTTCAACACAAACATAAATGCCTTGGCACCACAGCTCCACATTTAATTATATTTCCGGAGTATAATTATATTAATGGGGTATCGAGCTAAGCAAGATTTTTTCAGATTTAGGTGGAACTTAAATCCTGCTAAAGAGACTTTACAAACGTAAGGTTTTGAAGGGTAATTTGAGTTGTCGCTTTTGTGGATCACTGGGGAGATATAAATCCATGAACATCTTTTAATGCTTTGTAAAACTCTTGCGTTTCTGAGGACTATCTATTTTAAATGTTTTAATGAATCAAGCAATTGTGATTATCTATGGAAGGACTGTTTATCTGGTCCCTCAACTTCTTTATCATTGGCTGTAGTTTTTGTTGAACAATTTTAACTTGGATAGCTTATTGCAAGGTGAATGAACTATGGGGTATAGAGAGTAGTTCTCGCTTACAAAAGTCAGAAAGTATGCTGCAATTTTTACCGATTTATAATCTTTCAACTTTGCTATAATATGTAATGTTTTGTATTGTAAAAGTGCTTGCTTTTAATATTTCTCTTGACTTTTAACATGTACAATGAACTGTATAATGATACAGTGCCGTAACACAAAATTTGGGGGCCCCCCTGCGAGCCATGCTGAGGCCCCCCCAACTTGACAACAAATCACGGGTCGCGCCATACTCTGGGCCGGCTAGATTGTCACACTTGCGCAATATACATGAACGTGCTGCTGAAGAGGTATGCCGCACACTGCACTAGGAGAAAGATATAAATATGTATTTTAATACAAGATACAGCACACTTTCTTAGAATAATTGTCTATAAAGCCACAGTGTTTGCCATGGTTTACTAGGGTAACACCAATCCAATACATGTAAGTCACCAACAGTGCACAGGAACATTAATGCTTTGCTGTTAAAAATGCCATGCCACAATGAAAACATGTCTAACTTGCTGCACAATGTAGACCAGTGTAGACACGTAATAACATTACAGTAAAGAATGTCAGGCCACATTTAGACATACCTAGACTGGTTGCACCAAAATGCCAGTCAAAGCAATAACACTCATCAATAAGAGAGCACACATTAAAGCCTGCGTCCCCGCGGCCTCTAGCATCACGGCCAAACTCTTTAAAATCTGCAAGGAACTGGTCAATCCTGTGGTGGTCTCTACCTCTCCTGTTCCCTCCAAGCCTTAAGTACGGCTCTGGCCTCTCACTTCTCTGCTAAATCTCAGGACATCCTGTCCTCTATCTCGTCTTCCTCTTCCTCTTCCTCTCACGGCCCCCTTTGGTTATCTCTATCTCTCCCCCTCCTTTTTCCTCTTTCTCTCTGACAACACATGACAAGGTTTCTAGACAAGTCTGATCTATGAAAGCGTCACCCAAACAGGTGCTCCCCTGCTCCTCCAGAACCATCAAGGACCATATTGACACCCTCGCTCCAGCCTTGGCTGATTTCTGTAATCACTCTTTAGCCACTGGAACGTTCCCCTCTCCCCTTAAGCACTCCCTTGTGCACCCACTCCTCAAGAAGCCGTCTGCTGATCCTACCTGCCTGGCAAACTATTTCTAATCTCCATCAACCCCTTTCTTGGGCAAACTCTTGGAAAAGCTTGCCATCTCCCAGCTTACTCTCTACACTGAATATTTTGGTTATCTCCATGACCATCAGTCTGGCTTCAGAGCTGCCAGAGGCATTGAAACTGCTCTCCTGAACACCCATGAAGATCTGCTCTCTAACCTTGATTCCAGCATTCCTTCTGTCCTCACCCTCCTTCTTTCCTCTGCTTTCGACACGGTCAAGAACGCCATCCTGATCAATCGACTCCGTGAGAACCTGGGCATCATGGATCAGTCCCTGGAGTGCCTGTCCTCCTTCCTCTTGGACCGCCCCCCCTGCCAGGTCCAACCTGGTCCCAATCTCTCTGCCACCTGTCTCTCTACCCATGGTGTTCCCCAGGTCTCTATACTCTCAGCCTGGTTTTTCAACCTCTACTTGGCCCCTTTGGCCTACCTGATCTCTACCTTCTCCTCTAACTTTCAGTGTAATGCGGATGACTCAGCTTTCCTTTAGGCTCCCCTCAGCCTCCTCTCCTCTCTTGCTCATTCCAGACTGTCTATCCGCGATTCAGGATTGGTGCGCCTCCAACGATTTCTGCCTTAATGCCAGTAAGACTGAGATCCTTCTCATTGAGATCCTGGCACCAGCTTTTCCTCTCTCACTCTGGCACTCTGCCTTCGGCCCTCTTCCTCCACCTTCCTGCGAGGCAAAAAACCTTGGTATCATCTTCTATGCCACTCTCTCTTTCTCTCCTCACATCTCGGATGTCACCAAGAAGTTCCACTACCAGCTGCTCCTCCTCAATGGGACTCTTCCCTTTCTCACTTTCCACCAGAAGCTCACTGTCTCCAGAGCCCTGGTTCTCTCTAGGCTGGACTACTGCAATAGCCTCTTTCTCATTCTGCCTTCCTCTACTCTCTGTCATCTGCAACTAATCCAGACCAGGACTGCAAGACTTGTACTTGGCCTCAAGCCCAGGGATCATATCTCTCCAGCCCTGAAATCTCTCCACTGGCTCCCGGTGGCTGCAAGAATCAAATTCAAGACCCTTTGCATTGTCCACAAGGCTTTCTGGGGCCGGGGCCCACACTACATCCAACGCTCTCTTCCAAAATGCCTTCTTTCTCGAGCCCTTCGATCAGCTACCTCCAACTCTCTAAGGGTTAGATGCTTCTCCAGGTAGAGAGTGGGGGGTAGATCTCTCTTCTCCGCTGGTGCCTCCCTCTGGAATGGCCTCCCTGTCCCTTCAAACTTGAGCCCGGACCATCGAAAGTTTGGGAAGCAGCTCAAAACTTTCCTTTTCTCCTCTGCTTTCTCTCTCTCCCTCCCCTGCTGACCTACCTGTCTGCTGTAACGACCAGTTGCTTGGATACCCTCAGAGTCTCTCTGAGTCCAGGCTCTTTCTTGATCGGTCCCCCTTGCACTGTCTCTGTGCCTACCATGTACTTAGGGGCTGTAACTGTGCCCCTGAAGCCCCTTGTTCTACTTCTACTACCCATAGCTGCGCTGCCCTGGCTGCACTTACTCAAAGCATTGTAGCCCTGTTTTCCCCTCCCCTCGCCCTGGCACTTCCCCTGTCTCTTTCCTCTTGCACCTCTCTTTCTCACAATGACACAAGGCCTAGTGAGATCGTTTGTATTGTACTCCCTCTATCTTCCCTCCCTTGTCTTGTCGCGCATAGAAACACTTGTGTACAGGCGTGTTATAAATTACTTTTATCATATCATTTTACCAGAGAAGCCCAGAAAAATATACAATGCAGCGGTAAGAAATGGCTAGACTGGCAGCACCCAAATGCCAATCCAGCCAGGTAATTGCACTTAGTAGGACTGCTTTATTAGAAATTCCCAGCTAAAAGAAAGTCATACCAAACTAAGGAATGACTAGACTGGCTGCACCAAAATGCCTCTCTAGCCACTAATACCACATATCATGCCTGCTTAGCCTGGACATGGACAACCATTATGATTTATCGCACAATCCCACCCCCCCACACATCCCCTCTCCCTCCCACCCCCTACCCCAACCTCCAAAATCAGCTCCTTGGCCAAGAATTACCTCCACGTCCCTCTTCCTTGTCCCAGGGCTTATGTATGAGGCTCCTTGCCTCATAGGTAAGTACTGAGATGAGGAAGCGTGGGACTAGGAGTAATAAAGATTACAGGTAGCTAAGTCAGGCATTACCTCCATGTATCTCTACCTCATCCCAGTACTTGTGTATGAGGCAGAGTACACGAGTACTGCCTCATACAGAAGTACTGGGACGAGGATGAATAGGGCTAGGAGTTTTCAAGGCATTAAACACAAGTAGTGGTGCAACACCATTGAGTTGACTGGGCTTCAGAACCCCCCCCACCCCTGACATTTTGGGCTATGTTGACACGACCTGGCTGACCTTTAAAGCAGTTGCCGGACAGAACAGGACACAGATGTGAAACGGCACCTGGGGTTTGCTGTTAATAAGGGCCCAGCAATTACCAACATAAAGCATTTCACTGTTAGTACCTGCATTCAAATGCCACATTTTTTAGGCAATTGAAATCGCGATGTGGGACTAGTACTTGCATGCCAGGGGAGTGATTGTAAGGGTAGAGAGGGAATAGGAGACTTAAAGGAGAGAGTTAACTGCTTGTAACGTTGACGCTGCACTAGAATAGTCTCATTAAAATGCGTAAAGAAGTTAGATGCCCCCACACAAATAAGTTTGCCCCTTCCTACCACCCGTGAAGTTAGAACCTCTCCCAACATTTGAAGGGTTAGCCCCCCCGAAATATAGGTTTTGTTGTGCCGCTGTACACAAGCACACACACCATTCACCATATACACACCCAGCCATCCATTCATTTGAGTGTGCACTCTTTCACCATACACGCATACCCAGGCAGCCATCCATACATTTAAGTGTGCACACTTTCACCATACAGGCACACTCAGGCAGCCACCCGTACATTTAAGTGTGCACCCTTTCACCATACAGGCACACCCAGGCAGCCACCCATACATTTAAGTGTGCACCCTTTCACCGTACACGCACACACCCAGCGACTCATACCTTTGTGTGCACCCTTTCACCATACACTCACACAGGCAGCCACCTATACATTTAAATGTGCACCCTTTCACCATACACTTACACACACGGCATGGGGTTGTGAGATCCCTATTACTTCAATAAGAAATTGGGGCTTATTACGGGTCTGGCGGTAACCGTGCCGGTGCTACCGGCGGGTTGCTGCCCGACCCGTAAATTTCCAGCTCCGATCTTCCCGGTGCCACCGGGCTCTTCCAAGTCCGCCGGCCGGGAAGTCAGGTGCCAGTAATTTTGGTAATCCCCATTCCCGTGCAGTCCCATTGGACTCCATGGGATTGGGGACACGGAAGCACCGGCACCGTTGATATCGGCTTCCGTGGTGGGTCTGCCTACCGTGGCCCCTGTGCCAGCAGGGTCAGACCTGTCAGGCACAGCAGCGACAGCAGGTAGACCTGTAAAATGCCGGTCCGGAAACAACAGTGCCGGTAAGATTACCAGCACCGTTGTTTCCGGGCTAGCATGGTCAGAATGAGCCCCATTGTTTCTTTTTGAAGTCACTCTAACTTCATTAAGAAATTATTCAGTGAAGGATCGAACCATAACGGATATACTTTCTTTATGAAGGCAGAGTGACTTCAAAAATAAACTACTTATTTTTGAAGTCATAGGGCTCCATCCACCACCCCATGACATGGAGCCCTCCAGGCTAGGGTTTTCCATGCCATGGCTTGGGAGAATCCCTCAGCCTTCTAAAAGAAAGTTTCTTTTTGTAGTCACTCTGCCTTCATAAAGAAATTATTTCTGTTACAGAATTAATTTCTTCATTAATGCAGAGTGAATTCAAAACAAAACTTTATTTTTTTGTTGAGAAAATTCTTTTTTTTTTTCTTCAAGTGGGGCCCCCCCCCCAGGACATGTGCTGGTGGGGCCCCCGTGCAGCGCGAGGGCTGCGGGGGCCCCATGTTACGGCAATGTAACAATATATTGTTATGGTTGAGCTTTTGTTTAACCAATGAGCATTAAAAAAAAAGTTATGACCTGTGGCACCTGTGGCACTCCTGTTACAAAGAGACAGATACCTTTAGTACTGCACTTTTGTATATGAGATGAGCCCTGTTGCACAAGGACCTCTACTTGCATAGATAGTTAAAGCTTTTGGTACTGATCCATTGTATATCAGAAAATGATTCTAGTAACTGACAATGCAATTCCAAATCCTAAAACCTGTGTGTCAGAGAATTATTTCCAAGTTAATATATTTGTTCCACTAATTACACGGCCCACGGTAGTGACCGTGTAGTTATGGTTAAGTTGCCAAATCCATAGGAAGAGCACTTTTTGGGCAGTTTATAACTTCGCTCCCCCTGGACGAATCCACACCAAACGTTGCAAAAACAAAATGTTTATGGCCCACTCTGAATTTTTTTGCAAAGTTTGGTGAGGTTTGGTCCAGGGAGGGCAAAGTTATAGGGGTGTCCCAAATTTTAGTTTTTTCCCATAGACTGAATGGGGAAAAAACTTTGCTCACACCTACAGCCCTAACCGCTGGATGCATTTTCACCAAATTTGCGGCAGGAGCAGCGGCTTGGTCCCTGTAAATTTGGTGAAAATCCGTCCAGTAGTCTTTTTTAAAATGACCAAAAAGTAGGTCACAAAAAATGTGTGATATCTATGGCCGCTCCGCGGACACACTTCCCTGTTCGCTCCGCGGACAGGACACCGATTGGTTAATCGGCTCGCATCATGTCTGCGGACATGCGACGTGTTCGCTGATTGGATGGTGAAGAGCGTGAAGTGCGTCAGATTTTTGGAAATGCCTGCCAATTTGGATTCGCGGACAGCGGGCGGTGTCCGCGGACATCGCAGTAAAAACATATTAATAAACATTTGTCAAACTTATCAAATAATCTCTGGGGAGGTGAATGGTGATGAGGATGGGATGGAATATGGCTGCAAGAAGCAAAAAAAAATGTGTTTTTTTGCCGCAAAAGTCTGTGAACGTTCGCGGACACCTCAGGATTAGAGGGTTGGTGAAATGCAGTTCTTGGATGGCTTATAACTTTGGCGCCACTTAATGGACATTGCATGTATATTTCTGACCTGATTCGGAGTGACTATGCAAAGTTTGGTGGGATTCTGTCATGAGGGGCAAAATTAGAGGGGAGGGCCCCAAAATTAAGTAAAGTCTTATAAATGAGGTGCCATTTGACAAATCTACACTTCATTTGCCAAACTGATCATAGATCTAGATATACCTGTTTTTGCGAAGTTTGGTGGAATTCTTTTAAGAGGGAGCAAAATTAGACGAGGGGTCCCAAAATATTGTAAAGGCTTATAAATGTGGTGTCATTTGACAAATCTACACAAAGGTTTGTAAAAAGATTATAGATCTAGATATAGATGTTTTCGTAAAGTCTGAATGGATTTTGTCAAGTGGGGGCTAGGTTATATGACGACTGTATGTGCATACATTTGACACTTCTGAAAAAAATAAAACATGGGTGGATTTCCAGCAAACTTGTGTAAGGAGCATTGGCAAGCACCTGCAAGCATGGGTTTGCAAATGTGCCAGTGTTTTATTATTTGACAACTGTCATAATGTAGCTACAAATAGCGCCATGGCTACCTCCAAACTCGTAATGACCCCCTATGTCTTTTGTTGTTTTTGGATGTATTTTTTTTGGCAGGAGAGCTGAGAATGGGGAGGGAAATGAGGGAAGAGGAACCAAACACTAACATAGAGGGGTAGGTGGACAAGGGACAATGTTGCACGTGTGTTATTTATAATGTATAATGTATTATAGATATATGTTTATATATCTCATGCTCCTTGATTACAGCAGTGGTGGTGGCTCTTGGGGAGGAGGGATGGCATTAGTTGATGCCATTTTAAGATAAATAGCAGTTGTGCTAAAAATATGTACCGTGTACTAGATTGTTAATGGATAATGAGTAGGAATAGGTGTTGGAGCGGTGCAATGGAAATTTTGAAGTTGAAAGTTCCTAGATCAGTAGAAAATGCAGTTCTGAACTGTCCGCGAAGCAGAGATCTTATCGTGAAGTGATGATGGGTTCTCGGACACGTCATCATGCCGCGCGCCAGCGTATGGTCATGTGGCACTGTCTGGAAGGTCCGCTATGAAGTCAGATGTTCGTAGACATCTACCGATGCAAAACTAGTTGAAATAGTTCCAAAAAGTGTATGGAAGTGTTTAAAATGATTCCAGAAGGTGGGAAATGGCAGAGATTTAAGGTGACACTTTGTAAATTGGACACAAACATTGCTATATTGGGTAAGTATGATATTAGTAAGTTGTAGGAAAATAGCATGGTAAAAACCTATGAAATTCACTGAAAAAACTTTGTTAAAACGGCGTTATGGTTAAGTTGCACTAATTAAAACCGATGAAATTCAATGAAAAAACTTTGTTAACGGGACGTTATGGTTTCAAGTAAAATCTAAAAACATTTGTGATGTCATCTTTGAAGTCCTGGGTGTTAGTCTTAGCAGTGCACAGTGGTGGCGCGAGTTATGGTTGTTTAGCTTACCATAACTGCCGAATTTCTGGGGTTTTTCGATTTTGCCTTGAAACCATAAAGTGCCTTTAACAAAGTTTTTTCTTTGAGTTTCATAGGTTTTTATTAGTCCAACATAACCATAACGTCCCTTTAACAACGTTTTTTCAGTGATATATATATATATATATATATATATATTCATGTTTTTCATGTTTAGTTGAAAACTATGAACCATTGACTTTTGTGAAGATTCGATTGGTAATGTAACTTTTGACTCCAACATATCTGTCTGAAATAATCCAGAATAAATGTCATGCATGGGCCCTGTGCATTTGGAAAATGTGGTGCAAGTTTGTCCTACAGTTTAAAAGTTGTTAAGCAAGAAAGAAAATCTGTTTTCAGAGCCCATTTATTTTCCTATAGAGAAAACTGTACATCGTGGAATAGGGGGAGAGCAAAAACCACCAGACGTATTTGTGCCAAACAAATAACAAGTTGGGCACAAAGTGGTTTAGATATTTGTTTTTGTTTGATGTAAATCCATGCAGTCGTTTTTTTAAATGTGACACGGATCGGGGTGCCCCGGGTACAACAATACTTTTATATATCTTCGATGGTACATTGCAGCACTGTGGATTTTCAGAAATGAAAACCTGCAATGTTTGGAGTGCATAGGAACATAAAAAAGAAAGTGTTCAAAATGTTTGCAGGGGCTAAAGGGAGGTTTCACAAACACAGAGAATGTGTAAAGGGTCTAAGAGTATCAAATGGTGGGGTTGACAGTTTCGGTAGGGTTAAAGAAGATTTTATCAATCAGATCCTTTGTGTTTTTCCACAGAAAGAGTGCAAATTACTGCGGATACATCACGAGATTCAAGCGGGAATTGAAGTGCGCCATGGAAAGAAACGGGAAAAATTCTATTACGACAGGGGCAAGGGGCACTTTAACTATAGGGTTGAAGTGGGGAGACAAAAATGATGAGGGGTGCAAATGTAGAGTTGCAAGGGGCTCTGGAAGACAATTTAAAATATGGCATTTTCATCTAACAACAGTAGTTAAAATACATTGCATTCCTGTGGGAACTATTCTCACGGGAATAGAAGCCTATGCAATGGTTTTTGAGGGTGTGTTCCTGTGGGAAATGCTCAGGGTAACATTTCATAGAAATAAAAAGGGGGGAAACAAATAAAAAGAGGGAAACACAGGCCAGTGTGAAGAAGTCCTTTGCCGGTGGGAAATGGCTATTTACTTCAAATGGGGAAACGGGCCAGGGCAATAGGCTGTGGCAAGTGACCTTGGCCAATGTCTGTGGCAAGTGGGCCCATGGCACCTCATTACAAGTCTGGTCATATTTCAGTGGCAAACCACTTAAATACTGGCAAATGGAATTACTGTCATCACCACCTAGTACTGTGTATTTGCAGCAGGATTACAAGTGGTGATAGACAGTGTAAATCCCCATTTCCTGGAGTCCATAGGACTGCATAGGGAGTTCAGCAGTATTAGCACCAGCGGTAATTCTGCTGGCGGTAATTGCATCAATTTTGCTGTTTTTTGGAGGTAAGGTGGAGGATTTAACTCCATAATTTTGCGGGAGAATAATACTCCACCTTACCACCAAAGTTGTAGTATGACGGTGCAGTAATGTTGTGGTAATGCAGTGGTAACAAAGTTACCACTGCAAAATAACTGTTTTTTCCCACACCGCCCTACTCAGAATGAGGCCCATGGCCTTTCACCATAATTGGTGCAAAATGGTCAGCGGCCACAGCCGAAAGCCAGCGTCATTGTGTCATGGTAAATTACTGCTGAAGTGGATAGGGGAAACAGCTGAAGACAGCAGCCAGTGACCCACAGTATTTTACCATAACTGCGGAATGTCACCACCTGCCACTGTCGAAGGCCATGGCCAGTGGGCCATGCAATTTTATTGTAATTGGAGCAAAGTGACCAGTGGCCACTATTACAGGCAGTGTAAGATATAGCATAATAATGCCTTGAAATTCAACAAAAAGCTTTAGTGAAGAGACAGTTATGGTGAAATAAGCAAAACCAAAAGGTGACGGCTGGAAGATTTAGAATTAAACTTAACCAGGGGCATAGCTCTGGGCAACCCTCCAGACCATTGTTTTTCAGCTTGCCGAACCACTAGAGTCTTGGCCCCACCCCAAAAGGGGCGTTCCGCCCGAACTGTTAGGTCAGATCCCTTCTGCATGACACCACAAGCATCCCGAGACATCTTTTGGCCTCGTTGGGCGTCATCAGTGAGGAGCAGTTTGGGTCTCTTGGCCCAGCAGGTTCGGGACCCACGTCTGGGCATACCCGTCCCACTCGGGGTGCCATAAGCACAACCCAAAGGTGATGGCATGAAGGTTTAGAATTAATCTTAACCTCTGGCACAGCTCTGGCAACCCTCCAGACCATTGTTTTTCAGCCTGACAAGCCACTACAGAAAGGGAAAGGCCATATGAAAACCAGACTTGATCCCACCTCAAAAGGGCCAATCCATTTATTGCAACAAAATTCATGAAATTCGGCAGGTGTTAGAAGTGATTAAACCATTAACTCAGAGTCCCCCTATTGCACAGCCCTTGAAGCTAGCAGCCACTTCCAACACCTCCCAAATGTCATGGTTTAAAAAAAAAGAATTGTCTCCCTTTAACTGTCTGCTTACTACAGTTTTTGCACTGCAAATAAATGTGTTTATATATTTGTGTACATCCTATCAGTAAAGTGAGCACTGTACATACATGTTTCTCAAAATTCTATTGCTGATAACGTTTGACTTGCTGGACAGATTTGGATGAAACAAAAGTTTGTTCTTCCCCATTTCACCCCCCAAACTGGATATTGTGGGTATGTTTATCAAGAAAACAAAAAAATGTTGTTTTCAGCCTACTCCTTTTCATTTTTCCATAGGGAAAAATAATCAATTTGTGGGAATTCGGAGTGCAAAACTGCTAGATGATTTTGGACCAACCAAGAATTGAGGATAAAACTTTGACTTCATTTCCTTGACTTGTTTGGGGGTAAATTTGTCCAGTCATGTTTTAAATATTCTATGAAGAAGGGGCTACTTCTGCTCCCAAAAACTTGTATTTATTTCCCATGGTGCTTTGCAGCAGAGAACATTTTCAGAAATGAGAATCTGCATTTTTTTTGTGCTCGATTGCAAGAGATTCCAGTGATAATTTTGGGGGAATCCAAAAATGAAAAGTGCCGTGAAAATGTATTTGGAGGAGGAAAAAGGATGCAGTCGCATCAGGCTAGAGATGGAGAGTGGGAAATATGACATGTGAAGTGAGGGAGTTGGTGTGGTCTGGGGAGTGTATTACAGGTAGAAAATGGTTATTTTATCGGGGGAATACTGGTGTAATCTTACGAGTTAACCATGGCAATGCTGCCAGAAGCCTCGGAAAAGAAACTGCAGCACATGAACTGATACAGGTAATGAGAGAGGGTTAAGGAATGATAAAGCAATTGTGGGGAGTGGGGGGGGGGCTAAGAAAAGGCGAGGGGCGCACATGCTGAGTGCCTTGGAGCATGGAGAGGACTTTTTAATTCTCAAGCGTTTTTCGGTACATCGGGGGAATAACGCGGGATTACTGCAGCAATTTTTGCCTATGTTTTTCCCATTATCGGGAGAATCCACTAGCGCGGGAATACTTCAGTGACGATGCTCCACTTGCCTAAAGGAAGTTAAAACTGAGTTGTACAACACCCACCAAGGGAGCCCAGTTGCAGTTGTGTAGTGACTTTGAAAAAAAAAACTTTATTCAGCTCAGCTGAATTAAATCTAAACTAATTCTTGAGTACTGTGCTCAGTACAGAAGACACCCAAGTCCATTCTGGGACCAAGGAAGACAATCTCACAAATAAACGTATCTCTGTTCTATCTGCCAGTTCTCTCCCAGGCTCTTTTGCTTTAGATCTCGATCTCTCTCCTTGCAGATCTCTCTTTCCTTCTTCCTTCCAGGCTATCACCCTCTCAGCTGCTCTACTTTCACTTCCTCTAATAATAAATATTAATTTAGCATTGACATAGTACTACGAACCCTCAGGCGAGCGCTGGTTATCATTACCCATGGTGTGTGGTGCTCATTTATCGACCTCAGAAAGATGAAAGGCTGAGTTTAGCCCTGCCGGGATTCGAACCTGCGTCACCAGGCTCTGCATTGGATGTCAAAGCGAGCGCTCTACTCGCTGTGCTATCTGACTCTGATTTTTCTTTCAATTGCCCTCGGCCCCATTCCCTCTTTCCCCTCTATCCAGCCTACTGGACAGGCAGCCTCCACATAGTAAGTAGTGCAGCAGAACTCTCTTAGCCAGTGGCAGAATCTTCTCAGAATTGCCCTGAGCAGATCTCCCGCGTGCACCCGCGATCTCAGCGGGACAGCTGTTCACGTTACGGTTCCCCAGAATGTCTGATCCCTGCTCGGGACAGCCGGGACACTTAACACGTGACAGCTGTGGCTTTCAGCATCCTGCCACTTTCAATCCTTGAGACACATGCATACCCTGCCCGATTCTGAGTGACAGTATTAGAAGAACACACGACATGGCAGGGCCACAGGCGTCTAAGCTGATTCTGCTGCCTCCCGTGCTGAATAAGGGCAAAGTACGGCTTGCGCATTCTTGCACCACCCGACAAAAAGCCATTTGCGTCCTGTTGCTAAAAACAACAAACACTTGTTATCAAACTCAGGGCCTTTGTTCGACGCGAAAAAATAGTTCACCCACAAAAGTGTAGAATGCCATCAGCATATAGCAAACATAAGAGCCACATTAACCGTCGTCCACCTTGATCTCGTCACAGTCATTGGAAAGGCCCTCCGCTTTCTAAGCAGAAACGTAAAGCGATAGCTTCCCGACATTTACAATCACTTTGCCGTAGCGAATTATTCGAATCCACCTCTCTATGGCCCCTTCCCTTTCCAACAGCGGCTTATTATGGCTGCGACTGGGACATTGCCAGCGTCAGCTCCAGTGACTGAGGTAAAAGGGGCAGCCAGGCCCCTGCCGACGCCTCAGCCCCCTTAATTCGAACTCCATCACAGACCCAGGCCGTATGTTATTTTTTTTGTGTTGCTTGTAGTGCAAAGCAAGCTCAAGAGCAGCACCAGAAGGTTGCCAGTATTGGACTTGGCATTTTGTACAGTGGTGCAGTGCCAGGGCCGGCCTTAGCGGCACCAGTGCTCTGGCGAGGCGGTTAAATAGGGCGTGTTAGCACCCCATTGCCATTGAATGAGCCCACCGCCGCGGGTTCATTCAATGTCAATGAGGTGCCTGCCACGCCTTCTGCCACCACGCCAGCTCGGGGTAGCCCTTGAAAGACTCCACAGAGCTGTCGTGGTGGGGGGCTAATGGCGCCTTTTTTTGTGAAAAGTGCCCACGGTGGAGGGGCGCATTTAAATGCACCCACAGCCGCGGGCACATTTTACTGTAAAAGGCCGCCTTCTGCGCCTTCTCCCACAACGCCAGCTCGGGGGAGCCCTTGAAAGACTCCCCCGAGCTGGTGTGGCAGGGGCAAAAGGCGCCCTGGGGGCGTGGCACCACGGGCGGTCGCCCGGCTCGCCCCCCCTAGGGCCGGCTCTGCTGGGGGGCATGGCGCAGAGACGTCATTTCACCAAAATGCCATGGGTAGAAGAAGTGACATCACACAACCCTTGACCTCTCATGACATCACAGGAAGTGATGTTATTTGACCCCATCCCGAAGTGATATCGCGGGAAGCGATGGATAACGACCTTTCACCCCTTGACAACAGGAAGTGGCATCACATAGCATTCTTCCTAAGTACACTATGAAAATATAGTTACGATATCACTATAATGTGATATACATTTCATACAAAAATGGATCGCCATATGTATCGCTAAGATCAGTGTTTATAGGCCCATATTTACCAAATTACTGTGAATGCAAACAGACGTCCAAGGCCAAATGATAATGATGTGTTATTATATAGCACTTACGCTTAAGCGCTTTATGTAGAACAAATATACATACAATATCACCCAACCTGTGTTGGTACTCATTTGTCAACCTTAGAAGGATGAAAGGCTGAGTTGAGGTGTTTAAGAACCGACGAAATCAGTGACTCACCCCATGAAGTGTCCCTGAAATAAACCTTTAATGAGTCTAGCAATTATTGTATAGAATTTCAGAAAGACACATTATTTGGTTTTCCTTTTCTTCCACTGTTGAAAGTGTTAGACCCCTGTTTTTTGTTTTTTGTTGCCTGAACAAGAAAGCCAGCCACCCCAGAATCAAAGAGCCACATGGCGCTGACCACGGCCCATGAGCTTGCATAAAAATATCAAATTTAAAAAAAGAAAATTGTATTTCCCTTTTTAAAAAAAAATGTTTGGGGGAGCAAGGGAGACCTCAGGGGTCACAGGTGTGACCCCTGGCAACCCCTAAATGACTTCCCTGGCATGGCACCCCGGGCGGTCACCCGGCCCGCCCTTCCCTAAGGTCGGCCCAGCGCAGTAGTGGTGGAGGGAGAGAGGGACCTTGATGTCGCAGACCAGGTGGTCTCTCCCTTTACCTAATCAGATGAATGGCAGGGTTGCGCTGTTGCGAACCCACCCTCATACACTATCCCTCCACTCCCGGTTGTGCTGTTGTGGACTGTAAAAAGGTGGGGTGAAGTTTGTATGTGATCCTCATCCTCACCTGTCATTCTCTGAATCGTTTGGATTATATGTTGATGTAAACGATCCTGCGTTCTATTGTTGATTCCCTGAATTGAGCTGTTAGGGACCAGTGCAGTAAAAACTGGGGCTGGGCTCACACAAGTAACCCATTCTTCCTTTCAGATGGGCAGACTGTTATGGCCTGATGCAGGGAGGTGCAAAGACTAGGTATAATGCTCCATTTTCCCACCAGAGGATTCCACTGCTGATCTCGCCATTGTGGGCCTAGTACAGAGAGCAGTTGCGCCGACCTGTGAGTCTGCAGGTATAACCAGCGGGCACTACAATAGAGTGCATAACTGGTGAAAAACAACCAATAATATCTCTAAAAGATTCCTGCCGACAGATTCAACAGTACCTGTTGACAAAATTAAAATTTACAAAATGACTCAAGAGGGCTTCTGAACAGTCCTTCGACAAAGGGAAGCATAATGGCAGGGGAACCCAATAGCAAGATACTCCATTAGCGCCAACCTGGAGTCAGGGGCCCATGAGGGACGATTTGCCTGACTCCAAGATGGGCAACCAACCTCATCTCCCGCCTGTGTGTAGGGCCGTGGTCTTCCCTGCAACCCAACAGGAAACAGCAAAGCGAATTGTAGTTGATGCATTTTTTCACCAATAAGAGACCCGTTCCCATTTGTCTGCATCTGTCACTGGTTTACTGCTTACAAGCCCAACTATAGTCCCTGCAGTGGTATACAAAGGAGCCCAAGGCAGTGGGAGTTTGAAGACTGGTGGCAAGCATAGAGAGAGGCGAGAGATGAGCATGGAAGGGAGAAGAGATGGACGACCCAGTGGGGCGAAGAAGAGAGAGAGAGATGATAGGAGGAGTTCATGGAATCGGAAAACCAATCGAGAGAGGAAGGAGAGGAGGAAGGGACACATCTAGAGGGAGAGTGCCAATAATTTGGTTGTTTAGCACTTTCAGTGCATATCACTTTACGGGGTATGGCCATCCCAGGACCAGTGGAAGGACTGCAGATGGAGGCCACAATTCCTGTACTGTGTTAGTGCAGGGAAAAGACAACAGACCCCAAAACTGCTTGACGCATGTCCAGCAACACTATTAGGACATGAGCCAGTAGTAGCACTGCTCATCAATGGAACTCTGTGTGGGAATTCCTCCTGCCGGATGAGTCCTTGTGAGTGTTAGGCTTTATGTAATCTTCCCGCTTTCAGTATCTTGTTTCCACCAGTCGTTTCTCTCCAAGTCTTTCGCTCCCTGGTGTTTCCCTGCCTCCGGCTCCTTCCCATTCTGTGTTCTGTTCTTCTCCTGATCGTGCGGCCAGATTTCCCGAGTGTACAGAAGCCGTAGCAGCTTCCTCAGACTGCCTTTGGATTGTCTCTGTGAATTGATTATCATGGCAGATTGAACCTTTCTTCTGTTTGACCTCGTGCTGTTTACTGGTGATGCCCTTCGGATAACATATTCTGGATGTGGTGGCTCTGTGCATGGACTTATGGGACTCTTTTTATTTTGGTATTGAATTTGAACTTTCTTTGGACTTTTCAGAAATCTCTCTGCTTTCACCCTGTGCGAACCGTGTTTTGTGTTCTGGCCAGGTTAGGGCTGAACCTGCTTTTCCGTGCATTATTCTCTCCACCTCAATTCATCGGACTGATTGGCTTGGCCCTCACCTAGTCTTTTCCCTGTTGTTCGGTAAGAGCGACCAGTTTTTAGGACAGTCATGGTCCAGTTTTCCCTCTGTATCTGTTGCAGGATTAAGAGCATATATTTTCCACACATCCTGGTAGGAACATTTGTTGCCTATGTTGACATGTTATTGAGTGTAATAGTGACCACATGCTTATGTTAACCAGCTGGTCATTTCCTTGCAGCCTTTGGAGAGGTCTTAGTACTTGTCCCACACCTCCTCACCTTTTTCGTATCCTTAGAAGTGATCAAGGTTATTTTAACTTTATGTCGTCCTTCTGGGCACAAGAAGGGCCAGTAAGGGCCATTGGAAGAAGCCCTCAGTTCCCGACAGAGAGGAAGGTGAGTAGGGGCACGGGGAACACCTAGATTGAAAGGAAGGAGGGGGGACTAGACAGAAGAACATCCAAAGAAAGGGAGTCAAAAGGAAGGGCAGAATGAAGAAAAATAGCGGTAGAGTGGAGGAAGAGAAAGAACTGGAGGAAGGAGGTCAGGAGACAGGGAGGAAGACAGAGAGCAGGAAGCTCTTTCTGACCTCAGTTGCATCGATGCCCCTAAAATGGCAGACAAAGAGCAGACGGGCCAGAGAAAATGGGCAACAGGAGGCTGGGCTAAGTGACCTTTCGCTAGTGGTAGAGCAGCTACTATGATAGAGACGTGTCCAGTGGAATGGATGTATATAGACTGTTGAGCAGTGTGCTTGGTATTGCATTGCGATGCAGTAACAGCTCACTTTACTGTCCCTTGTCACTGAGTGGGAGTCTAGGATGCTATCCGGGACCATTGGCTGCCTTCCTATGTGTGCTGCATGATGTAAGTGGGGGGGGGAGGAATAAATGCAGAAAGTGCATAGCCTTCGTGTTCGAACATAGAATTGCCCCCTTGTTTAAGCCTATGTCCCATATTTAGCAGTGCAAATCAATCCCAAGGTAGCAGCTCACTTCCAGTCCAGAAAGATTTTGTGTGTGTGTGTGTGGTTTTGCTATGTGCCTGCACTAAGCAATAGTAATCTAGGCCCTGCCCTGGTTTGGAGTGCTACACTGATTTATGTTTGGTATGCTACACTGTTATGTTGTGCTATGCCATTTCATGTTTTAAGCTTTAGAAGCGCATTGTGTAATATCCTGTTCTGCTAGGATCAATGTGTTCTTTTCCCAAAGCAAAATGCACGTTAACTTGAATCTTCCTGAGTGCTACTGTATGTACTCATGGACTTGTTTTGGGGAAGGGGACAATATGATGTCAGACTTCTTTTATACCAGCTGGTTACGTCATGTTAGATTATGTTGTAGTTTCATTATAATGTCTTGCTTTAAATGTCTAATTTTCAAGTGCCTTTGAAGCAGCTATACGACAGCAGGTAGCAACCCCCTAAACACACAAAAGTAAAAAAGAAATCTAGAAAACTGGAAATCTAAGCTGTTAAAGGAATGGGTCGGTCAGAAAATAATATTGGCCAAAAAGATGGCCAATAATAAAACAAATATGTAAAAAATATATATATTTTTTTAAGTGTCTATGTAAAGTTTTGAGCAAATCGAGCATCCATTTTGTGATTGCAGGCAGCCTCCTCGGCTCTGCATTTGCGGCACTAAACAAGCAGCAAAAGCCCCCTACTGGGAGCTTTTGCTTACTGCAGCCTGAGCAGAGCCGAGGAGGCTGCCTTCACTTTCATTTTACGTTTTCTGTGCTCCCCAAGCCCAGGGAAGCACAGAAAATGTAAAATGAAGGCAAAAAGCCAAGGCACACCAATTAAAAATATAACATTGTTGTATTTGTGATTGCCGTGGTTGGAAAACCACGGCAATCACAAATACAATAACGTTGTTATTCTGACAGCGGCAGCTTTCGCATGGAGTCTCCTGGATTCCCCCAACCCTGAGGGAGTCCAGGAGACTCCCAGCGAAAGCTGCCGCATTCAGAATAACAACGTTTTTGGATTTGTTAATACTGCAGCATTTACAAATCCAAAAATGTTGTATTTCTCACTGCGGCAGCTTTCGCTTGGAGTCTCCTGCACTCCCTCAAGGTTGGGGGAGTCCAGGAGACTCCACGTGAAAGCTGCCGCAGTGAGAAGCCCATGCGGCTCCAAGCTGAAGCTACTGCAAACATAAATACAACGTTCAAAAAGCTGCGGTTTCATTTCTAAGTTTTCTGGGCTCCTCCAGCCCAGAAAACGAAGAAAAAAAACCGTAGAAAAAAAAAATGCAGCTAGTGCTTATTTTTTGTAAAAAATAGCACTTACCGAGATGCAGCTGGAGCTTTCCTGCCTGTAGTCCCTGGGCCCCGTCCTCCGCGTCCGGCACCAATGAAGCAAAAGCCACCCAGTGGTAGCTTTTGTTTACTACAGTTGGCTGGCTTTTGCTTAATTAGTGCCGCAAACGCAAGCACAGGCAGCATCCATTTAACAAAATGGATGCCCCCTAGTGCTTGCAATTTTAAAGTTTGAGCTTCATTTGCTCGAAACTTTACATAGAAACTTAAAAAAAATATATATTTTACATATTTTTTTAATATTGGCCATCTTTTTGGCCAATAATATTTCTGAACGAACTATTCCTTCAAGTAGGCCATACACCCATGTTTTGACCTAACATTTGTATGATGCCTTCTATTAACATTACACAGCAAGTGCAGCCCAGTGTGAGATAGTTAAAGGCTGGATTATGTAAATTAACTCCCAGAAATGCCCAGCCTCAGCCTAAGAGGATTCCTGCCTCACACACCAATATAAACATTACCTTAAAGGCGCTAGCAAGACTCAAGAATATCCAGGAAGGTCTGACTGGGCCTTTGCTCCAGATGTACGTGATTTCACTGCAGTGTGAAATCACACATTCAAAAATGTTGAATTCAAAAAGTACACTGTGGTGAAATCACAAATGATTTGAACACAAGCCTTGGGTTTTGGTAACCATGACATAAATGAGGAAACCAAAATATTAGGTTTCTTTGCTCACTTTTCAGGGAGCTTTTGCAAACTTGCCAAATTTGGATTTCTGACATACAACCCCCTCCAAAATGTTGTTGGGGTTCTAGGGAAGTTAGCAGGAGGGCTTTGCCGTCTGTGTTTTCTTGGGCTTCATAATGCCCAGCCTCACCATGCAGTGAGTAAATTGCAGTCATACCCCCGAGTGCAGCAAACACAACCTGTCCAGCTGCTCCCTTCTTGGCACTGCACCCCATAGAATACAGTTGAGTCCCGCAATGAATTTGGTCCAATTGTGCACATAGCGCCACCATCCTTTCCTTCTCATGCCTTCCTGTACATCTTATCTATTCCTCGCCTCATGTCAACTATCTACCAGACTTAGTTTCTCCCTTTAACTACTGAATGTTCTGTCATACTCCTCCCTTACCTCTCTGAGAGTCAAAGCTCTTTGACACCATATGCTATAGCAGGAGGCACTATACAAATGCAAGCTGGCAAGCTGTTCTAATTTCATTATATTGCTTTTGCTTTTCTACCAGTTTTAGTTAAATTTTAAAAACACTTTTAAAACTTGTTTTTATCTGTGCCAGTAACGTTTTAGTAAATCTTTGCTGTTGGTAATTATAAAGTTGCTCTTAACCACTTTGGTATATTAGTTTGACTGCTGTATTAGAACTGCAGTTACCTTTGTAGCCCTGGCCATGTTTTTGCTTTCCTACGAATTAGAACTACAATTCCCATAGAATTTGTAGTTCTTGCACTGTTTTCTTAGGTACCAGGCGCATTAGCGCTAGCGCATTTGCAACAAGCTGGTTTGTGCTGGTTGGGGGCGTGTTGGGATGCAGGATGTGGAAGTTAACTCAGGTAAAGCTATTTGTTTTTAGCCTGCTCTTACTTATTACTTCATTACATTGCCCTTGTATTTTTCATAAGTTACCTGTACTTGAGCACAACATGGGCCATTTGCCCACCCTCACACTATCTCCTGCCACTTGGAAAGCATCGCAGGAAGCCATTGTGTTTAGATGCCATCAAGCATTCAAGTCAACACTGGACCTATGGAATTTGGTTAACCTATTCCTGATCATGGCACGAGTAATAAAGCCATGGAATCAGTAATAGGACTTGGACATATAGAAACCAATTATCTATGTACAGAGAACAAAAATATGTTAACTGACCAGCATTATGTAAATGCTTCAGATAATATCACTAATCTCTCCCCCGTAAATTGCATAGCTAGCCAGCCAAACGTTATGAATAATAAGGAACATTTTAATAACACCATGTTGAAACAGCATGAACAATTACCTGAGAGCCAAAGCCAGCTTTGTTTAAAGCAGTTTTATAAATTATAAGATCTTTAAATACACATGCTACTGACATACATGACTATATTCTGGCACATGATTTAGACATGATATGTCTTACCGAAACTTGGCTACAATACGCTTGTGGTTCTAATATGGAGATAGCCAGACCAGCCAATTATAAGTTCTTTGTAAACAATCGTACCAGTACTAAAGGCGGGGGAGTATCTATTATTATGAAAGAAAAATTACTATTTGATCAGGTACCATAACCTGCACAGAGTGGGAGATTTTACATCTAAAGCTGAAACTTGATTCATCAAAATGCATCAATCTTCTCCTATTATATCGGCCACCTAAAGGCATGCCTGTGTTTAATGAATAATTAATCAGCCTTTACAGCCCTTAAACAAGAGCGGGAGTGAAACACTGCTTGTAGATGATGTTAATCATTGGTTCCAGGATACTACTGACCGGCAAACAGTGCAGCTAGGGCACAACCTTACAAGTACTGAATTGGTAATTTTACATACTGAGCCTACCCACTTGAAAGGCAAAATCCTGTATTGGATGGCTTGCAGACATTTCCAAGCGGAGATCATGGAGAACAAACCTTGTATTTTTTTGGATCACTGTACTATTACTGTTCAGACATCCTATGAACAAAAGTTGGGAATTAAACCTGCTCCATCCAAGAAAATTCATACATGAAGTTTTAAAAAAATTACAGCAGCTGACTTGAAGGGGATTAGGCTTGTAAACTTACATCCAATGATATCAAACACAAATTCTTAGTTAAAACCTTTGAACCACTCAGGACCAAAATTCCAGATCAGGTCGCCCTTCTAAGAACCTTGGTTGTGAGAGATAAAACCCATGATAATGACTGGTTCACTAAGGAACTATTCTTCTCAGCGCCTCTATGCCCATGGGTTGCAGCGCGCTATACAAATACTAAAATAAAAATAAATAAAAATAAACTGAACGAGCTTAAGAAAACCAAAAGACAGGCCGAACGCCTTTGGATGAAAACTAAATCTGATGTTGAGAAAAACTGCCTGAAAGCAACATATGATAACTTTTTTGAAAATTAAAAGGCGAACACTAATAATGGAGTTAAACAACTCTTTAATGTATTAACCAAGATTGAAAATCCTAGACAACAGCCAATTTCCTTTACACCCTCCAAAGACGACTGTGTTAAAATCCAAAAAGCCCTTCAAGGACAAAGTATTAGGGGCTCGAGACAAGATCAAGACCTTTATCCCGGACGATCTTAGTGTGAGAATGTCATTTGATAAGTGATCCAACTGGAAATACTGAGGAGAAAGAGCTGGACTTTGCCTTTTGAAGCATACATATGGCGGAACTCATGGAAATAATGAAGAGTATGCATCCAACTTCTTGGTTAGGCGATGTTCTCCCCTCCAACACTATTCTTTCCAATGGAAATATTTTTGTCCCCGTTCTTCCTCATTTTATAACCTCGTCTTTTAAACAAGAGGAGGTCCCAAGAAATATTCAGAGAGTCACTGTAACCGGTCTCATTAAAAAAGCCAGAAAAGATCTGAGTGATATATCTAACTTGAGACCAATCACCAACATCCCCTTTCTTCTAACAATCTTAGACAAAGTGACCACAAAACAATTTTAGGATTTTCTAGAACACAAACATGTCCTCCATCCAAAACAGTCAGGTTTCAGACCATGTCACAGTACAGAAAGTGCAATGTTGGAACAGGAATCTGATACGTTGGACATTGTCGACTCAGGTGGATGTGGCCTGCGGGTCCTTTTGGACTTATCAGCGGTCTTTGACTTGATGGACAAATATTTTGGCGGCACTGGGAAAAGCAGATAAATGCTCGACTAATGGTATAAAGTGGATCAATTTTTTTAGGTCTGATAGGGTTTCAGCTATCCATTGGGGTGATGCCCTGTTGGAATATGCCCCTATAACCATCAGAGTTCCACAGGGTGCTTGTTTATCTCCACCTTTGTTCAACCTCTACACCATGCCCCTATGCATACTACTCGAGAATATGAACATCCAGTTCACCAGCTATGCTGATGACACTCAGCGTCTGCTCAGATTGGAGGGCAATTATGACCATGACACCAGCAGATGATTAAATGATACATTCAAAATAGTGAAACAATGGATCACAAAGCACTGGATGTGCTTAAAAGATGCCAAATCAGAGTTGCTACTTTTTGGCTCAGTATACAGGAGATCTAAACTAGATCATAGATATGAAATGTTTTTGTTGGATGGATGTGCTATCAAAACATAAACAAAGATCAAAACCTGGGTACTTTCCTGGACTGTACTGTCAGCTCTGATGCCCAAGTGAACAGCATTGTACACAATACACACTGCCACCTGAAGCTTTTAAGGAAAAATAGAACGCTGATCTCGGATAAAAACGGTGAAATGTTGGCTAAGGCTACCCTCCTATCAAGAGTAGATTATTGTAATGACCTACTGGGTGGTGCATCCAAGAACAACCTGCATGCTCTTCAAGTGGTCCAAAATGATGCTGTTCGCATCATAAAACAAGTACCAGAGGGCGATCACACTACAGCACACCGAAAGTCTCTTCACTGGCTGCATATCAGAGCTAGAATACAATTTAAAATTGCAGTTTTTACACATAAGGAAGTCTATTGCGCAGCTCCGGAATATCTAAAAAGAAGAATAAACATTTAACAGCCAGCCAAAACACTGCGTTCAAGCAATACTATGCTATTAAATTTCCACGCTGAAAGAGGTTGAATCCAAATGGCAAATCCTTCCCCTATAGTGCACCTATTGCTTGGAACGCTTTCCCTCCAAACTTACAGTTGGAAAGTAATTTCCTTTCCTTTCGGAAGGTTCTGAAAACGTACTTGTTTGAATAGATATATTATGACCTCTTCTCCATTGCCACCCAAGCATTAGCTTTTGTCTTGTGGTTTATGTTATGTTTTGAGTGTTTTTGTCTTCCATTCCCTGAGGCCTGCCTGGTTTTCAGCATTTAATAAGATAATATAGAAGAACATAAAATAAAATAAGACAGCAACAGTAACCTATGTTGAAAGGGAAATGCTGAAATTCATTGGGCTCTAACAGTTTCAGACGTGTCTGATGCCTGACATCCATCCGATGAACTACAAGTACCTGAGTAGTGTTATATGGTAGCAGAGTCCAGGAGGACCATCAAGACATCCTGACATATCTGCCAAGTAAGACACAGACCAAGAAAGAAGTGTTCAGGATACTACAAAAATCTGAGAGACAGTGAGAGACATGTTGACCCTTTTAGGGTGACCTCATTGACCCAGAAAGAGAGGGAAGTACTGACGACTACAGTCTAAAACAGTTGAGTTAGAAAAAACAACGACTTGTATTTTTAAATGAAAGGCCTTGCATAACAAGTTTAAATGACCTAGGCCTTTTCCACACTTTTCAGGACTCTCAATCAAACTTAGGTGTATTTTCGCCTGTGTTTAAAACTGCATTGTGATAGCAGTGCCTTTCTGTGGCTTTGCCTCCTATCAAAAGCACTCATCTACCGAACCTTTCTACCACTATCTAAGCGCCTGTCGTCTTGTCCAATTGACTACTTGTCTCTCCTCTCTGTCTCGTCGGCTTGCACCCCGCCCTGTGTCCTTCCTTAGTGTTCTCCCCTACCCCTTCCCACACCTCTTCTCTCCTCTCCTCCTCTCCCTACCTGCTCTATGGTGCTCTCTGTCTCAACTACCTTCTCTAACTGCTTCTCTATCGACTATCCTGCTCTCTTCACTAAATCTGGTAGAAAGAAGTTTAAAAAGGAAATCCTGGTCTCCAACCCAGGCCTCCCTATCACTGACACCTATACCAGTGCCTCCTCCAGGCAAACTTTCACTGACATCCTCTTTGTCATCCCCTTGCCAGCCCTATGGACTCCACATATGGTCTCTGTGCTCTCTCCCTTCACTTCCTCTCCCATTAATGGTGGCACCCAGTGGGAGGCCCTCCTGGCCTCCTTCCACTCCTCTAAGGTCATCATTAATGTTTACTTGAACTGTAGCTTCTTGGTCCAAGGCCCTCAAGCCAACCTTCTCCTCTTTGATAGACGCTTCCCGCGCCTCATCAATTTCCTCTCTTCTCCTGCTGTCCCCTCTCTCCCCTCCATGGCTTCCTCGCCTCCCCCTGCTGTCTCATCCTTGGCTACCTTTTCCTCTCCTCCTTCCTATTCTGCCCCCCCCCGGGCTGCTTCTACACCTCCGCAGGGCATACCTCTGATTTGTACCCCTCCCCGTAAGTCTTTCAAGGATGACAACCTTCTTCATATTGCCACTCTAAACTCTCGCTCAGCTGTCAAACACTCCTCTGACATCTGCCGCCTCCTGGAGGAACTTGACTTCGATGTCCTCAGTCTCACTGAGACGTGGTTCACAGCCAGCTCTGTCATGAGCCTTGACACTCTCCTTCCTGATGGCTACAAGATCCTCTCCGCTCCCAGGTCCAACCGCTCCAGAGGGGGTGTAGCCCTGATCTTCCCCAAGTGGATTCCTGCCTCTATCATTCCTATGCAGGCCAACTCCTCTTTTGAATGCCTCATCTGCAGGCTCTCTCTCTCTCCTGGCCATTCCCTTACATCTTTCGGCCACCTGGTCAGATTTCCTCCTTCCTCTCTGAGTGGGCGGACCTCTCCTCTTCCCTCCTGGTCTCAACCACTCAATTCCTCCTTCTTGGAGACTTCAACATCCACCTGGATGCTTCCTGTCCTTCCACTGGACTCTTTCAGGACCTTTGCAACTCTCTCTCTCTCTCTCTCTATTCTCCCTTCTGGCCCGACTCACTCTGCAGGGAACAATCTGAATGTCCTGATCTCTTCAGACCTTCCCCTTTCGACCCCCCTCACCACTCCTCTCTCCTGGAGTGATCACGTTCTCCTTTCCTTCCACCTCTCCCTCTCTACCCCTCAGGCCAAGCCAACCCCAGCACTACCACCTACCTTCTCGGTTATCGACCCATGAAGCGTGTGTCAGTTGAGGCTTTCGCTGCCACTTTGTCACTGCCCCCTCCCCCTTGGCTGACTCACACCTTGACACAGCCCTTTCCATGCTCCACTCTGCTATATCTGATACTCTTGATGTTCTTGCCCAGGCATGAGGATCCGCTTCAAGCCCAAAGCCAAGTGCAACTCTTGGTACGACTCAGACCTCATCACCCTTAAACACAAGTGCAGGGTGGCTGAGAGGAAATGTTGTGCTTCTGGTACATCCTCTGACAAACTGGCCTGCCGCCTGCTCCAAAGGCAATACCCGCTCTCTGTCTGCACCAAGAAGAGAGCCTACATCCAAGCCTGCATCACTGCGGCATCTAACAACTCGGCTGAACTCTTTAAAATCGGCAAGGAGCTGGCCAATCATGCTACAGTCTCTACCTCCCCTGCCCCCTCCCATGCCCTCGGCACGGCCTTGGCTTCTCATTTCATCTCTAAAACCCAGGACATCCTGTCCTCTCTCTTTCCCTCTCTTCCCCCTCCGTCTACTCCATGCTCTTCCTCTGGTCCTTCTTCGGCCATCCAGCCACCCTCCTTCTCTGCCTTTCCCCTGTTCTCCTCAGATGCGAGGCCTCTAGACAAGTCTGATCTATGAAAGTCTTGTCAAAACAGGTTCACCCCTGTTCATCCAAAACCATCAAGGACCACATTGACACCTTGGCTCCCGCTATGGCTGATTTCTGCAACCACTCCTTCGCCACTGGAGTCTCCCCCCCGAAGCACTCCCTTGTGCACGCTCTTCTTAAGAAACCCTCTGCTGACCCTTCCTGCCTGGCTAACTATCGTCCAATCACCATTACTTGGGCAAACTCCTGGAAAAGCTGGCCATCTCCCAGCTTAATATTCACACTGAATCTGTTGGTTGTCTCCATGACCATCCGCCGGGCTTCAGAGCTGCCAGAAGCACATAAACTGCTCTCCTGAACATCCGTGAAGACCTGCTCACCAACCTTGATTCCAGTACCCCCTGTGTCCTCATCTTACTTGACCATGCCATCCTGCTCAACCGTCTCCATGATAACCTGGGTATCAATGATCACGCCCTGGCTTGGCTGACCTCCTTCCTCTCCGATCAACCCTCCCAGGTCCAACTTGGGTCCTTCCTCTCCTCTATCTCTATCTCTGCCTGTGGTGTTCCCCAGTGGTCTACCCTATCTCCCTGGCTGTTCAACCAATACCTGGCACTTCTTGCCCACCGCATTGCCACTCTCTGCCCAAACTTCCAGTGCTATGCGGATTACACGCGGCTCATTTTCAGGCTCCCTTTAGCCACATCCTCTCCTTATCTCATCTCTGACTGTCTGTCCGCCATCCAGGAGTGGTGTGCTGCCAATGATCTCTGCCTTAATGCCAGTAAGACTGAGATTCACCTCATCGGCACACCTGCTCCCTCCTTTCCTGTCACTCTCTGGCCAGCCTCTCTTGGCCCTCTTCCTGCTCCCACCTGTGAGGCTAAAAACCTCAGGGTCATCTTCGACTCCACACTTTCCTTCTCTCCTCACATCTCTGACGTCTCTAAGAAGTCACATTACCAGATGCATCTCCTTAGAGGTATTCTTCCTTTCCTCTCCGTCCCCCAGAAGCTCACTGTCTCCAGAGCTCTGGTTCTCTCTAGGCTGGACTATTGTAACAGCCTCTTTCTAAATCTGCCTGCCTCTACTCTCCTCCCTCTGCAACTCATCCAAAACAGGACTGCAAGACTTGTCCTTGGCCTCAAGCCCAGGGATTGTATCTCTCCAGGACTGAAATCTCTTCACTGGCTCCCAGAGGCGGCGAGGATTAAGTTCAAAATCCTCTGCATAGTCCACAAGGACTTCTGGGGCCTGGGATCTCAATACCTTCAACTACCTAAATATCTTCCTTCCAGAGCTGTTCGCTCATCCGCCTCCAACGCCCTCAGCGTTAGTCACTTCTCCAAGCAGCAAGTTGGTGGCAGATCTCTTTCTTCTGCTGGGACCTCCCTCTGGAACAGCCTCCCTGCCTCTTTGAAACTTGGAGAACCATCTCTGGTTCCGGAAGCACCTCAACACCTTCCTCTTTGCTTCTGCTTTTTCTCCTCCTCTCCCCTGCTGATCACCCGGCTGAATCTGAAACTGTACTGGTTATCTGGCTACCCTCTGATCTCGGGCCCAGGTTTCCACCCCCACCAGTTGCACACCTGCACTACCCCCCTGGAAACCCTTGCACTTGGGGACTGTTTCTGTATCCCTACAGCCCCTACTAGCACTTGATACCTGATGTCTGCCCTTACACTTGCACTTGCCACCAGCTGGGTGCACTTTTATTAATTGTCTTTATTTATTTTACTGTTATCTTATGTACTGCACTGCCCCTTCCCTTTCCCCCTGAACTTTTACTCTTCTCCCCTCCCCTGCATTTGCACAATCGCAATGTCACCTGGCCTAGTAGAAACATTGTCTCTGTCTTCCCTTTGTTTCCCCTCCCTTACCTCGTCGCGCCTTGAAGCACTTGTGTATAGGCACGTTATAAATGCCATATCATATTATAAAGGGAGTAGAGCGCTACATTTGTTTACAAACTTCACAGTGCCTACTACAATGCCAGTATTGTGTAATAATAGTACATAGGAAGGAGAAAGAAAAGTGAGGACACATGTCACCCTCCTCTTCTAGATCTCTATCTCATAGAAGATCAAGCCACAATAGCAGGTCCAGGTGGCTCCCCTACAAACACACGAGACAATACCACTCCTTCTCATTTGACTAAAGCTGTAGAAGACATCTGTGTCTAAGCCATTAAGAGATAACCAAACACCCCTTCCCTAGGAGAAACAAAATGAAAACACTCAATGAAACTCCAGAGATGGAACCCAGGACCTACATGAGAATTGGACGGATGAACGAGAGGAACGCCACAGAGAGAAGGTCATGATAAGGAATGGCAGTGCTCTCAGGGAACATACAAGATGAATAGACCTGAGGAATATCGTGGAGCATATGCACTTGAAACCTGAATTCCTAAGCGCTGTCCCACTACTACAGAGGAAAGTACTCAATTAGATGAAAGAACTTTCATTTATTTTTCCCCTTCCATGATGATATGGAAAATGTGCTCTTGAAGGAATGAAAAGACAGAAAATCAACCCTTTCTGAGATACCTCTTCAAATTATATCCACTGATCAATTTAGCTGTCAAATATACTGGCAGCATAAAGCTTATGAACAGTTCAAAGATTTGATTGGGCAAAGTAACTTTTCTTTTGAAGAAGCTACAGAGACAAGATTGACAAGAAAGTGGTAATAAATGGAAAATAATGTAGTAATCAATTGGATAGTGAGGACCAGGGCCTACTTGGGATACACTGCCCAATCATTGATTTTGGTTTTCCAGTTGCTCTATTTATCCCACCACTGGGGCACCAACATCCGACCTTTGCTGGATGTGATGAAAAGACAGGTCCAGTATCTTTGTTTCATAAATGATAACATGCCTACAGGAGGATATGAAGGTAATTTCTCCTCAGAAGCAAGCCAGTGTCACCTATCTCTGGGAAATGTGAAGGTTGAAGCACCCCAGAAATCGCCCTTAACCAAGCTCTGATTCTTGGTGCTTACCTTGTTCAGCCCATAAATAGATTCCTTCTTGTAGACCTCATCCCAAGGCATAAACCATGCCTTGTACAGAGGAATGAGGAGTTCCTCCGTTAGGCCTGGAGTACAGAGTACATTGCGTCCAGCGCTTGCTATGGCCTGCTAAGGTTCCTTCTGTGCATGAGGAAGGATACTTTCTATCCTGGGAGATCATCAGATTAAACAGCTACCTCCACTCCAACTAGATGCGTAAAGCATGACTATGACAACCAACATCAGGAGAGTTCACTAGTGGTGTATCTAGTCTATTTTTGGAGACCTGTCTCTATAGGAAGTCATAACCAAGAGATACACATTTGTCATCCCAACTGCCCAATCAGATTCCAATATGGTGGTACCCCCCTTTTCCTGTATGCTGGTGAAGTAGGACAAAGGATTTCCTACTACTAGGTATTCTTTGAGGGTTAATATATAATGTCATAGTCATAGTGTCATGTCATAATGAAGGTACCACATTTCACCATCCAATGATGGATTTTCCCCTGTCACTTTCTGAAAAATAACCCATGAAGAGACTTCTTTCATTCCTCGATATGACGACATTAAACAAATTAATTGTTCAACTGTGTCAGTTCCTCGTGGTGAAACTGGACCAGTTAATAACTTATGTCCTCCCTTTTGATTTTTTCATAAAACATTTTGTATTGATTTTAAATACAAGCAAAAGAAACTCCAATAAGACGAAGACTTACATTGATCTATCTACAAACATATATCTTAATCATGGCCATAATCGTAAAAGTTATATGCTCAATCACCTCAGTAGGTAATTTAAGCTCCATGTGGCAAAAGGCAACCATCCTTACTTTGTCTGCGAAGGGTGTTTAGGTCTCTTCTTCCTCCCATTTTCTCCATATTTTGCTGGCCTTGGTGGGGCAGCCCCTTGTAATGTATATTCTGTGTTCTGTCATTGCACATATATCCATTTTTAGCTCCTGCCCATTGGGCCAGGATTGGAGAGTCCAGGGCGCCCCACTTTTGTGCAATATTACATTTCATCAATCCCATTGCCGTGGACAAGAATAGTCTCTCCCATTTGTTAGTGGTATTTTCATCGAGTATAACCAGTAGAAGTGATCTCGGGTCTAGCGATATGGTGCGTGCAAGAACCTTAGTCAATTGATTGCAGCATCTGCTCCAGAAGGTTTGAATACAGGAGCATTCCCACAGGATATGTAGGAAGGTACCGTCCTCTTCATGGCAACGGAGGCAATTTGGGTTCAGAGCCCGTTTCCAACTGTGCAACACAGTCCTGGGATAATAAACTCGATGCAGTATTTTGAGCTGAATCAGGCAGAGTCTGGAAGAGATAGCTATCTCTCGTGGGTGCATTAGTACCAGTATCCAATCCTCTGGGTCTGTTGCACCTACATCAGTCTCCCATTTAGCTTTCAGATTGGCCAATTCAGGGGTTGCGAAGGCTGTTATAGCGTTGTATAGGGTGGAGATGAGCTTGGTGGGGATATATGCGGGAAGCATATTGCGTTCTATGGGTGCACACTCGGGCACAGTGGTGTCTGCCGGGATATGTTTCCTCAAGGCATGAGTCAATTGTGTATAATGGTATTGCTCAGTGTTTGGAATTTTTAACTTTTGTTGTAGGGCATCAAATGAGTCTATATCACCATTTGCAAGAATGTCTCCTACTTTTGTGATCCCCGCCTCTGTCCATTTGGGCCATGGCTTAAGTTTTCTTAGTTCGGCTTGATTACCATTGGGCCACGAGGGTTGTGCTGTGGTCACCTTGTTCCCCCATCCGATAAAAATATGTGCCTGTTTCCAGACTGCTGCAATGTGTGCTGCGGGTGTTTGTAAAGGAGGTCTGTTGGGGGTTGGTAAATCAAGTGAATTGGGTTTGTGTCATAAATACCGTTAAGTTCTGCCCTAATGTGTGATAGTTCCCGGTCCCTGTGAAGCAGATCGTTGATCACTGCCATTTGAGATGCCCAGTAATAGGTTTGAAGGCGTGACACCCCCATGCCCCCCTCCCAGATCGATCTCTGCAGTGCAGATAAAGCAATGTGGGGTTGTTCCCCACCATATAAGTTGCCTGAGAAGGCTCTCAGCTCGATCAAACTCGGGGTTAGGAATTCTGAGCAAGGCGTTCTGTAACACATATAGGAACTGTGGTAAGGTCATAATCTTGAAAAGCGCAGCCCTGCCCAGGAGTGTTAAGGGGAGGAGTTTCCAGTTTCAGGCATCATTTGTAAACCGATCCATGATCGTAATAGATTATGAGTTGTATAGTTTGTTAGGTCTCATGAGACCCAAATCCCTAGGTATCAGAAGCCATCCCGTTCAATTTTGTACATGCAGTCCTGGGGGATTGCGCACGATTCACCCTTCACCGGGAAGAGAATCGATTTCCCCCAGTTGATCTACAGCCCGCTGAACTCGCCAAAGCGTGTAAGTATCTGCGTCATTATCGGGCAGGTCCGGACCGGGTCGCTCAGATATATTAATAGATCATCAGAGTATAGAGATGTTTTGTCCTCATTCCCTTCTGGCCATCTGAACCCTGTCCAGGCATCGCTCTGTCAAAGCAACAGGGCGAGCGATTCGATTGCGAGCACTTATGTCCTCCCTTGAGATCGGTTTACACCCATAAGTTAGAAAATGCATACCTGCATATCAATATCTCACAGTTCCACCAGAAATTTCTCAGAGTTATAGTGGGAGTGGACATAAACCAGTTACAGGCACTCCTGTTTGATGTACCCTCTCCCCCAAGGGCCTTTACCAAGTTCTTGTCTTCTTTTTTGCATCCCCACCATAACCAAGAAATCCCAATTTACTCTTGTTATTTGCCTGGCCAATTCGTGCAGTCAAGGGATGCGAGCCAACATCATACCATCAAAGTATTCAAGAACCTACAACTGGATGGTTTCTGAAAAAATAACTTCTGGTTCCCTTTCTCAGTCTCCAATTTATAGAAAAATGCCTTGTCCTGATACATGGATAAGTTCTTCAGCCAGTGCAAATCACAGCAACAACCAGTGCAAAATATCACATAGTCAGATGCATGAATAAGAGTTACGCTTACAGTGAAACATGGTGGCTTGCATGCCAACTGCTCTTTGGGACAGGTACCTTCTGATGCCACTTGTACTCCACATCCTGAGTAAATGGTCTCCAGCTTTCAGGAACTATGATTAGCTCATTACAGTTTGGGGATGCAGAACATACTCATACATCAATAATCAAACTGACTATGGGAGTTGGTAAAACTTAGCTGTTTTGTTAGCAATTACCTAATTATCAGTTACAACGGACATCAACAGTTGTCGCACAGTACGATCTCTCAATGTGTAACATGAAAAAACATTATTATATACTAGAAATGTGTCGCTACTGACATGATACTATGTGGCAAACTGAGAAAACCTACTTGGGGATGTGACAGGCTTAAAGGGAACATCTAGGTATATGTTCCATACTGATGGGGGTTGTGATTGGGTCTCTAAGATCAGGTGGACAACTAAGCACTCCTCTAGTTCAAGTAATCTTCATTGTCACACAATACACAATGATCTATTGGTTATACAAACTATAGGGCTCTTTGGTACGTGGCCCTCTATAATTGGTTGGCACGCTTGTACCCTTCTGGAATATTCCACTTGCTAGAAGCACGCAAGCCGGTTACCCCAGGTGCAGGGAGGGTCCGCTTGGTGATGCCTCCCCACCCAATTAGCCCAGCATCTATCATCATTCCTGCGGTCTGCCATTCAGTTAGGCTTTGAACTTGGCCTTGCAGAAGCTTTCTGTGCCTGAGAATAAAAGGGGGAGTGGCATGGTCTTATCTTCTGGTTTCGGTGTAGCTCGAACCACAGTCTATTTTGATCTGACCATGTGACTGGAGACCACATTTTCGAGCTCTTTGTTGCATATAATACTATTAAATAATCAACTCTTGACGCCTTCAGCGTTTTTTCATTGCACCTGAAACAGAAGTTTGTTTCTTTCTCACGTTCATGTAGCTTCTTGATAGACAACCAAGCTCACCGTGGCCTCGACACTTGGTGCTGGGCCAGCCAGCCTTTCTTGAATTCTCCTTTGCCATCAGCTATTTTACAACTGCCCACACTCAAGCCCTTTCCATTCACGAGGTTCAAGTTTGCTAAAGTACATTGTGAAACATCCAGATTCTATATATTCCTATGTATATACATTGGCTCATCGCTGCAATCTATTCACTACGTAGCCAGCCTCAGGATTACTTCGACTACTTGGTTACAGCATCTCTACAAGTGTAAAATGAATTTGCATTTTCTTCAGTGTTTCTTCGCACAAACATCTTCATTTCGATCCCGTCCTCTTCATATCTTATAGAATACTTAGGTTCCTCTTTCATTTGTATCCTTTCGGGGTACGTCAGTTCTGCTTCATATGACGTCACCAGTCTCCTTTCACATTCGTTTTCATACTTCTTCCGGGACTCTCGCCAGAAGACCATTGCTTCTTTGTGTATGCATATAGGGTTTTCTCAATTGATACCATGTCTCGAGAATTCTTTGCGTTATAGACATCCTCACGGGTACTGCACATGTCGCAATTTCCGGTTCCCAATATATAGGCAACATGGGGGCGGAGCTTTTAGTAGGTGCATTTGGCTCTTCCTCTGCTATGTAATGCAGACTGAAGTGAGATGTGTTGAAGGGTTTGTCCTGGCTTAAGAGGATCCATTGCATCTTACAACAGTCAGCATTATCAAAGGATGGGGTGACACATTAGAAAGTTATTCAGATCAGGTCCAATAGCAATGAATGTTAAATTTCATAGTTGACATCGGCCTTCCGAGTCCTCTTGAAATTTCAGGACAAAGTGATGAGCAAATTATTTCTGGTATAGATGGACGGCCAGATGAGGAAGGTCCATCATCAAGCAACAGCTATCTATTTCCTCCAATCTTCCAGTAGCTGACAGATAGATGGGGTCTTCCATGGCTGAACAAATTCTCATCAGAAGACTACACACTCTGCCCAGGGTGTGTGCCTCTTTCTGCCCAGGTCTATTGGTTTGGGCAGTTTCTGGCTTGAGGACTACTTGGCCAAAGGGGCTCCTTTTTGCCTTTTCCAAGTTTGCCATCCTAGCACTGCACTCCGGAAAGTGTTGTGGGAATGCTCCATCATAAACTTGTTTGATTGTCTTTGAGCATGGAGGACATGGTTTACTCTGATATGGACACTATTATTATTAGGTTATTTATTGAGCGTGGAACTCGCTCCGGGAAGCAATTAGGCGCTTTCCAAATCATAAGGGGAGGGACTCTGTGAGGACTCTGTGATGGAAGTAGAGCTAGAAGGAAGCGGGGAGCACTATCCTAGGATTCCCACGTCCACATTCCCCAAGCCTGCCAAGATGAATGTTTCTCTGTGTACAGCTGAGGGCCTTCACAGGGAATTGAAACACGTGGCATATTTTGGGAGAGGCAGCAAAAGACATCCAGATATCACAATTATCATAATGTTTGTGAATAGTATTGCTTTTCGTTTCTGTTTGGAAAGCGAATCACCTTAATTAGTGGTGCCTGACAAACTCATTATGTTACCCAAAAGAAGGGACACATACATAATCACTAAAACAACATGTTACCCTCCAACACTCAGAAACCTTACTAACAGCCACTTAACCAATGTGGGCTTTGTGTAAAAATGATTAATTCCAAATACAAACTATTCACTAAAAACATATTTTAATTAATTTACTTATTCATTGCACAAGTATCAAAAACGTTAAAAAACACATACACACCACATAAAAGTATACAATGTTAAAAGTAGTTTCTCCACCACACAGAATCAAGTACTCATATGCTTGATACACTACGCAATAGCAACTTAATTTCTCTTATTTTCTACTGCGTACAAAATAGCCTCACTTGGTAGGAGGGACTATCACCATAGTGTGGGGCAAACCCCTGAATGAAAAAAAACCCTGGCCATCTCATCACAGCCGTTTACCTGCATTTGGTGTGGAGTGGCAGTTTTACCACATACATTGGCCCTCATTACGATACTGGCGCTAAACCATGGCGCTATTAGCACCATGGTTGGTGCCGGTATCGTAACGAGTCCGCCAATGTTCAATGGGGAATTACCACCCCATTCCAAGGTTGGCGGGCGGTAATTCCCCATTGAACATTGGCCCTTCCCCATTCCCATTTTTGCCCCAAAGGGCTCAATGGGACTGGGGAAGGCGCTCAGAACGGTACCGCAAATTGCGGTACCGTACTTAGCACCAAGGTCCCTTTGCGGGTCCCTACTTTAACGGCTGGTCTAGACCAGCCATTCAGGTCGGGTCCCGCAAACGGACCTTGTAGTAAGGCGCTAAGTGTTAAACGGCGCCGAAGCCTTTTACGGCGCTGTTAAACACTTAGCGCCAGGGTCCTAATGAGGGCCTTTGTGATGGCATTTTTTCAGGGGTTTTGGGGGGGGGTGTGATAGGGTAAGGCGACAGTTTTAAATGGATTTTAGGGTTGGTGGCAGGGCAAGAGGTCCAGGGCAGGAGATGGTGTGAATGAGACATGTCCACCATAAAATAATGCTGTAAAAATTATAATGAAATGGCCACTGCAGGGAGTTGTACCAATCCTCATGAGTAGAGTTTGTGACAAAACTGGGAGTGATGCTGATTACCATATGCAAGCTGCCAGTAAGGCTTTTTTATCACCAGATGCTGCATGGTGCATGAATGGCCTAGGGATTGACCCGGAGGCCACAAAGAAAGAGAATGAGAGGGAAGGAGGCCAAAAGTCCCAAATAAATAGAGGAACCAAGTAGCATATTGAAGCATACAGAATGTGCGGTTCTCCGTTCCTTTATCGTCAGTCTTTCTGAATGTTTTTTTTCAAAATTCTTTTTTTTTAAACTCATCAATACATTTTGTTGATTATTTTTGGGGATTCTCGCCCAAGCCCCCTCACCCTATTTATTTTAGACTATCCCCCACCCTCCAACCTCCACCCCTTATATAGCCCTACACACTCCCCCCATATTTTTCAATGAGTTTCAAAACAAAAATTGTTCGTAATAAAACCATCGAAAAAAGGACTGGCAATGAATGAACATTATAGCCAATGCGCAACACCACCAGAAGTATCGTCAGAGGACATGAAGTCACAGCACGGCAATACAAGCTTCTTTTAGTATATGGTTTCGGTAGCTAGCCCCTTGGGGTACATTAACTTTATTAGCAGTTGAACATATTTTTTTTTTTGCCACACATTACCTACCATGTGCATGCAAAGAATTGCTGATGAGTAAGTGCTGAATTCTAGTAGAGCTATGAATGTTGGCAAACCACTTTCAAGCTTTCTCACTTAATGTCACTCCTTGATCCTTCACGCTTATTTTGCAAACATATGCAAAGTTGGCAAGTGATGTTTTTCAGGTGCCGGCTTTTAGCTCAAGTAATTTGAATTCCTGTAATATACTTGTAGTGTTATTGTAACTTTAAATATGCAGGACTACAAGATCTGGAATGCAAATTGATGTGAGCTTAAAAGCCAGGGCAGGCCGATCAGCTTACACCTGACAAGGGAGAACGTAAGATCTATGCACACCCTCCTCTTTATTTCAAACACTAAAAGGCACACTCGAAAAGAGATTGTGGGTCAGTCGCTGCTTTTAGTCATTCCTTGACGCAGGCATGAACCTGCTTTTATGCACGACGAGATTAACTCTGCAGTTTAACAGAACACTTGTGAGTCAAACGAGCATAGAATCGGCATTTTTAAACATCATATTAACCTATTTTGTTTTTGTTTTTCTTGAAAATGAGGGTCCATGTGGGGCTTCAGCTTTGAGATGCAAACGTGCAGATAACAAATGCTGCCGAGGAACTACAGTAACCAGATGCCAACACGCAATTGGAGAAGGGCATGGCATCCTTCTTGGAGTGTTTGGCTCCACAGGCACAGGCACAGGCCCAGGATTGAAATCGTCACAGGTCTTTGGTACTCGGATGTCAAATTGCAAGAAGTTGCTATGAGTAAGCCAAGAGATAAATTAAGTTGTTGATGTAATATACACGAATGGTCATTGTTGCCATATGAGGCAACTCCATGAGCAAGACATTTTTGGGAATAGCATACAGTGAGACCTGAATACATACTAGGGACTGCTAATTTTGCAAGGTAAGGCAAAGAGGAATGCAATCATTTTCCAGAAATCAGATACTTTAGTTAAGTGGTGAAGCCAGTATTTGAGACCAGCTTGCAACCACCTATGCACTTCACCCCATATCTACCCAGTTGCAAAAGGTAGAAATAGGTAGAAATATGTGTTGTTTGGCTTTGAAGAAAACTCTCTTTTATAGAACTGCCTTGAAAAGCAGACAAATCATAATAAACCTTCCTGACAAATATATACATCCTTACACAAATATGCTAAGCAAAAAGTATGATGGGAGCTTTCCTTTCCCCATCTTGAGTGGAATCCTACAAATACAAGAAAGCAAAGCAGCACGAAGCTAAAGAAATGGACTCTGAATGTACGTTCAAGACGCGAAACAAAAGTATCTGACAAGGTCACCTGGTTGCAGTCATTTTTTGACACTGATATGCTTGCTGCATGTAGCTGATGAGACAATGTGACTGCTTTTTTGTGTGCTAAATAAACCCACAGAAAAATAAGCAAGGCAGTTCAAACGTTTTTATGTGACACACTGAAATTGTTTTGAAAAAAGTCTCATATCTGTGTAGCTAAGTGAAGCTTTGTGAGGGCTGTCATAAAACAAATCGTATCACCGAAATGTTAAAACTTATTGGACTTTTGTGGAAACAATGGTTATTTAAGGAAGCATCACTAATGAAGAGCTCCTCATTTAAACACCATAATAAACATTACAGAAAAGGTAGCAGGCACCCCTCTCTAGAAAGGACATGGCATGATAACCTGTTCTGTGGGATTTTTCCCACTTTGAGAGTCCGCGGCCTTTGCTTTTTGCTTACTGTACTTTTCACAAAGGAGGAATATCCATTTGCACATCAGTATTTGTCCCGCCCACAAGGCCAGTGCAGCACCGAAATGCCAGGCAAACCTCCTTTGAACAGGAATACCAACAGCAACCCCAGACACGTGTTTCAGCCTTGTTTGGCCTCATCAGTGAGGTGTAGCTGTGCCTCTCTGACCACAGTGAGCAAGGGGTCCACGTCTGGGTTCCCCAAGGTAACTTAGGGTGACCCACCCCAAGTTCCTTGCAAAAATACAAAAAAGGTAGCAGGCGCCCCTCTCTAGAAAGAACACACATTGTTTTCAGTATTGAAGTATTTGCGAGGCAAATGTGGGACGTTCAATGACGTGTTTGAGGCAGGAGAGAGGAGTAATCTATAGGGTTTATGGGGATTTGGGAGTGAGAGGAGGCATGTCCTTGTAGGGGGTAAGAAGGGCCTTGCAGCAATTGGTGATGGTAGGGACTGCCAAGCCCAGCAGTGAGACACAGTTCACTCAAGTGTACTCTCAACGTGTCCTTTCAAGAGAAATAATAATGGGGTTACCAGCAGCGGCTGTCTGGGCACACCATACTGACAAGTCTAAAGTTTGGTGACGGGGTTCATTTTCAGAAAATTATGATTATGGGCCTCATTACACGGTAGGCGGTAACCATGGCGCTATTAGCGCCATGGTTGCCGCCGGTACCGTACAGAGTCCGCCTTGGTGGATGGCGGAATTACCGCCCTACTCCAAGCTGAGCGGGGGCGGTAATTCCCCATTCACCAAGGCCCTTCCCCATTCCCATTTTTGCCCCCATAGGGCATAATGGGAATGGGGAAGGTGCTAATTACGGTACCGCAAACTGCGGTACGGTAATTAGCTCCGAGGTCCCTTTGCGGGTCCCGTCCTTAACGCCTGGAAAAACCAGGCGTTAAGAGAGGACCCGCAAAGGGACCTCGTAGTAAGGCGGTAAGGGTTTACCGGTACCGGTGCCCTTACCGGTACCGGTAAACCCTTACCGCCTACCGTGTAATGAGGCCCTATATTTCCAAACTTGAATTGCATTGTTCGGTACATCCAAGCTACACAAGCGGCTTTCAGGGACATTTTTGATGCACAAAACACTCAGCATTTGCCTATCTATATTGGTGCATTTTTGCAACAACATAAAACTCTAAAAAGAAGTGGAGCGCCACAATAAACCGGGTCATTTTAATGTAAAGATTAAATTGGCACTCTCATAGGTACTTTCATGCTTGCAGTGCATATATATGCCAGCATTAGCACCATAAGTACATACTAATGCTGATGACTTTGCCCAATAAAGCCATTACTGCCACTGTAAGAATACACTTGTGTTGGCTCTGCCCAATACAGCAGTACTGCTGCTGTAAGTGCACACTCATTATGGCTTTGCCCATTAATGGCCGTACTGTCATTGTAAGTATGCACCTGTATTGGTTTTGTCCAATATGACACGGTACTAAAACACTTGTGTTGCCTTTGCCCAATAATGCCACTACTGACAATGTACGAATACACTCGTTTTGGCTTTCCCTATTAATGCCACTACTGCCACTGTATGAATACACTCGTTTTGGCTTTCCCCATTAATGCCACTACTGCCACTGTACGAATACACTCGTTTTGGCTTTCTCCAATAAGGCCAGCACTGCCACTGTGAATATACACTCACGTAGGATTGGCCCAATAATGTGAGTGCTACAACTGTAAGAAATAATTCATGCACTCATGATAAAACTGTCCAATATGGTCAGTATTGCCACTGGGAGTACAGACTTGTGTTGACTTTGCCCAATAATGCGAGTACTGGCACTGTAAGAATTCACTTATCCTGGAACTGCCCAAAAAATGCCAGGAATACAGTGCCACTGTAAGACCCCTCCTCTCCCAATGAGCTCAATCACATTGCCAACCACTACATAACCTAACCATGCCCATACATACACAGATCCACACGTATTCCAATATGCATGCACTCATGCACGGGTTGTTTGTCATTAATATTGTACAGTTTTGTGATTCAGTTGTCAAGCGCTTTGGCGTAAAACGCTCTAGACATCAAAACAAAATACAAAATACAAATTGATTTGGCTAGGCAGATTCGTGTAAAAGTGAAGGGCCAGTTTCAATTTGTCTTCAGTCCTCTTTCCCTTCTAAGTTTAGGGCGTGGAGTTGGGGATCTTGAACTTGGGCTGGGTAAAGTTCCACTCGATAAGGCCTATATCACATGTGTGACCTGATTATTTTTACATCCTCACTTCAAAATCCAGGAGTTCGCGTTTTGCTTTTTTTTTTAATGGCCCTACAAGTTTTCAGCTGCTGAGTGCGGCTGCAGATCCAGAAATAACACGGGGACAGGTGGCAGCGATTGCACTCCTAGCTGACCTCCACCCCACCTCGCATTTCTTCAGCAACTCTTAGCACGCGGCTGTCTCTTGATTAGCACTTTCTACCAATCAGACAACCCTTATGCTCAGCTGTTAACCTCAATTCCCCTCCCGTGGCTCTGCTAAAGGTTATAGGATCTGTTCCACCTCGTCATTTCATTAGTATGTGTAATTGTGTGACAACCACTATATCATTGCCAATCTGTGCCTATCCCAAAGAGTGCCTTGATTCGCTGTACCCCTGGCAGTTTCTAGAGAATAATGTGGGCCGGGATAAAAACTAGAATGCACCCCACATCCTCATACCTTGCTCCCATGCTACAAGCATACATGCCAATTCCATTCGGCAGCTGTATGTCTAGTCCTGTTTATTCCATTTGCTTTATGGGACTTGTAGTCCTGGATTCATAATGGCGAAATACTAAACTACAACTCCCAAAATGGTACGTAAGTGCTAGTACTGGACTGCTATCTATTAAATGGATTGGGGTATGTTTGCAAATACCATTGCAAACAGCAATTGGAAACGTTATCAGGTTGAGAAAAAATAAAAAAAATGTCTTTCAAGTACGTATGCAATGTACTGACTGTGCTTAACATACCCATACCGCCCAGAGGCTGTTCCAAACACCCCAGGAGAAGAAAGGAAGGGGTATGTACGCAAGGGAAGGAGTTGAGGACATGGGCGCAGTTCTAAACTGTGAGATTAGGCTACGTGTTTGGCGCCTAAGGGCACTGCAAAGCTACTTTGAAGCCCCTACGTGGAGAGGGGACAGAGTAGGTATCTTATGTGGTTATCTATTATTGTTGTCATCTGCTTTAAGCACCTAGGAAAATGACAACAATATCGGTCCAATGGTGTGAGAACATAGGTATGCAAGGGCACAATCTGGCATATGGTGAGAGTACATGACTATATGGTGCCAATATCTGGCCACTGGCATGAGTACCTGGGCATATGATGGTAACAGCTGTGAACCTAGACATACAATCCCACATTCTGGAAAACAGATTATCAGAATACTTAACACACTGTATAGGTTGCTGCCCCCTCATGGCAGCACAAGCTGGGGGTTTGTAGGATTATCTGGCAATGATGCGAGTACCTTGTAATAGGATGGCAACCCCTGTAATAGAATGTGAGTATATGAACATATGGCAAAACCTGGGAAAGGATGGAAACCTGGGCATCCTATCGTTACACCGGGCAAGTCGTGCGGGTACCTCCCCATGTGATGTTAATACAGAGCAATGAAGAAAACATGCTCACTATACACTGTAAAATATATTAATTCATATGAGGGATATCTGGTTGAGACATCTATAACACACCACTGATATGTCATTCTCTTCACTATGTGGGCACCACTGTTTATTCACTCCTTCCTAGTATACAGTCTAACCCCACCATTCTGGCACATTTAATCAATGGTGGTGTCCTTTATGCGGGTGGTGGCATCACAAGTCATCAGATAAACTTTATGTGGCTTTATTTACCCAGTTAAACTTGTCCTTCCTTTGACAATCTCGCTTAACATGATACTCACAGTAACACAACCGAAGTATTAATACTATTTTCAACAATTCTAATCCTAAACTACACCAAGTCACCTCCAAGCAGCACTTAATTCTATGCCTATTATGCTGCTTTTTGGCCAGTATGAAAGCTCTTTTCAGTTCACCTTTACATCATATCAATGGCAGTCAATATATAACCAGTCCAACACATTTTATTTTCGCCAGTATCGTAAACAATTAATGGTACTGGAGAAATGTTGTGTAGGAAAATGATATGCATTAATGTGGAGTTATGCATTTCTAATCTATGTGCATGCAATTTAAATGCAGGCTGAACTGAACTGCATCAGAATTCTGCAGGCTTGGGTCAGCAAACAATGCTATACATTTAGAACAAACAGGAGGTCAGCCCAGGGTTTTGTGGTTTTCTCATACAAGAGCGAGTACTTCACCCACTTCGCAAACCAGATCACTATGCTATGTTATGTTATGTTATTTTGCACTTATATAGCGCCTTATATACCATTGGTATGGTCTGAAGGCGCTGGTAGGTTGAACGCCCTTGGGAACCGAAGTTCGGGTCAGTAGAGAGAATAGAGAGAGTCCAAAGGTGCGTGTGCGCACCAGGTATGTGTGCAGCTGGTGTGGAATTCCTGTGGTAGCTGCTTCCTAGCGGTAGGTGTGGTGGCTGAGAGATCAGGAGTATGTGTTCGATCTGGCCGGAATTATCCAGACCGAGTGTGGCAGCATTAGGCCTGAGGAGAACGCCTGGCTGGGGGTGTGAGACCAGCAATGTTTACTTAGAGTGATGGGGAGTGAGCGGCAGATGTTGATATGAGAACAGTTATACCGAATGGTATCATAGTATCTCTGTTTTCTAGTTGAGTGGTGGTGTAAGGAGAGAGTAAGTGTGGGGTGTGATAAGAGGTATACTCTTTCAAAGGTTCCTTGCATTCCAGGGCACAATACAAACGTCATGCAGTTCTGAGCGGTCAGGTTCGTTCTATGCATTTTGGTCATTTCAGGCGTTCATGATTGCACTGCACACTCACACGCTCTGGTTCACCATGCGTGCTCTAGTCTATCCTTCATTCTCTAGTGTGCTTCGCGTGTGTTCCCAAGTATTCCATACGCATGCACTCCTGCCCTTCTCGCGCAAGTACTCCAGTTTACCCCGCGCATGTATTCGTGTCTGTCAACTCATTCCTCAGATCTGTATACTCGTCCGCTCTGAGTACACATCCCCACTGTACGCTTATCCGCTCAGTCCACTCATCTGATCTACACACTCATCCGGTCTACACACTCATCCGCTTTATGTATTATTCATCCGCACTGCGTACTCATCCGTTCATCATACTCATCTGCTCTACGTACCCATCTGTTCCATACACTCGTTCGTTCTATGTGTTCATCGGCACCATACACTCATCATGCCACTCATCTGCTCTGTACTCACACTTATCCGCTCCATATACAATAATTCTCTCCATATATACTCATCCGCTCCACTTACACTCATCTGCTCCATTTATACTCATCTGCTCTTTGTACACTCGTCCGTTCTGCGTACACTCGTCCGTTCCACACACTCGTCCGCTCCAAACATACGATCGCTCCACACATACGTCTAATCTACACACTCGTCCTATCTACACACTCGTCCAATCTACACACTCGTCCAATCTACTCATTCGTCCGGTCTACCCATCTACCCTATACATTCATCTATTCCACATACTCATCCGCACCCCACACTCATCCGCACCGCTCACTCGTCCGCTTCACATATTCAGTCACATACTCGTCCGCTCTACGTACTCGTCCGCTCTACGTACTCGTCTGCTCTACGTACTCTGCCGCTCATACATACTCAGCCGCTCCTCCACACTCAGCCGCTCTCCACACTCAGCCGCTCTCCACACTCAGCCGCTCTCCATCCTCAGCCGCTCTCCACCCTCAGCCGCTCTCCACCCTCAGCTGCTCTTCATACTCGGCCGCTCTCCACACTCGGTCGCTCTCAACACTCAGCTGCTCTCCACACTTAGCTGCTCTCCACACTCAGCCGCTCCCCACACTCAGCCGCTCTCCACACTCAGCCGCTCTCCACACTCAGCCGCTCTCCACATTCAGCCGCTCTCCACACTCATTCGCTCTCCACACTCATCCGCTCTCCAAACTCATCTGTTTTCCAGACTCATCCTCTAGCCACACTCATTCGCTCTCCATACTCATCCGTTCTCCACACTCGTCCGCCCTCCACACATCCCCACTGTACGCTTATCCGCTCAGTCCACTCATCTGATCTACACACTCATCCGGTCTACACACTCATCCGCTTTATGTATTATTCATCCGCACTGCGTACTCATCCGTTCATCATACTCATCTGCTCTACGTACCCATCTGTTCCATACACTCGTTCGTTCTATGTGTTCATCGGCACCATACACTCATCATGCCACTCATCTGCTCTGTACACACACTTATCCGCTCCATATACAATAATTCTCTCCATATATACTCATCCGCTCCACTTACACTCATCTGCTCCATTTATACTCATCTGCTCTTTGTACACTCGTCCGTTCTGCGTACACTCGTCCGTTCCACACACTCGTCCGCTCCAAACATACGTTCGCTCCGCACATACGTCTAATCTACACACTCGTCCTATCTACACACTCGTCCAATCTACACACTCGTCCAATCTACTCATTCGTCCGGTCTACCCATCTACCCTATACATTCATCTATTCCACATACTCATCCGCACCCCACACTCATCCGCACCGCTCACTCGTCCGCTTCACATATTCAGTCACATACTCGTCCGCTCTACGTACTCGTCCGCTCTACGTACTCGTCTGCTCTACGTACTCTGCCGCTCATACATACTCAGCCGCTCCTCCACACTCAGCCGCTCTCCACACTCAGCCGCTCTCCACACTCAGCCGCTCTCCATCCTCAGCCGCTCTCCACCCTCAGCCGCTCTCCACCCTCAGCTGCTCTTCATACTCGGCCGCTCTCCACACTCGGTCGCTCTCAACACTCAGCTGCTCTCCACACTTAGCTGCTCTCCACACTCATCCGCTCCCCACACTCAGCCGCTCTCCACACTCAGCCGCTCTCCACACTCAGCCGCTCTCCACATTCAGCCGCTCTCCACACTCATTCGCTCTCCACACTCATCCGCTCTCCAAACTCATCTGTTTTCCAGACTCATCCTCTAGCCACACTCATTCGCTCTCCATACTCATCCGTTCTCCACACTCGTCCGCCCTCCACACTCATCGGCCCTCCACACTCATCGGCCCACCACACTCATCAGCCAACCGCATTAATCCTCTACACTCGTCTACACTCATCTGCTCTCCACACTCATCCGCTCTCCACACTCATCCGCTCTCCACACTCATCCGCTCTCCACACTCATCCGCTCTCCACACTCATCCGCTCTCCATACTCATCCGCTCTACACACTCATCCGCTCTACACACTCGTCCGCTCTACACACTCATCCGCTCCACACACTCATCCGTTTTCTAGACTCATCGGCTCTTCGCACTCATCCGCTCTCCACACTCATTCGCTCTCCATACTCATCCGTTCCCCACACTCATCCGCCCTTAGACTCATCGGCCCTCGACACTCATCCGCCAACCGCATTAATCCTCTACACTCCTCCGCACTCATCCACTCTCAACACTCATCCGCTCTCCACACTCATCCGCTCTCCACACTCATCCGCTCTCCACACTCATCCGCTCTCCACACTCATCCGCTCTACACACTCATCCGCTCTACACACTCATCCGCTCTACACACTCATCCGTTTTCGAGACTCACCCGCTCTTCGCACTCATCCGCTCTCTGCTCTTGCACCCTTCCACTTATTGTGTTCATCTGTTCTGTACGCTTCATCCGTTCCAACATTTCATCTATGTCGTTCATTACATTCCCTCCTCATTCATTATGTCCGTTTCATCAGTTCAGATCTCCTAGTTTCCCAATGATTTATTCCTATTATCCACTTCACTGTTTTGATCTACATTGCTCGATTAGTATTGTTTGTCTTTATAGTTTACATTCGAGTTTATTTAGCTGTACATTTCTTGCTTCAGGTCGATTGCTGGGTCGGTGTTATTGTGATGAAGCTAGTTTGGAACCGATTAGTTTTAGAGCCAGGTTTTCAGTAGTTTGTGGAAGGCCGTTAAGTCATCAGTTTGGCGGATGTGGGATGGGAGCGAGTTCCACATGGTTGGGACCAGGGCTGAGAATGATGATCCGCCTAACCTGACTGAGTTTGTTTTAGGAATTACTAGGAGGCCGGCTGAGCTTGATCTTAGGGTGCGAGTGGGGTGGTAAGGTATTAGCTTGTCTTGAAGATATTGAGGTCCAGTTTTATGCAGTGCTCGATGGGAGAGGCATAAGGTTTTGAAAGCCACCCTATGGGCTACTGGAAGCCAGTGCAGTGTCTTAAGGGCTGGGGATACGTGGTCTCTTGGACCGAGCGCAAGTAGCATTTTGGCTGCCGCGTTTTGTGCTCTTTGGAGTTTATTTAGTTGGTAGGCATGAATTCCGAGGTATAGGGGGTTTCCATAGTCGAGTCTTGATATGACGATTGATTGGACAGCAGAGACTCTGTTGGGAAATGAGAGGTATGGAAGGATGCGCCTAAGGTTTTTGAGGTGGTAGTGGCAGGATTTTGAGAGATTGTTGACTTGGCGCGAGAGTGTTAGGTCAGAGTCCAGGGTGCATCCAATATTTTTCACTGTGTTGGAGTGTGTCGGTGAGTTGCCCATGGCGGGTGGTCAGGGTAGTGGGTGCGGAAGAAGATCGGGGTTGCCGCAGACCATGATTGCTGTTTGGGAGGGGTTTAATAGGTGGTGGCTTTGGGTCATCCAGAGTTCTATGTTAAGGAGGCAGGATGCCAGGTCAGGTCGGGAGTTGGGTTTCGAGTTCAGGAGTTTTAGAATTAGTTGAGTGTCGTCGGCGTAGTTGTAACACAGGATATTGTGTGAACGAATTATTGGTGTGAGGGTGATCAGGTAGAGATTGAACAGGAGGGCGGATAGACATGCTCCTTGAGGGACTCCCATGTCGACTGGTCGGGCTTGTGAGGTAAAGCTGGAGAGTGTCATTATTTGGTGCCTGTCTTTGAGGAATGAAGCTATCCATTTAAGGGCGGTTGCACAAATTCCTAGGGAGTGGAGGCTGTCTAGGAGGATTGAGTGATTGATCGTGTCAAAGGCGGCCGATAGGTTGAGGAGGATTAGTGTGGCGCATCCCGCGGACTCTGCTGTCATTTTAAGGTCATCCCAGATCGAGGTTAGGGTGGTTTCAGTTCTGTGACGTGATCTGAAACCTGATAGGGCGGGGTCTAGAAGGTTGTTGGTTTCGACAAAGGCATTTAGTTGAGAGTAGGCGATTCGGTCAATGAGTTTGGCAAGGAACCTGGTGTTTGAGATTGGGCGGTAGTTTTTGGGCTCGAGAGGGTCGAGCGACGGTTTTTTAATTAGAGGTTTGACGTGAACTATTTTGAATGCGTCGGGAAAAATACCGGAGGAGAGGGAGGAATTTATGATAGATCTTGCGTGTTCTCCTGCGCAGGTGGAAGCAAACATTTCTTTAAGGGTTGTGGCTGGGCAAGGGTCCAGTGGTGATCCAGATGGTTTTGCGAGCAGATAGAAGTTTGAGAAATTGTTCTGGTGATATTGGACTAAAGGATTCAAACGTTGGTTGCGTAGAGGTCGCGGCTGAAGGGCTGGCCGGTACGGGCAGAGGGTTGCCCGGTGGCTGTAGTAGAGCCAGTTTGGTATTTAGAGTTTTTGTTCTTTCGATAGCCGTGTTGTAAAAGTGGAGGGAGAGTGAGTCGCAGAGTGATTGTGAGGGGGTCGGGACGGTTGTATTACAAGCCGGATTGGTGAATTCTGAGATGATTTTGTGGAGTTCTTTGCTTGGGTTTTTGCAGTTAATGATTCGGGAGTTGTAGTGGGCTTTTTTTGCTTTACGGATTTCGGCCTTGTATTGATATAGGTGTCGGGCCAAGGTGGTCCTGCTCTCGTGGGTTTTCTCTTTCTGCCATTTGCGTTCTAGATATTTGTAAATTCGTTTAGTGGTCTTCAACTCTGGGGAAAGGGCCACGGTGGGTTGATGGTTTGCACGGGGGGTGAGTCGCAGAAGAGATGCGTTGAGCCATGAGTCAAAGGCCTCAGGGGATAGTTGGTTGTTGGGATGGCAGGTGGGTGGTGGAGATTGGAGGAGTGCCTCGGCTAGGTCCGGGGTGATAATTAGTTTTTTCCAGCATTTGCGTAAATTCGGAGGTTCGGATGCGAGTACGGGAAGGGGGTGGGGTGAGTGGATGGCGAACGAGAGAATGAAGTGATCGGACCAGATGATTGGGGTGGGGGGCTTTAAATGAATCCGGGTGTTGGAGCTAAAGATGGCATCAAGAGTGTGTCCTTTGTAGTGGGTCGGGCCGTTTATGTGGGGTTGGAGATTAATTGCATCTATGGCAAGAGTGAGGAGGAGGTATTCTTATTTTGGGATTATTTTCCATGGGAATGGCATTATGATGCCTAACTCCCTTTCACCATTCACCTCTTTAAATCTATGCTTTCACAGATCACTGCCTTACGGCCATCAAAAACTGGATGTCATCACATTTTCTTTCCCTCAACACTGACAAGATGGAAGTCCTTTTCTTTCCTGTTAACACACTTTCCGCTACCCCCCTCCTTTCATCCACGTTCCCCCTTCCAATGTCCCCATCTCCACCCATGCTCGCAATCTTGGTCTCTATATTGACTCTACCCTCTCCTTCTCCAACCACATCTCTCTCACCTCTCGTGCCTGTCGGCACCATCTCTTCAACATGTGAAAGATCTGCTCCTCCCTCACCTTCCATGCTTCTAAACTCTTAATCTCTTCCCTCATCTTCTCCAACCTCTTCTACTACTCTTCTCTCCTCTTTGGACTGTCTGTCTCTTATCTGGCCCTCCTAAAATCCATTTACCACCCCTCTATCCATACTCTCTGTCTCCTCGGTTCTCGCAATTCTATTTCCACCTCACTCTCTCAGCTTGGCTGGCTTCCCTTTCTCTCCCAACTTAAATTTCAATTCCTCTGTCTGCTTTTCAAATCTCTCCATGACCTTGCCCCCCCTACCTCTCTTCTCTCCTCTCATTTTACACTCCCTCCTGCTCTCTCTGCTCGGCTGACCTCTTCTTACTCACTGTACCCCACCCCATGTGCCTCCTCACGCTTCTGTTCCTTTCAGCTCTTGGCCCCCCTACATTGGAACTCCTTACCTCTTTCTATCCACTCCATCCCCACCTACTCATCCTTCCGCACCTCCTTGAAAGCCCTTCTTCTCCACTCCCCCTGACTTTCTTTCCTTAACTTCTCTCCTCTCCAGCTCCCCTGTTCCCTTCCTATCCCCTTTACCCTCTCTTCCCCTTCCTCTCGCACCCACTTGATCTCAAATCAGTTATTTGCAACCATCCTTCCCTACCTCCTCTCCCTTTCCCTTCTCCCTTCCCTCTCCCCCTCCACCTAAGTAAATTGTTCAACATATTGTCTCACTGGTTTGTTTCATGATTGTAAATATGTTTCTTTGGATTAAAGCACTATATAAACCCAATAAACATAAACATAAGCATTTATTTATTAAGCTATGATGTGGGGTCTTTGAACTACAGCCCAATGAGGACAAGATCTGTGGACACGCTTAGGATACTTTTATACATTTATTGTATTAAATGCTACACTGTAAGCACTGGCAAGTGTTCCCTGTGTTACACTGCTCACTCAGTCCAGAGAAAGTTTTTTGAATTCATTTTAATGTAATCACCTTCAGGTTTAAGTATAATGAAAAATGAGGATGTAACTCGCACTATTAAACTGCAATATCCTGTCTTTCAATGAACAATAAGTTGTCAAATTCTGTGCCCTATGCGCAGAAATGTTCTGCTTTCTATATGCCATAAAATCTCTCTAGCATTTAAGAAGCATTGTTGCAGTTGACACAGATTACTAGGATTTTTCTATTTGGAATCAGTGCTCCCTAGTGGAAATGAGCTCCTAATGCAATAATTCTAGGGGACATATATGATTACATTTGGGGAGTTTTCATACTCACTTGGAAGTATTTCTTTTGAAGCACAAAGTCAGAATGGGCCCCATTGAGTTTTCAGAAGTACTACCAGTCAGGCTCTCCTCCTTCCTGGAAAGCAAGTCTGCCTCATGCTTAGTTAGTTCCAATTCCTTCATGGATACGTTTTTGTCATCTCCAGATAACATTCAGCACTCATTGAATAGGAACAGATCCTGCTCTTTCCTGCAGCTTTTAATACCAGAGTGTGAATCCCCTTCCTATCCGTTCCTGCTTTTTAAGAAGTGCAATATTCTGATGCTTATAACAGGATTATGTAACCGTTTTTGATTGGTCAGGTTTATCCAATAGCTTTCCCAACAGTTGGACACTCTGAGATAATACACACACCCAATCTCCTTCGGATAGTCATATTTCTGAATATGAAAAAGAGGGGGCCAGTTTGCTCTGTGTATTTTGAATTCTAAATACGTTTTTTCATTTATATCTTAACACAGTAATATGACTATTACTATGCATATTCATATAGCACTTTTGGGAGAGGCATCAAAGTGCAGTACCAGGTAAAATAAAAGTTGGGACAAATAGGCTGTCAGATTAACGGCATTGTTTTTAGTTTCTTTCTGAAAATTATAAGATCATTCATGCATCGCAGATCCAGAGGTAGGAAGTTCCAGAGTTTAGCTGCAAGAATGTGACAAGATCTGCCCTTGAACCTCGACCACCTAAAACGCTTTTCAGACAGAAGGAATGCATGGGATGATTGTAGGTTGCAATGGGGTTCTGGATAGCTTTAGGAACCCGAGTTAAGTATTTAAACCTATTCATTGTGGGCAGCCAGCCAGTGGAACTTTTCAGCAAAGGAGATATGTGCATATTTTGTGGGAGACTGACTAATGTACGGGCAACAGTTCTTTGAATCACTTGCATTTTGTTTAAGGCATATTTGGATGCAACTGTTGTGCCCCGCCAGGCACCTTGTGCAGTTCAGGTGCGCTGCACCATGTTACAGGCACTGTATGCTTCCCTTCCCAACTTGGCGGTGCTGTTCTTGCCAATGCAAAGATTGCTGTAGAATGCAGTCCGATGTCGGCGCCTCACAACTTGCAGCAGGGTTCGTAAGGTAATTAATCATTTTCCAAGTGCTCCTGGAGTTGGATTGAAGCAATTTCATCAAAACCTTTTAGGATAGTAGGTCAGTTGGATATAGGCCTGTAATTGCCAGTGGCTAAGGGATATAGGGATTTATTCTTCATAAGGTGTGCGACCCATGATTATTATAAATCTTTTTGAAAGGTCCTTCTGTCAGTGGCCTGTTGATAAAGTGCACAATGAATGGTGTAACAGTGGGTTTCCACAGTTTGAAAATGTTAGAAGTGTATGGATTGGAAGTACTCAGCCCTGGGAAATCAGCGGAGTCAAGGCAGTGGGTGGATCCCACCCCACAAATGGAAGCCGAATAATGCCGTGGGTACTTGTGTGACTGCCTGAAGGGTCCAAACCAGAAGTTTTTCCGAGCCCCCTGAGCCAAGTTCTATCGCCTGGAGTCCTTGCTGCCTCTCCCCCATAGTCCTGAGCAGCGCGGCTGAGGGGTCCATCGATGCTGGGCGGACCATTGATGCCGCGGACTGCCCTAGAAGCCAAGTGTACCACAGCAGACTGCGGAAAGCGCCCACCTCGAGGGAAGAGGAAGCGAAGACCACGGAAATCCTCCGGAGCACGGGGGAACGGCCCAGGCACTGAGTCGAGGACACCGGGGGAGCGCCGAGGAGCGGCCCGGGTCCCGTGGCCCGGAAAACCATAAGAGCACTTCGGGAGCACTGAGGGGAATCCTGACCCCGGCAGACATCCAGCGCCTGCTCCCTCTGCGTGCGTGGGCCTCGCGAGCCAGGGGTGCAACACCTCCTCCCGACTCGCGGCCACGCGAGTCAAGCAGTTAGGGGGCCAGAGCCAAGAGCAGACAAAAACACCACCACTGCCCTCCCCGAGTTCAGGCGAACCCCCGGAGACCCTTATGGCACAGAGGAGCAACACCGAGCCGTTGCGAGAGCGCTCCCCCGCCGCTGCATAGGGTGAGAGGGGGCACCTGGAGCAGTTGGTGCGGGCCCCCCCGCCCCAGGAGGAGCCGGCGCACTTGAGCTCACCACCTACCCATAGGTGGAGCCTGACACTCACGGAGGCCACCACTCAAATCCTCACCAGGGGTTCCCCAGCCTGGGCCATCATGGGAGTGCGCCCCTACACAACAGGCTGGGGGGCACACACGGACCCACGCTGCAGGTGAGGGGCCCGACAGGCCAAGATCTTCAAAACCAACTCCTTTGAGCTGCGCCCCGGGGGAGTGCCGCTCAGATAGAGGACCTGCCCTGAGGAGCATCGCAGAGGGCATTTTCTCCCACCCTGCGCTGATCCCATAGACCACTACCTAAGGGTCTCTCCATTTCCGGGTGGGCAAACCCATCTGCCCATTGTCACTTTGGACCCCGATTGACCCCGCCTAAGGACCCAAAGACTGCCGCCTCAGGGGTACAGGCCTGCCTCAACCAGACCTGGCTCACTCCTGGAGCCAGTACCCATACACTGCATCCCCCCCCACGGGCTCCACTGCAACTCTGCTGAAAACCGTGGGCCTAGGCACCGGGTCCTCGCTGCTGCAGGTCGTATAGGGGGAAGTTGCTACGTCTGTCCTGAGCGAGAACCCCAGCTGGAAGGAGGCCCTCTCAAAGTACCAATTTCGCGCTGACGAGGGTGAAATGGCTACCGGAGGTCCATCCACACCACCCCCGACCTGGGTGCCATCCAAAACAATATCCAGATGATCCTAGAGGAAATTTGCGGGATACAAATCGATATGGGCGCCAAGCTTGCAGACCTTACAAAAAAAGTCATCACCCTGGAGGACCGCATGGAGGGAGTTGAAAACAACCAGCTCTCCACGATGTTAGGAAAGATTTCGTAATTGTAGGTAATTTTCCTTCCATGTGGCAACCCCTAAACTTTTTGCTGTTGTTTTTCACCTTGTTTTTGACTTTGCCAGAGAAGTGCAGCCTTCTGCTGCACTCCTCTGGGCTTTCGCTCCTTTTCTTATGGGGAAACTGACATGCCCTTAAGACAGTCAGTACCGGGGAACGCTGTTTCTCGTAGTTTCTTTTATCATGTTGCGGCTTTCGTGCAACATGACACAAGAGGGCACTGTAAGCTAAGTTACAGCTCTCTTGGGTCTCTAGCCTTCTACAGGCCCTAGATACTCGTTTAGGATTGTATCTGATCGGGGCAAGTGATTCAGGGACGGGAATGGTGGCAGCGATCGTTTCTTTGTATTTTGAGCTCCTTTTGGCGTTCTAAGCGCGTTTTCCGCGCTTAACCCAAAATGGTGGCCTGGCTCCCAAAATGGCCAGACCACGAGGCTCCTTTGTCCTGTCCGCTGACCGTCTTGCTCCCTTCACCTTCCCCAGGTCGAGCCGACCCGGGGCCTTCCTTATTTGGGCATGTACTTTCCCGCGAAACACGGATGCTTTCACGGGCTTCTACATGTCTTTTGTGTGCCTCCAGGGTGTGGGCTGGGATGTCTGGTCCCAATACACATCCTGGGTGCCAGAGAGTCTAGGGTGGTGTGAATGCCTGGGACCACCGTGGTCCGTGATTGGTCCACGAATGGTGTGAGTGTTGATGAGCAGATCTCCCATTGGGTCCCCTCTGTTTTGGCGCGAAGGGAACCGTGGATAAGAGGGGGCTGGAAACACTACTACCATGTCGATCTCCTGAGTTCTCACGAACGAAGGAATACAGGAGCCAAGTATCCTGCAACCAAGAGGATGGACCGAGGAATCGCTGGTGACCCGCTTAAGGACTTCTCCTCTGCACTGCTGTCGCCTTGTGAAACCCTTTTCACCTTTGATCGAACCAGAAGGCCTGTACTGGTACTTCGACCCTTTGGAATAGCGGGAACAGCTATTCTCGGCATCTTCACCATCTCCTGCCAGTAAGCCTTCGGAAGCGTCTCTGGGCCATCCAGTTGACTGACCAGCTTACACGGGAGTCTTGCTCTGTAACCGCCGCCAGGTTGTGTTGTATTTCGAGTCCTGGTCACTCTCACACGCTTTGTACACTTGGCGTTCCCAAGTCTGAAGTGAGTAGTGTACATTTGGCTCAGATACACACGGCCGCTCCGTTGCCCTGCTGTGGTAACAAACTGTGCAGGTTTCTTCGATTGGGACGTCTTTTTACTCAACACGACGACGAGGCGTTCCCTGCTCTTCTGAACCTGCCAGCTGCTGAAACTGACACGGAGAAGCCTGGGTCTGCTTGCATCGGGGACCGGTGAGTAGCATAGCTAGGATCTGGTCGCCCTCCTGCAGGAGCCCATTGCTTTTCCCCGCTGTGTTAAACAGCACCCTTTTCCGTACTCGCACTCTGCTTCTGCCCACTGTGGAGGCTGCGCTTGAGTCGCGGAACTTGTTCTCCTTCATTTGTGCACTGAACTGAACTGCCTGATTTCCTTAGAAGAGACTCCCCTTTTGCCCGTTGGCACCAGCGTGTGCAGGTACTTTTGAGCACAAGGCTCCACTCTTCGCAGGGCTCGGACTTCCATCTAGTTAGGTGCCTCTGAAGGCGAACTGGGTCTAAGCATTATTTCGCACTGCCTGTCTTCCTTCCCTTTTAGGCGGACTACCCATTTCGTGCATATAACGCTTGCGACTGTCGTATTTGTATATATATTGTGTTGATATGGTATGTGTTGGTTTACTATTGTGATATTGTGATTTTCTCGCTACGGTCATTGTTTTAAAGGCCATGAAATAAATGTGTATATATTTTTTATATAACAACTGTTTGGAGTAGTTTGTAAGTGATCTTGCTTTGTGTGCTCATTGCGGGCTTTCAGTCACCCTCACCCCTCTTGAGACCTAGTCTTGACCGCCGCGATCGCTACCTTGATTGGTCTGGCTCGTCCAGAGGTTACCCTGTTCCAAGTAATTAGGTTGGCCTTCTGAACTTCTGCGCCACCAGGACAGAGTTCAGAAATCCGTCTTAACAAATTGGTGGCAGCGGTGGGACACGACTGAAGGTATCCAGTGTTGCGCACAAACTAAGGCATTTCAGGTTATTCCAACCAGGACACGTAGTGAATTGTTGTAGTATAACTTTAAAAAGGCCATAGTCCTATCTAACAGTATGGAAAGAAATACCTTGTTAACTTTAAATGCTTCCAAATCAGAAACATTGAAAAAGATGTGTGCGGAGAGAGGTGTTTCCTCTCAAGGCACGAAATTGGAAATGATCCAAAGAATCGTGGCGTGGCAAGAAGCGCAGCTTGATGCTATAACTTCTGAGGACAGTGCGGAAGGTGGTGGGGCTGCTCTCACTGGTAGAACCGACGGTTCTGCCGCTGCACTGATCCATCGCGACCACGAGGACAGGGAGGACGAGATGTCTAATGTTTCCTCTGCCAGTGCTGATGGGGAGGCTATGCTTGAATTCAAGAAGCAAGAGCTGCGGTTTAGGCAGCAGGAGCTTGAATTCAGCATAGCCAAACTAAAAATCGAACAGGCAGAAAAACAAAAAGACAGGGATCACCAGTTGGAACTGGCCAAGCTTCAGTTTGCAAATGGGTCCAAGGGTCCTGGACATGGGTCTGGGGCTTCCTCTCATCCACGGTTTCCGAAAGATCTGCTCAGTGTGTATGAAGAAAGGAATGACATTATGGACTGGCTGAATGCGTTTGAGTATGCATGCGAAGTTCAACAAGTTGACAATGCTGATAAGATTGCCTGGTTACTCAGCAGACTGCCCCATTCTGGCTGTAGTGCCATTATGGAAATGTCGAAGGCTGAGCGAGCTGATTTCGCAATGTTAAAGCAAACTCTCATTTTAAAGTTTGGGAAGACTCCGGCCCAATATTTGAAACTTTTCAGAGAGTATAAGAAAAAGGAAGGTGGTACTTGGGTATCTTATGTCGCTGAATCCTTGAAAAACGTAACTGGCTGGGTCGAAGGTTATAAGGTTTCTACCTTCGAAGGCATGATAAATCTTGTCATGCTGGAACACATTTTTGCTTCTTCTTCCCCGGAGCTTAAGCAGCATTTGGCCGATTCGAAGGAGATAGATCCTAAGAAGCTGGCCATTGCAGCAGACTTATGGGTGTCACATCGAGTGTCCCATAAGGACAAAACTCATCCTGGTAAGCAGGAGGAAGGGAAAAAGTCCAAAGATATGGAGGGTGGAGAATCTGATAAATCTTCTTCTCATAAGGGCCACAAAAAGAAAAATAAGAGTAAGACACAAGAGAACTCACAGGGTAGTGGAGGTCCGCCTCCGAAACAGAACTTTGGTTACAATAAGCCTCCCTATGTAAACAGACCCAATGGATCTTGTTTTGCTTGTGGAGCAACTGACCACGTGAAGGGGGATCCCCGGTGTAAGGTTAGACCTTTGGGGGTCCACTCCGCTAATCTGGCCTTCTCCTCCTACGAGGAAGAAGAGATTACAGGAGCATCCTTCTCCTCAGACTCATTTCCCAGCGGGATAGAGGCTGAGGTAGTTTTAGTTTCCCTGGGTTCCTGGGAGCCTAAAGTCGCAGAGGCTTATGCTAGGATTCCGGATAATACCAAGCACTACTTTAAAGACAGTGTGCTGATCAATGGAGTAGATACTCCAGCTCTTAGGGATAGTGGGTGCAGTCGCACTGTAGTGGATTCTACCTTGGTAGACTCAGAGGAAGTTGCCAGAGCTACTCTGATGCCCACTAAGTTGGCTGACGGCCCACTCCGTATGTTCCCAGTAATACCTGTAAATCTTACTTTAAATGGTACAGCAGTCAGGATTCCAGTGAGCATTCAGAGAAACGTCCTGGGAAAGGTCTTGTTAGGTAATGATCTCAGAGCTTTAGGGCTCGTAGGAGACACTGCCGAAAGACCCTACACACGGTCTCAAGCACGGGCAGCATTGGCCAAGACCAATACGCCGCCCCAGCCGAAGGGGAAACCCAAGGCGAAAGGAGTCGACAAGTCAAGACGAGGGAAAGAGAATATTCCCCCGAGCTCGCCTACCACTGCGGTGGAGGAAGTTGGTCAATCGCCCGGGCCTGACGAGGAGGTGGCGATGCCTGAAGTATTTGACCCCAACGATCATCCTGAACTAAAACACTTGTTAGTTGAAGGAGGTCCTGATAGGGACGAATTCAGTAAAGGCCAACGTGAGTGCCCATCTCTGGAAGGCCTAAGGAGACAGGCCTGCTCCCAGCTTGAGGGTGAACCTCCTGGGACGCATAGGATTTATTGGGAAGGTGGACTCCTGTATAGTGAGCCCACAGAGTCTACAGAAGGAGACCATAGGAGGTTGGTGGTTCCCCTTGCTTTTAGGCCCTTCCTCCTGCAGTTGGCGCATGAAGTTCCCCTTGCTGGTCACCTTGGTATGAAGAGGACCAAGCAAAGGTTATCCATGCACTTCTACTGGCCCAAGATGGGGGTGCAAGTAGAAAGTCACTGCAGGAGTTGTGCCTCCTGCCAGTTGTCTGGTAAGGTTGGCGCGACAATCCAAGCTCCGTTGGTACCGCTCCCAGTTGTGGGGGTACCATTTGAAAGGGTAGGGATCGACATCGTTGGTCCCCTTGACCCGCAAACATCCTCAGGCAATAGGTTTATCCTGGTGCTGGTCGACCATGCAACCAGATATCCTGAGGCCATCCCATTGAAAACTGTAACTGCCAAGTCAGTTGCAAAAGCTTTACTTGGCATATTTACTAGGGTTGGCTTCCCTAAAGAAGTTGTGTCGGATCGTGGGAGCAACTTTATGTCGAAGTATATGCAGGCTATGTGGAAAGAATGTGGGGTCACCTACAAGTTCTCTTCTGCATACCACCCCCAGACCAATGGTCTGGTGGAACGTTTCAACAGAACGTTAAAAAGCATGATTGGGGCTCTGGAGGAACCTCAGAGAAGAAAATGGGATCTTCTTTTACCATGCTTACTGTTTGCCTACCGAGAGGTACCACAGGAGGGTGTTGGCTTCAGCCCCTTCGAACTTCTGTTCGGTCATTCCGTACGGGGACCCTTAGCCATCGTCAAAGAGGGATGGGAGATGCCCACTCCCCCTGTTACTACCAACGTAGTTGATTATGTGCTAGGGCTCAGAAAACGGATGGTACTTCTGATGGGCTTGGCTAGTGATAAATTGAAGGCAGGACAAGCGCTGGTGAAACATTGGTATGACCAGAAAGCTTCCCTCATCAACTTTACACCTGGTCAGCAAGTCCTGATCATGAATCCCATAAGGCCTCGAGCTTTACAGGACAAATGGTCAGGCCCTTACACAGTGGTGGAGCCCCTGGGTGAGGTTAACTATTTAGTGGACCTTGGAAGGCCTGGACAGGCTCCAAAAGTGTTTCACGTGAATAGGCTGAAGGCTTTCGTCCCAAGAGTCGAAATCGCAGCACTGCTACTGGCTTCAGAGGTTGAGGAAGAGGAGTCTGAACCTCTCCCCGACCTGTTCCAAAGCGGTCCTTCAGATAGCTCCTTTGAGGGTGTCCGAGTGGCCCCTCACCTGACTTCTGATCAGCAGGCTGAGGTGAAAAGTTTGCTTAGGCAGTTTTCCCCCCTGTTTTCACAGTCGCCTGGTTTGACACCTTGGTGCAAACATAACATTGACACAGGAGACAGTGTACCTACCAAAAGTAGGGGATACAGGATGTCAGACAAAGTACGGTCTTATATTAAGACCGAGGTCAACAAGATGTTAGACCTTGGGGTGATTGAACCCTCTAGTAGTCCTTGGTCCAGCCCTGTGGTTTTGGTTCCAAAGGCAGGCACTTCTGAATTGAGGTTCTGCGTGGATTACAGGGCTCTGAATGCTGTCCCAAGACAGATACACACCCCTTGCCTCGAACAGATCAGCTGGTGGATACTTTGGGTGCTTCCAAGTACCTCAGCACATTTGACCTCACTGCTGGCTATTGGCAAATAGCTTTAGCAGAACATGCCAAGGAGAAGACAGCATTTTCTACTCCAGACGGCCTTTACCAATTCCGGGTAATGCCGTTCGGGTTGAAGAATGCACCTGACACTTTCCAGAGGCTTGTGAATCATGTGTTGAATGGGTTGGACGAGTTCTGTCTTGCATATCTGGACGATATAGCAGTTTTCAGTGCCACCTGGGAAGACCATGTAAAACACCTCGGGATTCTGCTCCAGGCTCTTCAGAAAGCACACTTGACCATAAAGGCTAGTAAATGCCAGATTGGACAAGGCTCAGTGGTTTACCTTGGACATGAAGTAGGTGGAGGGAGGATACAGCCTCTTCCCAGTAAAGTACAAGCAGTACAAGACTGGCCTACCCCCACTACGCAAACCCAAGTGAGAGCCTTCTTCACGGGGTATTACCGCAATTTTGTGGCAGACTATGGCACCATAGCTGCCCCTCTGACTGCCCTCACAACTCCGAAGAAACCCAAGAAGGTAACTTGGACCGACGAGTGTGAGAAGGCCTTCAATGGCTTAAAAGACTCCTTGTGCCAGGCCCCTGTCCTCAGGGCCCCTGATTATCAAAGACCTTTTATCGTGCAGACGGACGCCTCTGACACTGGGATAGGAGCTGTACTATCACAAGTAGATGAGAAGGGTAAGGAACACCCTATCGGTTTTATTAGTCGCCAGCTTAAGGACAGAGAGCTCAGATGGTCCACGGTAGAGAAAGAATGTTTCTCTGTTGTGTGGGCCCTAAGGAAGCTGAGGCCCTACCTCTATGGGACCCACTTCACTGTGCAAACTCACCATAAGCCGTTAAAGTGGCTAATGAACATGAAGGGGGAGAATCCAAAGTTGCTTAGGTGGTCCATAAGTCTACAAGGCCTCGACTTCACTATTGAGCATAGGCCAGGTGTCCAACATAGCAATGCTGATGGGTTGTCCAGAATGTTTAACCGACCTGAACAAGAGACTCATCCAGGGGTGGATTAGTTCCCCCTGTCCATAGTCTGGGAGGGGCGAGTGTTAGGAAAGATTTCGTAATTGTAGGTAATTTTCCTTCCATGTGGCAACCCCTAAACTTTTTGCTGTTGTTTTTCACCTTGTTCTTGACATTGCCAGAGAAGTGCAGCCTTCTGCTGCACTCCTCTGGGCTTTCGCTCCTTTTCTTATGGGGAAACTGACATGCCCTTAAGACAGTCACTACCGGGGAACGCTGTTTCTCGTAGTTTCTTGTATCATGTTGCGGCTTTCGTGCAACATGACACAAGAGGGCACTGTAAGCTAAGTTACAGCTCTCTTGGGTCTCTAGCCTTCTACAGGCCCTAGATACTCGTTTAGGATTGTATCTGATCGGTGCAAGTGATTCAGGGACGGGAATGGTGGCAGCGATCGTTTCTTTGTATTTTGAGCTCCTTTTGGCGTTCTAAGCGCGTTTTCCGCGCTTAACCCAAAATGGTGGCCTGGCTCCCAAAATGGCCAGACCACGAGGCTCCTTTGTCCTGTCCGCTGACCGTCTTGCTCCCTTCACCTTCCCCAGGTCGAGCCAACCCGGGGCCTTCCTTATTTGGGCATGTACTTTCCCGCGAAACACGGATGCTTTCGCGGGCTTCTACATGTCTTTTGTGTGCCTCCAGGGTGTGGGCTGGGATGTCTGGTCCCAATACACATCCTGGGTGCCAGAGAGTCTAGGGTGGTGTGAATGCCTGGGATCACCGTGGTCCGTGATTGGTCCACGAATGGTGTGAGTGTTGATGAGCGGATCTCCCTTTGGGTCCCCTCTGTTTTGGCGTGAAGGGAACCGTGGATAAGAGGGGGCTGGAAACACCACTACCATGTCGATCTCCTGAGTTCTCACGAACAAAGGAATACAGGAGCCAAGTATCCTGCAACCAAGAGGCTGGACCGAGGAATCGCTGGTGACCCGCTGAAGGACTTCACCTCTGCACTGCTGTCGCCTTGTGAAACCCTTTTCACCTTTGATCAAACCAGAAGGCCTGTACTGGTACTTCGACCCTTTGGAATAGCGGGAACAGCTATTCTCGGCATCTTCACCATCTCCTGCCAGTAAGCCTTCGGAAGCGTCTCTGGGCCATCCAGTTGACTGACCAGCTTACACGGGAGTCTTGCTCTGTAACCGCCGCCAGGTTGTGTTGTATTTCGAGTCCTGGTCACTCTCACACGCTTTGTACACTTGGCGTTCCCAAGTCTGAAGTGAGTAGTGTACATTTGGCTCAGATACACACGGCCGCTCCGTTGCCCTGCTGTGGTAACAAACTGTGCAGGTTTCTTCGATTGGGACGTCTTTTTACACAACAAGACGACGAGGCGTTCCCTGCTCTTCTGAACCTGCCAGCTGCTGAAACTGACGCAGAGAAGCCTGGGTCTGCTTGCATCGGGGACCGGTGAGTAGCATAGCTAGGATCTGGTCGCCCTCCTGCAGGAGCCCATTGCTTTTCCCCGCTGTGTTAAACAGCACCCTTTTCCGTACTTGCGCTCTGCTTCTGCCCACTGTGGAGGCTGCGCTTGAGTCGCGGAACTTGTTCTCCTTCATTTGTGCACTGAACTGAAATGCCTGATTTCCTTAGAAGAGACTCCCCTTTTGCCCGTTGGCACCAGCGTGTGCAGGTACTTTTGAGCACAAGGCTCCACTCTTCGCAGGGCTCGGACTTCCATCTAGTTAGGTGCCTCTGAAGGTGAACTGGGTCTAAGCATTATTTCGCACTGCCTGTCTTCCTTCCCTTTTAGGCGGACTACCCATTTCGTACATATAACGCTTGCGACTGTCGTATTTGTATATATATTGTGTTGATATGGTATGTGTTGGTTTACTATTGTGATATTGTGATTTTCTCGCTACGGTCATTGTTTTAAAGGCCTTGAAATAAATGTGTATATATTTTTTATATAACAACTGTTTGGAGTAGTTTGTAAGTGATCTTGCTTTGTGTGCTCATTGCGGGCTTTCAGTCACCCTCACCCCTCTTGAGACCTAGTCTTGACCGCCGCGATCTCTACCTTGATTGGTCTGGCTCATCCAGAGGTTACCCTGTTCCAAGTAATTAGGTTGGCCTTCTGAACTTCTGCGCCACCAGGACAGAGTTCAGAAATCCGTCTTAACACACGGCGCTCCTGGAAACTCAAATGGAGGCTTGGTTCCAAGAGGTGCAACGTCGCGAGGAGGAACTACGGTTCAAGGTGGATGACATGGAAAACAGGGAGTGGAGAAATAATCTGCGCATTTTTGGCCTGGTACAATCCGAGGGCGAAAACACACAAGGCCTAGAGGGCAAGGTGCATGACATAATACGGATTGTCCAGGGGCCGAGGCCGGTTAGGAGATCAAATTAGACAGATTCCATCGCGCTGGAGCGGGGGGCAAGGTCCCTCGCTCAGTGTTGGCTCGGCTGCATTACTACAAGGGCAAAGCCAAGATCTTGGAAAAAGCTAGGAGTCTCGGAAACATACAATATGGAGACTCCAAGGTGGCTATCTTTCAGGACCTTTCAGCCTCACCTTGCTGATGAGGAAAAAGTGTGGTAATCTCACCAGATGGCTCCAGGGAAAGAGGTCAGACACCGCTGGAGCCACCCCTTTTATATGGCTTTTGAATGGATGGGGGAGAGACACCACCTGGTGTCTGAGGAGGACATTCAATGGGTCACGGAGGACCTGGTGAGCGACCGGGCGGCTACTCAGGCGGCCCAGAAGGAGACGCTTGGTACCCACCATGGGGTCCTAGCAGACTGGAGAATCTCAGTGGTAAAGCAAATGTGAAGGGAGCCTGCAAATTTCAAAAAATTAGACACCTGTCAACGGCCTCTGAGGGACACCTGAAGTGACCGTGATACTACTTCTTAAGAAACGGGCGAGGTCCTTTTCTTGATGACGGTACTAAGTGGGGGCACCTACGGTATTGAGGGCCGGGGCCCCGAGGCATTATGGCCACACGCCACGTTGGTGCCATGTTCGGCTCCCAAGGTTACGGGCCAGTTGTTGTTTCTTGAATGGTAACCAAATTGTTGATGGACCCACGCCCAGGGTCCAAGTTTAATAATATGGGCGGAGGGAAGGGTTCACAGATGAAAGATCCTGCTTTGGACACCCATGCCGAGGATAGAACGGGATCACCCCACACATGATGCTAGAGATGGGAACCCCGAGCATTTGAACTACCCGGGGCTGGGGTAGAGTCCTTGGTGGTTCGTTGACTAACCCCAACGAGTGTTGGGGGATGTAGACCAATGCCTTAAAATGGGAAAAAAGGGGAGGAGGGAATGAGGGTCGGGGAGGGGATGGAATAGGGCGGGAGGGTGGGGGAAGACCAATGAATGGGGTAGAGGGGAGACACCTAGGGGGGACAAGGGGAGGGGGGTTAGCCAGATCGAGCCAGGGTTCCGGGCTTCACAACAGGCCTTATATCAGAAACAAATGAAGCGGCAGAAAGAAAACGATACCAAGGACGACAATGGATGAAGGTAGGATAGGCACACTCAATGTCAAGGGCTTAAACTTCCAAAACAAAAGATCATTGACTAGCAACATGTTCCGCAAACAACAGCTAATGGTACTCTTCCTACAGGAAACCCACTATAAACAGGAGAAAGAGTCGCCCATTAAAGGAAAGGAAATCGGGTGCAATTTCTGGGCATCCCATAGAAGCTCAAAGAAGGAAGGGGTGGGCATTGTTCTGAATAAGACATTCCACCTCACAAACATAGAAACCAAGAGGGGCTTTTTGGGGGCGATTCCTGGGGATCAAGGGTACCTGTGAGGGCGAACGCATCACTCTGGCCACCCTATACGCGCCCAATTCAGGCCAAATACGGTTTCTGACCCAGATCTTCGGGGTAATGGACGAATGGGCAGAGGGGGCCATGATATTAGGCGGTGACTTCAACCTCATAATGGACCCCAAACTGGATTGGTGGACGGCGAGAAGAGTGGGGTCAAGAGGTGTCACAAAAGATACCCTAGCACTACAGACCCTTCTAAAGGAACACTATTGAGTAGACGTATGGCACACCGCGTGGACGGGCCCAGGGGGATACACTTTTTTCTCTCCCCCACACTACACTTACACGAGAATTGACCTGCTCTTAACCTCAGAGGAGGGGGGAGGGGTGGCTACGCTCCCCAAGGTGGAAGCAATAACATGGTCTGACCACGAACTGCTGGTGGCAAACTGGACCCTGCCCCTGTCCCCGAGATCCTCACGCTGGTGCTGTAATGACACACTCTTGAGAGACCCAGTATTCAGAGACTTCCTAAGGAACGAGATGGTATCCTACTTTGAGACAGACGACAATGGGGAATCCAACATGGTGACGGTGTGGGAAGCGGCAAAGGCCACCTTCCGGGGTCTACTTATAGCTAAGGGCTCCAGGTACAAGCGGGAGAGAGGGCTCATTGAAAACAAGATATGAGTAGAGTTAAAGGCTCTACGTGCAAGGCTCAATCTCAGTGGGGAAGATAGGGAAACCCTCCTGGCAGAGATGGAAGAGAAGAGACAGGCACTGCATACAGTCCTCATAGGGGAGGTGGTTAAGAAATTGAGATACACGTTGCAAAGATACTATGAAAGGGGGGACAGAGTGGGGACTCTACTTGCGCACAGAGCCAGGAGATGTAGAATGGAGAGGAGGGTGGGACCCGTTAGGGATAGAGGGCGTAACGTGCGCAACAAGAAGGAAGAAATAGTAGACTGCTTCGCTGACTTTTATAGGGAACTCTATACAAAGCAGGGGGGGAATCAGTGGAGGAGATCTGGACATACTTAGCGGAATACCCACTACCCCGGCTAACTGAGCTGGAATTACAGGAGTTGGAGGGGGATATAACAGTGGACGAGGTTGAGGCCGCCATTAAGAGGTTAAAAGCAGGAAAGGCCCCGGGGGTAGATGGGTACACAGCAGATTTTCACAAACAATGCCAACCCATCCTAGTGGAGCCCTAGCCAAACTGTTCAACCAAATTAGAAATCAAGACACAAACCCAGCCACCTTTCTGCAGGCCCTCAGCACTGTAATACCCAAACCGGGTAGAGACCTGGCAGACTGCGGATCATACAGGCCCATTTCCCTCCTGAACCTCGAAGATTTTTGCCAGAATCTTACCAACCCGATTAGAGAGAGGCCTACCCCGCCTGGTCCATCCAGATCAGGCGGGATTCATCCTCAACAGGCAAGGCTCCGACAGCATGTGCAAAACCCTCCACGTACTAAATTCAAGGATGGTCCGAGATGAAGGGGCTCTCCTGCTGGCACTTGTCGCAGAGAAGGCCTTCTACAGGGTTAGTTGGGGATTCATGGGGGAGGTCTTCTCTGCGGTAGGGATGGGACAGAGATGGTTGGGATGGATGTCAGCATTATACTCCTCCCCTTCGGCCAAGGTGGCTGTGAATGGGACAGAATCTAAGGCTTTTCCACTAGGGAGAGGAACGAGACAAGGCTGCCCACTATCCCCCCCTAATATATGCCTTGGTCATGGAGCCCTGGGCGATCTCCATCCGAAATGACGAAGAAATCAACTGAGTACGGATAGGTGACTCCCACTGTAAAATTAGCTTATTTGCCGATGACGCGCTCCTCTGTATCACTAGACCTTCACAAACGGTTCCCCACGTGCTGCGGGGCTTAGCACGCTACGGAGACCTCTCGGGATTCAAGGTTAATCTGGGTAAATTGGTGGAATTCATAGGGGGGCATTTATCGGAAACTGAGACAGAATACGTGGAAGAGCTTCCCTTCCGAATTCAGAGGGATGGGTTCTGATACTTGGGAGTCCAGGTCACAGCCAATCCTGTGGACCTCTTCCCCAACAATTTCACCCCACTTTGGATAGAAGTCAAGAGAGATGTAGAGAGATGGGCGGGCTCGGGGTTCTCGTGGATGGCACGTCTCAACCTGATTAAAATGGTGGTCCTCCCTAAATTCCTATTCCTCTTTCAGATGCTCCCCGTCCAGGTGCCCAAGACCTTCCTAACGGCAATAAAACGTACCCTTCTTAGATTCCTCTAGGCGGGCCAAAAGCATGGAATCTCATATGATGTTCTAACGAGGCCCAAAGAAGACAGATGGGTGGGGTTCCCAGACCTTGAAACATACTACAAGGCAGCCCAGTTGAGGATTCTCACAGATCACTTCAACCCTGGGACAGAAAAACAGTGGGTGGCAATGGACAACAGGGTACTTGCTCCGGTCCTGCTGGATGAATGGTTGTGGGTCCCAAGATCACATGTCCCAAGATGGGTCCTACACCACCCGGTGCTGGGGGTTTTATGGTCGATCTGGAGGGAAGGAGGCTACTATAGATGGCTCACTACCTGGCCCTCCCCGCTGAGCTGCATTTGGGCCCCCCGTTCATAGATAAGGTGGCCGAACCAGCCTCTTTCCAACAGTGGTATGAGGCAGGTCTCACCAGGGAAGGCCACCTGTGGGTGGAGGGATCCTTCATGCCCCTATTAGACCTGGAGGAGACCCTGGGGTTGGGCAAGCTATCACCGTTCCGCTACCTCCAGCTCAAAGGAGTCCCCACTGAAGCTTCATGGGGCGACACTCTCAGGAGAGACCTAACAGATTTTGAGAAAATGCTCATCTCCACCCGGGGCTCCAGGGGGGGTCATATCTCGCCTCTATAAACTCCTTTTGTTCTCGGCCCCTGGGGAACCTCCACCAGCCTGGACACAATGGGAAAGGGACCTGGGATGGGCAATCGATGACAAGCGGTGGTCTAAAATGTGCATCCGAGCCCACCGTTCAACAACCTCGCTTTAAAACCGACACCAAGCCCTAAAGGTATTACATAGGTGGCACTATCCCCCCCAGAGGATCACCAGAATGAGAGCGGGATACGACCCGCACTATTGGAAATGCCGTAAAACAAAAGGTGACTACATACACATGTGGTGGACATGCCCCAGGGTACAGACATACTGGGGAGAGGTCCTATCCTGGATTAAAGGGGTCAACGGAGTGTGCAGGCCCCAGTGCCCTTGGCTGCTCCTCTTTGGGATTGATGTAGGTGACGACCACGAGGAAACCCAGGGCCACATGCTACAGGTCATGCTGGTGGCAGCTTGGTGTTGCCTAGCCCAAAAGTGGAAGAGCCCACATATGCCGGGGGAGAGGGATTGGATCTCCAAGGTCCGGGACATTTATGACAAGGAGTTTTTGACACACGTCCTTGATGAATCTAGGCCTAATATTGAAGAACTCTGGATCCCCTTTTTTGAGAAGTATGAGCGCCCTTCCTGAAATGATAAAAGCACACCTGGGGACCTAGCCAGACACCAATGAACACCCGGGATGACGCACCAAAGATATGAGATACTAGAAAGATAACCATTCCTGAGGGGCTGCAACAAGCCGAGCCTAAGACATTTGTGCACAAGAATTTTGACAGACTGTACCTAGGAATGTTTTCTATGAGCCTTGTGGATAAACCAGATACCAGTGCTCGATCTACGGCTGAGGATGAGGGTGGGGTGGGGGATAAGGGTTATTGTTAAAATGTTCTTGAGGTGAATATTGATGAATCAGAATGCATGATGTAATAACCAAAAAATGCCAATAAAAATGTGATTTTCAAAAATGAAGTGCATGGATCACCTGTACAGGTAGGTTCATGTAGGTAATAATCACTAACACATGTGCGGGTGTAACAGGGATACCGTTGAGCATAGGGATAGTACCCTTATCTGTGCTTTAATGAAGGAAAGTTAATCCCGCTTAGGGGTGTTAACACTGAGCTTCTTGGCTACAGCGTTTTGAATTTGATCTATTTTGGGATGAAATGCAGCAGCTAGAGCCTTGCACCATTCAGCGGTGCCGGCAGTCAGTTTGCTTAATCCTGGGGATTTCAAAGGTGCTGTAATAATTGAAATAACTTCTTAGATGTAATAACAGCACTGTCAGTTTGGTCTCCGTAAAATGTAATCTTGGCCTCGATGATGACTTTTGTTACATTCCTCTCATTGTTTTTAGAGACAAGTTATTTGCTGGTGAGGGATCCTTCTATCAGTCCTGATCTAGAACACTAATGGCAATTCTAGTGGATTTAAGGTGCGGATTATACCATTTCTTATTCATGTAGTAAGTTCTAATGGTTTTCTTTATGAGTGGTGCTTTCATGTCTATCATGATGTAAATATTAGAGAAGTAATTTCTCAGTAATTGGTCTAATGGTTGTACAAGATAACGTGTGTATCAATGCAGTCTTGCCTGGAGACAGCCAGATTATCTGTGGCTAAGAGCCGGCATTCCAAAAATGGATTTCCCGCATGGGCTGGTCGATTGGGGATTTGTCAAGGGCTAAACTTAAACAGATAATTAATGATTAGTCCAACTAAAGAGGTTTGGGGGCGTATGAACTGTTGGTACATTTCTTATGACTACCCAGTTCAGTGTACGACCCTGCCTGTGCATGGCACCCGAAAATATTTGAGCAAAGTCAAAACAGTCTAGAACAGACTACAGATTTGTAGCTTTTGTATCATGCAGATCATTGAATCCAAGATTGAAATCTCCCATGATTATTATCCGTGCATCAGTGATTTTGCCACCCATTTGCTATAGGACTCATTTTGTCCATCAGTGGTTTTATAGACAGAATGAGCACTAGTGAATGGGAGGTAACATCTAAAAGTAATAAGAGGGGCTTTTATAAAATTATGCAGTGCTGGGGGTGGTGAGGTTGTGTTTACCATGTACATTTGAACACAGATGAGTTCACAACCAGAAATCCTCAGACAATTAATTGGCTGAATTTTCAGGCAGGATTTATAAATGAGGGTGAACCTGCCTCCTCTGGACTCAAGTCTATTTTCATGCAGAATGGTGAACCCATTCTGATTGCCATGCCAATGGCAAGGACTGAATGGCCCATTAGCTACGTCTCAGTGACTGCAAATAGATTGCAGTCAGAAGTGAAGATAACATCAGTGATGCACATCATAGGTTATATATTCAGTTATGTGACTTATTAAAGCAGTGTTCTGGAGAGATGTTCATTTTTGAGGTTGCTGCCAGCATACAATGTTTTCTTAAAGTGTGATAATGCTTGTGTGCTTTGTTTATCTCGTCCAAGGCCCCTGAGTGGTTCTTTGAAAATTCTGATGAATGGTGCTTTTTATGTGATCTGCAGGCTTAGCGGAGTAAGTTAGCCACATTAACGTAGGTTTGGGTATTGGCTGGTGCAGTTCCAGGTGCATGTCATAGGCATTGGGTAGAGGGGATGTGTTAACTGGAGGGGATAATGTGTTGGCCCTTTTAGTCTGAAATAATGTAGATAAGTAGGAGCGCGTTTTGAGATTACCAGTGGCGCTCTTAATTGTTTTTGTGATGTTGTTGCTTTTATAAACTGCCTCCACATCCTGATTAGCCAATTGAGTGCATTTATTTAAGACCATGTGAACCCTAGAGGTACTCATCCTAGAAGGGCAAACTAAGAATAAATGAAGAGAACAAGTAAGATGTTGGCTGAGGAAATAAGGGGTGTTTGCTGCGCAATTACCTTACCATGGTGCAGGTGGCAGATTTGGAAGAATTCATTGTGAACTGCTTAGCAACAGGAAGAGGTAGCACACATCTACACAGGCAATGTGGACGACATGGTCAGCCAAGATTAAAGACCAGGGAAGCCTGGGAAATGTGTTGTAGCCAGTTTTAAGAAATCATAGGGGCTTACAATTTTTAAAAGTGCAAGTGCAAGCAATAAAGAAAACTAGGAAGGGGCACAGGATGATAGGATATAAAGAGGTTATAGCTCTGTTTAAAACATTATTTAAAAATGTTTAAAAGCAAGAACCCCTTAGTTTCAGGAAATAAATAAAGTGCAGCAAACAATCATATGATACATTCATAATACATGGATTCCGGTAAGCACTTTGCCTAGACACACATCTGGACATATGGGATTAATGTGTGCGATAATTATTTATAAAGTTATTAATATTTATCATTTTAGTAAACTGTAATCAATGGAGGAAACTCAAATGTAGAATGCTTAAAAAGATTATAATTTCACTGTGGCAACACAATTACCCCAATGTTTTTCAATCCATGGTTGCAAAATTATATTCCAAATTACTATCTGTATCGAGAATATAATATTTTAATCATGCGCTGCATTTAACCTGTGGACAGGATTTCGGGCTTCAGCAAAATTACTTGTGTAGACAAACCGAGGTAATTGCTCCAGGCAATGATTGATTTAAATGAAATGATAGGCCTTATTTGGCTTAATTGCAATGCAGAGGTCAGAGGTCACATGGTAAGTGCAAAAATACTTTGAATCTATGCTACATAAAAGAATAGGCACTTACCAGCAGATGTCAATTTCCACACACTGCAAATTTCAAGTTATTAGTATATAACTTATTTTTTTAAGAATCCCCTTGAAAGATGCTCCCAAAGGTAGGGGCTAGTTGAAACCCAGGTCAACTTGAAGTCACCATAATAGAGAGCTGAGATTAATGAAAGTGCTATTCAAACCAATAAAAAAGAATAACTGGGCCTGATTATAAGTTTGGCGGTAGCCTTGCAGGTAAAACCGGCAGGCTGCCACCAAACTTGCGAATTATTCCGGCACCTGCAAATGGGCAATTTCTGGGTCCTTACGGCCCTGCCGGACTCGGTAATTGCCAATTTGCGGGTGCTGGAATGAAATGCTCCCCATTCCCATTGAGCCCCACCGAATGGTGCCGGTGCATACGACATGCTCTCCTTGCAGGTTCCGGTACGCACCGCAGGCCAGTCCTGGCAGGCAGGAAGGCACCGGCGAGCAGAACTCGTAGTTTGCCGGTCCGGTAACAACGCTACCGGCGAGCTTACTGGTACCGTTGTTACCGGATCAGCAAACTTATAATGAGTCACACTGTTTTTCAAAATATTTACACTATAAGATTTCATGTAAAATGCACAATGTATTTATAAAGTTGGTACAATAATCTGACAGTAGTTTGTAAAAGAAGAAAAGTGTTACATCAGGATAACTTTGAATAAAACGTTGGTTCATTTTTTGTATTGGAGGGAAAATACATTAATATAATACTTGACAACATCCTATCACGTAGCTTTTGTACTTTTAAAATGAATCTCTCTGTAGCAAGGGTTGCATCCTCTTCCAAGCTAGATCATATTTTCGACCTGCTCGGGTCACTTTACCCTTTTAAAGAGGGAGCTCCATGTTAAACTGGCCCTTTCGGTATCTACTGTTTTCAATTTACATTCGTTTAAACCCAGTCTTTTGGAGAAATGTACTCAAGGGACAATATGGTTCCTGTGATGGTTTATTTTGTGATAAATCCACCCCATGTAAAGGGATTTGTCTCTTTGGTGCGCAAGTGACTACCTGCTTCTCAAAGGTGCACCCGATTGGTAACAATGAAAGAAATATTACTCATGTGAAGCAAATAACTATTCCTGCACCTCTCACTTTGAATTCAGGCAAACTTCATGTGCCTTTGTAATTCTCCTACAACACAAGGCGCAACTGTTGGCTTTGTTGATGCATGTTTTCTACTACAGATATGTTGTTCCAGTAAATAGCAGACAACCAGCACATTGCGTCTGGACACTTAAAACACCAAAGTATGTCAGTTACCCTCTTAGTTTTCTAACCTAATCTGCTCCGACCCAATGCTCTCCAATTTTTCCAACTTCTGGCACCTTTTCCCGAAACTTGAAGACCAGCAAGAACCAAAAGAGGCAAAACAGTTTTTTGCCGTCATTGCGCAATATTTTTTACTATGCCCCTGTATATAGCAAAGGGTAGACATGTGACCACATGTCAGACGACGTGCACCTGTTTTTCAAACTATGGGCTTTGATGTAGCAAATCAATGCATTCTGGAAGCAGTAGTCTGGATTTCAATTGGATTAATGTACAAGAAAATGATTTCCAGAGAAACCTCCGTTTTGGAGAATGTTGCGCCTACCACAGAGCCACTCATTTGATCACCCGAAAGAAGCATACAGAATGACGTTGTCCTAACCACCTGCTAGCAGATAGATATTAATGCTAATGTATCGTTTCCTCGTCTAATATGCCTTAGTTTGGCTCATTACGATTGCCTTCTCCCCTACTAACAACCTCCCCGTCACAACCCTCTCCTCCTCATTGCAGTCTCTGGTCCCTTTCAGCACCAAAAACAAAATGCCTTTTCACCCCTCCCTCGGCCATTCAATTTGGCAGACTAGTGTCTCCGGGTTGTCATTTTTTTGTCTAAGATGTTTCACAGAGACATGCTACATTTCTGCGAGGTGTGAAGCGTCTGAAAACGTTGGGCATAGCAGTTAAGCTTTGCCTGGCTAATGGGGGATTAGAATGACATGTGCAGAGCAGTCTTCTGTCACTGTCCTTCGCTGCTTCGCCTGTTCAGGATTGTCAACATTAAAGCGCGCTCTCGCCTCTCCCCGGTGAAAGCTCTGATAGGCTGTCCTGAAGTGCCCCCTTCTCGAGTGTGCCCCAGGCCGTCGCCTGCTCCTAGAAATGGCCCTGACTGAACCCTGCATTTGCATTCCCATTTGACAGATATAATTGTAGCCACATTCGGTGCGGACATCTCTACCTGTAACCTAATTCCCTGATGTTTCGCCTTTATGGCATCCGTATGTGAAATGTCTACTTGCGCTTTTAAGGGCATTCCCCTGAGTTTACACAACATTACCAAATTAAAAAATATATATTGACATGTGCATCTTACTGTGTTTGGTCACTGTACACATGTCATCTCATTTTCATTTTATGCTTCTTGGTTGCCCCTCCTTATTGCATTACCCTGCAGCAGCTGCAGCAGCCTTTGTGTGCAACGTCATTGGAAAAAGTCAGGAAGCTTGTTGAGGCAAGAAAGGGGATCGAATTATGTGTTAGGTCATGTTTGGCTGGACAGTGTAATGCTATCAGCACTCTTAATTCAGCATTCCTGCCAACAGTGGTATTTGCCACACCTTTATGCCTTGGGCCTCTTTAGTGGCCAAATTGCTTGCGTGCTTGCCTCACAATTCTAAAAATGCACCAGAACACTTACACCATTTCCTAATCAGCACAAGTTATTTATTTATTTATTTCATTTGTAAAGAGCACAAACAACCCTGAGGCATTGAGGTGCTGTTGCCGGTACAAATCAGGAAGCATACAAGTAAGAAGAAGCGCGAGCCACAGAAGGAGCAGGAGCTCCCTACAGCACTGCCGGAGCAGTGTCCCATCAGCTGCATCACCCATCCACTGCAAGGTAAGCCTGCAGGCTATCCGTTGTAGCAGCTGCAACGGCTGCCCGCAGCGCGGAAGAACGCAATGACTTTTATGTAGATAAATACATAAACAGTTTCCATCCAGGAAACGACGTGGGAAAGCATCCGCATTTCACTTCTGCCACTTTCACCCATTGGATTGCCCAGCGCACCATAAGGAACCACGAGGCTGACCACTTTCTAAGATGGCCGCCTCATTCACCTAAGTGTGTGTCCCTGCCTAATACCCCCATCTGCCACCATCCTGAGTTCGGATTAGCCTAGACTGCATATTTTTGCAACATTCACGCGCCGTCAGGCACACACCGTCCCACAGCACGAAGGCACAAGCACAAAGGCTTGTACCTGTCCCAAGCCTGTCCAGAGGGTGACCAGAGGCCAAGGCCGGAACCCCTGCTCCTCGGTCCTGGTCGGTGTCTACTGGCCCATGTGTATTGCCCAGGGAGCTGTGAAATCACCCTCAGATGACCTGGTAAGCAACACAAATACGCTCTTCAATGCCTTTGATGCATACTGACCCCATGCTTTTCACAATAATCTTTGGCCAACATAAAGACTAGAAAGTGACGCCTAATTCAACAGCTACACCCTGACACATCCACCTCCCACTACTTCCGATAACATTATGTTCTGGTGTCAAGATCTGCAGCTACCCATGTCAACATTATACCAAACTGCTCAGAAGTAACCTTCTACTATAATCTTCTGTCTCCAGTGCTCCCTACTCAGTGATCCTATAATGAGAAGAAAAAAAAATACATACATGTTATTCAAATAACCATTCATGCCTGCTTAGGCGCATTCTTTATCAAGAATGTCCTGCCATTTAGAGTCAATGCCAGAATCTCGATGCCCGCCTGCCTTAATTGTCTGTGATAATGCCCTGCACTCTAGCCTGATAGAATGCCTATTGTTGCTATTGCCCGTTAATTGCCTGCTGCGCCGTGCCAATCACTACCGTAGCCTATACTAAGGAAACTGAACCTAGGTATAATATAAAGTGACCAACCCCACATTTTGATTTGTACTTATTGCACCCCAGTTTAAACAGTGGTTGGAATTACACCAACCGGTTTGCACACTGCATTTTTAGCCTATACTGTGATTTTTGAACTTAGGTGAACCCCTACTGCTGAACCCACCTACATGTTTACACATTGCATTTTTTGCTTTCACTGTGACTCTTGAATTTTAGTTGAACCCCATTGTCGAAACTGCACCAACCATCTGTACATCGCTTTTCTCAGACGGTATAGCGACCTTGAACCTAGGCATTGCACCTTAGTGACACCCAATGCCAACTGTAACTAAGTGATAGCGTTTGCACAGTATTCACTGCTTACTACTACCCTGCCTACCATGAGTAAAAACATAAATACCCAGACCTTCCTACTTACGATTGGTCTCTTCACTATCATGGCCTCTGCTACCTCGAACACAAGCCCACCCATAGACAGAAACATGAGACTTAGGGCGAGACTACCCTGCATTTACGAACCTAAAAGAAATAACATAAACAATACCACTGGACTCCTCTCTACCCATGACTACCTGGCTAAGCGTGCACAGGCAACTAAAACAGACATCCCAAACCCTGTGCCTGCCCAATCTTACACAAAGAAGCACCCGAGTCAAAATAGACACTTAATCAAACCTTCACACAATCCTAATCCTTAGAGTACTCTGACATTAACCGGGTGACTCATCAACGCCAGATCCATGGTAGCTCATGCCACCGAAATTGCTGACATTCTAAGCAATGGTAGTCTGGACCTACTTGGCATAACATAAACCTGTCTCCACGAGGCGGCAGGACCCACCCTGATGTTAGCTGTACCTGACAGCCACCATATCCTCAGAGTAGATAGACCTAATGCCAAAGGCGGTGGCCTAACCATCACCTCCAAAGCTACCTTGCCTATTAGGCTTGCCACCTCACCTCCTTGTTCATCCTGTGAAATACTCACATCTAAACTGCTGTTATCCAATAAACGCACACTGACCATCCATTTGATTTACAGGTCCCCAGGATTAGGAACTTTCGAAGATGACCTTACTAGCCTCATAGCGAATAATACGCAAAAGCATTCCCAAACCTTGCTGAAGCGCAATTTCAACATCGACCTCAATGTCCCACACAACAAGCATGCCCACTCAATAACAGCCCAACTTAATGACCAAGGGCTCACCCAAAAAGTCCTCTCTCCTACTCACATCAAAGGTAGAACCCTCGACTGGGTATCCAAACTTAACTGTAACATTGCCATCACCGACATCGTCCCACAACCTTGGACGGACCACTACTTAATCAACTTCACTGCCACACTCGATCTCCTCAGCCCTAAAACCATCAGTATGATACCCCCCCTCCCTACTAGAAGTAAAAAAGATATTATTGCCCGCTATCAATGGCCTTGAGAACAACACCGACCCAGACACCTTAGTGGACACCTTCAACAAAGCTATGACCACGGCACTAGCCACCATCGCACCAACTAAACTGCGCAAAGGCAAACAGGAAGCACACTTGAATGCCTGGTTCACACCCCAACTCAAGGATCTAAGAAAGCAGAAAAGAAAGCTTCAAGCTATCTGGCGCAACTCGCCTACCGACAACAACAAAGTCAAATTAGCCCAACTATCCAAACACTATAAGAAAGAAATTATCAACACAAAAAAACATCTATTTGATGACAGAATCACAAAAGCCAAATCAAACACTAAGGAACTCTTTTCCATCCTCCGGGAAATGGAATCCCCCCTAAACCCAGTAGACACTGTCCATAAAGACAAGATCTGGTGTACTAACATACAAAACGCCCTATTGAATAACATCTCCATTCTCCAACTCAAAATAACCCAAAAAAAAGACTCTCTGCCCCTCTCTGATCAACAAACACCACCGCCCACTGAGTACAATAATATTCCGCCTTTCAGTTTCAAAACCATCTCAATCATTGATACCGAAAAGGTCATTCTCTCCCTGAAACCCTCCAACTGCAAGGGTGACAGCTGCCCAGCACAAATAATAAAGGATGCAGCCAGAGACTTAGCCCCTTTTATCTCAAAGCTCATAAACTCCTCTTTTAAATCAAACACAGTGCCTACTAACGGGAAAGAATCTTGGGTCCTCCCCTTACTCAAAAAACAAACCCTCGATCCATCCATCCCAACTAACTACAGACCCATCACTAACGTACCATTCCTACTCAAAATTATTGACAGAGTAGCCTACTTACAAATTCAAGAATACCTGGAAGCTAATCATCTGCTAGGCTCTCGGCAATCAGGATTCCGCCCCCTCCATGGCACCGAAACAGCCTTCCTAGACCTTAAGACAAAAATGGAGGCATTAAAGGATAGTGGTAAAACAGCTTTGCTACTGCTACTGGACTTGTCAGCAGCCTTTGACTTGGTGGACCATGCAGTTTTATGCAGCCACCTCAGGCTCGCTGCTAACTTCACAGGGGAAGCTATAGCCTGTGTCCAATCCTTTCTAGCCAACTGGACTATGAGAGTTTTCTCTACTTCCACCTGCGCTGATCCTACCCAAATATTATGCGGAGTCCCACAGGGATCTTGTGTCTCACCCACCATGTTTAACATTTTCACCAAGCCACTATTTGACAAGTTGGACATACTGGGTGTCACCTACACTAATTATGCAGATGACACCCAGATCCTCATACCCCTTTCGGGCAACTATGAAGTGGACATGGCCTTGGTGAATAAGATATACATCCTCATTCAGGCATGGATGGTGACCCATGGCCTCTGCCTAAATGACGATAAAATGGAGATTCTGCTCCTCGGATCTGACTCTAACCTAAAAAAACGAACCCCAAACTACGCATCCTTCAACATCGACAACAATATCATTAAGGTTAAGCCCGAGGTAAAAACTCTAGGATTCTATCTGGTCTCTTCTCTCACCCTGAAGAAGCAAGTAAACTCCCTCTCCTCCACAACACCTTACACTTGTAAATTAATCCGAGCTGCCAGACCATTCCTCTCCAGTGCCAGCTGTGTCACCCTGGCTAATGCTCTTATCATGTCTAGACTAGACTATTGCAACGCCCTGTACTCAGGAGCCAACAAGTATGTCACTGACAAACTCCAAAGATTGCAAAACAACGCCCTTAGAGCAGCGTTGAATATCCCATATAAAGATCACATCTCTAAATTCCGGAAAGAGGCCCATTGGCTAAAAATAAAGGATAGAATCCTCCTTAAAACTATCTCTATTACTTCCAAATGCCTAAACAATCTAGCACCTCCTTACTTATCGGACAAAATCTCCAGGAAATATACAACCCGACCTTTGAGATCTGCCAATACATTCTTGCTCGAAATCCCTAGATTTAAACTGACCACGGCTGGAGGAACTAGCTTCCCAGTCAAAGCTGCGCAATCATGGAATACACTCCCAACTGACCTCAGACGTACCCTACCTTACGCCAGATTTAGAATCAATGCTCTCAAATGGCTTTGCACTAATGACCCATAACTACCTCTCCCTCCCACTGCCACTCTACCCCGACAACCATTGCACTTAACATTACTACTGCAACTTATACACCGGAACTGTTTGTCCATAGCCGTGGCCGTAGGCGTTCCCTAAATATACGCAATGTTAAGCCTGACCCTTGTCATGTATCTGATCAGTTATACCTTCCATGCCCCTCGAATGGCAAATGTCTGTACTGTTTTATATACTGTACTACACATTGTATTCACATGTATGTGTCATGGTTCGTGCTAAAAAAAACCCGGATCCGATGGGCCCCCCCTAGTCATCGACTCCCATAAGGACTTATCAAGCCCCAATGGAGTGTACCAGAGCCTCTTGGACTCAGTCCTGGCGCCTTTGGCGCCAGGCTCATAAGATGGGATGAAGCATGTGGAACTACTTGCCCAGTCTAGTGAGGCGGAGTCTTTCAGCTTCATCAGGGTGTGGTTGAGGGACTATTTTACTTGAAGAACAGGGTGTGGTAAAGGGACTACTTTACCTGGAACTACTTGCAAGGCTATTTAAGCCACGCCCTGCAGGCAGAACACGCTTCGCGTTATTCTGCACTCCTGCAGCGTAACGCTCACTGTGTCTGTCCTGTCCTCGAACTTCTACAGCCACGCCCATTCAGAACTTCGTCCATCAGTACCTAGAAGGAGAAAGACAAGAGAAAATAAAGTCTGTACAACAGCAAACCTTACCTGCAACATCCTTCCATCGGTTGCTTCTTTAGCCGCTCCTGGACTTCCGCATCAGCTGAAGGGAAGGTATTTGTTCAGGCCGCAAGACGCACTCGGGTTCAGCATTCTTCCGGAGCATCTTCGGAGCGGTTCTTCTATTCTTCATTCCGGCGCTGCGCCGCCTCTGCAAAAAGGAGAAGAAACAACAGGTTAGTCACGCATGGAAGGGAATACAGTATTTTAGACTTACAGCGCCACACTCTTGCACTTCAACTCACCTGAAGGAAATCTGTTCAGCATCTTAAAACTATTTGAATCTCCATTCGAAATCCATTCGAGACCGCGCCTGAAAGAAAAGACAAAGACACAGATCAAAAAGGGGTTGAGGCAAAATAAAGACTTTAAACACCTATACCAAGAAGCTATTGGCATAGAGACTTACCTGTTTGACCCAGCTCTCCAAGACTCGGCAACCACTCATCGGATAAATGAAGTAACTCGATCCAGGGAAAGACTGTATTAATCGCGCCCCTGCTAGACTGCAGGATGGAGAGTCTACCTTACAAAATTCTAAGGTGAGATCAAGAGGAGAAGGGCATCAGGTGGTGGAGGAGGGGGGTCCAATTCAACCCCACTCAGTAGCTAATATCTTATCCCGATCTTGCAGACAAATGCCTCGTGAGGGTGATAACAAGGGAGAAGTCACAGCAGCATCATCAACTGCGCAGTACCACGCCAGCGCAGACATCATTCGTGCAGCCACTTGCTACGTCCCGGTGGAGACCAGGTGACCGTGACAGAACGCGAAGCCTTATACAAAATTCTCTACCTGGGCGTCATGGAAACCTCTGAGACAGATCAGCTAGCTCAGCTTTTGGGAGAACTCAGAGCTGAGGTACATTCATCTTGGCAGAAAACCAATGCCTTGAGGAGAGAACTGATCATGGCCAAGGATCGTTCGGCTGACCTCGCTAGACAACTGCTTCAGTCACAGGCTGGGCAAACACCGTTACCTGGATTGGGGTCAATGATTCCAACAACACCAAGAAATCCAGTCCAAGTGGTTCTTGAAGGGCCGTACCCTTGGCACCTCCAGAATGCTTTGCGGGAGACCCAAAAAGGAGTGCAGTCTTTATCAATCAGTGCCAACTACATTTCCTATGTAGACCAGGAGCCTTTCCAAACGACCAATCTAAGGTGGCCTTTGTGCTTTCATACCTCAGTGGCAGTGCGGCGGACTGTTCAGTACCACTAGTCAATCGGGACGATCCTATTTTGCGGGACTTCAAGAGGTTCCAAATGAACATGGAGAAGCTTTTTGTCCGCCATTCCCAGGGCCAGGCATTGGATAATGAACTCTTGTCTCTACGTCAAGCAATCAAGATCTCTTAACTTATATCGCAACTTTTAATAGGCTAGTAGTGGAAACCGACTGGCCAGACGACAAAAGAACAACACTGTTTTACCGAGGGTTGAGAGGTGAATTAAAGGATGTTTTAGCTCAAGTGGTCAACCCTCCCAGAGACTGCGCTGAATATATAGACTTGGTGGTTCAGCTTGACCATAGACTACACAACCGTAAGGCAGACCGAGCTAGAATGGACACTCGGGTATTTGTACGCCCAAAGGGAAGTGCGTCTAAAACCACTGACTTGGCCGAACCCATGCAAATGGGAGGGGTGCGCGGGCCACTGTCCAAGGCTGAAAGAGATCGGAGAAGGCAACAACAATTGTGTTTGTATTGTGGATCAGCCGGCCATTTTCTCCGAGAGTGCCTCGTGAAACTGGCCAAGAAAGCAGTTGGGGTTGCTGGCAAAGTGGAAGCAGAGCCTGAGTCGGAAAACTACCCCGCCCGACAAGCGTAGAGGTCCGCTTGTTGAGCAAAAATAAGGACTTCCAGACCTCGCACCTAGCCTTGCCAATGATCCTTATAAATCACTAACAGCCGTCTCGAATGCATGCAGTCAAAGCTTATATCAACAGCGAAGCCATTGGAAATTATATGGACCAAGAATTGGCTACAAGGATGAATCTTCTTCTCTGTGAAAAGGCAACAACAGATCTAGTCACCACTGTCGACGGAACGGAAATCGCTTCAGGCCCTGTAACGCACTCAACGACTGAGATGACACTGCTGTGCCAAGACGGACATCGGGAAGCCATTGGGTTTGATATAATTAAGGCCCCACAATTCCAAATCATTCTGGGAATGCCATGGCTAGTATCACACAATCCTTGCATCGACTGGCGTGCTAAGAGGCTGACCTTCTCAGACGAATGTTCTTGTACCTGCTATCAAGTAAAAGGACCCTTGGTCAAGGAAGTGACAAGGATCATGAGCCTAGCTAATCCGCTGCCCCCGGTATATCAAGATTATCAGGATGTTTTCTGGAAGGATCAAGCCAACACTCTCCCTCCCCATAGATCATACGACTGTCAAATCAATCTCATACCTGGCGCACAGATTCCATGCGGTCGAATCTATGCACTCACCGAACCTGAAAATCTGCATCTAAATAAATATCTAGATGAGTACCTGGCTGACGGTTTTATCTGCCCGTCCAAGTCCCCGGCAGCTTCCCCCTTATTCTTCGTGCCTAAAAAGGAAGGAGACCTTAGGACTTGCATCGATTACCGCACATTGAACCAGGTCACTGTTAAAAACCGTTATCCTTTGCCTCTAATCCCTGAACTTTTGGACCAAGTTAAAGACACCCGAATTTATACCAAGTTGGATCTCCGTGGGGCATACCACCTGGTATGAATCAAGAAAGGGGACGAATGGAAGACTGCCTTCTGCACCAAATATAGGCTGTTCGAATACCAGGTGATGCCCTTTGGCCTTTGCAACGCCCCAGCGGCGTTTCAGTATTTCATGAATGACGTCCTGCGAGAACTAATTGATGTGTGTGTCGTAGTATACATCGACGACATTTTGGTGTACTCCCCGTCTGAACAAGAACATGTGAAACACGTCCGTGCTGTTCTGGACAAACTCCGTCAACACAAACTATTTGCAAAACTAGAAAAATGCTTCTTCCACGTTATGGAGGTTGAGTTCCTTGGATTTGTCCTAACCCCTCAAGGTGTACGCATGGATTCGCGGAAGGTGGATGCCATCCTCAATTGGCCCTCTCCAACTTCAATAAAAGGAGTTCAGAGTATGCTTGGGTTCGCGAACTTCTATCCTCGTTTTATTCCAGGTTTTTCACAGTTAGTGCCTCCTATTACCTCTTTACTGAGAACAAAATAAACATTTTCAATGGTCAGAGGAAGCAGAGAAGGCGTTCCAGGACTTAAAACAAAAATTCATCTCAGCTCCCATCCTGAAACATCCCCGCCCAGATCTACCATACGTGGCTGAGACCGACGCTTCTAGCTTGGCAATGGGAGCGCTTCTCTCGCAAAAAGATCCTGAGTCCAGTCAGCTTCACCATGTGGTCTTTTGGTCACGGAAATTCACGGCCCCAGAACTGAATTATGCCATTACGGACAAAGAATTCTTGGCTATCAAGGCATCCTTCAAGGCTTGGCGGCACTATCTCTTGGGAGCAAGGCACACGATCACGGTAATCACTGATCACCGCAATCTACAATACCTAAAGGTGGCAAAGGCTCAATTATCTCGCCAACTTCGATGGGCATTATTTTTTGCTAAATTCGACTTTGTGATCACTTATCGCCCTGGTTGTCGAAATGGTAAAGCGGATGCTTTATCTCGTATAGGAGTAGACGAGGAGTCCATCAATCCAGAGCCGGTGCCAATCATCCCTGGAGAAAAGATCTTGGGAATTACAATGTCTCTAACCTTAGATGATATCCACGAGGAAATAACTCATCTCATGGATACCAACACTCTGAAGGTTTGGCCAACCAAAAGTGCTCACCACTCAGTCTCAGACCAATTACCATACTTTAAGGGTCGTCTTTATCTGCCCAGCAAGGAACTTCAAGAAAAGGTCATCTCAATCTACCACGAATCACTGGTTGAAGGCCACCCTGGAATCGCTAAGACTGCAGCCATGATAAAGCAACACCTTTGGTGGCCAACATGGCGTAAAGACATCAAACAGTTTGTGCTGTCCTGTGGGGTCTGTGCACAAAACAAGGCCCTAAAGAAGAAATCACCAGGCCAATTGCAACCTCTGGATATTCCACCTACACCTTGGCATACATTGTCACTCGATTTTATAACTGCCTTCCTCCTTGTAATGGGTACAAATCAATTTTGGTGGTGGTGGACTTATTTTCCAAGATGGCTCATTTTATCCCACTGAAGGGGTTACCCTCAGCTTCGATCCTGGCAAGAGAATTCTTAGAACAAATAGTCTGGATACATGGATTTCCTTCTATCCTGATTTCTGACCGTGGCAGTCAGTTTGTATCACTTTTCTGGAAAAAGTGCTGTGAGTTAGCTCACATTGATGTAAGACTTTCCGCCAGTCACCATCCCCAGACTGATGGTCAGACTGAGAGGACCAATCAGACTTTAGAACAATACCTCAGATATAAGTTACACCAAACAGAAGAAAATTGGAAGGACATTTTATGGATAACTGAATACGCCTACAACAACTCCCTGCACTCTAGCATTGGACAAAGCCCTTTCTATACTATTTACGGTTTGCATCCACAAACCTCTAACCTTGACCCACTTCAACCCCTGGAAATGCCAGCAGTAAGAAGCTTGCACACGACTATCACTCAAGCCTTCAAACAAGCAACTGAATATCTGAGGCAAGCTAAAGAAAGATACATGAAATCAGCAGAAATGCATAGGAGTGAAGCTCCCAAATATCGAGTGGGAGATGAAGTCTGGCTGGCGTCAAAGCACATTCCAATGAAAGGAACTTGCACCTTCACTCCCAGATATGTAGGTCCATACACCATTAACCCCTTTACTGCCATGGGTTCCCCCCTGCCCCAGTGCCAAGGCCTTTTTAGTGATTTCAGTATTTCCCCAAGCAAATCCTTCCAACATTTTCTCCTTTATTAACCCCTTAAGTGCCACCGACGAGCCGGCTCGTCGGTGGCAACCTGGAGGGGTTTCCACTGACAAGCCGGCTCGTCGCTGGCACTTAAGGGGTTAAAGCCATCATCAATCCGGTAGCTGTGAAGCTGGATTTATCTTCACACATGAAAATTCATCCCGTATTCCGTGTCTTACTTTTGAAACCAGTACAACCCGGAACCCGAGTACTGAAACCACCAAAACCAATCATAGTTGACAGGGAACCTGAATTAGAGGTTAAGGATATCCTGGACTCAAAAATCGTCAAATCAAAACTATTTTATCTAATAGACTGGAAAGGATATGGACCACATGAACGATCGTGGGAACCTAGCGGAAACATTCATGCCCCACGGTTGTTGAAGAGGTTCCATCATAACCACCCGAACAAACCGGGATCAATGGGAGAAACCATCGTTAGGGGGGCCTTGTGGGGGAGTGCTGTCATGGTTCACGCTAAAAACCCCCCAGATCCGATGGGACCCCCCAGTCATCGACTCCCATAAGGACTTATCAAGCCCCAATGGAGTGTACCAGAGCCTCTTGGACTCAGTCCTGGCGCCGTTGGTCGTTGGCGTCAGGCTCATAAGATGGGATGAAGCACGTGGAACTACTTGCCCAGTCTTGTGAGGCTGAACCTTTCAGCTTTCTCAGGGTGTGGTCGAGGGACTATTTTACTTGAAGAACAGGGTGTGGTAAAGGGACTACTTTACCTGGAACTACTTGCAAGGCTATTTAAGCCACGCCCTGCAGGCGTAACACGCTTCGCGTTGTTCTGCACTCCTGCAGCGTAACGCTCACCGTGTCTGTCCTGTGCTCGAACTTATACAGCCAAGCCTGTTCAGAACTTCGTCCATCGGTACCTAGAAGGAGAAAGACAAGAGAAAGCAAAGTCAGTACAACAGCAAGCCTTACCTGCAGCATCCTTCCATTGGTTGCTTCTTCAGCCGCTACCGGAACTCCGCATCAGCTGAAGGGAAGGTATTCGTTCAGGCCGCAAGACGCACTCGGGTTCAGCATTCTTCCGGAGCATCTTCGGAGCGGTTCTTCCATTCTTCATTCCGGCGCCGCGTCGCCTCTGCAAAAAGAAGAACAGACAACAGGTTAGTCGCGCACGGAAGGGAATACAGTATTTTAGACTTACAGTGCCTCACTCTTGTGCTTCAACTCACCTGAAGGAAATCTGCTCAGCATCTTAAAACTATTTGAATCTCCATTCGAAATCCATTCGAGACCGCGCCTGAAAGAAAAGACAAAGACACAGATCAAAAAGGGGTTGAGGCAAAATAAAGACTTTAAACACCTATACCAAGCAGCTATTGGCATAGAGACTTACCTGTTTGACCCAGCTCTCCAAGACTCGGCAACCACTCATCGGATCAGTGAAGTAACTCGATCCAGGGAAAGACTGTATTAATCGCGCCCCTGCTAGATTGCAGGCCGGAGAGTCTACCTTACAAAATTCTAAGGTGAGATCAAGAGGAGAAGGGCATCATGTGGTGGAGGAGGGGGGTCCAATTCAACCCCACTCAGTAGCTAATATCTTATCCCGATCTTGCAGACAAACGCCTCATGAGGGTGATAACAAGGGAGAAGTCACAGCAGCATCATCAACCGCACAGTACCACGCCAGCGCAGACATCATTCGTGCAGCCATGTGCTACGCCCATGTGGAGACCAGGTGAGCGTGACAGTATGCACCAGCTTGTGACAGGCACTGTAACTAAGCTTTGAGACTTCTTGTACTGTTGCGCCCAGCTGCCCAAGGGCTTGGTGCGCATTATCAAATTAATAAACAAAGAAACAAACAGATAGAAGCTTACACGCATAGTAGGTAACAATTAATAACACAGTTTCAGGGTTTTTTGGTACCAACTTACAATCCCATGCGCCGGACTGCTATGTACAATTTGGAATTGTGTCGCAGTGGGTGTGGGGCGGTAAAAAGGGGACACCAGACCCGACCCCTTGAAATCACAGTAGACCAAAGTGCTCCACACTTGAGAAACTATGCCACACTATGTTCAGGTGAAAAAAGTGTGTGTTTAATTTAATGCCCTTTCCGATAACACGTGTTTCGACACACAGGTGTCTTTTTCAAATCAGGGCTAGTCAAAAACGAACATGGTGTAATCATATGTAAGAATCAAATATACAGTTACAGAAATTATTTAAAAACCATAGATTGCATTTACGCATTTTCATAAATGTTTTGAAATTAAACAAACGTTTTCAAACAAAGTGCAAAATAAAGTCACAGAGAGTCAAGGAGGGGCAAAGGGGGTGGAGGTTTTAGGGTGGATAGTAAAAGAACAAAAAGTAAACAAAAAAACAGACACGTCAGTAATTCAATTGAATTGTAAGGTTATTCTCAACATAATGTAATCAGTCCTTAAGGTGATTAGCTGAATTTTGACACTCTGTGACTTTGTTTTGCACTTTGTTTGAAAACGTTTGTTTAATTTCAAAACATTTATGAAAATGCGTAAATGCAATCTATGGTTTTTAAATAATTTCTGTAACTGTATATTTGATTCTTACATATGATTACACCATGTTCATTTTTGACTAGCCCTGATTTGAAAAAGACACCTTTGTGTCGAAACACGTGTTATAGGAAAGGGCATTATATTAAACACACACTTTTTTCACCTGAACATAGTGTGGCGCAGTTTCTCAAGTGTGGAGCACATTTGTCATAGTAGGTAACATGACAGGGATTTGTATTATCATTACTTTTATTCTTATTATTACTATGATTATTTTTTATTATTATTATTTTATTATTAGATTTATTTAGCGCAGACCTAGCTTTAGGAAGCAACGGAGTGCTGTACAAGTCATAGGTGAATGGACACAGTGAGGGAAACAGGGATACAAGGCAGCGGGGAGCTAACAATAGAGGTGGGGGGGTGCAATTTTCCAGCAAGGAACCTTTGGTGAATCATACAGCAACCAGGGAAGGAAATAGGGGGGGAGCATATAACCCACTCTCAGGTTAGAAAGGGAGTGAGGGGTGAGTGGGTGTAGGAGGTAGCATGGAGTCATTCCTTGAAGACGATAGTCTTGAGCACCTTCCTGAAATATACAAGGGGGCACATCTGATGTTGACAAGAAGAGGGTCAGGAGTCTGAGCAGGTAGATAGAGAAGGTATGTCTTCTGGTTCTTTCCTTCCAGCACCAGCCCAGTTCAATTCTGCACGTCCTTACCGCTGGTGGTTCATAGTCCTCCGGAATGCAGAGTTTCTCAGTGAGGTACCTTGGGCACTTCAGGGCGATAGCCTTGCCGATGATGCAGTGGGATTTAAAGATAATGTGAACTTGCAGAGCGCGCCAGTGCAATTTGATGAGGGTTGGGGTGATGTGGTCGAATTTGCAGAATCTTTTGATGAGCAGTGCTTCTGCATGTAGGAAACATCTCAGTGGTTCCAGCGTAGTCTCTGGAAGATCATCCAGGAAGGCATTGTCACCATACAGGTGGCAAAGGGGCCAAGGTTTGGACAACAGATCTGAAGTTGCTTTCTGTATGAAGGCTTTGATGTTTCACTGGAGGGAAAGTTGGTAACAAGTCATGTGTGTATTCCTTGCTATGTGCTACTGGAAGGGGTGGTGTCTGTTGATGTCAAACCCAAGGTACTTGGTGCAAGAGGTCAGCTGTGGTGTGAAGTCCTAGAGGTTTATAGCGGAGAACCGGGTTTGGATGTGAGAGTGCTTAGGGTTATTGATCAGCTGTAGGAATTCAGTCTTGGAGGCATTAACCTTGAGGTAAGCACTGGACTTCTTCGATGGAAGATATCTTGAGGTAGAGCTGCATGTCATCTGCATATTTGTGGAAGTGGATGTTGCGGGGAGCCAGGAGGGATCCAAGAGGTTCCATTTAAAGGTTGAGCTTCAAGGGGGATGTAGATGGGTCCTTGCAGGACTACACAGGTGATGGATAGACTTGGTGATCTGGAAGAATTCATTTGGATGAAGTGGTATCAGTTATCAAGGTAGGAATTGCTAAGGATGATTTCACCGATCTCCAATGCGGCTGTTAAGAATTTCAGTGAGTGTCTGGTGGTCTGCTGTGCTGAATTCTGCTGAGAGTTCTAATTAAAACCTGGAGGCAAGGATGGCCATCATCGAAGATGAAAGGGCATTGTTGATCACCTTGATGGTAGTTGCATCTTGGTCTGAAGCCAGATTGCTAGGATTTGAGGAGGCTCTTGGCTTTTATGTGTTCGAGGAGTTGTGTGGCTACTGCTTTCTCAAGGGTTCTACCTACAAAATGATGATGCGTGATGTAGTTGCTGAGGTCATCAGTGTCTAGTGTTGATTTCCTGAGAAGTGGAAGGATTTGTCTGGTCTTGAAAGTTGAATGAAAAGTGCCTTGAGTGAGGGAGTTGTTGATTGCCAGGAAAGAGAGTAGTGCCTCTGTCAAAAGGTCTTGAGTATTGAAGCACGGGGGATGTCGTATACATAGCCTTGAGGGTTGATTTGGTGACAGTGTGGCATTAGGACCTTACATTGTGAGATTCCAGTTAGTGGTGGTTTTGTGAGATAAGATGTAAGTCTGATGTCAGTTGTGGTGTTGGTTACTATGGGCCAGCAGGTCATGCTGAACTTATTTATGAAAAAAGATTTGATGGCAGTGGATTTTCGGTGGTGTAGGGGTGGTTCAGGCAGAGGGTTGATAGCCATGGTGTTTTGGTAGTAGTTGGCCTTGTCTGTCATGATCAGTGTGTCAAAATGCATTTATCGTTTGTACCATCTTTTCTGAACAATTTCCAAGGTCATACAAAGGGCAGCAGTGCCTACTACATGTATTTCATGAGGAGTTTCCTGTGGCACATTCTACCTTGCTTTTTCTGACCACGCCAATGCGGCTTCTAAGGGTCTAGCACGAGCAGGCCACTTCAATAAGATGGTGGAGACAGCTCACAAATGAGCATATGGGGCCTAAAACCTTTCACTGTGAGCACAAATGTGCCCTGTGGTGTAAACGTCACAATGACTCAAGAATTCCTGTTCCTGCTTGAACCTGTGGAGTGAAGGAAGCTGAATGCAGAGATGTTCTAGAGATAATGGAAAAGTTGACAATCTTAGATGCTGACATCTCCTTCGACTTGATAAAGTCTATCACACTTGTGGATTACTGTGGAGTTGCTGTCAGGTGCCAAATATGGCTAAGATCATGGAGGGACGAAACCTCCCAGAACGGCACAATGCTTAGACTTCCTTTTCTTGGTCAGGGGATTTTTGGCCGATTAATCAACAAGCTTGGCAACAAGCAGCCAGAGAGACCACACTTAACCTTCCCATCAAGCCTATAATCTAGACATCCACATGTGGGGGCTTCATATTACACCCCCAGTGGTTACTTTCAGTTACACAGAAGGGACCCATTTCACAGATGAGGTGTAAGGACAGGAACCTTTGGTGAATCATACACCGCCTGAGGTGACACCGACCCCCTGGCTATGGCATCTGCTTTTGGGATGCAGTGCAGGGAAGTTATTCCATCAAGTTTATATTTCACCTTGTAGAGTCAAGTCTGGACATCACTTCTTTTCTGAGTACCAGGTTGAAAGGATTTTTCTACTGTGGGAAAACCAGAATCTCCTGATAAAGAGAGCTGTCATCCAGGCTTTGGGCCAGACCAGTGTAGAGGGGTCTTCTCTGTCCTTTTCATCATTTATAAACCCTCAGGTTCTTTAAATCTCATCAGCAATCTAAAACAGTGAGTACGTTTGTAAAATAAATTACTTTTGTATAGCAATTTCACATAACATCATCTTGGGTTCTGTAGTAGATATCTTGGACTAGCTGGACTTTGAAGATCTTAAATTTCATGTCCGATCTCCTCTGCCCATTGGCATGCTGGATTTCTCCATAACAAGACACAAAACACATACCACCCACGTATGCAATTAAACACCCCTTCCAAAAGACATAAAATAACGAAAACTACACTTTTCCAGCCAACACATACTACTGCCCAACCAATGAATCCTAGAACCGTGGACACAGAAGGATCCTCTTTGGTTGCAAATGCCTCAATGCGCTTGACACAGGACATATATGAACTGAATCACATGGAGCCCTCAGGGTAGTTCCTCTCTGCATTCCGCAACACAAGAGCAACGTTACCTACAGAATAAGTGCAGTCACTGTGTCATTCCAACAAATGGCAGCTGGCTTAGAAGTACTGGTGCTGTCCTATTGATAAGATATGGCATATGTGAGAAATATGCTGACATAATCCGAATAATAGTATCCCAGTCCATCCTGCTGAGAGGTAAAATTACTATTCAAATAAAATTAAAACTCAAGCACACCATACGATTTTCTCTCTAGTTTTATCTCTGAGCTTCTCTCGTTCTTTCTTTAATATAATAATGCACACCTGGTCTTCATTTTTAATGCATTAAAACTGTACCAATAAAACACTATAGACAACTACTTCTCAAGAGGACATATGAAACTCCTGCAAATAAAAACTCTCAAGACTTTAAATGTTGTTGCTCACTCCTGAAACAAGAAACACACAGCAAGAAATGCATGTACACATGGACTGCCAAACTCAGAGCCTGGAATAAGTTCACACTATTATAATACCTAGAAACAAATGTTACATACATGTCAGCTATGGCAAGGACTTCACATAAAAAGGAAGAGGACAATGAAATGAACATTTAGTGACAGGCTGTACACAAAGTATTGATGTCCAACAAGAACACACCCAAGACTTATGAGTGGCCCCAGTCCAGGAGCCCAGCCTCGTTCTGAAATGTGGATAAAAGAAAGGGTTTGGCTCACAAATGCCTCCATAATTTTAGGAGGTGCTGCAGATCTCCAGCAACCTAGTCCCGGCGTCGCATTTGGAAGGAGACCAAGGAGGAAGCAGAGAGGGCTTGTGGTGGCTGTGTGAAGTGAGGTAGTTGGAGAGAATATAAAATTGAAAGATTCGGGCGTTCAAAGGAGGAGGTGTAAAGGAGGCAGGTAGAGGAGATTGTAGAGAATATCGGGGAGGAAGATCAGGTGAAGGTCGAGGAGGAGGATTGAGGAAGCATCAAAGGAGAGGTTGGACCAGCTGATGATGAGACTATAAGCGAGGAGGTAGGTGAGGACAAGGGAAGCTTGATACAGATAGAGGGTTTGGAGGACCTGGAGGAGGCAAACCCAATGCTTGGCAATGGTGAGCCTGGGTGGCTTGGAGGTATGAGTATGCAGTGAAGCGGCGAGAATGTACTGAACACAAGGAGGGTTGGAGAGGAGAGGGCAGGAGGAGATGAGTGGTTTCCCTCGGCATGAGGTGGATGCAGCCCAAGAAGGAGGGGATTGAGGATGCAGCTGTGAAACAGGGAGGTGGCGATAAATTTGAGGTAGAGCCTTTGGATATGCTCAGGTCCTCAGCATCTTGGTGGAAGCTCTGCGGTGATGCCAATTTCAACTATACCCCAGCATCTGCGTTTGTAGGGCCTATTTTAATAGGTCATACAGCTGTAATGCATACACGTCTTTGAAATTCAAAAGTATATCAAATGAAGGTTTTTCTGTGTTGTTTCAGACAACTCACAGCTGTGGCATATGACTTTTAAAGTTGTACATCAGCACATTCATGCTTTCGAAGAGTGGGGTAATAGGCTCCATAACAGACTTAATGTAATCTGTGAATGACATATATCCCAGTTTGACTATACTTGTGAACATTTAAAAAACACAGGTCAAAGTTGAATAGTGTGTGATAAAATACCAGACCAACTTCGACACACTTACTGATAATGAAGATTTGGCATTTACTTGCCATGTACATAATACAGAATATACAGCAACAACCAAGACGCAACCACTGATGCACGGCATGCCAGTCGATTGCTGTACAAGCACACACAAAAACTGAAATCGTGTGCCATCTGAAATATAGCTGAAGGACTTCAGCAATGGAAGCCCAAACCCATCACAGTAAATCTGTGTGCTAAAAATGAACCAGAAAGTACCAAGCACATTACAGAAAAGGTACTGCACACAGTTAAACCCTTTCCCTCACACATGGATGAAACACTCATTACAAATGTTACTAACACATAATGTCCTGCATAAATCCCACAAAACACAGCACGCCTAAAGTATTTCATTTTACAGTGTATACAATCCCTAAACAAGTTGTAAGCACACAAAAAGGGCAATAGCTTGGTAGGCTTTTATTAGCATATGTTTTGTTTCCAAAACATTTGTCACATATCCGGAGAAGCAAGCAGAGCAAGAACACAATCCGTAGACCCTGTTCTACAGCTCCGGATGTGAAAGGCCCAAACAAATCCTGCTTCAAAAAACATTTGCTAAAGAGCATAGTTAGGTATCTCACTTAAAAACAATAAAAAATACATGCAACCCTACAAATATACATTGGGCCTCATTACAAGGTTGCTGGTCCAGCAACAAAGGTACTGGTAAGTTTGCCGGTAACAGTGTTACCGGAACAGCAAAATAAGAGGTCTGCTCGCGGGTGCCTGTCAGCCCGGCAGGTCCAACCTGCCAGGCGGAATGGCACCCACGAGCAGACCAACACGGTTGCACCGGCACCATTATTAAAGGTAGCGGTGCTACCAGCCTCCCCATTCCCATTGAGTCCTATTGGACTCAATGGGAATGGGGAGGATTTTTTACCGGCAACCGGCGAAGGGGAATTACCGGGTCCAGCGGGGCCAGAATGCCCCAGTACATCCCCATTGCCGGGTGCCGGTAAAAAAATTACTCCGGCGGCAGCCATGCTGGTATATACCGGCACGGCTACTGCCACACTTATAATGACCCCCATTATCCTTTCATTACAGTGATAGAAACACCAGACCATGAGAAAAGCCACAAAACGCCAAAAAGATGCACTAGATCCCGGACTATCATTCCTGTAAATTAAACCACTGAATCACTGCAATATATTTTGAGCAGGAGGAACTGGCACTGAAACTTGATCCAAAGTCAGCACCATTTTCAACACCATTTCCAGCTGAAAAAGGTTTAGCTCAAGAGCCCACTAATCAGGAGGTGAAGAAGTTACTTTCAGCACCTAGTGATCCTTCACCATTATCACCAACAATTTTAAACAACTTAACTACATCACCTGCTTCAAGGGGGCTTAGGAACTTTGTAAACTCTGATACAACGGCTTCATCTCCACCGCTGCTGATGTTGGAAGGCACGTGGGACAGTGCATATCAAGAGCCGGAGTCCCAAGAGGGGCGGAGGGGGCCAGTGCAGTTTGAAGAAAAGGGCAAAAGCCCATCTTCTTCCCACCCCCCTTTCAGCCCCCTTCAATGCAACCACGCGACCTCGTCGCAAACAAGCCCTGCAGTGAACAGCAAACCAGTGCTAAAATCAGCACAACGTACCCTTCGCCCCCCAAAAGAAAGACCAAAACAAAGCTTCACCCACCTTAAGACGCGGGCTGCCAAACCCTTAGCCGCCAGGGCTGTGGCTGTCGGGGACGCGGTCTCGGAGGAGGCCGATGGGCCTGGCAGCTCTCCAACGGCGGCTCCTCGGGACGTGCCGCATCTGCGGGGAGCGAGTGTGGACGTGCGGGCACAGGTCCACAGAGAGGAGCCGGCGTCTGCGGTCACAGACTCGCTCTGGGCCCCCCACACCGCGGTGACATTGGGTGGGGTGGTTGGGGACGGGGGCCCTGGAGCAGGCAGCAGAGGGCAAAGAACCATGGCTGGACTCGGCATTGGGGGGGGGCAGAGGAGTCTGGCGGGCCTCTTGATGCAGGGCTGGGCGGGGAGGACCCGCCTCCCGGGCTTGAGGCCGACGCTTTTCCTGGTGGCTTCCACGAGAGGGGAGGCGTCTCTGCTTCTTCTGTGACCACGCCCCCTTCCAATACAGAGGTAGTGCCGTCGGAGTTTAGTGGGAAGGGGGAAAGCTTGGGATCTGCTTCCTCCTTTCTCACGGTGGCCCCAACCTCTGACCCTATCGCCTCATATCCACCATTGAAGGACGCCCAGACAGATAATCTACCAGAGGAAACCCGAGAATTACATCTTCCCCTTCATTTAGAATCGGGAAAAATCCCCATGGCTAACTTACATGAAAATAATCCAAACACATCAGTAAACAAGGAAAAGAGTGAGATGCAAGTGCTTGCCATTCCAAGAACCGAGGTTCCTTCAACATCATCTCAGGAACCTCCCTCAGCTCAGTGCGCATTTAAAGATGCACCGCACCCATTGAAGAAGAGACCTATAACTTTCGCAAAAGGGAGTCGGTTCATGGTGGGCAGGCTAACCAGACCTGCTGCAGGTAGAAGTAAACCTCCAAATACCAACAAAAACAAAATGGGCCCTAAACCTTGGTTGCAACACTCAGTTAAGGCTGATTCAGTAGAATTTTCTTTTAAGAAACGCGGCAATCAAAAAGATGTTACCTTGTTGTAAATCTCAGATGGGGAGTTGTTGGAGAGTGCTCTACTGACAGAGAACAGCAATCATACTGACGTAGACTCAAATAAGAAAACTCAGGTCTCTAAAACCATCAATGTTCACGTCGAGTCATCCAACTCCCCTCTCAGATGGCATTTCAGGAACTCGCCAGCTACTGCTGGAAAAATAGCCCCAAAGCCCATCATAACGCATCAAAACAAATCACCTCAGGGCTCGCCACGTATAAAAGGTGAAGTACTTGTGGCGACTCCTGGACCAGTACAGATTCGAGCAGCGGGGGCCCGCAAAACCAACCTTGACTGGACCAGGCCGCATATAACCGCGAAGATGTTCAATAAAGTCCAAAAATGCAATGAATTTCGAAAACGTCCAAGAAAGTGACCTGTCTATAGATATGAGAAAAATATCTGTGGCCACCCAAGTAGACAGCCTAAGATCACCAGAAACATCCTCAAAGTCTAGAAGTAGGACAGAGTCGACTCCAATTCACTCTCAAAACCTCCCATCATCCTCATCCATTTCAACAAGACATCTAAGCGAACTTCACTACACAGTCCCAAAGGATTCCCCACAGAAAAAGCCTGACCTGATGTCCCTAATGGCAATAATAACTATCGCCCTCACGCCATTCTCTAAATTATATGAGTCATTAAATGACACACTGAGAGACCAAATGTCTATGAAGGCATCAATGAACCTGAAATTGACCAACTTGGAAGGTTCATAATGGCGGGGGAAGGGAACCGGCAGACCTCAAATAATTCCCTTAGAAAGTTTATACAACTCGATTTGGAACAGGCAAACAAGAAAATCAAGGAACAGTTGGAAATGCTGAGGTCCTCCATTCCTATACGTCCGGAAGGAGCTCTTGGTGATGTAAAGGACCCCATTCGAAACACACTGTCTGAGAAGGCAGCCCAAGCCTGCATTTCATCAGATACCCAATGAGGGAGATTATCGCCATAATTGACGCGGACGAGGAAAAACAGGACCTCGAGATGAAAGAACCAGATACAAATATAAAGAACCCAAGCCCAACAAACCCTTTTTCGTGTCCAGCTAAAGAACTGAAGTCAAAACAAAAAGAACAAAAAAAAAAGGAGAAGAATCCCCCTCGAACTTTACTTTTGGCATATTCAACCAGGCAAAAGTGTGCTCTGACAAAGCCTATAATGCTGGTTCGCAGAAAGAGACAACAAGATTCACAAAGATCTCTGACAGAGCAGGACGGAAGTTTGGGAGAACGGAAAATAACAAAGAACAGAAAAAAGAAATACTATCAACCCAAAAGGTGAAAGAAACCGTCAAATACGTCTTCCTAAAAATAAAGGAAGGGGGAACCATCAAACCCACAGCGCCATCGACTGTAAGACAACGATCTCTGAGCGAAAATTCAAATTGGAGCACTTATACCATCGAAGAGTCAGACCAGGAATAAAACACAGGTCCGTCCTTAAAAAGGAAATCAGAATATTTATATTTGACAAACAACCAGCAAGAGCCACTGAAAAAGATTCAAATTCATGAATCAAGCAATGACTTTAGGAGCGCTAAAACTCTACCAACAGCGACAAACGCCCGATCCCGACGGGAGAAATTGAGGGTGGGAGGGAGAAGGCGTCTTGGTAGCAGTGACTCCCCAAGGATGGCTACAAACACCCAAGAAAGTAAGTTGAGAAATCGCCATGACCGAGATGACAAAGAAAATTTCGATATCTACCGGCCATCGCCCTCTAAAAAGACAAGCCACCAAGGGAACTATAAATAATTCCATTAGCAGACGGGGTAAAAGGTCAAGTTCGGGGGGTGATGCCCACACTCCTCACACCCACAGCAACGTTGAAACACCAGGCCCCTTAATCAAACAAATTGCCAGTGGATGTATATTTGAATTAAAAAGAAGGAGGGAAACAGATGACAATCTCATCCTGAATAGGACATCAATTCTCAAGATTTTCAGCAAAATCCCGGGGTTAAGACAAATCCGAAATGCAAACCTGTGCATGGTGGAACCCTGCGCCTCCGGGAGGAATGACTGTTGCCTGCTTCATATCTCATCCAAAGTAATCAGACACCTATTAGCACATGAGGAAAAGAGTTTATAGGCTCTGGGATACGCTCTGACAGAACTTCAACTAACTCACAGGAAATCCAGGTATGAAAAAAGCAATGGATCAAAAACAGTAAAAGATCAACACATCTCTACTAAAGAAATGAAGGATGCACATGAAGGGCAATACAGAATAAAATAAACGATAGACTCTATGAGATCAGAGATTCAAGTGACAGTGACTTAGAAACACATAGGCCGCCAGGCGTAAAAACATCTATTCACCGTCAGCATGACAAGAAGAACAGCCGACGGGTTGACCAAGAGTCTGTCATATCATTTCAAGACACAAAAAAAGACGAAAATCGGAGCCCAAAAGGACTTCGACTGGATACAGAAACAGGACCATCATCATTATCCAGACATACTAAGGATCCCGAAACAAAGTCAACAAGGTCTCCAAAAAATTGGACGTGGACAAAAAAAGGAGGTTCCCTGGATCGTAGAAACTAGCCACTATTCGAGAGAACAGACAAACTGGATCAGTTTGAAGTACTGGGTCTCTTGTCTAGGCACATAAGACGCAGATCATTTCTCACAATGGGATGTTGGAATACCAGAGGGTTTCACCATCTTTTAGCGAAAAGCGATGTGAACCTGGGGTCATTTGACCTCCTCTACTTGCAGGAAATCTGGATGACTGAGAAACCGGAACTCAACGGATATGAAGTGGTTTTTACTGAAGCTAAAAAAGGGCTGAGGGGTCGGCCATCAGCAGGCCTTCTAATGGCAATACATTCAGGATGCGGCCTTGAGGTCCACAAGGTAGTACGTTCATCGCATCTGAAACAAGCAGTCATTTTGAACGGGTCCCGTCCCCAAGGAAATCCGGGGAGGAACATAATTGAGAAACTCCTCGTAATCAACGCATATTGGAACCCGGCATTGGTCACAAATGAAGATTTCCTGAACGAGATTGCTGAAATATGGGATTCATCAGCGTTAGTCCATCAGTGGCAAGATGCCATCCTAAATGGAGATTTCAACGCCATCTGCGCAGGAGTGGGAATCACTAGTAACACAGGACAGTCGGATGGCCCCGGCATAACCAGAGGTAATCTACTAGAATCCTTCATGGCAGATAGAGACATGCATAACCTCCATTGGTTGAGAAGGAAAAACAACATAAAAATGTCCACATGGCAAAGAGACTGACAACAGAAGACCATAGATCGTATCTACGTATCGAAAGATTTATTGATGCTCATGAAGACCTCGTCAGTAACGGTAACAGAGCACAGCGATCACAACATTCTATCTGCCACCTGGCTTGCTCCGCAGGATCCGAAATTATACGCACCGTTGGAAATGGAAGTAGGATGCAGTGGGTCACGACTGAAACTCTCGGAGGGCGCGATCTGGGAAATAGCAAAGAAATATAGGAGCACCCAGTTGGGAAGCTCTAGGAAACATACTACGGAACAGCTGGATTACGCTCCTCTCCTCACAAGATACTTAAAACCTAATGGAAAGTTCAGACGCCAACCCTCAAATTCTATTCACCAAGATGATCAGGAAGTGGTTAAAAGGCACAGAATAATCCGACAACTAAGAAGAGTTTCCAAAAAAGTACCTTCAGAAGAAAACTTCAAGAGATGGAAAAATGCAAATAAAGAATATAGAAATTGGCTACTCCAACATCGCCACACCTTGTATCAAATAGATGCACAAAAAATGCTCTGTGTTCTACAAGGAAAAAAATCTAAAGACTTCTGGAACCTAATTAAAAGAACTACAAAGAGCTCAGATAATAAAATTCTAAACTAGGTAGCGGAAAACCAACGGTCTACACATTTCTCCAACCTATACTCCCGACCCACACCAGGAAGAGACCACCTATTGCCCATTCAAACACCGAAAACGAATAAAGAAATTAGTTCTTGGAACATATGCTCTGATGAGGTAACCATCCTGAATATGATTAAGAAGCTTAACAACTCACGGGCACCTGCACCCTATGGGCTGAGCAATTTAGAGTTAAAAAAATTCCTGAATTATTGGCCAAGATGATAAAGAAGATCTTTGAAAACTGCAAATCAACTGTGCGATCCCGCATTCATGGACAAAAGCCATAGTAGTGCCGATCTTTAAGCGGAGGCCACCAGATGATCCCAACCACTATCGGCCCATTGCTCTGCTCGACGTAATCGGCAAGGTTTTCGTTTCATTAGCCCTGGAGAGCTTCCAAAACTGGCTTGGAACAGTGAAGTACGTAGACCAATTCCAAACAGGCTTCACTAAGAATGCAGGAACAGCGGTGAACATCTTGACAATCAACACTCTTAAGTCAAAGGCGTTCCAAAGTGATACAACTGTGTACATAGCCTTCATCGACCTGGTTCAAGCTTTTGACCAGGTCGACAGGGAGCGTCTCTGGAATAAACTACAGATCAGACATTGTCCAGCATCAGTCTTGGAACCAATTCAGGCATTGCATAAAGGGACCTCTATGAGGGTTTGTCTCAACTGTGAATGTGCTTTATCTGATGAAATAAGGACATACAGAGGCGTCAAACAGGGGTGCCCGTTGGCCCCCTCCTTCTATAACGCCTACATAGCTGACTACGAGGAGTCTGAGGGAGAAGTCAGAAGTTTTCCACCAACATTGGGTGGGGAAAAAAACTCAAGGCTCTTATATGTGGACAACATTATACTCTTAAACCTCACACCAATAGGGCTTCAACGCCAATTGGAGCACCTGGTTGCTTACCTTGAAAACAACAACCTTCAACTAAACAAACCAAAGACTAAAATCATGGTGATGGGCAAGGTCAAGAAAAATATAAGAAAATTTACCTGGAAGCTAGAAGGCCAAGTGTTGGAGGATGTCTCAGCATTCAAATACCTGGGAGTAATGCTGTCAAACCATCAAAAAGAAGCAGCGATGCAACAATTCCTCTGGAAAAAGTTGAGGTCCCTGACAGCACAAGCAATACCAATGGACCGCAAGTACGGACGTTTTTCGCACGTTCCTGTGTTGAATTTTTCCAAGATGAAGGTGGTATCATCTCTAATTTATGGTGTCGATGCAATGCCGTGTCTGCCGGACGGAATCTGGTTGTCCTTGGAGAGCCACTTCTGGAGATCAACTTTAGGCCTGTCAAAGTCAACACCAATGGCTTTAATTAGGCGTGAACTCTGTCTACCATCGCTTGCAAGCACAAAAGCAAGATCTTCGCTACTACTTTCCAGAAAACTGTTGTGTATTTGGAAGCCAAAAGCTCTAGATCTGATAAAGAAGGACCTCAATTCAGATTCCTACAAAATGCTAAATAAATGGAAGGAGGAAAACCAACGACTTCTCCAAGACCTTGACTGTTCTGAAGATCTCTTGGTACACAACCCCAACAAAGTCACAAAGAAGCTGTACGAAAACGACTGGATTTCCACATTGGAATCGGCTAGTAGATATCGTTTGACCTCTGCCATTTTGACTCCAGCAATGAAAATTTAAGAGGTAAGAGGCTACTTAAAGAAATGTCCAGACAAACAAGTGAGCAGACAATTCCTAAAATTTCGTCTCAACCAGGGGAGAACAAGGGAAATTCAGGCCTTGAGAAAACAATCTGACTCTGCAACCTGCCGATTTTGCTCCAAAAAAGACAGGGTGGAAACCAGCCGCCATCTGCTGTTGGAATGCAGCTCTCTAAAAGAGGCCAAGTCAAAATACCTAGCAAGAGCTTTAACAAACTACTCTACCTTGGACGACAATGAACTTTGGGCACTGCTCTGAAGTGGGGAGGACGCCAGATGTGTGATCGGTGTCACCCAGTTTTTAAGACATTTGGATTTGAACACTGAAGATACATCAAGAGAGATGGACAAATCTTAACTCGACTCAATGGTCTACACCTGATGAAACGGAGGGACAAGTTGTCTTGAGTATAGACTTTAAATATGCTCTTTGTAAAAATTGCTATGCAATTAAATCAAATAAATAAAAAATAGATTGATTGCTTCTGATAGAAAGTAAGCAGGTCCAGCATTTGGTGAAACAGCATGAACATCTTTTAAAAATAAAACTGTAATACACTGTGCAAATAAACAGAAAAGGAACTTCCTAAGACAAAAACAACACATAGAGGAGACGGCACCAACAACTAGCTTCAACCATCACAGAGCCTCTTTCTCATGAGACCCAGAGAACACAAGCATTGGTAATCAAGACACAGGAACACAAGCTCCGATTTGTGGTGAGTCCATTGATAGTGCTCTAAACAAGTACGAATATGAAATGGACTCTACCCCAATAGAGCGTGCTTAGGCATGAAAATGTTTCATAAATATCGCATATTACCATAATGTGGTCAACCAACAATACACTGTCTGTTCATTACAGAAACACTTCCATTCACTGCCAAAACGAAGGCACCAGCCAAATCCACCTTTCCACCTCACAAGAGTAGCTGGACATGCCCCCTTACTGACCCACTTCCTTGTGAGACTCCGAGAACACTACTATAAGTGACGAAGGCAAGTAAACACAAACCACAATTTATAGTAAGTGACCTCATTGATAATGTCCCAGTCGATTTATAAAGTGACAGAAACGAGATTTTTGACAATGACAGAAACTTACCAGACCCAACTAGAATATGCATACGTAAAGGCTTGAAAATGTGGCACACATATTAACACCATCTATAACATGGGTAACAAACACTACATTGGCTATTCATTCAAGGAATGCTTCCCCACACTTGCAACGCTTAGGGCAGTAGCTAGAGTGAGTGCTCCACCTCATCAGCGGTACCTCCAACCACTGGCCAACAAAACCGAGAGCCACAACCCTGGGACATATGCAAGAGAAGATAAGAACAAAAGAAAAGCAGCAGAAAACTACCAAAACGTGCACAGGCCATTCATGTAATAAACCATTCGTGGTAACTAACAAACTTTTCTGTCCTAAACATGTGATACAAGAATAGCAAGCAAAGCTACTGAGTAAGTAGAGAAATTGAACTGCATTTCTGCAACATGTTCACTGTGATACTAGAAATCCTTCACTGGGTTAGTAATGAACTTGAACTCTGTTGTCAAAACAGTAGCTAGATCACTGAAATAGTCTAACAACACGAACAACCAATCTCCAGCAAAGCAGACATTAATGATATACGTACATCTTTTTGCAGAATCAGCTTCATAAGTGCACCACAGAGAAAGCATCACTTGGCAGGCACACCATGAAAACCACGAGAGAATAGATATTGCCCATTGAAGACAAAATGCAGAATCAGGACCAAAATAAAGTTGGTAGGTACACAGCATAAACTAAGACACTGCAACCACCCTAAAAGTTGGAATCCCTAAAACAAAACATATTTTAGAAAACAACCTCTGGAGTAAGGGATAACTTCAATATTGTTAAGTCAAATCGGGTTAGTAAAAATTTAACAAATAGACATTTGGTCACCCCTACTAAATATCAGCACTTGTGTAGTCATTGAGTTAATTATTTAACCAGAAAAATGATTTGCTTAAATTAATAATCAATATTCCTCACAAATATGAAATGTTGGAGCTACGTTATTCACTTAAGCAAAGCAATTTGATTAGATAGGTAATTAAGCGTTCTTAAAACTGCATATAGAGTTTTGGGGCCCTCTGGTTGTGCTCCTCCTAATGTGATGTGCAGCATGGGAAAGAAAGGGCTGGTGAGGTGGCAAATTTCTACGGCGTGGTCAACAAAGTCGGTCAACTCACAACACTGCATTTTTTTGTACAGCAACGCCACATAGCCTTTCATTGTATCGCACTGTCAATCCTTATGTAGTACTGTGCACACATTCAGATATTTACACCCCTGTGCTCACAAGACTGTGCACACTGTTGGATCTGAGCACAACACTCTCAGCTCAAGATTTTGGGACTGGATTACAGGCTTCACCCTGTCAGGAGGGATAGGGACTCCTCTAAATCTGGGGCGGGAGGCCTACCAGGGTTTTCGCCAGTGCCAGTCCTGCCACAGAGAGGGGTAAGGGTAATGGGAGGGCCCCAGTTTCTGTCCGCTTGTATGTGCCTTCTAACAAGTGGAGGGTGCCACTATCGTTCACTCAATACCTGTAATACCTTGCGATGGCCAGAAATCTGTTTCTTTTATTTCAGGACTCCAGGTGCCAGAAAACACAGCCTCAGTGAGAGGACATCACCGCCAGAGAAAGGATTGCCCGACTTCATAAAGGACACAGAACCAGCAACAATTACCTTGCAAACCATTGTCCCAGTGAGAACAAACACAATGTGTCTCTGCAACTGAGACCCGGTCACTGAATTCCACTGTGAAGAGATTAACGTGAACGCTACGAATGAAAATGGGGCAGGGCTAAGCTCGGATTTTAAAACTTCCCCCACGGTGGCACCACCCAGAGGTAAAAAGCAAGATCAGATTGGTCTTAAAGAACATCTGAACAAATGAGCCAATGATATGGGTGAGTGAACAAAGATCACTGGAAGTGAGGGGTATAAAAACCCTGCAGTAGACAGCAGAAGTGTGGACTGTTCGTGTGAGTTCAAGTGGAGTGGAAGCGGACCAAAAGAGCAGGACGAGGCAGAATAGTAGAGCAGAGCAGAGCATCTGGAAGACTCTGATGGAATTTGTTGCTGGTGAGATGTTGGTTGTGAGAGAGAGTGGTACCAGTGTATAAGAGTCCAGGGAGGATTGTTGTTAGTCGTGGTTGTGGGTTAGAGGAAGAGTAGGAGGAAAAGTGAGTGACAGGAAGAATGGTGTGTAATAGAGTGCAAGAGGTGACTGAAAGTGAGAGGAGATGAGGTGAGTAGAGTAGAAAAGAGAGGAGGGTGGCGAGTGGAGGAGAAAGGAGAAGAGCATGTAGAGGGGAGAGAAAGGAGGAGCGCAGAGAGGAGAGTTTAGAGTAGAGTGTCCCAGAGAGAGTAGGCGTTTGATTAGGTATTTGTATGAACATCAGAGGGACAGGTGGAAGGAGCCAAGAGGGAGAAGGAGGAAGGAAGGAGAAGGAGGGAGAAAAGTAGGAGAGAGAGTGAGAGAGTAAGGAGGAGAACATCAGAGACAGGAACACAAAAGTGTAGTTGGATTGCGCGAGAGAAACTGGGCATTTGAAAAAGGCACCACTTCTTGTTGAACCATAGCTCGAAGAATTGTTAGAATAGATTCCCCCTAGAAAAACCCCAGAGAGAGAGGAGAGAGAGATAGAAAAGGCTGAAGCCTTTAGGTGATTTCTTTAGTCAGCATTATAGATAGCAAGTGTTACCAATTTCTAGTTGACGACCTTGTGATTATGGAAGCCTGAGCTAGGGAAGGGGAAGGCCATGGAAGAAGAGAGAGACACATCCATTAGAGTGACATGGTTCCTTTGTATTTCATCAAACTTCGGAGTCATTTGAACTTTGCAAGATAAAAACCCTTGAACCATCCTATGGAGTCTGGGTATTTTAAGGCCATTTGTGACAATTAGTAAGCGTCACCCACGGTACAGTGAAATCACTGAGTACAGGGTACTCTCGTGTACAGTACAGCACTGTTTTGTATTAGTATTTGAATTTGGGTTACAATGGAAACCTAGCTAGGAAGCAACAGAGCGCAGAATAACTAATGTAGGGGCTAACAGAAGTTGGTAGAAGGGGAGGTTACAACTTGTAGTAGTTTGGATATACTATACCATAGGGATGTTATATACCTAGGAATAGCAGGTCGCGCTCACACTCTGCTTCTGCTTCAATGGTATCACTCTAAATTGTTTTCTTACCAATTTCCTTTCCTGCTTATAGTTTTTCTTTTTCTTGTGCCATCTGAGTTACTGATTCTCACCCTCTGGCAACTTCCCCCGCTACAATACCTTTCTCCCTACTTTCTTGCCCTTACAGTTTCCCATACTTCAGCTTCCCATTCCCACCTTTCCATTCTCCAAGCTTTCTTGCTCTCATACTCTTCCCTTGTTCATATCTCTTCCTCCCTTTCGTGTATATGGTGTGGGGAATTGTGGGGCAATGTGAAAGATGCATGGTCAAGGCAAAGCACGAGCTATGTATAACAGTACAAGCTATGTTTGTGGCATATAGAACCACATATAAAAATTCCTATTTTAAAGAACTTTTTTGCATACATTTTGACACCGTTAAATATCATGAGGTATTGATCAATGTGTGTTTCCTTTGCTACCATAGATCAGGATGAAATGTGATGGAACACTAGGTGAGGCTTCCAGTTAGAAGAAGAGTCTCTTCCTATAACGTTGCATGAACCTGGGCAAATTGCAATCTCTCTCTTTACCTCCATCTACTTACTCAGCACAATTCGGGGTACATTAATTGTTTCAGTGATATTGAGTTTTCCTGCTCTTTGTGATGAATCCTGCGGAGTCATCATTAATCCCCAGGCAAAGATCTCCTCCTATGTGGCCAGGGGATAGCCGCCTCTACCTGATCTTAAACCTGGAAGTGGTATCATGAGGGAGGATCACATGGGAGGAGATGGCTATCGTGGAAAAGTGGTGACCCCCAACAGAAGAGATGCAGTATTCTTTCCTTCCCAGGGAGGAAGACTACATAATTCCTGAATTCTTAATGTCTTGTTGTCACTTTACAAATCCCTCTCATTGCAGGACCCATTTTACCTCATATACATGTAAAACATATTTAACATCTCCTGTCTCTGGTGGTTTTGTTCTAAACAAGAATCCTAAACAATATCATTTTGGAAGACCTTAAAATCATTTGGACTCCAACTCCCATAATGCCTCAAGTACTGAAACAAGGAAAAGGACGAAGGGGTTAGCATGGATTGAGAGAAACCCCAAGCTAGACACGCAGACTAGTTGTTACAATGAAGCTCAGCTGCGTGGGACTTTTAAAAATGGTTAACACCTTCAAGGGAGAGTGGGAGAAGAGTGAAGCAGAGGGGGCACAGCTGTAGGCAGAAACACAGGTGAAGGCAGATGTACAGGAACGGACCATGCATAAGAAGGCAGCTGCTTTCAAGCTCCCACTTGTAAGAGTTACCTACCAGAGTTGCGGGAAAACCAGCGAAGCACCGCAGGCAAAGAGGGAGAACCGCACAGGTGCCAGCACTAGGAGCGAGGCTGTCAGAGATGCAGTCCTGTCAAACAGCTGCAGCTTCACCACCAAGTGAATGCAGAGTCGGCGGAAGAGCTGAAATAGGACCCGCGGGACCCATGCAGGAGATGTTATTACTGAGGGAAGACTTTGCTGCAGCAGTGGTCCATGGATCCAGTGGTCGAAGTGAGCGGGCGTGGTCGGGAGCGGTGCTCCTCTACGTTTTAAATTACGTTTTACAGCTCCTATACTTTTATTTTTAAAAGAAACCATTCTGGAATGGTTTCGTTTTAAAATAAAAGTGTAGGAAGGCGTTGCAGCTTGCACTTTCAGTGCACTGCACTGAGCATTCCCTGAAACAGCAGGTGCAAGTGTTTGGGGGGTTTGTATTGTATGTGGAGGGCATGGTGATGGGGTTTGTGGGGAGTGGGTGCAGGCCAGCAGGGAACATAGCTCCACTACTTCTTTTCATACACTTCGACCCCTGCATGAATCAGAAACACCATGAAACACTGGTGAGTCCGCCCAGTGTTGATGGGGACCCCGGGGCATTCCGACAGGCATACAAACAATTAAAAGCTTATTTTGAATAACGACCAAGTAAAATAAAAAGACAGAATTTGCACAAATCCTCATCCCTGACATGTCATTATGGGGACAGTTGGAGCAAATGTTATCACAAGAAGATGAATCTTAATGAAGAAGATGAAAGACAAAATGTGCACAGTCTCCATATATGAGAGTTCAATATGGGGAATGTTGGAGCAAGCATTATCACACGCAAATGAATACTGGTGAAGAAGTTAAAAGACTGAACTTGAACAAGACTGCATATATGAGATGTCCATATTGAGAAGCTTGGAAGAAGTAGTATCTAAAGCCAATGAAGTATAGACAGTGCAGGAATACAACTGTGCTGTACTGAAAACCAAGCGAACATTAAAAGAAGCTCCGATAAGTGAAATATATCAGCCAGTGAGCCTTGGGGGGGGGGGAGGAAAAGATAACTGGAAGGAGAGCACACCAGGGGATCTAGAAAACCCAGAAGGGGATTCCTGGCAGGAGAGTACACCAGGTAATCCATATAAAGTATATACAAGGAGAAGACATTGTCAAAAGATACATGGTGGGGGAGTATATCGGGGGATCTAAAGAGTCCAATGAAGGATTCTTGGCAGAGGAATATACCAGGAAATGGTCCTTAAGCAGTTGTGTAAAATACATTTTTTAGCTTCCTTAAGAAAGTGTTGTATGAAAAGAGACATTTCTGCTACTCTTGAGGAATCATCATAGGGGAAAAGCCACTTTTTTGCCATTCTTAAGGAAGTGGTGTATGAAAGAGACATTGCTGCTATTCTTAAGGAACTACTGTTTGAAAAGGACACTTTCACTATCTTGGCTGAGATTGTCCAGGGGAAGGAAACCACCCCAGGATCCAAGGATGGTTTTGTTGGATTTCACATATTTGGTTTTGTACACTTTTTATTGAATGTAAAAAAGAGACAGTTACCTCACACATTTGGTTGTTCCTTTGTAGTGTGTTTTGGACACAAGGACAGTTTACATAACTGTTATGAGGAGACAGACTGATTTTTAGGTTTAGTTTCCAATGCAAAGAAACTCTCTTTAGGATAGGGACAGAAGGGCCTTTCTCAAACCCCTTTTTGTTTAAAATATGAAGATGGCAACATTAGACCTTTGCGTCCTCCTCTCATTTCTGACCCCTCATATCTTGCAATGTATTTTGTGTGTAATTATTTTAGGGGATGGTGTAGAATGTTTGAGTGACTAGGGTGTTATTCCTGACTTCTCCTCATCACTCATGTTGTGTGATCCAGCACCACTTGCCTTACCTCTTACAGTGTTAATACTGGCATTATTGGGCACAGGCAAGATTAATGTGTTTTTGCATCTCCAGCATGAGTGTGTTCTTACAGTGGACATGCTGGCATTATTGAGTTTAGCCAACATGGGTGTTTTCTTATAATAAAAATGCCAGACCATGTATGCAGAGGCATAATGAGAATGCATTGGAAAATGTTTGTGTTTACTGCTGTTGACCTGGCACCTATTGAATTGTTTCCATGTGTTAACCTACTTAACCGATTGTAAATCATATGGCTTTTTAAAAAATGTCTTTGGAAGTCGAACTCCCTCCAACCATGCTTGCTTATTACAGGCCCCCTAGCTATGTGTGGTGCCTCCCACTGATTGCTGGAAACAATGTATGTGTCTCCAGTAAATATTGTACAGATGCCACTGCATATATGATTAAACATGAGTACCTATCAACTAGGGGATATAACGAACCAATGATTTCTGAGTGACATAACATAAACAATGATAGACACACACTAATTGTTCATGTTGTAATTCAGAACTCTAAGGAGGAAAGAACCCCTTAGTTGAAAGCTAGTAAAGGAGTTGTTTATGATGTGTATTGCCACCACTTACCCTTTGGGAACCACTGTACTGTAGCTGCACATCAAAACTTCAGGGGGAGGCATAACATAACTATTTAAAACAGGAGCCAACTTCCACCTCTAATTAATCTACAGCATCCCCAAAATAAAAGAAAACATGTCAGAGAAAATGCTTCATCCCATTGCTGTACGGCCTAGTAGTTGATTACAAATTTGATACATCCCTGCATTGATGACACACCAAGAGGATACAGCATGAAAAAATGATTTTTTTACCTAATGGTTTTTTATAATATCCATCCAAAATTAACTAATACCACTATCAAACATACAAAGGAAACAACATGTACAATGTGTCAAGTAGATAGCTCATTCCAGATCCAACTTTTTACATGGAAGAGTTCTTCAGCCAGTCAACACCAAATTACGGAAGTTGCAACCAACCAGTATTGTTCAATGGGGGCTTAATGCTTTCTTGTACCCACAAGTGACTTTTTCCTAAGGGAGGTTCACCAGCACACCTCCATACCACACATCTCCATAGCAAACGCATACTCCACACCATCCACGTCAAATGGCACTCCACTGGCATTATGCGGCGGAGCAAATTCTCATGGACAAAATACCCCAAACTCACAGCCTCACTAGACTATACCACCACCAATGTCACCCCCACAATACACATTGAATCCCTAATGCACCCATCATCACTGCAACTACCACAATATAAATGTCTTCACACAACCTTACAAGTATCCGGGAATGCACCATTGCACAAATTGTGCAAGGTGGGCATTTTTTGGTAGTTGACAATATTTTTAAGACCCACATCTAGAACATTTAAAATGATCCACAAACTCATTTGCTCTGTGTGTCTAGTCCATTTAGAATTAGCCATCGCCTTTGGAACCAGACCCTGGGGATGCACCAGTTGCGGGAGGAACACCTGTGTGAGGGGTCTTTGGGGAGTCGGGGTGATGTGACTAATGGTGAGACGCGGTATCCCTCCCTTTCCTGTACACCTAACCCATCCTATTTCATAGGATTCTCTGATGTTCCAACCCCCCCTTTCTACATAAACACTGGGCTGAGGAAGAGGGTGACTGAGAGAAAGAGGCTAACCCTTAAATATCACCTTGGACATGTCCCGCTAATCGGGTCAGGTAAAGTCAGGCACTTGACTTTAAGTGCATACAGCTGATACCAATTAGCTCTCCTCACACGGATAAAAGGCGGAACATAGAGACAGACTCTGAGCAAGGTCGAACACGTGTAAGAGCAGAACCTGTGGGGCAAAGGCAAACCTACTGGAGCAGAGCAACGGACGAAGGGACGAGAGCAAAGGGTGGAGAATCCGAGGAGTTCCCTGCAGGATGTTTTTGCCGCCAAAAGGCCATGAAAGACACTTGGAGAAGGCCAAATCCCAAAAAAGAAGGCTGTATTGTTTTCAAGGATGCCAGCGACCCTCCTGAGTGAACAGCAGAGTTGGGGAGGTGATGCCAAGTGTGTAGTACTAACCTTGACTTGTGAATTGGAAAATTGTAAAGACAAAGAAGAAATACACACAGCTGATGAGTTGGCAAGTGACATAAAAGACCGTTGTGTGCTAAGGAAAGATTGAAATTGCAAGATTATTTCACACAATTGAAGGCTGCACACGTTTGCATGAGAGTGAAGAAAGGCAGACATGTGAATGTACTTTGAAGTAAACATAGCTGTAAAGCCAGAGATACTAAGTAACAGAGTGGTCTGGCGAAAGGAAGTAGCCCACTCAAAAGTTTCTGTTAAAGGTGAAATGTTTGTAGCGATAAAGTGAATGAACTGTAAAAGTGAAGTGATGAAAGTTAGCCAAGATAAAAGGGGAGAGTAAAAAGGTGAACGTTGAACTTTGGTGATTGTGATAGTGAACTGCCCAGACCAAGATGCACTGGGGCAAACAACAAAAGAGTGTGAGTTGAAAGCTGGAAATCGAAGTGGTCCTGTGGAGGTCTGTAGAAAAAAAAACGGACATTTGAAATTCTTCGAAAGCAGGAAACGATCCAAGCCCGACTGAGGGAGACCAGAAGTGTAATAAGTTAGGGGACGGGAATCCCTAAAGAATGTGAATTCAGCTTGGGGAAGGGAACCCCTGCAAGTGTTGTGCACTTTTTCTTTGAAGGGCCTGAGCCCGACGGAGGGTGACCGATGTGAACTTTTGCTTTAAGAGGTCTGAGCCCGACAGAGGGGGACTGGCGTGAACTTTTTGTTAAACTGTGTTTTTGAAGTTGGAAAGTGAGACTTTATGATGGAAGGCGGGCCTCGATACATTTTGAACTGCCTTTATGTTAAGAATCTGAGCCAGAGTGTGTCATCCTGCCTACCGTGAATGCCTTTTTCCGTGCTGTCTAATCATGGGGAGGGGAGCTGACCCAGCCACCTTTATTCTTTATATTTGAATACTGATTTTCCTTTGCATACATATTCCTCTTTAGACACTTTTAGTACAACAGATAGGGCAGGCATTAGGTTTTGTTAGTATAGGCCATTTTAATTTGATGGACTCAACTATGACTGTTTTATTTATTATTTGATGGTAGAGACTACTCCCATCCTAGCTATAGGGCAAAGTAGGAGTTTCTCCAACCCCATTGAAAACTTCAATAACAGTTTTACAGGTTGTACCATTTGTGTCAGTGTCATACTTGTGATACCATGCCTCCCTCGCAAATCCCATTAAGTACATCCTGGGCACAACTTCTATGCTCATTCACATGCACAGCAAACACTTCAACATTTGTGCTAAACATATGATGGATGACTCCATAGAACTCACTACACTAATCACTTTATCTTCCATTACCACCCCTCCAGTAAACAAGATTAAAAGAGGATAAGAAAATAAAACACACCACACCACACACTCTCAGGCGCACAATGACGGAGACCAATATAGATAAACCTGCTCCAACCTATGTTGTTGAGCCCTGTCATTTTGCAAGGCTACAAGTCAAAATAGAGAAGAGCTATTTTCAATATGTACATAAGGGTAGGAGTCCTTCTACTGAGGATGAGAATGGCTCAAATAACGTGTTCTATGTGGGGGTACCCCACTCAGGATTGTTTATAGCCACATTTGAGCTCACTGCACCCTTCACAGGGTAGAAATATCACTCTGACCATTCTTTCAACTCTTAAACCCACAAAACACAATTAGGACTTTTCTCCTGCCAGTCGTGCATGACGCCAGGCCTACCCCGTATGACATTTAATGTCATCCTTTATCAATGAATCTATTGTGCAGGGGATTGTTCTAAAGGTCTTTGAAATCTCTACTTTAACTCCCCTTCTGAAAACAAACCTTGCTGGTCTACTATTATTTTCAGAATAACCGTCCCATGCTGGATTACCATGGCCAACAAAAATTCTTGAAAATGTAGTGACCCTCCAATTGCAAACATTTTTTGGAGAACAGCAGCTTCTCGATCCTTTCAAGTCTGGTTTTAGACCAAAATAGAAGAAGGGTGGGCCGACTAGACCAGAGATGACCGCTATATATTGTTTAAATCATAATAGCATCATATTTATTTGTATAAATACAGTCACTAAAATGTAAAGAAATGTTTGACGAATTCAGCTCAATATACCAAAAAAACCACATCCCTCCATGTACCATTCATTAATTCACGACTTTAACACACATTTTTCATGTTCAAATATGTTGGGACAAACTGGTGATAGATCATTGAAATCACAGAAAAGGAATCAAACAATTGTCAATTTAGCACTTTGTTATTTTACAATGTAACCCTCTGTCTACATTAAGGGGTTTAGAAAACTGTTGTCGACATATGTTTCGGTTGAGTTCTCTCAGTAAGGTTGGGAGTCCCCTTATCCGGTGATTTGGGTCAACCTTCTTCAGGACGGAGAGCAATCGCCGATTCCGCGTTGCCTCTTCATAACACAAAGAGTGGGGGGCGGGGATGGCTAAAGAGCCTCAATTCTGAAGAGTAAAAAATAAACTATATTGTCATCTCTGTTGATTTAAAAACCTTTCCATGGTAAACAAACAACTGTAGTATTCAGTTGTGTAGAACCGACTCACCTCCTCTGGAATACCAGGGGCTGGGGAACGGTAGGTTGGAATGAATCCTGGCGTGTGTGCTCCTGCTAGTGGTGCCTCACGTCATAAGTAATGTCCTATAATAAAGTGTAAGGACAGAAGCCTCGGTGTGATATCTAACAATTACAGTTTCCTCAAAAACTGCCATACATTGCTCGTACTTACAGTAAAACTTGTGTTTCGTAGAGGACCCATGCTATAAATCGCGTGGCCAGACAGGTGCGGCTCAATACTGTAAATTAATCGTGGGGTGCCTGTAGAGGAGGAAACAAACAACAAAGAGGGGGGACGTTACTATCTGTGTGATCTGTTCTGGCCTTGGTGTTGCTGAATGCGACGAAAAATAAAAACAAAGACAATGCTTACTTAAAATGGTTGCCAGGTGTCTAGGTAACTGCTGGTCAACCGCTGCCTGAGTGCACGTACTCGGACTGCAAGTGAATGAGGGGCTGTGTCAGTTGCGGAATAGTACGGGCAGCAGTGGCATTAATAATATCCATTAGCCGTGTTAATTACCTCCCATGGGACGCGCGATCCACTGAAGTCAGCTCACGCAGGAAGAAAAGACTTGCGCCAGCTGCAGAATTCCGACAGACGAACCTGCATCTTCTATTCAGACGGTGTTATTTTCGTTGCTGAGCAACGTGAGCCCGTGTCTGCATAGCATGCCGGTCCGGGTTACGTGTCTATAAGCATTATGGGAGTTGAAGTCTAATGCCGTAAAACATGCCATTGCTGTTAATGAAGCACAGTGCATGTTGCATGGAATGCATTATGCTCTGAACGTATTAGTGATTACTTACCTTATTTTGTGCTCTAAAGGCACTCATGGATGATGTAAAAACTGTAATCTCGGAAAACTATGCAGAGAATTGCATGTAATTCTACTAGTGATGCACGAAGTGTATCACATGGTGTACCGTGCATGCTAGATGTACTTGGTGTTACTTACCTTTTCAGGCACTGTAGTCGCTTGTCAACATATATCACTATTGGGAAATTGTCCCGGTGGTGAACCACTTGGGAGTGGGCGCTTCCTAGTGCAGAACATAAATCTACGGTTCTCGTGGGTGATATATTCCATTCAACCGAAATGTTCAGACCGTGTTTGACTGAGTCTAAGGAATAAATCCAACTTTGTTCTAAACGGTGTAAAGCACTTGCAATGTCACTGCCTCTAGATTGTGTGTGTAAGGTTTGGAGTACAAACCATTTCAAATCAGTGTCTTTGTGGTTCTTATTGTTAAAATGATCCACCAAAGGTTTGTCCGGTGTGCAATTCCTGATGCAGGACCGGTGCTCACCAATCCTCGCCCTGCCCACATATAGTAAATTGCAGGGGCATGTTATGACATAAATGGCGTTTTTCGTTCGACAATTAGTGTGACTTTTCATTGTCCACATCTTGGCCCCATATTTGAAAGTATGTTTTGTTTCAGTGAAAGGACACACGCTGCAGTTGCCACATTTGTAATGTCCAATGATCGGAGGAGACCCCACTGGTTCAGGACAGTGGGTTCTTTTGATTTTTCGCAGTACGTATGGACCAATTTTTCTCGTAGATTGCAACTACGTTTGAAGGCAAACATCGTTTTTTTGGACAAAGTGCCTGGATTTTTTACTAAGTCCAAGTTGCGATTGATTATCTTTTTGATCTCATTGTGCAGTTCTGTCGGATTCTTAAAAATTTACCTTACTGGGTTAAAGGTGGTGACGTACACTAGTCTCTAATTCAGTCTTTTTTTTTTGTTTTGTAGGGTGAGTTTTCTGTTGGTATTCGCAGCTCTCTTGAGGTTGTTTTTGATCAGACGTGTCAGATAACCCTGTGTGCTCAGCCGGTCTTTAAGTTGTGTGGCATGTGTGTTGTAGTCTTCTCTGTCTGTACAGTTCCGTCAGATTCTTAAAAATTGACCGTACGGTAAATTATATTTAGGCTTTCAGGTTCACTATTATTTTCAGAATAACCGTCCCATGCTGGACGACCATGGCCAAGAAAAATTCTTGAAAATGTAGTGACTCTCCAATTGCAAACATTTATTTGGAGAACAGCAGCTTCTCGATCCTTTCAACTATGGTTTTAGACCAAGCCATGGTACCCAATCGGTGCTAGTTGTGGTATGGGATAACATTTTTAAATATTCAGATGAGGTAGCCCCACCCTGCTGGTCACGCTGTACCTCTCAGCAGCATTTGACACAGTCAACTTTGACATCCTTCTATCAAGGTTAACCAAGGTTGGCTAAGTGTCGAAGAACTCTTTAAGGTGGTTCAGATCCTGTATGTCTGACTGAGCACAGAAGTTCAAGCTTGCAAACTACTATTCTGGTCGCATTCCTCTCACATGTGGTGTACCTCAGAGTTCCTCTTTGTACCTATTACCTTTTAACATATACACCGTTTCTAAATGTAATCTGCACTACCATTTGTATATAGACAACACCCACATATATATGTGGGTCAACAATCCTAATAAAACTCTTCAACACATTGTGGATTGTGCATCAGAAGTCAGACAACAGATGACCCACAACATACTCCAACTCATCCCCACATAAATGAAGCTTCACATCTTTAGCCCAAAAAGTCTGTTAAGCAACATTACACGTCTTCCATCTCTTCCACCGTGCCCCCTTATTTGAAACTGCACACTTCAACCTCTACTAAGGTGAAACACCTAGGATGTATATGGCAAGGCAGCTTTGGTGATAAATCACAGGACAACGAAATAGTAAAATCTATTTCTGGATTCACCTGCTTCCTCCAGTTCTACCTTTCACTCATGCAACTGACCAATCTGCTGTGGTAAGTGCCCTGATCCACTTCTAATTGGACCATGGAAAAGCCACCTTAACTAGCATCCCTGAAAAGCAGATGATATGACTCCATGTCACACAAAATGCAGCGGTTCAATTTTCTGCACTCCATTATCATCCCCAATCTCACATCTCTGTTGCTCCCTCCATTAGTTACTGGTCAAGCAGAGAATCTGATATAAGATACTCTTCATGGTATGCAAATGAATTAATGGACTGGCCACAGCACATGTGGTGGTCCAGGTCTATCCTTGCCGGGCAACTCGATCTCTCTGCTAAAATAACCAACGTTTGCTTGACATACCAGTATCTCATCATACCCGTAGAGGAGGCCGTTTTTGGTTTTGAGATAATGTCGCTAGAATTAATTAACGTTCAACTTAAGAACTCTGGACTCATTTATATTTTTGGGAAAACTCTCAAAACATATATTTTCAAATAATCTGGCATTCCCTGGACACAATGTTTTATAGCATTTAATTCAATGGAACTATAACGTCTGCGCCGACACGGAGTTCAGTCTGTCCGGTTTTTGTTTCCTCCTAGGAGGTACTATATGCAATATAAATTCAAAAAATCTAATTAATGAAAGCAAATTTGCCTTTGCATATCTGTCTAGTCCCACCCACAAGGGCAGTCCAGCATTGAAATGCTAGGCAATTCTCCTCTGAACTAGAGTACCATCAGCAATCCCAGACACGTGTTTGGGCCTTCTTGGGTGTCATTAGGGAGGTGACGCTGAGCCTCTCTATGGCACATTGAGCAAACTGACCTGGTCTGGGTTACCCTTAGTGACTTACGGTAAAATCCCAAGTACACAATAGTGGGAGCCCCTCTGCCGAGGATGACTATGGTTCCAATAAACTGTTCTATGGGGTGTACCCCACTCAGGAGGGACTGTATAGTTGTATTTAGCATATAATGACTATGCTTGGCATGTGAGGCTGCAACTATCATTGGATTGCCAGTACCTAGCCATATGCATCTGTATGTGCATATGAAGGCAGTTTGCCAGCCTGTGTTGATTTTGTATCCCTGTACTCTCAAGAAACCGGTCAAGGTACATCAAGGCTGCACCACTAAAATATACCCTTAGAACCCTTATTAATCTTAAAAATATTTCATTTTATTTTACCTTTGCCGCGTCTCTTCTGGTGATCTAATCAGAGCAACTGATCATGCGCCATCACTTCTTGCGATGTAGTCACAGCAGAATATCAAGTGTTGTTACTTCCTGTGAAGTCATCTGGTTCAAAGGCCATGTGATGCCACTTCCTGTGATGCCCAGGTCCGCGCTTAGAAACCTCTGGGTATTAAGAGCATTATAAATAACCTATCATATCATATCATTTCTGCTACACTGTCAATTTGCTGAATTGATATCTCTGAAGGTAGAAATGGTGCAAAGTAATTGCGCTGCAATGCTGTGGAGTTAGTATGAGTAGGTGACGAGTACTAACAAGTGTAGAACTGTGTTATGTGTGTGAAAATGTGTGTGTGTGTGTGTTTAGGGTAAGGCAGAAAGAAGAAATAGTGAACTGGGAAGTGGTGCCGTGCTACACCAAAGATCCTTGACTGAGCATGTTTAGACAGCCTTAGGAACCTGGCTGTTCTTGGTTTATTCTTGTGATGATAATGAGGGTGATGTTTCTGGTTTAGTCTAGCTGTGCTTGACCCAGCCTAGCTATGTGCTTGAGAAATGTCTTGGCGTCCCTTGTCTATTGAGGAGGTGACATGGGTGAAACGAACCCCATTGGGTATAACTTCCCAAGCAAGAGCATTGGAGCCATGTCATGTAATGAGGCCTGTAGAACAGACACTTTTGTAAGGATTTCCAGAAAGGCATGTGATCAGGCAGTATGCGGAATTGGCTGTGTATCGAATTCCATAGGTTGATATATAGCACTTCGAAGGAGGCCCCACCATGGCATTTCTCAATGGAACGTGTGACTGAAGTGAGGCTGTGTTTCTGGTAATTAAGAGATTCATAAACGTTTGATAGAATAAAGAGACTATTCACTCAGCACCAAATGGGGTAAAGAGGAGATTCCCTCAGAGCGATAAAGGTAATTCCTTAATTATTTAGGGGCAATCTTCATTATACTGAATCAACTCTTCATCCCAGCCAAAACAAGGAGTTGTTGGCTCTGTATAATAAGGATTGCTGGTGCGTAATAAGGGCATCCAATTGAGGACATTCAATGTAGTCAACATGCCACCCACCAACGAAAGTAAACTGCATGAGCAGTCCTGCTACAGCACCAACGGGTATCACTAAAAAGAAATCCTGGTGCGGCTTCCCCCACGGTGGAGGGACCAACAGCCGTAGAAGCAAATAAACAAATGGTAATGGTGAACAAACACGTTCTCCAAGAGTCAACCATCCCAGAAGTGGATCGACCTTGCACTCACAACGGAACATACATGCCCAACAGGTCATAGACTTTGGGAACTGCCAGTCTCATCCAACCGTAGCCACTGTCTTCTTTCCTTCTAGCCATCCGACCCCAAATATCAGAAAAAGGAGGAACAGGGTTAAAACGTAAAAAGAAATGTACATACGGAATTATACCCTTGAGACTCCAGGTTCATTTGGCATCATTACTCACACACAATTTAGAATATCCTCCCTTAAAAAACGAGAAAATCAATGAGGAGAAAAAATATGTTTGCAATAAGGGTTAAGGTTACTATCTAGAAAAAGCTGACGTCTGTAAACGTTGGGAATGCCAATGAACATGAAAGCAACATTAAGGCTTGTAATAACATACATTGAAACCACCAATAAAACAACATTGTTTGAGCCTGAACTTACCTTTAGAATGACAAAAAACAAGTAACATCAGCACATAAGTTAATCTTTACAACAGGCACTAACAATAAAACAGTGTACCTCGTAAACATACAATACATTCTAAAATGAAAGTAAACATTTAAATGCACTAAATCATATACACCTAATACTACATAACCTCAAAGCACACATCCACAGCCACACCCAGACCTTAACTTCAATTACCTCAAACCATTCACCTACACTCCCACCTTATATTAAAGGACCTCGAGAAACCTACATTTACACCATATATCCGATTACTCAACATTTAGATCCACAATTGCTAACATGACTAGCACACAGCATATACTCTTATTAAAATGTTCATGGCACACCATAACTCAAACAACAACTAATGTTAAATTGTCAAGTGCAAATAACCAAAATACAACATGAGTACACAATCCAAACAACAAATACTATAAGCATGCCTACATATTCACACATTATCACCAACCCCCAAAAAGGGTGAGGTATTCAATGTTGGTTTTAATGTTGGTTTTCTTTTATGTTAGTTTAAGTGTTATTGTTAATTTTATGTTTAATAATAGGCTAACCTTTAACAGCATTCCAGACATTTACAAATTCAACAGGTTATAGATAGTAATCTTAACTTTTAAAACAATACATAGTTTTCCCAATGGCTTACAGGGGTTGGGGGAAGCAATTGGCTTTTGTAAAACAAAGGAGGGGAGACATTGCATTAGACTCGAGAACACTCCATGGCAGACTCCAGGGCAAAGACCTTGTTGATTACATGGATTTAAAAACAGTAGCCAAATTATACCCAACGCAGCATTGATGGTCCAAAGGCTCTCTTTTCGCAGCTACTTCATCACAGATGATTCTTCTCATATTTAATATGTCTCTTAAGGTCATTTTTTGTTTTCTTAGATTGCATTTATTCTCTTCGTACACTCTGATACTGGGTAAACTGGGAAAAATGCTCAAGGTCAACAAACCAACTCAGTGTAGAGCCTAGGGTCTCCAACCAGTGGATCGTGGGCCACTGGTAGCACATCTGAGTCTTCCCAGTAGCTCCTCGCAGCAGACATCAAAATGAGTACTGTGTGTTTATTTTGGTGTCTGAAGTACCTGGGCCTATTCCACTGCCCCTCCCTCTCCCTCTCCTCTTCCTGCAAAGCAAAAAGCCAAAACCAGTGTGCATGTTGAGAGGAGGTGCTGCATCTGGGCTTTAAAGGAATAGTGCACTCAAAAATATTATTGTCCCGAGGGTTCGGGCATGTGTTTTTAAGCATACGTTGATCGATCGTACAAACATTTCCTATGCACCTCACTGTAGTTTTCCTCTTTTTTACACATGTGAAATTAGGCCACAGGGCGCGGCCACCTTGTGATAATCTTATCCGTTGCTGCATTGCCCGAGGTGGACTGCCCTGGTGGCACTAAATCATATCCCCCGCCCCTGAGGCTGACATCACTAGACGCATACCGAGCATTTCACAACGCCAATGCACGTCTCGTGTCAACATTTTCTGCGCTTCAGCTAATGACATGTATCCATGTAAATGGCAGGACGCCTCTTTCCTCAATAAGTATAAACAGACCGCTTCTCATCAGACAACATCTGATTTGCTTTTCCAATCATTTCGCTGTCTTTTTTTGAGTATTCAGTGCCTTGTTTCTGTGCTCTGGTCAACTACCTTTGTTGCTCGTAGCCCGTGCGAACACATACTAGTACCATTACTATCCATTTTTATTTTGCCCCATGATGGCACCAACACAGCCCTACCAGTACGAGCTGGAATATTCCGAGGCGGAATTACTCGAAAGAGAAAGATGTGGAAATGATGGGGCTTCGGACGACAGTTGAGAGGACGATTCAACAGATGAAGAGCCTGAGCCTAGTCGCATGGACGGTGTTTCACCTGGTCTACCTGCAATCGGTGCGCGCTAATGCCAACCGAGGAGAACTGCTGCTGCTGAGAAAACTCTGGATGCCTGTCCTACATATCAGAAGGCGAGACATGGCTGCAATGCGTTACCGAGCTGCCAGACTTCAGGGCAGCCTGCCTCATACGGTCCGTGTTGAGAATTATGATGGTGTTTATGCACAAACTTCGAGCAACAGTTCGCCCTCGCAATCCAAGTAATGAGTAAGTGTACTCTAGTTGTGATGTCACTTAGACCACTACCATTTCATGATTGTCTCCTATATTGTCGTAACTTTGATCTGTCAATGCCAAATGAATGTAGTCTTGCAATTCTATACATCACTCGCAATTTGGGGGAATCATAGTGGTCTCCTTATGTTTATTTCATGTACAGCCATGAAGCAATATTTTTTAGTGTCCCAAATGTAATGGAATGCATAGTCCTTCAATATTGTAGTGTCTAAGTAACATTTGTACTGGCAACAATACCATTGGATACAAGATTTGTCATTGTCAACTAAGGTTTAATACACTTATCTTGTACATTTAAAAACAGCTTGTATCTTTCTCTTTCACAGGTGGTACAGGCTGGTGGCCTTCGTTCGTTTAAATGGTGGCTTCGTGGGAGCCTTGGACACCGCGTTCGACGAGTAATACCCTCCTGTGCCGTTGGTGCCATTGGAGAAACTTTCCCCAGTGACAGCGGTCAGTACAGGGGATTTTCCCACACTGTGCTGCAACCAGAAGTTTATAATGTTTAGTACATGTGTGCCATCAATATCAGCAACAAATTAAAACACAACGGAACAGTGAATCAAGTGTGTCTCCATTCAGCAGTGTTTCCAGCCCTTTCCTGCACGCCTCAGGCCCCTCCAACCACCCCTCCAGAATCAATGACTGTTAGCACATGTGGCTGTGCCCTCCCAATGGGGGCTTGTAGGGGCTGGAATGGCCAAGGTGCTAAACACCATGTACACTTCAAAGGTATCTCATGCGCAGGGGTCATTGTTCACATGCCCTCCTCAGACCCAGTGTCTCCAGATAGGCTCCCATTGAAGCAGGCCGCGCCCCTGCAATCCACATAAGTGTGTCTCCATTCAGCAGTGTTCCGGCCCTTGGCTGCACACCTCATGCCCATCCACCCCCCCTCCATTATCAAAGGCAGTTGGCACCAGTGGATGTGCGCTGCCAAAGTGGGCTGGCAGGGGTTGGAACGGCCAAGGTGCCAAACACTATGTACACTTCAAAGGTATCTTATGGACAGGGGTCATTGTTCAAAAGGCCTCCTTGAGGCAGTGTCTCCAGTCAGGCTCCACTTGAAGCAGGCCGCACCCCTGCAATTCACATAAGCGTGTCTCGATTCAGCAGTGTACTGGCCCTTTCCTGCATGCCTCAGGCTCCTCCATCCACCCCTCCAGAATCAATGACTGTTAGCACCTTTGGCTGTGCCCTCCCAATGGGAGCTGGCAGGGGTGGGAACGGCCAAGGTGCCAAACACCATGTACACTTCAAAAGTATCTTACGCGCAGTGGCCATTGTACACATGGCCTAGCCAGACCCTGTGTCTCCAGGCAGGCTCCCTTTGAAGCAGGCCGCGCCCCTGCTATCCACATAAGTGTGTCTCCATTCAGCAGTGTTTCGACCCTTTCCTACACGCCTCAGGCCCCTCCATCCACCCCTTCAGAATCAATGACTGTTAGCACCTGTGGCTGTGCCCTCCCAAAGGGGGTTGGCAGGGGTGGCAACGGCCAAGGTGTCAAACACCATGTACACTTCAAAGGTATCTTACGTGCAGTGGCCATTGTACACATGGCCTAGCCAGACCCTGTGTCTCCATGCAGGCTCCCCTTGAAGCATTCTGCGCCCCTGCTATCCACATAAGACCACGCCATATACACGTCATTCATTCACATACACACCCACTTTTCTAATTCTTTATAAACCACTTGATATTTATCATGAGAACATCTTTGAGCACTGCAAGTCAAGTCGTGAACGTGCTACCTGAGAACTTATGTGACCACTGCGAGTCAGCTTGTCATCATGATACCTGTGAACATCTCCCTGTTCTCCTGCTACTAACTACCCTGCTTGCTGAATCTAACTGTTTGTTGGTCAAGGTAAGGGCAGGTCACCTAATCATATCTCCTTGATCTTTAAATTTCTATCTATTTCGAACAAACGTACCCAGTAGTGTAATGTTCATTCATCTCATTGCCATTGACTAGATTTTAATTTGTTATGTTAGCGATATATAGCAATTGTCCTCAGTGTCAATTGGGATCTAATTGCATCCTTCGTGGACCGTGTCTATAAGCATGTTTCCTTTTGATGCACAATGGTACATTCAAGGGGCGAGTAACATGTTACAATTTGCGTCACATCAATGAATTGTGTATGAAAGTAATCCTATAATACAGCCAGCTACGCTACACACGTTTTGCTTCGGTGACCAACACATAGATTGCATAGAAAAAATGTATGATATAATTCCATCTTTCTCACGCCTTTATGCAAAGTAATTTTCTAATAATGTTGACCTTTTTTTTTTTTACAGAATTTCAAACAATGCCTGCATGTACGGTTTACGGTTGCCGCTCTGAGACTCATAACAAACCTAAAGGCATTACAATGCATGTATTCCCTAGGAATATAGATCTAATAAGAGAATGGGTCAGTTATTACAGATTTGCGCCAGAAGAGCTTGAAAGTAGACCCCATGAAGTCTTGGGGGACTCAAGGGGTGATCGATTCCGCATCTGCAGCCTGCACTTCGCCACGCATATGTATGACCAATCGCAGTACACAAAGAAGCATCGACTCCGAACGTCTCGTAAATTGCTTCCAAATGCAATTCCGACTCTATTCATGCACACGCTGCCTCAGGTGAGTCATGGTTCCTGATTTAGCTGTAGGCCTTGGGGTATTGAACAGGTAACTACATGGAGGGATTGGTGTTTTAGATGTCATAATACTATAATGATTTTCAAATTTACGAGATTGTATTGCTTTATAACTGAACCCCATGATGCTAAACATTTGTTCTTGGTTTTAGGAGCATCATAGAAAATGATTTATGGGCACAGATAACTATGCTATAGTGCCCTTGGAAATAAGTATAATCTTTTCGTAATCGGTCGCTTTACATGTCACTTTTTTAGGTTATCATTTCTAAATCAAATCTAATTTTCCCTTTACAACTCCATGACAATGCAATGAATGTGAAGGGGCAAGATTCTGCCTCCATGTCTTCCCTAGAGTCAACAACAAATTTGAGCGCGCATCAGGTCGTTTTATTTAGCTATTGAGTTCCGGAACTGTTTTATGCATGGAATTTGAGATACTATGATCATATTTACTTATCCTGTCGTTTGTTTACATAATGTTTCATTTATGGGCTTTTTATTGATTTGTACCATTCTCTGCATCACAATGTGTGTTTTCAATTTCACTTGTTTCAGCCATACTAAAACAATTACTGTGTTACAGGGAGATGCTGGTACTTCGACTACAATTTAATCATCCTTCGGAGCTGATACAGAGCCAGAGGTATGCGTATGCGTACTGATAGTTCCCTCGAATTAAAAAAGTAGGTCCTGGATCTGATACCATTAGTCAGTGACATTATTATAAACCAGCATCTTTTGCAAATTGCTTCATTGCAACATTTCAATCAGTGGGTTTCGCACAGTCATCTTTGATCGAGTAAACTAGCCATCAATAAGGTGAAATTCGAAATGTATATTTTGACTAAGTGTACAAGCGTATCTGTGTAAGCCATGTGTGCGATGGAATAGTTTGATTTCAAATACGAATGCCTTATTTTTAATGAATACTCTTTTCTATGGATGTATACAAGATTGGGATATAGAAGAGGAGGCACCTGGATCCGAGTTGGCAGGCCAGCTTGCTGGTGCAGTCGTTACAGTGAAGAAGAAGGTTTCACAGAAAACCAAGAAAGTGAAGGTAACTAACAAACAATTTCACTTCCAAACAGTGTTTTGTGCTGTTACCTTCATAACATGATTTTAAAAAAATCTAAAGTGCCATATACTGTATGTTGAATTTACATTGAACATGTTTTTCCAACCCGTCTTCTAGTTGCCCGATGGTGTACGAACTATACAGACACAGACAGCTACAGAAATCAGAGATGCTGCTTGCCAAACTGATTTCACCATGGAACAACTATTATTTGAGGTGCAGCGTGTTCAAATCAATAAGCAGACTCGAGATGCTTTTGCCCAATGGCCAGAAAATGAATTGAATGTGACCAGCGAAGCCAGCAAAGTGTTGTTGGACCATTGCTACAATGCGAGAGCTCCACCAGATGAAGATGAACGTGAATGTAATGAAGATGTTTTTTAATTAGTCGCAGACCATTTGACACAATCGACACCCGCCAAAAAAGGGCCACTCAAAAAACAATCGACATTAATGTTTTCTCCGATTCATATTCAAGTAACAGAAGCTGAAACAACAGAGACTGAAGCCTCAACACAATTGACCGAGGAACTAGCCAAATATCTTGTCTACAGTTTGTCCAGTTGGGCTGATATGTCAACCACAGTGAGTCAGAAACAACATTCATGCAGGATGATAGTCTAATAAAGGAGCCCAAATACATTGTATTCGACAGCTGCTTGATGGAGATTATAATGTTGCTGAAATGTGTTTATCCAGTGAGAGGGGAAGTATGCGGGAAGCCATTGGTGAATGTGACTCGTGTATCACAAGGCAGTAACCTCAAAATACAAGCCACCTGTGAAATGATCCATGCACATTTTTCATGGTCCGCTCAACCGATGCTGGGGAAAATGCCAGCTGGAAATCTATTGTGTGCAGCTGCTTTACTTTTCAGTGGCTCTAGTTGCGGTAAGTTGTCCAGTTTCTGTCAATCTGTGGGACTCCAGTTCCTTTCTAAAATGCAGTAGTACAAATATCAATGGCAATATCTATTCCCTGCTGTTAGTGAATCTTGGAAAATTGAACAAATGTCTATTCAAAGTACATTCTCTGAAAAACGGTTCAGGCTAGCTGGCTATGGACAGTGTGACAGCCCTGGATTTTCAGCAAAGTAATGCACATACCACATTCAGGACATGGAAACAAAAAGTGTAAATCCTCAGTGGCCATGGAGAAACTTGGTTTGATAAAATCCCTGGAAGATCTCCATTCGAGGGGAATGCAATATCGACCTCATAGCCACGGACAGACACGTTTCAATAGCCAAGACAATGAGAGAGCAGTTTCCAAATATTCACCATCAATTTGATGCATGGCACGATGCAAAACAATCAATAAAAAAATCTCAGCTGCAGGGAAAAAACAAGGTTCTGAAAATATTTTACAGTGGTCCCATTCTTTCAGCAACCCTCTTTGGTGGAGCTCCAAAACTTGTGATGGGTCTGTGGAAATTCTACTAGAGAAATGGCGGTCACTAATGCACCACTGTTCCAACATTCACTCTTGGGCAGAAAACCAACATTTCCACCAATGTGCACATGGCCCTTTTTCGCCAGAGCAGGAACAGAAGAAGAAGTGGTTGATTCCATCTTCACCTCCACACAAAGCTCTTGAGAAGATTGTGTTTGATAAAACTCTATCAAGAGATCTGAAGGGACTCACAGAATTCTGTTGTACGGGAGATTTGGAGGTGTTCCACAATATGTACCTAAAGTACAGGCCAAAGAGATTGCATTTCGGCACAGACGGGATGCAATATAGGACATTATGAGTGGTATTACCAATAACGAGAATGTAGGGCATGAACAATCGAGGACTGTGGGAAACCTTGGAATGCTTCGCTAAACAACGGCCTTTACGGAAAGAAGCAAAAAATGGGTGGTCAAGCCAATATATGAGGAAATGGAATTCGATTTTGTGAAAGATCTTATTATGACTGTCTTGGACATACATACTCAAGGAATTGTGCACAATTTTGTTCCAAGAACACATACATTGCCACTAAACATTGCAAACATGCCCTGTCCACCTAAAGCAGAGCTCTTGGAACAGTTCACTTCCAGGTTCAAATGATTACCATCTGTTTTTTTGATCAACAATGTTTATATAAAGTTTCCAAATCCAATTTGTCTTATGAAATATATCCTCTTTGTCAATTTTTATTTCAACAAGTACCATTTTTACGAATGCCATACAATGTAACGCTGTGCTTTCACACTTCCCAGTTTCCTCGAGGTACTGTGGGACCTTCACTGATCGTGGGAGGGCCTGATGGATAACAGCATGAAAGCAACTTTGGAGTTCTGCAGCTGCCTTACCAAACACTTGCCCAAATAGCTGAATAACTACACATCCCACAAAAGGAATGAGACCATGGCTAGATAAGATAGTTGGCACGCACGGCCTACTGACTGTGAGCAAAACAGTGCATCAAAGTGGGTTGTTGGTGAGAAATAGCTGCACTCTGACCAATATATTCATGGGGGCATGTGTTGGGGGTCATTGCTAATGTAATAATGTAAGGAAGGAGTGGGTCGGTTGAGTCCCCAGCCCCCATACTTTATACGCGAAAGTGACACCCTGCTCTTGCACTCGTGGGGGATGCCTCCTTTGCCCTTCTGCAGCCATGGGGAAGAAGGCCCTGACATAAGCAGAGGTAGGGCTATTACTAGACACAATTGGGCTCCATTTTGTGTACCCTCGACTCCACCTTTGGACTAGGCCGCATTCTGTCATTGCAAAGTTTCCCCTCCCCGTCAGCAGTGCCGCAAACAGCGAGCACTGACAGACCCCACCTTTTTCCTCCTGTGCCTGCCTCACAAATCCCTTTCTCATGGATGCGCCAAGACAAGATGTTGCAAACTAAGAATGTATTAATTTAAATCTTCCTCTGAGATCACTGTCCTGGGTGTGTCAGGGCCAAACCATGACTTGTAGTTGTTCATCCATCTCAACAAATGTTCTCCTGCACCTCTCACCCCCGCTGCTGGAAAATTACTGCTTGTTCAAACTGGTGCCCCTCCAAAGCTATTCTTTTCATGTACCAGAAGTGTGACCCTTCCTTGCTGACCACCGCAGAGTGCCTCCCAATAAAACAAGACCCCAGTCACAGTAAATTCTGTCCTAAACTAACATGTATCACTCCACCCCCTTTCAAGCTCTGATGTGCCAGAACTGTGAGCTATCAATCCCGACCCCCGCTGGTTGCCTCAGGGGCAAGACCGCCACACCCTTCACCTCGTTAGTTACCGAAAGTGGGATAGAACAAACACACGTGTGCAATTTATAGGCCTCTAATACATAACTGCGGTCATGGGTTCAGGGGACCGCGGCCTGGCAGGAGGGGGTTGCAGCAGGGCTTGCTCAGACATTCTCATACGAGCACATTTTGTCAGGGCTCGAGACTTGCTCCTTGCGAAATTTTTTTACCTGATTTGTCGTGTGAACACGGGATGGGCTGAGCTGATAGGTGGTGTGGGCTGGCTGTGGGAGTCGCTGGCAGAGTGCGAAGTTCTACAGAGGAACCAAGTAAAACACTAAAAATTTTGTACGTCATTGGGGTATAGCAGCAACCAATTCATGTGTTTTTCAAAGATATTTCTAATGCCACTATGGTCTGAAGGGCTATTGGCTCCCATTCTGAGTGAAGGTCAGTGGCTTTGAATTTTTGCTTGTGAGCTGAGCAAACCCACGCATCGTACACAGTATAAGATTCAATTGTTTTTGACCTTGAAAGAAAGGGAGGATTCCGAATGGAATGAATGAAGGGAGCGGTGTAATACCGTCAAATATGATAAGGTTCACCATTCCAAAACTGGACAAAGGAACATGTAATTGCATTTTATGAAAATTCATGGATCTGAACAGAGTCTCTGCGTTATGCCGAGAGAATGGAAATGCCGAATATTATGTACGTTTTACTTTTGACGATTTTATAGACCAATGAGTCAACTTATCATTAGCCGACCGTTATTGCTGGCTTACATTGTACTGGGTTGTTCTTTGTGGCATATTACAACGACACGCAAATACAACCTGTGTGTGTACTTATCTTTGTCCCGGGCACATGGGCAGTCCAGCATTGAGATGCTTGTAGTCCACCACTGGTTTTCCCCAGGTTCCTCAAATGCCTAATTCAACGCTAATGTTTAAATAAAATGCCGTCTATGTGTTCTTCGAATTGTAGCGTCAGCTTCCGCATCCCATTTCGAGCTGAATATACTCGATAGTACTAACCTCTCAAGCAAATTGTAGACTACTTTCCACATTGTTTTCTCTGTGTTCCCATTGTTTCATGTCTGTGTTCATCATTAGTTTTAACACAGCGCTGAATTAATAGGTAAAATGATAAATTGTAAAAGATCGGCTACTGAGACACATTTCTGTTATGTTTTTCAAATAGTTACATCCTGCCTTTCTGCGATTGTCATCGATTCCAGATACCAACTGACAGGTTTTTTAACCGTCAGCTGCAGATACACTTGAATGGCTGGATCACAATGACGCTTTCTTGGGATGATCGCCACGGGCCGATATTCCCTTACACGGTACCAGCGATAAGGCGCAACCTGACATTGTTTACGGTGGCCTAGCACCAAGCTGATGCCCAAGCCTTGCGGTTCACGGTGCATCCAATGCGCTTCTTATACCCAAAAGGAACACCGCATGACTCATAATAAACATTTGTGGATCGAGAACAAAGAAAAAAATTACCCATTTGCTTGAATATGGCAATCACCGGATGTTCTTGGAGTGTTTATTGTGAACTAAAAGTACTTTACAAACTGTACAGTTTTGCTATTTCCTTCAAAAGTATAGTTTTATATTCCAAATTGGGATGCGCTGTCTTATGAGACGATGTGTGTTGATATTCTGGGTTCTGCGTCAACTAACGTTAACACGTAGGAGATTAATGGGCGCGTTTGGCTACGCTGCCCAGTAATGTCATGGAGATAGGTGGAGAATATCACTAGGTTTGGTGATGTCAGGCTCAGGGGCGGGGGATATGATTTTGTGCCACCAGGGCAGTCCACCTTGGAAAAATGCAGCAACGGATAAGATTACCACAAGATGGCCGTGCCGTGCTGCCTGATTTCCCATGTATAAAAAAGAGGACAACTACGGTAAGGTGCATAGGAAATGTTTGAACGATCGGTCAACGTATGCTTAAAAACACATGCCCGAACCCTCGGGACAATAATATTTTTGAGCGCACTATTGCTTTAAGGGCTTGGGGCAGTGCCCGAACAAGGGTTTAACTATGAATAACAAAAGTTGATAGGAAATGTGTTTTGTGGCGATTCTTTATGTTGCACCCAAGACCAGATAATTGTACTTCCTCAAGTGTTAGCTTGAAAGACAGTGGCCCTGGCCCTTCGATGGCTGGCCTCTCTGACCAGTTCCCAGAAAGAAGGGTACTTTTCCAAGACAGGAATTCCAACAATGAAAATAGGAATCTTGTTCCTTTTTTACACCAGTGAGGATGAGGTGGGGGTAGAAGGAGATCGCAAGAGAGGTGGCAGGAGAACTCACTGTGCATCACCCGCAGCAGAGGCTGTGGGTGGAGCCAGCCATTGAACCCACAGAATCAACAGAATCGCTAGAATCAACGACATGTCCAGCAGTTATGGACTCTTTGATATTGGATCGCCCCCATATTACTCTCAACATAGATCAAAACAAAGTATTAGAGAGAGCATCTCATTTGTCCCAACAGCCAAATATTAACGCCTTCAGACCAGGTATGAGAACACTTAATGGATTCAAAAATATGTATAAAAAAATACTTTAGAGAGAATATTTTTGAGGAAATTACAAGTGTTACAAATTTACATAATAAATCCATCTTTTATCCACCACCATCAGTGATCAGTGCTGAGTCAGTGTCCTTTGAAAAACATGTGTTAAAAAAACTTAAGGAACTGGAATCGACCATGGAACTGAATATTTGCAATTTTAGCAATAAATAAATAAATGCTCTTTAATCACTGATTGATTAAAAAGCCATCCGAATAAAGCAATCAACAAGGGAGGAGCCATTGTAATTATGAATACTGAAGGTTACCGAGATAAGGTAAAGGCCTTTATTACTGATCACTTGAGTTATAGATGTCTAGAGAGTGATCCTACATCAGTCACAAAAGTGATTGAATGACCTGATTATAGAAGAAGCATTAAATGAAGGCTATATCTGCCACAAGGAATATGAATTCTTGACTCTGTCCCATCCAAAGTGACCGGCATTCTATGCACTCCCTAAGGTGCATAAGGGGTTTCATCCACTTCTGGAATTGGGTGTATCCTTGAGCCACTTTCAGAATAACCTGGATTTATTCTTAAGAGATTAAGTATTCAAAATGAAGTCTTACATCAAGAACACTACGGCTGTGCTTCACATGACACAACAGGTATCATTCAATCCTTGTAACTCTCGATATCGAGGCTGGGTACACTCATATCCCACAGGAAGAACCACTTATCTCAGCAGAAGATCCGCATTGCAAATAAGTGTATCTTTTGTAATGCAATTAGCTGAAATTGCTCTAACAAAAAATGTCTTCATCTATGAAGATGACTATTTCTGACAGACTTCAGGTGCTGCCATGGGGGCTACATTTGCCCCCAGTTTGGCTAACCTGGATGTCTCTCAATATGCGAAAGTCACCATTTATGATATCAATAACCCTTTTGTGCACAACATCCTGCAGCGGTCAATATATACTAATGACGTATTGTTAAACTTTAAAGGGATTTAAGGACATAAATGAGCCTTTCTGATTTGGCTTAATGACTAGAATCACGTTTTGCATTTTTCAATGACATAGAGTAAATCACAGATTAATTTCCTTGATTTAACATTGACCGCTAAGGAAGGTGGCATACACACATCCATACATCATAAACCAACAGACAGAAACTCTCTATTACAATTTCAAAGTTCTCATCTAAAAATGCTGAAAGAAAATCTGTCATTTGGACAATTATTTCGTTTTCACAGAAACTGCTCTTCTCTATAGTAATATGACACACAAGTGACATTTCTGGCTCTAAAACTGTGGTTACTCAGTTATTCTAAGAACACAGTGGTCCAGGCCCAAAAACAAGCCATATATATTCTGAGGGAGATAACTCTCACTCAGCATCCTTCACAAAAGACACCTGGTGATAAAATCACAGCAGTCGTGAGCTATTCACCACTGGCTAAACACATTAAACAAGAGATTCATCTCTACCCCAAGATTTGCAATGAAACAGAGGACAGAACCACTGGTCAACACATACCCTGAAAGAGAAGCCCAAACTCAACGGATACTCTGGAATAATTTGAGGCCAATGGGGCACGCCGCATGTGGACAATGTGTTGTCTGTCCACAAACAAGATGCAGAACATCCATAGATATAGGATGGCATCCTCCTGGGTCAAAAAAACGTTAACAAATTGTACTAGTTCAGATGTGATATACATTATCATGTGTCATTGCTGACTGAGTGTCATGAAACCTCGGTCTGTCCCCTCTGGTCTTCCTGGTCTCTATGGCACCGTACCACGGCAACCTTACTAGCCCCCCAACATGGCAGACGCCGTTTTCAGATCCAGGGTCTAGCTCCTGGGAATTCCTCAATAGCTTGATAAGCGCTCCGCCCCTGCGGTACGGCGCGTCTCAACGCTCTGTAGTTTCTGAGCTCTTCGACGCTGCTTTCCCTGTGTTCCTGTTCGCCTACCTTTGGAAACTCTGTCCAGCGGTTCCATCCTGCCTTCTACCCTTCCTGGAGTGTTCGGCTGCTGACGAGTTCTGCAGTCCTGCCGCAGTTGCCTTTGGACTGCTGCTACTCCTTCCTGGGTTTCCATATTCTTCAAACTTACTGCGTTTGCCTTTAGACCGCTGCTACTCTTTCCTTGACTTCCGAGTCCTTGAAATTATCGTGGTTGCTCCTGACCGCTCCTATCTTCCCTGGGAATCCTGTCTTCACACTGGATACTTGAACATGAACAGACTACCCGACAGAGTGGCGTCGGAAGAAACCCGTCCTTACCTCCACGAGACTCGCACCTCCAAGAAGTGCGGGAAGCCTGAATCCACAAAGAAGAGACACTCCAAGTCTTCACAGGTGAGCCCACATGCAGGTTTTGACACTGAGATATATTGGTATGACATTACACGCAGCGAAAGTTAAGATTGGGGAACACAAATCCTGCATATGGACAAAAAAACGTTCTGCACCCCCTGGTGGAACAATTTGTGAATTTAAAACATACACACAAAGATTTTATGTGCACAATCATTGAGAAAGTTAAGGTTGCCAAATGAGGTGGAGATATCGCCTTGTTGCTGTTCAGGAGAGAATAACTGTGACTATTACGTTTGAAAACGGACATCACAGGTCGTAATGAAATCACCAGTTGGCAAACCTTGGCTACGTTATGAGATTACAATACCACCCATGTGGTATCCGATCTTTCTTTAAGATCTTCAGAGTACCTGCCAACAGAAACATTCAAAAACCTGTCCTTATGCAAAGTGACAATAATCTTATGAGAGCTCTGTAAGTTTGAGCCTTTGACATAACATCTAATAAATGTACCTTGGTTACCCCAAAATAACTGTGGTTTGTAAATGACTATTATATATTTAAACAGCATCCTAAATGTAGCAGGAGTGGTTAGACTGTACTCCTAACTATTTGGGTATGCCATGCATTTCAAATGGTGTTTGCCACAAAGAAAGTGGCCGCAGTACAATAATGCACATAATTATAAACTCAGCGAGATGTATTGTTTTATATGTATTTAATGTTCCATATGCGTCACAGAATGTGTTCTAGGAAGTTAGATTTGGAAAACATCCTAGTCTGATTAGGAAAATACGCTGCTTAGTAGTGGCGGCTTTGCACACTGACATAATCGTGGGGCGAGTTTGCACAGGCAGAAACCTGCACAATCAGAAGGATACACAACGCTCACACAACATGCATTGCAGCTATCCTCGGCAAGAAGTGGCCTCGTCCAAGAGAGATGTCCTTTGTTCGGTGAGAAATTCAAAAAGCATAGAGGTGTGAAATGTGAAACTGCAAGCATATTTCAAAATGACATTAGTAATAACCACGCCATGTAAATATGGCCAAATGATGGCATCTCATAAGTAGAAGTTTGCAACGGTATACAGTGATTATAACGAAATGATAATAATGAATAACTTTTATTATGAATAATAATAAAGAAAGAATATTGAATTTATTTGTTTAAAATATATGGGGTGGAGTAAGGGATTAAAATGGGTGGCGGGGGTGGGGTGGGTTAATAAAGCTAGGTCAGCAATGGGGGGGGTTTGGCAAATTTAAAAAGAGAAAAACATCAATGTTTTGTCGTTCTTTATAATTAGATTAAAACGTTTTCGTTATTATTTTATTAGTTATTATCACATGGAACCATTTGTAAAGTGTGTAATTTGAAGTTGTGTATGAGGGGTTTTCGAATTTTGTTCACATTTTTCCAATGATAATCACGCAATTTACAAATATACCACACCACTTTTCCAAGATGGCTCTTAGTGTGCGCTCGAGACGGTGCAATGAAACTTTGTATCCCTTGGAGTGATCCAGCAGGGTGCATGAGACTGGATGCTCATTCTTGCTGGTAAGAATCTGATCGAGGCTAATTAATTTTTGTAACTAAGTAAACGGTGTTGTTCTGTAGCCTGGTACAACTGCATGTTCTGCATTACTTGTTTTGTAGATTAAGTCAGCAGCTGAGATAGAGGCTTCCACTTTACCCCCTATGAGAATGATGACACCATGAATGTGGTGACTGCCCATTGCTGTATGGATGGTATCCATTCTGAGTATTGTAATAAACTTGTTGCTCATGGATTGAGATGGTTGAAATGAGCTCGTTACCAACTCAGATAACGACCATTTGCCCCAAATAAAGGAGACAATGCCAACGGGTTGGTGAGTGGTGAACAACTTACAACGTTTGTTGTGCAGCGTTTTCTTTTTAAATGGAGAGTCAAAATGGGGAACTTCTGTCCTTTTTTCTCCTTTTCCTTTATGCTTTTTCCCCTGTTTATTTACAGGTAGACCGCGAGGAGGAAGGTGTGTAATTTAGCTCCAGGAAGCCCGCAACTGACTCTTGGAATAAGAAGTAAAATTCCGTATTGGGTCCTGAAGAAAGTCGCAGAAAAGAAATGATAAAACCCACTAAAACCAGTCGATCACAGAAATGAGGGATGTCTAATTAGTGACTAGACACCTTGGTGAAACTATTGGTTTTAAATTCCAGAGAGCAGATGATTAGGGAGAAATAAAATTGAGTTGACTTCCTTCTGTGCCTTCATTCTGGCATTTTCGAATTTTATAATATTTTTGCATCCGTTGCCAGTATGGCCAATGAATTAGTTCCAGAATTTGGCTTTCTAAAAGTTTAGGGCTAGTCTCTCTTTTTCTATCTCCTCACCCTGGATAAGCGGTGCATTAGCGCACACTAGGGCCAGGCATTTTAGGAGGGATAGCTAGTAAAGTTTGGATGGTAAGAATAGTAATATTTCTAGCTTGTAACTGCAAAAGTAAGATTTATAGACCTGTACCTAATTGTGTGCTCATACTGTGGGTCTTTGGTTCAGGTGCTGGGTCCCATTTTGGTCCTACGATGTATTTGTTGTGGCCATTGTCACCAAGAGGTGCACATGATGGCTGATTAGAAAGGGAAGGGGTACATAAATCTGCATGCCGTGCATAACAAAGCTGGGGATGTGATTGGTTTAATCTTAGTGTGTTTCTTTAGATTTATTTCGGTTAGCATTACTTTGCATGCTGGTTATTGTATGCTTTCAATTAGAATGTGGAAAATAAAGCTACAGCTGTAATCGTTTTTTGTTCAGCGTGTGTGTGTGTGTGTGTGTGTGTGTCTGTGAAGAATAAAGACAATCTGTGTGCGTCCCAGCTTGCAAGAAAAAAGGTACATCCAACAGTACATGTTGCTGTTTATGGCAAAACTGTGATTTTGAAGATACTGGGCCTCATTACGACCCTGGCGGTCTGGGAACTACGGTACTTGTAAGCATGCCGGCACAGTAGTTCCCGGACTGCCACACTACGAGCTGTGCTCGCGGGCGCCTGTCTGCCCGCCAGGTTTGACCTGGCGGACAGAGCGGCACTCGCGAGCACAGCATGTCAGATGCACGGGCACCATTCTTAATGGTGCTGGTGCATCCAACGTCCCATTCCCATTCAGCCCTATGGGGCTGAATGGGTATTGGGAGTCCCTTATTACCGGAACCCACGAATGGGCAATTACCGGGTCTGCCAAAATCGCATGACCCGGTAATTGCCATTTGTGGTTGGCGGAAAAAATTGGATACTGGCGGCAGCCGTGCCTGTACTACCGGCACGGCTACCGCCGGCCTTGTAATGAGGCCCACTGAGTTCTCTGTTTTAAGGCAGTAGTACCCCAATTGTAGTAAAGGCTAAAATTGAATTTGCAGTGATATGAAGGAGCCCACCTCTATGCATTTCTCAATGCAGGAATTCAAGCATTAACTGCAATTTCACATTTCAGTTAATGTAGAAAAATACTGGCGGCACTGCATTCTTTTACCTATTCACATACATTTGTAAAACTAAACTGGAATGCAAAATGACACTTACTATTAATGCAATGAGAGTTCTGCTTCAGCCTATGTTTTACGGAGCATGAGTATGAATGAAGTAATTAGGTGAGAAAAGTGAGCAATGGTTTGTATGCATATATTTTGACGTACAGGATTAATACGGCTTAAACCTAGTTACTAAGTAACAGAGCAGTGTACAAAACAAGATGGAGAATACAGGGAGAGAACACTCAGGAGAGCCATAGGATGGGAAACAATTAATATTGTTGATCCCTTTTGGCTACGTACACAAACTGGCAGAGTTACAGAGATCGGTGGGGAACCTGTATGTATATGTTCACATTCCGGCAGTGGATTTTCAGTCTTTCAATACTGGGTTGAAATGGGGAAATTTATGAGCAATGTTTTTGCCAAAAATTGGGGAAAACACAATACAATTTAAAAGTAATTTTCTAACATATGGAAAATTCCAGTAGATGCCTGGTCACCAACAGTAGGCGGGATATGCTTGCACTTTGCCGGCACTGGCACTGTAAGACACATGTTTATGTCATTGCAAAAAATATGCACTAATTGTCCTTTTGAACAATTTATTTGATGCTGGACAACTCAATGTGTGTGAGCGAGTTGTACGTGCAGGCCAGGCATGGCCCGTTTGTCATGCACAAAAGGGATCTGCATGATGCCTGAATGGAGAAACAGTGATCCTGTGAGCTGTTCTCTGTGATACTGCCTCCTTGATAAAGGGCAGATGATGAAAGGTCCCCAGTATGTATGAGTAAGTTGCCCCTCGCTACAACCTTTACTCTCTTTGCTTAAAATGTTAATGTAACAAATCATATATTGTCTGGATGGATTGTTATGTGATTCGTGCACATTCAAGTCATCACTATAAAACCAAATGTTATTTTAGCTGTGTGATTTACACTTTTTTTGCATATAACTTGATCACATGGTTTCCACCTGTGACCTGGCATGTGAGCAATATACATGAATTGGGGACTTGCTAAATTGGCAGTGGATTTTTTTTGTTTTTGGTTGATAAAGCAGAACATGGTATATGCTGAATTTCTTTAAAGTCGTGTAACACATTCATTGAACTATTCCTCAGATTGTTCTTGCACATGCAGCCCCAAAAGAAACAAATTAACTACCATGGTTGAACTTCTGGATGCAGATGCAGACGCAACATCCGACAAAATGTAAAAGATGTACCATTTCCATTCAGAGTGGGAAACAGATTTGTTTTCTTCCAGGGTAAAAAGAAAATGTGCATCTTTAATCTGTGGTGCCCAAGTTACAGTGGCAAAAAGAGTAACGTTGAAAGGCATTTTGCAATAACGCACACACGTTATGAAAAATAATTTCCCAAAGGAAGCTGTCTGCGATCCTCAAAAGTAGGTAAACTAAACGCTGGAATGTAAAGGCTGCTAGAGAGGCATCCTTCAAGTTTCTCATTATTTGATGAAAAACAAATGTAGTTTTACAGATTGTACAATAGTGAAGGGCACAATAACTCCCAGGCTGAGTTTGCTGTAAGAGATTTGAAAAACTCTCCTGAATGTATGTCTGCTATGTCAGGTGAGCAGTTAGGTACAAACACACAAGGAGGGTGTCTGCACTATCAGCCAATGTGGTTGCCTATCTCTGCGAATGTGCCTTTTTCAGAAATGAACTTCCTACAATCCAAACTTTGATCCTGTCTGACAGCATCTGGTTGTTGTTGCTGTTTAAAGCTACACACCATAGTATTGGGCACTGGAGGAAAGCATGCAGCAGCAGCCTTCACACTGAATGTCTTGTTTGGTTTCCTACATTCTAATATGCTTCACAATTCTGAGGAGACTGCTACTCATAAAAACGAATGTAATACACATGCCTTGAAGTTATTTATATCATGGAAACTGCCTATGTGTTCCTTTTTTACATAAGGAGCAAATAAACCACCCAAAAAAATCTTGCTTCAAATTCTCATACTCATGCATATCCCCCACCTGAGTAGCTCTCACCAGTAGATCCTGCCTACAGGCCATTAACTACAAGTATCTCTTGCTAATGTTAAGGGTGGAGACACCTGGTCCAGACCATCCCCTTGTGTGTGTGACAGTAGGACATGCAGGGATATTACACATCAGTGTATTATGGCAATGGTCTCCAGATTCAGCGATTAATAGGGCTATACAGTAAAGAGAAAATGGTGTCACTTTTTGGGCAAAAGTGATGGGATGCGCTAGTGAACTCAGCACTTAGGTCAAAAGAAGATACTTAGAAATCCACAAAGGGCATACAAATGCATGCATCTTCATGCGCACATTCTGATGAACCCACACCCCTTTGTACAGTTGCGCAAATCAGGGCATGCTTTTGTGCATTTTAAAGCACATCCCGAATCCAGAGATGCAATGCACTTTAAAAATGCAGAAAAGTAAATCATCCCCAATCGCCACTTTGTGCAGCCTGCTGTTGCATGTTACAATCCTAGCAGGGTGAACTCAGCCTTTCATCCTTCTGAGGTCGATAAAATGAGTAGCATTCTGTGGGATAATGATGTCTTCTGTTATTTGAGAGCTCTGAGACCTATGGGTGTGTGATGCTATATAGTAGTGCTATATAAGTTATTATTATATTTTTTTTTAAATTTGTATATAGTTCAAAGAACCTTTACAAAATTACACAATAACATCTATTTAACAATTTATCAATTCATTACAATATATATAAAAAAATGCCAGAAAAAATTAAACTCAAGTTAAAAACAATTTAACAATGAAGTAACAAAATCTCTTTATCAATGACCTTCAGAAAAGCAACCAAAGCAAACATTAAAGCCATCTCATTGCCTTTCATAAGTCTGTTCCAGAGTGAAATCGTGCAATCTTCATAGTTCACATTGATAAATCTTAAAAAGGACTTTGTCCTTTGATCCCTAAAAAAGGGACATTCTAAGATAAGATGTTTTAATGTTTCGTTCCGTTCTGTACATTCAGGAAACCGACAATTCGAAATGCCCATCTTGTTTTTACCTGTCACCCAATACTTTGTTCTTTCAAGAGTATGATATTGATTTACCCTAAAACGCATGTAGTATCTTCTCGTTATGTTACATGGAAACATCCTGAGATAATCACTGCAACCATCTCTTTTATGGGGAAATTGCGCATATTCCTTTTATGTACACAGAGTGGCAACTTGATCAATGGTATTACACCAATTATACTGAAATAACTTTTGTTTCACATAATTTGGACGCCTATACAGATCTTCACTATTAACACTCACATTTATTAGAGTATTCTCCATGGTCACATAGTAGCTGTTAATAGATCTAGAAGAGCAGCCCTTTTTGAAATCCAAGAAATCTTGATAAATTGAATTATCAGGGCAATTCAAAATTTTAGAGTAGTTTGACAGAGCACGCCATGTGAACCTGGTAGATAAGGCGATAAGACCCATCTCGTGTCTAATAATGCAGTTAGGAATGGATAAGGACAGGCGCAGAGCTTTTTTTATCATGCTACCCTGTAATAGATCCAATTCTTTCAGCATGCTACTGGCACAAATGTCCAATGCATATAAAAGAACTATTTCCACTTTCAATGTGAGGAAATCAAGGAGCGGAATAATTGAAAATGTACATAGAGTAGAAAAAATGAACTTCATTTGACTCAGTAAGACAGTAAGGGTCTGGATTTTTGCCTGAGATAGTATACCCAACAGTTATAAGTAGTCACATTACTCAGACGATATCCCAAGTAGATGGTCTCTTTTAATTCATGTATAGGGGTATCACCAATACGTCATCTAAATTTATTAAGCTTTTTGCAAGATTGGAAAATCATAACATAGGTCTTACTTGGATTGGGAATAAGATTATGATTACAGGCGAACATTGAGAATATGTCCAATTTGGCTTGGAGGCCGGATGGAGTTAAATCAAAAATAATTAGGTCATCAGCAAAGGCTAACCAGTGTAGTCGAAGAGAACAGAGCCTTGCTGGATATGTGATGACAGATTCCCAAAGGTCGTCTATGTCTGCAGGATACAAATTAAAGAGCATGGATGCAAAGTTACATCCTTGTTTCAGTCCAAGATGAAAGGGAACAGACTCGGTTAGAGAACCTCCCCGGGTTAAGCGAATTCTACAAGATGTATTTGTATGGAATTTGGTGATCCAATGTATAAAGAGTTCTGGGATTCCAAACTTCCGCATGTTGTTCCATAAAACTTGTCGCACAACTGAGTCAAATGCGGAAGACATGTCAATAGAGGCAATGTAAACATTGCCAAGTTCTTTTCTTTTAATACCAGCAATCAAATGGGCCATGATTGTGGCATTTAAAGTTGTGCCCATCTGGCGCCTAAATCCAACCTGACATTTTTAATAAATTTTGTGAGTGGATAAATATTTTTCTAAGTCATGGATAATTAAAACAGAGAAAACCTTTGCTGCTGCATCAGTCAGAGATATGGGACGGTAATTCTCAGGTAAACTGGAATCACCCTTTTTTTTTTATTTTTTTTTATTTAAATTTCTTTATTGGTTTTACAACATCAGAAAAATCAATCATTAATCAGTGCAATATTCGTAGGCCTGAACAGCAGGTCTTAACTATCCCAACCACCCCGTCCCTCCCCCCCCCCACCGAGACCCCATTGGAACTCTCAAGAGAAAAGCGTCTCAGGCTCATATCTCGTCAGGGCCACTTGGACTGTTCGGGGTGCTATCCAGTGACACTAGGTGGAGTAATGGCGTCGTTAAAGCCACCCATCGGTTCAAATCTGCGCTAGAGTCCAGTCTCTGTGTTTGGATTGCCGTTTCCCAAGCCGCCGTCTCAGCAGCTATCCATTTTTTGAGGTCATTCCACCAGAGGGCCCTGTTCGGTCCCCTTGCACTCTTCCAGCTCATGGCAATACGTCTTTTCGCTGTTATATATGCCAAGTCCTTGAGTTTATTTAGGGGCTTGTTCTTGCTGGTCCGTCGGTAGCTTCCCAATATACAGGCTGCCGGCTCATCGGTCACCAGCTCGATCTCAGCGGTCATCATTTTTTCACCCTTTTTGTAAAGAGGGATAAGAATAGACATGACCCAGCAATTCGGAATGAGGCCCTTTTGAAGAATACTATCAAATTTGATCTTTAGGATCTGACTCCAAAAAATGGGATCTGATCTGTATACACAACTAGGTATCCCATCAGGGCCTGGAGCACGGGAATTAGACATTTTTTTAATGGCCCACATGATGTCATATGAGGACCAAGCAAAGTAGTTGACAAGAGAGACAGGAACTATGTCATCCCTTATATTTGCAAAACGGGCAGGTATCATTTATTTTTCCTTTACATAGGATATCCATGTTTCTGCTTTTATTTCACACTTATCAGATCTATCTAACACATTACCTTTTTTCAACGCAGTCCAAATGTCTCGTGAATTACGACAACAAATTGCTCTGATCATTTTGCTATTTTGTTCATTGTATTGCTGCAAATGTGCGCCTTTCAATTTAAATTTGTATTCAAGAATGATGCGCTTCTTTTTTAGCATGTAATGCAAAGCAGAAAAGTTCCCCTTTTCTAATCGTCTAATATCACGATTTTTATCTATTTTCAACATTTTGATGTTATAGTTGAAACTATGTTTGTGAGTGGAGTCATTGAGAGGAATTTTAGTTCTGTACTGATTAAGGGCGTCTTCAATACAATCATTGATTATTGCATTTACATAATTGATGGAATATGAGTTAATAGAATCCCAGTTCAAAAGGCTATTAAGATGGTCATGTACCCGTTCTGCTAACTTCTTACATAAGGTTGGATTCCATTTTAGGGAAATATTATTCCTTTTGTTTTCAATGGGAAGTAAAAGGATGTTCGAGTGCCATTGATCGGTATCAAGTGAAGATGTAAGAAAAATGGGGGCATGATCACTATAAATAATGTCCCCAATTTTGACCTGGTCTATTCTAGATAACAGTAAATCGGAGACACAAAAAAAATCAATCACAGAACCATTTATGCCTCTTTTCAGGTATGTACATTCGAGGACTGACTGAATGTGACAAATGACATACCCCAATTTTCAAAGTATTCATGAAACTGCTCCTCTTTTACAACTGTTTGAATTGGACTGTTTACACACAGGATCATTTGTAGGCTAAAAACAGCAATCTAAATCATCAAAGATATCTAAGATAGAATATTTCAGAGGATTGCAATACATGTTGATTATTAAAATTACATTTGTTTCACGCTTGTCGAGGCACAAAATTACAGCTAGGACATGAACAGAACAATATACCAAGGTTGCCCTACATTCGACAGCATTATTGATTGCAATGGCTAAACCCCCAAAGGGCCTGCCACCCGCACCTTTGGAAGCAGGAGAGCAGTATGAATGGTAATCAGGAATGACCAATGGATCCATTTTCATTGTTTCTTGGAACAAAAAATTGGTTGGTAATTTTGCAAGCGTGTAAAGCTAGGTAGAAATATTATTATACCCACATGAGTTCCATGACAGGACAGTAAGAACAGACTTAACCTTAACTTATGATGTAAACAGTTCTTGATTAGCTGTATATATCGTTTTTAGCAATGGTTATACCCATGCCATTTCATTGTTGGTACGACTAATTGTCAAAAGTTGAGATATACAAAATGTATCATTTTTGGTACTGATTGAATGATCACCCTTCATTTTCTGCTCATTTGAGTTGCGGCGCTGGTTAGCATATAAAAATTCATATGCTAGTTTTTCATCGTTAAAGGTGAACAGTGAAAATCCCATTTCTGAAAGTTCCCTTCTAAAGGACCAAATGAGCTTGAGTACGTGTTCAGAGAACAAATGACATATCATACGAAAGTTGTTGGTAGGAGCTAATGCGATGTGGTCAATATCACTGGAAGATATAATTCTTAATGATGGAATTACATAGAGAAGATCTAAAAGATATTTTCTATTAATTCGTGCACCACGTAAAATTTCCTGCTTGCCCTCGAGCCCAATCATGTTGGTGTGGTTCTTATTGTTCGCATTGGAACATGGGGGTCTGGCATCATTGATGTTATCATTTGCAAGCAAGATACTTCCTATATGGGTATCATTGGGCTGGTCCTTATGATCAGATGTAAGATCTTTGAGATTGAGAATACTTTTTAGATCATTTGAATTTTTGCTAAAGGGACCACCATCTAGTCCCGCAGATTCAAATTGAATGGCAGTTGAGCCACTGTGCGCATTAGGTTCATTTCCAAAAGATTGTGTAGTTAGAAGCTGGTTGATTATTTCAATTGGGGGAATGCCAGCCGTTAATGCTATGCGCATAGACTCTTGTATGTTGGAAACAGTTAGACTGCTACTCTGTGATAGTTGTTTGTGTTTTTCATGTACAGTGCAGGCAGAATCACCCATTGCAGACTCATTCTGTATGGAAGTCCTACCAATAGTCATGTCATTAGATAATTTGGTAAGCTTACCTCTTCCATTTAGAACTAGTGGTGCATTTTTGGGAATCAATACCTGCGCATTCACTAGATTTCTTTGTAAGGTTTCGGAATAAAGCTGGGAATCCTTTTTGACCATTCCACCATTAGGCTGGTTGGGTACTACATTTTGGTTATTAGTAAGATTGGATGAGGATATTAAGCTGTTCGATGTTTTTTTCCTTCCTGCACTATGAAAATAGTTGCAAAGTATTTTTTGAGTTTTGGGTACAGCCCCTTCAGTCTCGCTCTTATTGTCTAAATCATGTTTTAGATCTCGTTGGGGCACCGTAGCTGCAGGTTCTTTATGTACTTTGACTGTGATTGTATCGTGAACGACGCCAGGAATTGATGTTGGTTTGACTTCCTTTAGTTTGGTTTCATTTTTGTGATCTGCACCCAGATGTGATTGGCATTCCACTGAAAGTTGTGCCACGTCAATCGCATCTTCGCTGCCACTTTCAGGACTCACAATATTAGTATTTTTTTTAGTTATTTTTTTTGTTTTTTCATTTGCTGATCTACGTTTTTTTCCGCACGTTTAACACAGCGTTTTAGATTTTTGCGGAATCTTCTGGATGCATAACCCATATATTCAGATTCACATTCCGTGGAGCCAGTGGGGAGTTTCTGTTCATCAATACATTTAAGTAGGACTGAAGGACTATCAGCGGAATTCACCATTTTTTCTAGTGGAGAAGAATTACTCTTGCAACAAAAGCCACAGGATCTGGAATTTATGGTGCAACGTTTGCGAAAGAAGCTGAAAAGGCGCAAAAGTTATCATTTTACGAATGGGCCGCATCTTTTGATAACATTAATGTCAATTTTGGATCCCTGAAGCGCACAGCAGCAGCATCCCCAATGGCCATTCATGAATAAGTGCAGGGATTAATTTAGGCATTTCCAATCAGCAGAGCATCTAAGGATGGAGATGATGGAGATAATGGAATTCCTGACATTAGTTAGACCTCCTGAGTTTAACCTACCATAACAGCTGTAACATGTATTTGTGTGCGCAAAATGTTCTTTTTCTGCTGATAAAGTTTGCAATGAATAGCACCATATCTTGGGGTCTCTTAGCACACCCTTGTGCATCTTTTTTACAGGACCTTACAGAACCTCAGCATAGCGCCTACTTCTGTCCAGCTCCCTCCTTCCTTACCTCTTCCCTGTTCTTCGCCCTGGCCTTCAAGCAACCTCAGGGATATACAAGGACTTCACAAGCAACCAACATACCAGAACCCTACTACATGCATTTGCCGTTCTCTTCTACTCACTTCTCCATCTAGTGCCTCCTGTTTCTCAGTGCTTTAAAGCATCCCAATGACAGAGGAGGCACTATAAAAGGAACTAACACAAATTAAACTTAGATAAGCTTATAAAAAATAGATCTAAAATAAGGTATACGGCTATAGATAACGTAGCTTTATAGAGTCTGACACCTTGAACTTAACATTTGTATCTGTGAACTACACATCACGCACATGTTTGAATTCGATCAGCGCCAACCTTCATTTTGATGCTGATAAATTGATTACCATTACATTTGGTAATATTAACTGCAATTATTAGAGAGCTTGAAAGGATATCTAGAAACACCTGATAGCATAACATTCCCGAGCCTGAAAAGCCCATTGATGCAACCTTCTATGTAAAGGGCAGTGCTCTTTAACCTCAGGCTCTGCATCAAGGGCAGCTTTTGTCCAGGTAGCATCTTGGGCAATATGATATTTTGTGCCCCCGACGGGAATACATATTTCAACAGATGTGCACATATGCATGCAGCACTGTATAGCAGCACAGGCAACCACTCTTGGCCTGATTGCACCCCAATGCTAACTAAGACACCTTCTTGCAACAGTGCCTCGATGCCCTGGGTCTGCAGTGCACTTTACAAATACAAAAAAATAAAATTAAAATAAATACTACATTTCAAGCTAAATCCTGAAAGACAGAACTGAAATACAGCAAGAAAGATTTATTAAAAAGGGACAAAACACTGAAAAGATGTCCACAAAGTACATGTAAGTAAAATGTAATGTCTTTTATAAAAAAAATAGTTTTGAAGGTGGATAGAAAGAGCACGTGTGGTCTTATGTGTGCCTCGCATGTGATGTGCTAGGTCCAGGTGCGATGTTATTTGGTCGATTTATTTGATTCCATTTTCAAAACCCATATGCTGTACATGGATACAGTAGAGCCCATGCCTTAGATGGAAACAGGAAGTTAAGCTAACACGAGCTACTCACAGCGTGTAGAGTACCACTTGGGATATCCTGCCCCTGCCGCAACCAGCCTTTGCTGTCCCTGTTTTTCACTTGAAGAAAGGGATATGCGATGGGACTATTTCTAATCGTGTCTGCTGCATCCAGTTGCTGACATATGGTCTTTAAACATATCCTTAACTGCTAAGAAGAAAGATTTAGTGGTGATTTTCGTCCATCCCTTTGCACTGCGCCCGCTCTCTGTCTGTACATCTGCAGACGGTATGATGCAAGCTCCAATCTTACCCTCACTAGTACCCACCGTCTTTCCCTGGCTCCTCTGCAGCCTTCTTTCCCTCACCACTACTCTTTTCTTATCCCCCTCTGATGCTCACTCCACGCTGCCCCTTCATTGCCTCACTCTTCAAAGACCATCTTTGCAATGATTATCATGGTGGATCCTATTCATAATGGGTGATCAGTCACTGACTTGCCGCCCATTATGGAGGAGCTAAACAGCCAGCTCAGGGAAATACTGAATGCTCAGTGAGCTCTAGAAAGAAGCTGAGGAAGCATACAGTGGCGGGCAGTGGCTTACTGTACCAGAGCCGTGCATTGCCAATTGACCACGCAAGGCAAGGGGAAGTTTGCTTCCCCAAACAAGCAAGGTCCATTGTGCATGCAGGTTGGGGCACTGAAGGACCAAATGTGTGGATGGGGCAGTCCTGGGCCTCTATGGACACACTCAGAGGGACTAGGGATGTGAGGTGATGGTTCTCTAGCTCCTCCGCTCAAGACAGGAACTCGGAAGTGAGAGGTGTTTAATCAAAATTCCCTCAGCTTCCTGGTTCCTCTCTGCAGAGTTCATGGGAGTCGGTCACCGGAGGGGCCATCGGCAGCAGCGTTGCAGCAGAGGTGGCACCCTGAGCTTCAGTTGAGGTCATGTCAAGGTATGGGAAAGAAGAAAACCTTTACATATGTCTATGTATGTATATATTATCTATGTATGTATGCATTCACCCAAGGGGAGGTGTCTGTGTAAGTGCATGTTTGAATATGTTTGCTTGTGAATGAGAGTGCAGTGTGTATGTTTTAGTTCATGGGTGCACATGTGAATGTGTATGATAGTGTGTGCAAGCTGAGGGGGAGGAGAATCGCTGATTGTGAGACGGGCTGGATGGGAGTTCCTAGGTCCCATAGTGAAAGCATCATATTTTTCCTAGCATTATGGGCAAAGCCAACACGATGAATATTTTTCTGCAGGGATATGGTCCTAAATTGTGCAGCCAGTATGGACATGTTTTCTTACAGTGGCCCCAGAATTTGTATTGGCATTGTGGGCAAAGCCATCTTGATGACTATTCTTATATTGGCAGACAGAACTATGCTGATGCAGCTAGTCTTTACACATTTCCTTACATTGGCATGACATTTTTAGCGGCATTATGGGCAAAGTCAAAATGAGGAATGTTCATACTTAAGTGTACTGCCTACCTTAGGGAAGCAAGAATGGGCATACTGTCTTAGTGTGACATGGCATTTTTACTGGAATTATGGGTAAAGCCAACGTGATGTGTGTTTCACATTGGATGCTATCCTACATTGGCACGGACAGTATGGACATGTCCTCTTACAGTGACATAGCATTTTTTACCTACATTATAACAAAAACAGCATGATGAGCGCTCTTACATGGGAACATATTGGCCTCCAGTGGTACACCCAGTATGAACATGTTTTCTTATAGTGGCAAAGCATTTTTACTGGCATTATACATCAACATGAGTGCTCTTCTATGGTGATACTGGCCTACCTGGTTCAGCCAGAGTGAACATATTTTCTAACTGTCAGCTAACATTTTACTGACATTATGGGAGAATACAACATGATGAATGTTCTTATGTGGGGAGATACTGCCATGGATTGGTGCACCCCAACCCGCATGAAAATGTTGTTTTATCCGATCAGAATACTGTCATATATCTAGGGGAAAGTCGTCATGAAAATGCTTTGGTAAATACTACTCTGCATTATTGGTGACCTGCCATCTATTTGAGCTCTCCTTGTGTTACTCTACAAAACTGACTGTAAGCTGTCTGGCTTTTCTTTCTATTTTTCTACAGAAATTCGAACTGTAAAATGCATTTTAACCCATTATGTTAAAGAATGTCTCAGGGGAGAACCCTCCCGTCCCCTGGTTGTTTGTGTCATCCTTGCTGCCCTCAGTGACTCATGCACATTCATGAAAAATGTTTACACCATTACTTTAAAAAAAATAACCAGACACAACTCATGCCCAAAACTAAAGCAAAAACGATTGGCTTTGCTAATGCTTGTTTAGTTTTTATGTAACACTTCTTAAGGTGGTCACATTTTGAGGCAATCCCAATTCTGACATTAACAGAACAGAGACACACACAGAGAAGGTTATATGCACAGGATCACACAATTTTGGTATTGTGCAGAATCCATCTGCTGGTTCCAAATTATTCTGTGCTCACAACAATCTGACATGAAGAAAAGTAGTTAAAAAAGCAACACAAATGCTAATTGTCATATCAAGACAAGTTACCAAGCCTCCAAATGTTTTTATGCATTGGGTAGAACAAATGTGCATAACTTTGATAGTTGAACGTGGTGAACAAAGCACATCATTCTTGTTGTCTTGAGAGAGAGCCCTCCTCCAGAGAATCTCCCCGCCCACTAAACATCCCAGTCTAAAGCACATCATTCTTGTTGTCTTGAGAGAGAGCCCTCCTCCAGAGAATCTCCCCGCCCACTAAACATCCCAGTCTAAAGCACATCATTCTTGTTGTCTTGAGAGAGAGCCCTCCTCCAGAGAATCTCCCCGCCCACTAAACATCCCAGTCTAAAGCACATCATTCTTGTTGTCTTGAGAGAGAGGACCCTCCTCCAGAGAATCTCCCCGCCCACTAAACATCCCAGTCTAAAGCACATCATTCTTGTTGTCTTGAGAGATAGCCCTCCTCCAGAGAATCTCCCCGCCCACTAAACATCCCAGTCTAAAGCACATCATTCTTGTTGTCTTGAGAGAGAGCCCTCCTCCAGAGAATCTCCCCGCCCACTAAACATCCCCGTCTAAAGCACATCATTCTTGTTGTCTTGAGAGAGAGGACCCTCCTCCAGAGAATCTCCCCGCCCACTAAACATCCCCGTCTAAAGCACATCATTCTTGTTGTCTTGAGAGAGAGCCCTCCTCCAGAGAATCTCCCCGCCCACTAAACATCCCCGTCTAAAGCACATCATTCTTGTTGTCTTGAGAGAGAGCCCTCCTCCAGAGAATCTCCCCGCCCACTAAACATCCCCGTCTAAAGCACATCATTCTTGTTGTCTTGAGAGAGAGCCCTCCTCCAGAGAATCTCCCCGCCCACTAAACATCCCAGTCTAAAGCACATCATTCTTGTTGTCTTGAGAGAGAGCCCTCCTCCAGAGAATCTCCCCGCCCACTAAACATCCCAGTCTAAAGCACATCATTCTTGTTGTCTTGAGAGAGAGCCCTCCTCCAGAGAATCTCCCCGCCCACTAAACATCCCAGTCTAAAGCACATCATTCTTGTTGTCTTGAGAGAGAGCCCTCCTCCAGAGAATCTCCCCGCCCACTAAACATCCCAGTCTAAAGCACATCATTCTTGTTGTCTTGAGAGAGAGCCCTCCTCCAGAGAATCTCCCCGCCCACTAAACATCCCAGTCTAAAGCACATCATTCTTGTTGTCTTGAGAGAGAGCCCTCCTCCAGAGAATCTCCCCGCCCACTAAACATCCCAGTCTAAAGCACATCATTCTTGTTGTCTTGAGAGAGAGGACCCTCCTCCAGAGAATCTCCCCGCCCACTAAACATCCCAGTCTAAAGCACATCATTCTTGTTGTCTTGAGAGAGAGCCCTCCTCCAGAGAATCTCCCCGCCCACTAAACATCCCCGTCTAAAGCACATCATTCTTGTTGTCTTGAGAGAGAGCCCTCCTCCAGAGAATCTCCCCGCCCACTAAACATCCCCGTCTAAAGCACATCATTCTTGTTGTCTTGAGAGAGAGCCCTCCTCCAGAGAATCTCCCCGCCCACTAAACATCCCAGTCTAAAGCACATCATTCTTGTTGTCTTGAGAGAGAGCCCTCCTCCAGAGAATCTCCCCGCCCACTAAACATCCCAGTCTAAAGCACATCATTCTTGTTGTCTTGAGAGAGAGCCCTCCTCCAGAGAATCTCCCCGCCCACTAAACATCCCAGTCTAAAGCACATCATTCTTGTTGTCTTGAGAGAGAGCCCTCCTCCAGAGAATCTCCCCGCCCACTAAACATCCCAGTCTAAAGCACATCATTCTTGTTGTCTTGAGAGAGAGCCCTCCTCCAGAGAATCTCCCCGCCCACTAAACATCCCAGTCTAAAGCACATCATTCTTGTTGTCTTGAGAGAGAGCCCTCCTCCAGAGAATCTCCCCGCCCACTAAACATCCCAGTCTAAAGCACATCATTCTTGTTGTCTTGAGAGAGAGGACCCTCCTCCAGAGAATCTCCCCGCCCACTAAACATCCCAGTCTAAAGCACATCATTCTTGTTGTCTTGAGAGAGAGCCCTCCTCCAGAGAATCTCCCCGCCCACTAAACATCCCAGTCTAAAGCACATCATTCTTGTTGTCTTGAGAGAGAGCCCTCCTCCAGAGAATCTCCCCGCCCACTAAACATCCCAGTCTAAAGCACATCATTCTTGTTGTCTTGAGAGAGAGCCCTCCTCCAGAGAATCTCCCCGCCCACTAAACATCCCAGTCTAAAGCACATCATTCTTGTTGTCTTGAGAGAGAGCCCTCCTCCAGAGAATCTCCCCGCCCACTAAACATCCCAGTCTAAAGCACATCATTCTTGTTGTCTTGAGAGAGAGGACCCTCCTCCAGAGAATCTCCCCGCCCACTAAACATCCCAGTCTAAAGCACATCATTCTTGTTGTCTTGAGAGAGAGCCCTCCTCCAGAGAATCTCCCCGCCCACTAAACATCCCAGTCTAAAGCACATCATTCTTGTTGTCTTGAGAGAGAGCCCTCCTCCAGAGAATCTCCCCGCCCACTAAACATCCCAGTCTAAAGCACATCATTCTTGTTGTCTTGAGAGAGAGCCCTCCTCCAGAGAATCTCCCCGCCCACTAAACATCCCAGTCTAAAGCACATCATTCTTGTTGTCTTGAGAGAGAGCCCTCCTCCAGAGAATCTCCCCGCCCACTAAACATCCCAGTCTAAAGCACATCATTCTTGTTGTCTTGAGAGAGAGCCCTCCTCCAGAGAATCTCCCCGCCCACTAAACATCCCAGTCTAAAGCACATCATTCTTGTTGTCTTGAGAGAGAGCCCTCCTCCAGAGAATCTCCCCGCCCACTAAACATCCCAGTCTAAAGCACATCATTCTTGTTGTCTTGAGAGAGAGCCCTCCTCCAGAGAATCTCCCCGCCCACTAAACATCCCAGTCTAAAGCACATCATTCTTGTTGTCTTGAGAGAGAGCCCTCCTCCAGAGAATCTCCCCGCCCACTAAACATCCCAGTCTAAAGCACATCATTCTTGTTGTCTTGAGAGAGAGCCCTCCTCCAGAGAATCTCCCCGCCCACTAAACATCCCAGTCTAAAGCACATCATTCTTGTTGTCTTGAGAGAGAGCCCTCCTCCAGAGAATCTCCCCGCCCACTAAACATCCCAGTCTAAAGCACATCATTCTTGTTGTCTTGAGAGAGAGCCCTCCTCCAGAGAATCTCCCCGCCCACTAAACATCCCCGTCTAAAGCACATCATTCTTGTTGTCTTGAGAGAGAGCCCTCCTCCAGAGAATCTCCCCGCCCACTAAACATCCCAGTCTAAAGCACATCATTCTTGTTGTCTTGAGAGAGAGCCCTCCTCCAGAGAATCTCCCCGCCCAGTCTATCATGTGTTTGACTTTTTTTGTTAAAAGAAAGTGTCTCATAAGTGAACCTGTCAAAATACAAAAAGTTATTCTCAGAATGTTAGGCAAAACCAGCATGTTTCAATTTCAGAGGAGAAATGAGCTCAAGAGGGAATGCCTTTCCCCAATAGGCAGTACAGTGAAACAGGTGGAGCAAAACACTTTTATTCTACCAAGTCAGTGATAGAAGTGTAACAAAAGAATTGTGGAACTGCGACTGCGGTGGGGGACAGAGTAGGAAGGGGGCAACGTGCAACACATTTTTCAAGGATTGCAGTCATGCTGGTGGACAGCCAATTGAGTTGACATGGATTTCAGTTTAGCTGTAACTAATATCTGGTGGTAAACTGGAGAAGTGTCCTTTAACTTCACAAAGAACTGTTCCGGAATGGTGAATGTGGTTGCAAAAATTAACTGTTAACAGTAAAAAATAAAAGTAGTGGAACACCGCCCCCGACCGTTCCCGCTCACTTCGATCACTGAAAGGTCAAATACAAGGCAGTGAAAATGCTGTGAATTGAGATTTGAGAATTTCAAAAACACAATTAAATGATGCATACTTCCAGATCTCAGCAGAGTCCATGAATTGTTACATTTGATAATGAAAGAAGACGGCTCATGCAACAGACTGTCCCCACTTTATATGGCTGCACGCTGCTATTGCCACTTGCAACTTCATTCCATTACATTTTATGCTCCAAGTCTGATGATCGAGAGGTGAGAATGCCCGGCAAGAAACCCCATCATATGGCCCGTCAGGACTTTCAAAAATCAACAAACGAATGGGAGGGGTAGGAAGTATCAGCAGTTCCAGGCGCCTCCTGTCGGATTCCGCGTCCAGCTACAGACTGGCAGGTGTTGAAAGAACCCACAAATGGGTGGGAGGGGGAGAAAGTAATAGCAGCTTCTGGCGCAACACTTGGGCTTGTTACTCTGGGCGATTTCCCAGGAGAGCGGACCTGCTCTCCTTATGTTTCGACTACAACTCCCATCAGCCCTGACCAGCATTTTCAATAGTGATGGATCATGGGGGTCGTGAACCAGAACATCCGGAGAGCTACAGGGAACTGAAATATGGTTCCAAGTGAACTACTGCCGCAACACGGTCTGGGCAGGACAGGTGGGGACATATTTTTCCAACTGAATCAGGTGGAAGAAACGACTTGACATATTTGTCAAAATAGCCATCATCTCGAAATTTCTGCTTTAGGAAACGGCAACTGTATATGGATTGCATTTCTCTTACATAAAATGGACCAATCCGAATTATCTTTTTTTCAGAGTGTTTATTCTTAGTCAATTACGTGACCTGCCCATTAATTTGGAACGGATAGAAATAGAGAGATGACCATGGCCAGTGAACAGTCATCGGTGAGATAGTATTTGATCCACATGATCTCTGCTTCCCTCACGCTTATAGAAGGGATTAGCGACCAGTGGGTATCCATTACGGACCCAAGGCTGACCTTGTACACAGGTAATGAAACCGATACAGATACTGCACTTTCTGGTGACGAGCCATACCCCTACCCTCGAGCTGCACATCAAAGATGTTGCAGTGCTTTAAGTGGACTAGCGCCCTGGCAGTCTCCAAATAGTGGGCCCTATCACAACATTGGAGGGACACATTATCCCCTTGCAGCTGCAATGGGAGATGCGCCCGCCATTAAGTAAGGCAAACTTACTGACAGAAGTGCCAGCGCTGTGGCTGGCACTTCTGTCAGTCACTGTAAATTCCTCTGGTGACCCCTAGCCTGAGGGGTCACCAGGAATTTACTGTCCCTTTGTTTGCCCACCCCCTCCCGAGGTTGCCGAGGTGTCTTTAACCCTCAGCGAACCTGGGGACTCTGTGCTAATTTCTGTGTTTATAAAACATGGCTCAAAGCTTTATAAACAATGCTTGAATTGTGTACTTTTCCAAGTCATCTTTTATAAACATTGAAATGTTTAAGAAATATGGCTTGAAAAGTAGGCAAACCATAAGGTATGCACACACACATATATAAATATTATATATGTGTGTGAGTACCTTACTATGGTTTGTATACTTTTCAAGCCATCTTTTATATACACTTTCAGCGCTTTCTGTTTCTCCTATCTTTTCAAACTGCTTCTCCATCGACTATCCTTCCCTTCTCACTAAGTCTGGTTGGAAACAGTTCAAAAAGGATATGCTGGCCTCCAACCCTGGTCTACCCATTGCTGATACTTATTCCAACGCTTCCTCCAGACAGGCCCTCACAGACATCCTCTTTATCGTTCCTTTGCCAGATCTATGGACTCTTCATATGATCTCTCTGCTCTGTCCTGTCTCCTCCTCACCCATTAATTGAGGCACCCGCTGGGGAGTTCTCATGGCTCCCTTCGAATCCTCTAAAGTCATCATTAATGTCTACCTTAATGGCACCATCATGCTCCAAGCCCCTCAGGCCAATCTCCTCCAATTTGAGAGGCACTTCCCTTGCCTCAAAAATGTCCTTTCTTCTCCTGCTGTCCCCTCCTCTCCCCCCTTGGCTACCTTTCCCTCTCTTTCCTCTTCCTCTGTCCCACCTCAGGCACCTTCTCCTCCACACGGCGTACCTATGATTTGTACCCCTCCCCAGAAGGTCTTTAAGGCTGGCAACCTTCTTCATCTTGCCACTCTCAACTCTCGCTCTGCTGTCAAACACTCCTCTGATATCTGCCACCTCCTTGAAGAACTTGACCTCGATGTCCTTCGTTTTACCGAGCCATGCTCTGTCATGAGCTTTGACACTCTTCTCCCTGATGGCTACAAGATCCTCTCTGCACCTAGATCCTCTCGGTCTGGAGTGGGTGTAGCCCTGCTCTTTCCTGAGTGGATTCCTGCCTCTGTCATTTCCACTCAGACTTACTCCTCTTTTGAATGCTTTGTCTGCAGGCTCTCTCTTTCCCTCTCCTAGCCATTCTTTTACTGTGGCTACTATCTTCCGACCTTCAGGTCAAATCACCTAATTTCTCTCTGAGTGGGCGTCCTCTCCTCCTCCCTCCTGGCCTCAACCACTCAACTCCTCCTCCTCGGTGACCTCAATATCCATCTTCACACTCCTCGTTCATCCTCTTTACTCTTCCGTGACCTCTGTAACTCCCGCTCCCTTTCTATCCTTCCATCTGGCCCGACTCACTCTGCAGGGCACACACTTGATGTCTTGATCTCCTCTGACCTCACCCTCTATATCACCCTCCTCACCCTCCTCACCCTCCTGGAGAGATCACTCCCTCCTCTCCTCACATCTCTCCCTATCTTCCCCACAGGCCAAGCCTACCACAACACTGCCACCTACCTTCTCAGACATCCGGCCCATGAAGCATGTGTCATTGAAAGCCTTCGCCACCACCTCCCCCCCTCCATCTCTGGCTGACTCACATCCTGACACAGCCCTGTCTCTGCTCTAGTCTTCTATTTCTGATACTCTTGCTGCTCTTGCCCTGTCATGATGATCCGTTTGAAGTCCAAAGCCTAATGCAATTCTTGGTATGACTCTGACCTAGCTACACTTAAACGTAAGTGTAGAGTGGCTGAGAGGAAATGGAGGGCTTCTGCTCATCCTCTGTCAAACTGGCCTGTCGCCTGCTTCAAAGGCAACACTGACTCTCTGTCCACACCAAGAAGAGAGCCCACATCCAAGCCCGTGTCTCTGCGGTATCTAATAACTCGTCTGAACTCTTTAAAATCTGCAAGGAGCTGGCCAACCTTGCTGCAGTCTCCACCCCCCCCCTGTCGCCTCTCAAGCTCTTTGCAATGACCCTGCCTCTCACTTCATCTCAAAAACCCAGGTCATACTGTCCATCCTCCCCTCCTCTCCTCTCCCTTCTCCTCCGCGAAGGCTGACCCTCCTTCAGACACCCCCTCCCTCTTTTGCGTCCTTTCCTATTTTCGCCCCTGACGAAGTTAATAGACAAGTCCGATCTATGAAAGCCTTGTCAAAACAGGTACATCCCTGTTCCTCTAAAACCATCAAGGACCACATTGATACCCTCGCTCCGGCCCTTGCCGATTTCTGCAATCCCTCCTTTGCCTCAGGAGCCTTCCCCTCCCCTTTGAAGCACTCTCTTGTGCATCCTTTTCTCAAGAAACCCACAGCTGATCCCTCTTGTCCGGCTCACTATCACCCAATCTCCATTACTCCTTTTCTGGGAAAACTTCTGGAAAAGCTGGCCATCTCTCAGCTGAACCTTCATTCTGATTCTGTTGGCTGTCTCCATGACCATCAGTCTGGCTTTAGAGCTGCCGGAAGCACAGAAAATGCTCTCCTGAACCTCCATGAGCCTTTGCTATCCAGCCTTGACTCTAACATTCCCTCTGTCCTCACCCTACTCAATCTCTCTTCTGCCTTTGACACGGTCAACCATACCATCCTGCTCAACCGTCTCTGCGACAACCTTGTTATCACTGATCAGACTCTGGCCTGGCTGACCTGTTTCCTCTCTGATCGACCCTCCCAGGTCCGACTTGGGTCCTTCCTTTCATCTATCTCCCTTTCTACCTGTGGTGTTCCCCAGGGGTCTAACCTCTCGCCCTTGCTTTTCAACCAATACCTGGCAACTCTCACCCACTGCATTGCCATTTTCTGCGACAATTTCCAGTGCTATGCTGATGCCACTCAACACATCTTCAGGCTTCCCTCAGCCATCTACTCTCATTCTCTCATCTCTGATTGCCTAACTTCCAGTCAGTGTTGGTGTGCCACCAACGATCCCTGCCTGAATGGCGGCAAGGTAGAGATCCTCCTCATTGGCATAATTCACCCTCCTTTCGCCTCAGTTTCTGGACGGTTTCCCTTGGTGCTCCTCTGACCCACACCTGCGAGGCTTAGAACCTCGGGGTCATCTTTGATTCCATGCTTTCCTTCCCTGCCCACATCTCTGATGTCTCTAAAAAGTCAAACTTCCTACTGCACCTACTCAGAGGTATTCTATCTGCAATAGTTTGCAGGTCACCCAGAGTGGGGCAGTGGGAGTTGTAATGGGTCTCTCTCGTACAGACCACGTCCCGACTGCAAGACGGGCTCTTCATTGGTTACCGGTCGAGTTGAGAATTCTCTTCCGATTACTGGTCATTACTCAGAAGTGTAGACAGAGAAAGATGCCTGCTTATCTCCAAGCTCTTCTCCCAAATAAAATGAATGGAAGAACACTAAGGTCCAGCAATCAGGATAATTTGATGATCCCCAGATGTAGAACACTTTCAGACACTCGAGGGAGCAGGATGAGATTCTTTGGGTCCTGATTACGAAACTACTTGTTCCCCGGATTATACTCAAGAAAGGTTTGACTTCAACTTTCGCCATTTTTATGATGGCGGTCGAGCGTAGTACTAACCATTCATTGATAGATGGGGAACAAAGTGGTCACAATTGACTTTAAGACTGCCGAGGATATTTGTTTGAGCAAAACACTCCTCTTCTACAGAGCCGCCTACACAGCAGATCTAGGCCGGAATATATTTCTGAAACCTTAACCCTGCATAAATGCCAGTTTGAATGACTATACCTAGACTACAGCTGTTGTGGAACCTTTGATGAACCTAATCAATTTCGCCATGCTGTGTGCCACTCAGAGATCCGGATGACGTACGTCTGGAACAAGTTCCTATGACAGAAGTTGTAGCGATCGTTGGGCACTCCACGTGCTAGAGTCAGAACATAGATGGGGAAGACTTTCCTTTCCTGTCAAGACTGAAGCGACACTAATGCTCAAAAGACAGCGATTTGAACATAATTTTCGCAACATAGTGTACCTGACTACATCTAATGTGTAGGATATTATCATTTTTGTAAACCAAATGGCAGTTCCATGTTGAAATAAGATAGCCCCTGAATAATTTCCTTAGATTTATAGGACCAATCATTAGAGGAAAGAAACATGTTGGGTTTTATGATGTTTTATGAACTAGTATGACTGTTACGCAACAAGGATGAATGGTATGTTTGAGTAGCGTTTGAGAATTGCACAGCACATGACACTTTATTTATGAACTTTGATGGTTTATCTACTGCTTATTCCCTTTGCACTATTTGTATTTTGGTACTGCCAGTTACAAGGTATTTGGATCTATGAAATGCCTGTGATCTAATGTGTATGTTTTTATAAATATGATGTGATAATTAATAAAATATGTGACATTTTGAATCTGACACCAACAGATTGATGTTTTCTTTCTTGTCTCTTGGGTTGGAAGAGTCTTTAGCCACTAACAGAGACGGTCAGCAGCAAGCACTTTGTTGTTTGGTAACTAAAGGTAGCCCACCTTTTCTGAGGGATTGCTTGTGGCTCTGTTCCCTCACGCCTCCTGCAGTTGTCTGTGTACCTCCTTCGACCCCCACCTGCGAGGCTAAGAACCTCAGGTCATCTTTGATTCTACGCTTTCCTTCTCTGCCCACATCTCTGATGTCTCTAAAAAGTCAAACTTCCTACTGCACCTACTCAGAGGTAATCTATCTGCAATAGTTTGAAGGGCACCCAGAATGGGGCAGTAGGGGTTGCAATGGGTCTCTCTCGTAGAGACCACGTCCCGACTGCAAGACGGGATCTTCATTGGTTACCGGTCGAGTCGAGAATTCACTTCCGATTACTGGTCATTACTCAGACGTGTAGACAGTGAAAGATGCCTGATAATCTCCAAGCTCTTCTCCCAAATAAAATGTATGGAAGAACACTAAGGTCCAGCAATCAGGATCATTTGATGATCCCCAGATGTAGAATTGAGAAGGCCTCAAAGGGAGCCTTCTATGCAACTGCCCCTAGAGCCTGGAATGACTTACAGCTGGAGCTAATAGGCTTTGAGTCAACAGATGTTTTCAAAAGGAAATAATTGAAAACCTTTTTGTTTGCCTAGCGCACCTCTCTGCTGGCTCCTGCATTCCTGCTGTGTGCTTCTTCCATTGAGTTTTTTGTGTTCGGTGTTTTGTCTCATCTTGTATGCGCCCTTAGGCCTCTGGGTCCATGGACTGCGCACTATAAATGTATTAAAGTAATGTAAAGTAAAGGTACTATGCCTCTCCTCTCCTTTCCCAGAAGCTCACTGTCTCCCGAGCCCTGGTTCTCTCCAGGTTGGTCTATTGTAACAGCCTCTTTCTAAATCTATCTGCCTCTACTCTCTGCCCCTTACAATCCATCCAAAACAGGACTGCAAGACTTGTCCTGGGCCTCAATCCCTGGGATCGTATCTCTCCAGCCCTGAAATCTCTCCACTGGCTCCCAGTAGACACAAGGATCACATTCAAAACCCTCTGCATCGTCCACAAGGCTTTCTGGGTCCTGGGTCCTCTGTAAATACCTCCCCCCTCGAGCTCTTTGCTCCTCTACCTCTAACTCCCTCAGGGTCTGTCGTTTTTCAAAGAAACGAGCTGGGGGTAGATCTTTGTCTGCGGCTGGGGCCTCCCTCCGGAACAGCCTCCCTTCCACTCTCCCCTGCTGATCTTTTCTCTCTTGGCACTGTGCACCTGGCCTACCCTCTGTCTTCCAGGCCCAGGTACCTGTTCACCCTGCCAGCCACCCGCACTGCCTCTGGGCAATCCCTGCACTCGGGTCTGTATCTGTAACCATACAGCCCCCCTTTTTTTCCCGCACTTATCAGACATACCCTGTCTGCTGCCTCTACCCAGCACTTGCCACTTGCTGGCTGCACTACCACTGTTTTTGTTGCCTTTGTTATATATTTATTTATTTAATTAATTTTTGTATCTGTTTTTTTCCTTTGCTCCTCACTTTCCACTTCTCCCCCTTTCCATGCACTTTTCCTCTTTCCTTCTCCCATGCACTTGCGTGTTGTCAATGTCACTCGGCCTAGTAATATTGTTGTTTTTTGTTCTCCCTTGTTTCCCTCCCTTGCCTTGTCGCACTCTGCAACACTTGTGTACAAGCGCAATACAAATAAAGTATCATATCATATTTATAAAAGATGTCTTGCAAAGTACACACATCATATTAAGGTATGCATACAAATATATAAATGCTTACATTGCATTTATATATTTGTTTGCGTACCTATTGTTTGTGTACTTTTTTAGGCCACGCCCATCCCGCAAGCCATGCCACCAAATGAGGGCCTGCTTTGAATTCTTGCCCCACTTAAAGCCCTGAGATATTGTTACATTCAGTGCTGGAAATGGAAAACATTTATTGGGGAACTGCACTTTTTTGGCGGGGCGGGTCTTTGGGAAGGAGGGGGCGAGGCCAAGCTGTATAACCGTATCTCTATATAGAACTCAATCCTGGCTATTTGCATAAAAGCAAAGAGCATTATGGGAACATCACAATATCCACAATTTTAAATGTTAATCAAGTCTTACAGTGATTCATTATGAAAACTTGTTAAGCAAATAAGGGACTCTTCTATTTTGATTGGTCAAAATAGTCACTCCATTAAAGAGATGTCTGTAAAATGCAGGACATATATACCAGTTTGAACAGCAACAAAACTGTATGTGAGGCTTTGGCAGTTTCTGTAGGGAGGTTACGGTATTGCTTGTTCTGAACGCCCATTGAATAAAATGGGCTGTGAAGAGCAGCGACAAAGGATGAGGCATCTAGGAAGACATAATTTGCTGGAGCGCTGCTCCTTCTCGTTTCGCGCGCTTACTACATTCTAGTAAGTATGGCAATTGCATTCCAGCATCTGCCCCACGGGATGGAAGGGTCTGAGGAATCAGTGACTTCTGATTTCGATTGTTTTATCAGTCGGTTTGGGGTTGCTTATTTCAAACCGGCCAATGTTTAGCAGTATTTTTTAAGAATGTGAGTGCACGTGTTAATTACTAACATTTTTTAATGGTTGGGAAGGATATTTGTGAGGATGCAATAACTTACATTTCTGATTCTAGGGAAATGTTGTGTAAAGGGATCTATGTGATTTCATCGTGAAAATCACATCTAAGATGATTTCATTCATTTTGCTTTTGTTTCAGGAGCTTGCACCCCAAATATATGCAGGTGAGGCCCCACCAGCATTTCACCAGATCCCCCCTAATAATGATTACCCTAACCCACCCTACCACATATATCTGCTGTGAAACTCGGCCAAACAAATTAGATCGACTTGTCTTCGATGTAATTCCCTGCGTAGTAAACTACCTATCCCGGTGCAAACGCCCCGCCTTACAGATAAGCAGCATAACAGCCACGTTTCCTCCCTAAAACAGGCAAATACTCGCATTAAAAACAGTACGGATCAAACCTATTCCCAACAATAAAAGGAAATGACAGATACATAAGGACTTGCCCTCTGCCTCCAGCCACAGATCCCGATTGCTGTGCTTGATCAGTGGTAGCAGAAGAGCAGTGCCACAGGAAGGAGCTCTAATATTACCACCACCTGCGTTGAAGAGGAACTGTACAGTAATAGGACCATTTTTAGTTAGCATGAATTACTAGTATGGATTATGAAAAGATATCTGTTGAAGTGTTGAAATATCGTTGCCCAATAATAGCCACAGATTCGCAATGGGAATGTTTTTTAAATATTTTAAAAGTTATTTATATATTTATTTATTTATATACAGGGAGGAACAATTCTCTTTTGATCACAAAAGAAATATAAGATAAATCAGATTTGACTGGAATTATTGAGCTTCTTATAATGCAGTCAGCAGGTTGTGGAGGGCAGTAAACGGAAATGTCACTGGGAACAATACGTGGGTGGACAGACATAGATTAAGGACAACAGACATTAGACTTTTATAAGTGCCGATAGGGTGCATGGCCAGCTGTGCTAGGGCTGTGGCCATGATGGATGAAGTGCCAGAGTGGAGGCAGAGAAAGTGAGGGACAGAGGGAGGTTAGAAGTGAGTGATAAGGATTAGCTAGAAGACAGATGAGAGCTAGCTTAATTTGTTTTTTTAACAAATCGTTGTGGACTGTTTTTCGTGTGTCCAGGGGAAGAGAATTCCAAGCAAGTGGAGCAAGAAGAGAGAAAGAGCGGAAGCGAGAGGAAGCACAGGGAGGGCGAGGACCCACAAGGGTAGTCGAGGAGGCAGAGCAGAGATTACGAGAAGACTTGCTGAGTTGGATAGGGAAGGATAGGTACAGTGGTGCCTTACTATGGCTAGAATTATTTTTTACTCCTTATAAAATCATGTTATTGCTAATTCTAACAAACAGGGAGTAAAGGTCTTCCATTTAAAAATCTTACCTGGAGCACCGGATAGTCCTCTTTAATGTACTGATTACTTAGGAGTAATCTTCATGACTCCATTTCATAGTCCCTACAAAAGGGGTGTTGCAGCCCATAGCGGAGGGCAGTATATGTGTAAGAGTCCCATACTGAATTTGGACCAATATGAGCATTCTTGACCTCCATCCTTTAGCCTGAGGCACAGACAGGGAAAACGTAGGGTAAATAATGTAACTCAGTGTTAAGCGACTACCCTCATGGGCATGGTTGGTATTCCAGACCTGCACAGGAGGACATTTTATGTCCCCACACTTTGGCTGAACAGTTGCACTGAGGAACTGGAGACCCCAGCTGAGCAATAAGTGTTTTGGTGTGTGTGTGAGCACACGTGTGTTGTCACACATGTATGCGTGTGTCAGGGGTACTTGTGCAATGGGAAATATTCTTGGGGCAAAGTGAATACGTGGTAATCTGGGGCATTATGAAAGCGCCATGAGCAATCCTTTGTAGTGCGAGTGAAAGCACCTGGAAGAAAACCCCTGATAGTGGCATGGTCTCTCTTCTGGGGGCAATGAGAAAGTTGCATGAGTCAACCTTCTGGGGACAATGAGACAGTGGTATACAACAGTCAATTGAGAGCAATGTAACATGTATCATGGGGAAATATTTTGGAGGGCAATGTGATAGTTGCAGAGTCGAACATTCTGAGATCATTGGCACTGGTCTTACTTCAGTAGATAGTATAAAAATGGCATTTGACAGTGTGAAAGGCAATTGTATCTGCAAAATGTGAAAGAAGTATGTTTCCATGCTCCTTTATCTGATAGTGGTGTGGGTCAATATGAAAGCGGCATGGGACAATATTACAGTGGCATAGGGCAATGTTCCAGAGGCAATTTTAAAGTGACATAGGCTAACGTTATGGGAAACGTACTTGCCATTATGACAATGTGCTCCACTCGAGCAAAACTGGCCTGGCACAGTGGTAGGTTGCATGTTATTTTTCTTGGGCAATGGGGAAGCCAGCTTGCCATTTGTTAAATATAGGCAATTCTATCATGCCAATGTTGAAACGACCTCTCACCTTTCACGCTAACAGGTGAAAATGATGGTCATTTTATGTGGTGATACAATAATGTGCTTAGCTTGGACAACATTAGCATAGCAGTGCTGATAATAGCCAATCAATTTCCTGGAGTTCAATTTGTTTTTCAAAATAGCTAGCACACAATAAGCCATTTTAAAAGGGTCATCCCTTAACTAGGCCAAGAAACTATAACAATAATGTTTTCATTGTAACGCATGTTCTTTACTGAGGCTGTTCTCACTCAAAACTTGAGAAACTAAATTTCTTTTGTTCTCATAAATGCATCATTTGGTTACGACTGATTGCCACCTTTTTGCTTATTTTTATTTTTTTTAAACTGGAATTCCCTTCACGCAAACAAAGTACTTCATCACATTTCTACAGGTAATTCAAAATGGGGATGTCATTTTCTGGGGGCAAAGTGAAAAGTAGCAAGGCAATATGTATAACTGAAGGAACCCCGGCGTTGCACTGTTGAAACTGCCATGGTTATGAGGGCAATGTGAAAATGGCATGACCATTTTTTGCATAAAAACAATAGACTTGCAGGCAATAGGGCCTCATTATGTGTTTGGCGGTAATTCAGTTGTAAATTTACCAAATTACCTCCAAACGTGCTTACCATTACCGTCAACCATTACAGGCAATGGAAAGTTGGTGCAATTTACCATTTTTGGGGTTCATAGGACTCCATGGGGATTTTGGTAGAATTATCACGAGCAGAATTCCGATGCAGTAATTCCACCGATTTAGGTCCTAAAAGTTGAGCAGTTACCTTTGGCATAATGCTGGAGATAACTTCTCCACTTTAAGGTCGAACTTGGAATTTGGCTGTTTGATAAACATTGTGGTAATTTCTTACAGCCCCAAAAAAGTAGCAGTAACAGAATTACTGCCAATCTTTTACCCCATTCCCCAACTAGTAATGAGGATCATAGTGGTTGATAGGAGCAAAACTGGCATAACACAGTTGCCAGTATCATAATAACTTACAGTCACAGAGGCATTTTCCTGGGTAGTGTGAAAGTGATATGGTATTTCTTTGGGGGCTAAATGAATCCGGCATTGACATTTTGGGGGAAATCCATGCATAAGAATGCTAATGTCCTTAAATGGCTAAATAATTACATGTCAACATTGGCACTGGATACAGATTTTCCAGAGGAAATGCACTGATCATTTTCTGTGGGCAATGTGGAAACTGATATCAAAATGTACTCATCTGGGCAAAACTAACATGACACTGGTGAAACTGGCCTAATATAATCATTTTCTGAAGGCAATGTGGAAACTAAAATGGCAATATAGTTATATGGTGCAATACTGTCACGGCACTGCTGAAACTGTCATTACATTTTAAAGGCAGTCTAAAACTGGCAGAGTAATTGTATGCAGGTGTGGGGAAACCAGGATAGCAATTCAGTTTTCTGTGACCAGTGCATCAAGCAAAAAGGCATTTTCCCGAAATGGATTTGAACTGGCCTGGCCTCACTTCTCTCAAGGCTTTCTAGAAAACAAAAAACTCTGCAATGCAATAAAGTGATGTGAAATTTGAATGGCGTTGTTAAAACTGGCATGGCAACATGTAATTACATTCTACAGCTTTAAACTGGCTCAATGATGTGGCAAGTTGCATGGCACACTTGTCAGGACTGTGGTTTATTTCTGCAGCACCCTTTGGCAGGTTGGCAAACTGAGTATCCTATTCTTAGTACAGCATCCTGTATCATCAACAGCCATCTGTCTATTTGGAGAATACTTGGATATATACTGGGAGTATACACACCACCCAATACACCTTAATAACCTGCCCACCCCCTTTATCACACCATGTTATCAAACAAGAGCGCGTCTTAATTGGCTATTAATAATGCATAATCATTTGTATTACTTAAAACACAATAACACTATTCAAACATATCATTTTTAAAATGTCATCCTATCAAAATACATCCCAGAAACATACAAATCACACACATCTACTAACATATAATTAACGTCAGTCAATAGCATAACACATTGGGCCTCATTACAACCCTGGCGTTGGACCATGGTGCTATTAGCTATTAGCACCATGGTCCATGCCCGGGTCCGCCATGGTGGATGGCGGATTTTCCGCCCCATTGCAAGGTTGGCGGGGCGGTAAATCCCCATTCACCATGGCCCCTTCCCCATTCCCATTTTTGGCCCATAGGGCTCAATGGGAATGGGGAAGGCGCTAATTACGGCACCGTAAATTACGGTGCCGTAATTAGCACCAAGGTCGCCTAGCGCCTTGGACTTTAACGCCTGCAAAAAGCAGGCGTTAAAGTGGGAATCTGGCGTTAAGGGTTTAACGGCGCCGCCGCAGCCTTTTACAGCGCCGTTAACCCCTTAACGCCAGGGTTGTAATGAGGCCATTATCTGCCTTCCTCGATATGTATAGCTAACAATTCAGAGGCAGCTTAAAAAATGTGCCCCTACTTTGGAAGCAACCTGGAATGTGGTGGAAGTACCTTTACATATATTCTAGCAACTTTGAGTGCATTTAATTATTGTATTTCCAATGTGTGTTTTATTAAAGGAATGGCCTTCCCTAGTACTTTTTTCCCCCATCAGCACACTTGCTCTGCGTGTGTTTTCTAAAGAGCATCACTTAGATTGCCATCCACCTTTCACTACACCCACCTGTGCTTACCACAGCCATTTTGTGGTAACCGACAGTCACATTGGTACGCTAATATTGTCTGCCCGCCAGCAGAAACCAGAGCAAATTCCCCTGCTGGTGATGCCTGCAGCTATGGGAGACGAAACTACGCTTCGTATTTATGCAATCACGTGTCACCACGCAAATGCGTAAGGTGCTCTACCTGGTAATGCACACCAAAGTTGCTTTTCTTCGTTCATCTACACATCTTCTTTCAATGATCAAATTTCTAAAATAATTGAAGCAGCCGAGTAATGTCATTTCAGAATTTGTATTAACATGACATTGTAGAAATACCCCAATGTTATCTGAAAGCCTTCTGTGCAGTGATAACTATGCAAAAGAAAAAAAGCATGATATCAACTTGTACATCATCCTTTCAATTCAGCAACCGCATCGCTGTGAAAAATGAAGCCACATTTAAAATGTGAGGCAATGTTTCAGAATCTATTGACGTTCTTTAATGTTCCCCATCTCAGTCATGGTGGTATGCTTTGTGGCATTTCAAAGCAAGATAAAAATTCGGTTATCTGCAAAACCGAGAGAAGAGAACACATGTTAATTCTTTGCAATGACAACTCTTACAGCAGGCTGTGATACTTTATCCAATGTGTTGCCTCTAACGATGGTAAATTCTTCATCTGTCTTTCACAGTGGACGTAGTCTTGCGTTGCTGTAAAGAGCGATAACTACATGGGGGTAACCAGACTTTCGGGGGTCCATTGTGACCATTAACAGCATTTGCCCTTAAGGAAGGAATGTCACCCAATGTTGTCTGGAGAGCTTGTAGGAAGGCTGCACCACGTGCAAGTCTGTCGGCAGTATCTGTCGAAGACAATAACATGACAGCTGTAGTCCTCAAGTCAGTCCTGGTTTTGCCATTGTTTGCTGGGACTTGCACATGAATACTCACAATGTAAAAAATAAAATGTTGGTAATCCAATAGTAAAAAACAGGACTAGCTCACAGAGTCATACAGTGGAAGGGGTTATTTGGTTGCTAGTTAAGATGTGAATAATTAACTGTTTTCTATAACATGTTTTTATGCATTCCAGAAATTCCTGCAAAAAGTGAACACCAAGATAGACACCCAAACCCAGCTATCACAGATCTCGTGAGATTAACACTCTCTCTCTCTCTCGCTCTCACACACACACACACGCGCGCGCACACACGCACACAGACACCCCCCCCCCCCAATATCTGCTGCAATGGAAGCTACTTCCTACAGAAAACTGGAACAGACTTGAGCACAAAAATGGCACCTCAGTATGTTAACAGCTTCTTACAACAATCCCTGAAACTACTAACACACCTGTATATATTCATGATTGGGATAGAAGGCAAAGACTCTCTTAAATCATTCCATGAACCACTAAATTGCTTCTGCTAATGCAGCAAGTTCACCATGGAATATTTCATGAAGAACATACCTTTCCTGGCTACAACTATCTCTGTTGGAAGTAATGGCCATCCAGAAACATGTGACAAGGCCAATAGACTGGCCTTGTCTAGAGGGGATGGTGACCCCTGTCAGCTAGGCGTGGGAGGCCTAAAAGTGGGCAATCCAGAGCCAGTCCTTCCCTGAGGAGGACAGTGACAATTGAGAGAGTCCAAGTTCCTACCTCCATGCCAATATGCTATGATGCAGTACCCATTTGTCTCACACCTGTACAAAATGCTCACCAGACTTTTAATTTCATAGAGTCAACAAACTGGATAAAAGCCAGAGTATGTAGCCCTGAAACAAAAAGAAATCCTCCAGCACCACACACGCCCACAACTGGGAAGAAGAGACCTGGTCCCAAATCAAGCAAAGCAAGCGTCCAACAGTATCGGTGGTTCCCAACAGAGGTAACTGGAGGGACTGGCCGAGGAACAACTACGTAGCGGCGCACACATCTGCACTAAGTTGTCCGGCCCTGGCAGCGAGTCAAGCTGCACAACAGTCTCCCGCACCAGTGGCGACACACCACAGCCACCGGTTACTGCCCTAGCCCACCAGGAACTTAACAATAGGGCTCAGGGCCCAAACGGACCATACCTACCCAAGGGGAGAACATTAATTATTGTTACTATTATTATTAATATTAATATTATTATTATGCATTATTATTATTATTATGGTATTTACCGAGCGTGGAGAAACAAGGAAGCGCTTTAGAGAGGTATACCACAATACATATACATAACAGAGTGCTTTACAGAGGTATACAACAGTACAGATTCATATCGGAGCACTTTTCAGAAGTAACAACAGAACAGATATATGATATGATATGGCATTTGTAACGCGCCTGTACACAAGCGTTTCTGGGCATGACAAGATTAGGAGGAGGAAAAAGAGGGAGGACCAAACAACAATCTTACTAAGCCTTGTGTCATTCAGATCGCGCAAGTGCAGGGCAGTGGAAGGGGGGAAGTGCCAAGGGGGGGTGCAGGTAACTCAATAAGTGCAGCCAGAGAGTGGCTCATAAATGCAGAGAGAAGGGACTGTATGGTTGCAGATACAGACCAAACGTGCTGAAGGAGCCCAGATGCAGTGCAAGGGCAACTGGACATGCAGGAGCCTGGGCCTCATTTCAGAGGGTAGCCAGGTGACCAGTGCGTGGAGCAGTCGGGACATCAGCAGGGGAGAGAAAGAGAGAAAGCGGTAGTGGAAGCGAAAAGGAAGGTCTTGAGTTGCTTCTGCAACCAGAGGTGGTTCTGCTCAAGTTTGAGAGAGGTAGGGAGGCTGTTTCAGAGGGAGGCCCGGGCTGAAGAGAGAGATCTGCCCCCAACTCTCTGCTTGGAAGAGCGTCTAACCCTCAGAGAGTTGGAAGTGGATGAGCGGAAAGCTCAAGAAGGGAGATGTTTAGGAGGAGAGAGTTGGAGGTAGTACGGTCCCAGGCCCCAGAAAGCCTTGTGGATGATGCAAAGGGTCTTGTACTTCATCCTTGCTGCCACTGGGAGCCAGTGAAAAGATTTCAGAGCTGTAGAGATACAAGCCCTTGGCTTGAGGCCAAGGACAACTCTTGCAGTCCTGTTCTGGATACGTTTTAGAGGTCGGAGAGTAGAGGCAGGCATATTTAGAAAGAGGCTGTTGCAGTAGTCCAGACTAGAGAGGACAAGTGCTCTGGAGAAAGTGAGCTTCTTGGGGAAAGTGAGGAAAGGAAGAATACCTCTGAGGAGGTGCAGCTGATAGTTTGACTTCTTATAGACATCAGAGATTTGAAGAGAGAAGGAGAGGGTGGAGTTGAAGATGACATCAAAGTTCTTAGCCTCACAGGTAGGAGCAGGAAGAGGGCCCAGAGTGGGCCACCAGAAAGAGAAAGGTAAGGAGGGAGCTGGTGTTCCAATGAGGAGGATCTCAGTCTTGCTGGCATTAAGGCAGAGATCCTAAGTGGAACACATTTCCTGAATTGCGCCCAGTCAGTCTGGTATTAAAGAGGGGGACGAGGCAGCTGAAGGGAGCCAGAAAGAGAGCTGGGTGCCATCTGCTTAACACTGAAAGTTGGAGCAGAATGTAGCAATGCAGAAGGCAAGAGGTAGCAGGTAGTGGTTGAAAAGCCAGGGAGAAAGGTAAGACCCCTGCGGAACACCACAAGTAGAGAGCGAGATAGAAGAGAGGAAAGACCCCAGTTGGACCTGAGAGGGTCGACCAGTGAGAAAGGAGGTCAGCCAGGCCAAAGCCTGATCAGTGATACCCAGTTTATCACAGAGGCGGTTGACTATGTCAAAATCTGAAGAAAGATCGAGGCGAATGAGAACAGAAGGAAGGTTACAGTCAATGTTAGAGAGCAGGTCTTCACTGGTGTTCAGGAGAGCATTTTCCATGCTTCTGGTAGCTCTGAAGCCAGACTGGTGGTCGTGGAGACAACAACAGATTCAGTGTGCAGATTAAGCTGGGACATGGCCAGATTTGCCAAGAGTTTGCCCAAGAAAAGAGTGATGAAGATCGGGCGATAGTTAGCCGGAGAGGAAGGATCAGCAGAGGGCGTCTTTAGAAAGGGTCCACAAGGGAGTGCTTAAAGGGGAAGAAAGGTTCCATTGGCAAAGGAGTGATTGCAGAAATTGGCCAAGGCTGGAGCAAGGGTGTTGATGTGGTCATTGATGGTTCTTGATGAGCAGTGGAGAACCTGCTTTGACAAGGCTTTCATAGATCGGACCTGTATAGAAACATCACCTCGGGTGAAAAAGGGAAAGGAGGAGAAAGGAGGAGGAGAGACAGCCGCAGGCGGACCAGGAGTGAAGGAGGAGGCGATAGAGTAAGCAAGGGTGGCCAGGATGTCCTGAGTTTTAGTGATGAAATGAGAAGCCAAGAGGTAGAGACTGCAGTAGGTTTGGCCAGCTCTTGGCAGATTTTGAAGAGTTTGGCCGAGTTGTTAAATGCTGCAGAGATGCAGGCATGGATGTGGGCTCTCTTCTTAGCGAGGACAGAGAGTCTGTATTGCCTTTGAAGCAGGCAGCAGACCAGTTTGTCAAGGGGTGCACCGGATGCCCTCCACTTCCGCTCATGCACCCTACACTTGCGTTTAAGGATGACAAGGTTGGAATTGTACCAAAAGTTGCACTTGGATTTGGACTGCAAACTGATCCTCATGACAAAGGCAAGGATATCAAGAGTATTATAGATAGAGAGATGAAGCTTAGATAGGGCTGTGTCAGGGTGTGAGTCAGCCAAAGGTGCAGAAGGAGGAGTGAAGGTAGTGGTGAAAGCCTCAAATGACACACGCTTCATGGGCCGGATGACCGAGAAGATAGGTGGCAGTGCTGGAGACGGCTTGGCATGAGGGGTAGAGAGAGAGAGGTGGGAAGAAAGGAGAAAGTGATCACTCCAGGAGAAAGGAGTGGTGAGAGGGTTAGAGAAGGGGAGGTCTGAGGAGATCAGAACATCTAGGGTGTGCACTGCAGAGTGAGTCGGTCCAGAGGGAAGAATAGAGAATATTGCAGAGGTTGCGAAAGTGTCCTGAAGAAGGGCAAATAGCATCCAGGTGGATGTTTAGGTCTCTGAGGAGGCGAAGTTGAGAGGTAGAGGCGAGGAGGGAGGAGCAGAGGACAGCCCATTCAGAGAGGAAGAGGGCGACCTGGCAAGGCGGCCTCTAGATAGTGGCCACAGTAAGAGAGAGGCCAGGCCAGGCATTCAAAGGAGGAGTAGTCCTGCATGCGAATGATATATGCAGGGATCCACTCTGGGAAGATCAAGGCTACACCCCTTCCGGGACGGTTGGTTCTGGGTTCAGAGAGGATCTTGTAGCCATCAGGAAGCAGAGTGTCAAAGCTCATGACAGAGCTGGCCGTGAACCAAGTCTCAGTGAGACTGAGTACATCCAAATCAAGTTCTTCCAGTAGATAGTAGATGACGAGTGTTTGACAGCTGACCGAGAGTTCAGAGTAGCAATGTGGAGCAGGTTTCCCACTTTGAATGACTTCTGTGGAGGGTTACAGGTTAGAGGTACACCCTGCGGAAGTGTTGGAGGTGCCCGAGGATGGGCAGAGGAGGGAGGAGGAGAAGGCAATGTAGTCAGGGAGGAGGACGAGGGTGCCAGAGCGGTGGCAGAGGAAGGAGGCAACAGGTTGGCCAGAGAAGCAGCAGAGGGAGCCCTAGAGGTGGCAGAGGATGGAGGCGGAAGAGGAGCCAGACCAGATAGGGCAAAGAGGGGATAGCAGGAGAGGAAATGAAGTTGATATGGCACAGGAAGCATATATCAAAAAGGTGGTGGTTGGCCTGAGGGCCAAGGACTAAGACAGTGCCGTTTAAGTAGACATTAATGATGGTTTTGGAGGAGTGGAAGGGGGCCAAAAGGAGGGCCTCCTACCAGGTGCCACCATTAAGGGGAGAAGAAGAAAAGGAGAGAGAACAGACACCATATGGGGGTCCATAGGCCTGGAGAGGGAACGACAAAGAGGATGTTGTAAGGGTCTGTCTGGAGGAAGCACTGGTGTTGGTTTCAGCGATAGGGAGGCCTGGGTTTGAGACCAGGATGTCCTTTTTGAGCTTCTTCCTGCCAGACTTAGTGAGAGTGATAGGATAGCCAATAGAAAAGCAGTTAAAGAAGATAGGTGAGACAGAGAACACCATAGAGGGTTCCGAGAGGAAGAGGTGGAGGGTGTAGGAGGGGGAGCCCAAGCAGGGGAGGGCGGTAGCGCTGGGGAGCAGGCAGGCATGGGGATGGGACACCGGTGGGACACAAGAGGAGGAGGGCAAACAATGGACAAGAAGCAACGGACCAGAGAAATCAGATTTAATACAAAGTCAACAGCAAAGTACAGTGCACAATAGGAAACCTAGAAGAAAAAGGATGCAGATGCAAAGAACCATAAACAAATCATAGAGCACAGCAGGGCACCTAGAAGGGAAGAAATAATAAGGACCAACAACAATGCACAGCGTGCAGCAGAGGACCTAGACAGGAAGAAGGATAGAGCCAACAGCAAAGCACCGGGCACAGCGGGGGACCTAGATTGGAAGAAGCAGGCAGTGTAGTGTGAGGCCAAGAACCGTGGGGAACAGCACAATATCAGAGCAAAGGAGAACAGCACAAAATCAGAGCAAAGGAGGACACACAAGGTGAATCACAAAAGGCACCTAGAAGTACAGAATGTATACAACAGGATTGCAGGCAATGGCAATGTAAGCCAACAACCGTGGGGCAAAGAAAAAACATCAAAAACTGTACACAATACGTCAAGGGAGGGAGGGAACCATGGGGAATGCAGAGGGTGGGATACAGAGCGGCATAGAGGAGGGGTACAACTGTACCGGCTGGAGTGGATGAAAGTGGCGGTTGGCATCTAGCGAGTCAGGTGGCGCAAGGGGCAATGTGATGTCCTAGGTGGAGAGATTCCTAGAAGATGTGGGTCTTGAGTTCTTTTCTGAATTGTAAGAGCGTGGGTGCGAATGTGATGCTGATGGGGAGGAGGTTCCATAGTCTTGGGGTGTAGGCAGAGAAAGCTTGTTTTCTGGCCTTTCCTTTTTGTAGAGGTGGAGTTCAATTCTGCACATGTCCTGGCTTCTGGTGGTTTGCTGTCTGCTAGAGATGCTGAGTTTCTCTGCAAGGAAGCTGGGTGATTTTAGGGCGGCTGCCTTATAGATGATGCAGCAAGATTTGAAGGTGATTTGTGCCTGCAGTGGGAGCCAGTGAAGGAAGAAAACATTTTATTGCTGGCTGCACAAATTCCTGCACCCCTCCCCCACCATGAAAGAATGCTCATCATGTGACTTTGCCCTCATGTGACTTTGCTCTTAACGCCATTAACAAATGTACTGTCTCAGTAAGGAAACAACATATCCTTGCTGGCTGCACAAATGAGATTTCTTTCTAAAATCCCAGAGCTGAGGGCTCTACCAGACGTGGTGTGCGCCACTGACTCCAACTGATGTAGTAATGTTCGTGCATGTTGGGGTTTCATCAAGGTGTAGAAAGTGATTTGGTAAAGCTAAAATTTAGAACAAGCAACGAGGCACACACATGGACTACAAAGCTAAAATGTAGAAAGACTGTGTAGATATCTTTTGTAGGCAAAAGTGTTTTCTGCATTTCCACAAGATTACATGATTGCGTAAATGCTTTGAGACTATGGGCCTAATAAGAAGCCAGGCAGTCCAGAAATAAGGGTGTCGGTAACAGCGTACCGGCACCCTTCTGGACTGCTAGACTAGAAGTATGCCTGCAGGGGTATGGTTTTCTTGGAAGCACTTCCGTGTCCCATTCCCGTGGAGTCCTATGCGACTCCACGGGAATGGGGACTGATACTTTCTGCCCCCTTATATCGCGGGCCGCCGGGACTTGTAATGTCATGGTGGCACCTGGATATCAGGTTGCAGAACGGTGTTACGAGTTCGGCGGCAACCCGCCGGTAGCACTGGTAGGTTACCGTCGAACGTGTATTGAGGGCATATGTTTTGCTACAGCGGCTGAAGGAATCGCCAGCAGGGACGTTTGCTCCAATTTGTATCACCGGAGCATTCAAACTTAATGTGGCTTTGTCACACTTTAAATTACAACAAGATGGTCATGGGGAACCGGGCGGGTGGCAGTAACAAGTTCCTTCAAAATCCACGTGATGCACGCTCCATGCAATTCACACTTCTAATACAACGCTATGAGTTGTGGAAGGGGTGTACTTAGGCTGGATGGAGAAAAAGTACCGGGGTTACCATTCCTTTTAGGAGCACAGAAAACATGTGCGCTGGAACTCATGTCACACTGCCTCATTCGAGTTTGGGGGTAATTCAGTGGTAAATCCACGCAACCGCCACCAAAAATGGATACTATTACTGCCACTTGGTTCTCTGGGTTTGCCACAGCATTACCAGTGGTGCTAGGTCAGTGTTAGTCTCCATTTTTGGAGGTCCATGGAGCTCCATGGCGATTTTGGAAGATTTTCTCTGAAGGATAATTGCGCTGCTGTAAACATGCCGATTTTTGGGGTTAAGGTGACAATTTATCTCCAACCTTATGCTGTAGGTAACTACTCCACTTTAATACCAATTTCATAGTAGGTCGTGTAGCAAAACTACCAAAAAAGTGGTTGTAACAGAACTAGCACCACTTTAAAATGAGTGCAATTCTTTATATCTCACAATATTGAACATTTAAACTGGTATAATCCCTGCCAATGTGGTAATGGTTTGTTCTCCCCAAGCGCTGCTTTCATGATGTGCTTCCGCGCATCCATCGTTTCTATAGTGTGTCTCCAATTTTAGAACACATGGAAATTATGTCATGCTGTACTGCCGGCTTACTACGCGGCATTTCACAGAACTTCTTCGTATATTTCTGCAGAAAATTGAGCCTTACTGCATGAAATAAATGTTATAAGGAACTTCTGTAGGACAATATTTTTTGGGAATTCTTATTATTGTAAGTTATTTATAACGCGTTTAGGTTTCTAAGCACGGTCCCAGGGATCGAACCTGTGTTGCTCCGCATCGTTTTCCTTCCAGAGACAGAGTGTTGTCCCTGAGCTATCCTCCCGACACTTTACATTCTGGCATACATTTCAATCACAAATCCGCCACCCAGTAAAGCAACGTTGCCGTCTACTCTGCATTGTTGCAGTTCTAGCAGCAATTCATTTAGCACAAGTTTTAAGTTGTTCCTGGGCACTGCAATTAGAGCAGGAGTTTGGACTCAAAAGCATTCAGAAACAGGATCATGCCTTTTGTGTGGATAGTGGCTTTCTGGTAGAAATGTAGATTCAAATTCTTATATTAACAAAAAATGTGATTTTCCTTTTAGCGTGTCCATATTTGTGAGGCCGTTTACATTTCTGAAGTGCTCCTGAAGTGTTTTCATGTTTATTCTAATTGTGGCTATGTGAAGTATTGCCATAGTTCTAAGAGGCAAATTAATCGAATGTGTCCCATGTTTACACTTCTCTGAGCTTTCTGGATTTGGAAAAATAAATACTTGTGTGCATTAATGATCACAGTGAAGTGCATATATTTCAGTCTATTTTGAGCAAGTTCTTGTTGAAGTGTCTTTTTGTGTCATTTTCAAACACAGACGTTGCGTATACATTTGAGGGCTCCACTTTGTCAGTTTTAAGTTTTGAATTTTCAGCATATCTTGAGAAATAGCTTCATTTGGTGAATGCCTTAGTGACTTAAAAGGACTCTTTTCAGAAGTCAGAGACATACCTACCAATGTCAGTGTTATGGAGAGTAAACCATGTGAGCATATGCCTAATGGGTAGAGGAAACATTTTCCATGTTATTTTCAAATTCTTGTATTTCATTACTGCCATTTATCAAGGGATTACACCTCAGAGCCAAGCCCAATAGGAACGTCTGGGTTTGTGAATTTTAAGAAACAGTGGGCCTCATTACGAGGTTGGAGGTAGCCATGCACTTAATAAGGGCATGGCCACCCCCAAACCCGGGGCCGGCTCCGGGTCCCTCAAAAGGGGAATTACCGGGCCATTCCGACCTTGGAGGGCCCATTAATTTCCCTTTCGCGGGACTCGGAACACGTTATGTCCCTATTCCCATTTGAGCCTCCATAGGGCTCAATGGCAATGGGGAGGATGGTAGCAGCGGTACCGTTCATAACGGTACCGTTGCTACCATCCTGGGCTGCTCGCGGGTGCCGCTCTGCACGCCTGGTCAGACCAGGCGTCCAGAGCGGCACCTGCAAGCAAACTCATAATGTTGCGGCATGGCAACAATGGCGCCGGTAGCACTACCGGCGCCGTTGTTGCCTTATCGCAACAGTTGTAATGAGGCCCAGTGGACGCACACTCTTGATCCATTATAATCAATTCAGTCCCTTCTTAAAGTGTTTTGTTTTTTTATTTACAGTGTTTGTGAAGCATGCCTAAAGAACTAATAAAGGTCTGTACAATCCAAACAACAGACATCAAAGTAAAAAAGAAACCGTTATCAACAGAATTTAAAGCAGTCTTCAGGAGGGATGAAATGGGGAGGTAGCACATTCTAAGCAGAAAAATAAGCATAGAATGCCCAGACTTTCTGAACTGTCAGGCAGTTTATCCATGGTGAATGGCTTACAAATCCCACCCACCGAATCCCAGCCACCAGACAGAACTCCTATGGCCCCTCCTTCCGAATTCTATTCCCTTAATCTGCCTCTTATCCCACCTCTATCCTCCCTATGTCCACTCATTTATGGGGTATATCCGCCGTACTCTGCTCACCACTCTGTACAAAACCTATTCCCCCTCCCTATGCCTCTATCCCTGCCCAATTCCTCTTTCTCTACCTTGCGCCCATGCCCGTACCACCAGCCTCTGTGTCCGTCAATGGTGTACTCTGCCTCCATGTCCCCCCACCCAACCTACCACGTGCCTGCTAGCCTCGCCCTCCAACCTCATTAACTTCTTACTGCACCCAACTCAACTCCCTGTCCTCTTCCTTCCTTCGTACAGTGAACACTAGCCATGTAAAGAAGGTCAGTCTTTCCACAGGAATGGGCATTAACAGAACTGCCAGCATCGGATTTACCAGACCAATGGGGCTGTAATGCCCCGGTTAATCCGGCAAGTCTGGCGTCTGTAAATCACTACGGTCTGGCGGCAGCCTACCGGTTTTACCGAAATGGCTACCGCCGGACTCGTAATGAGCCCCTCTTCTTTGCCTCGCATACGATTCAGCAGGCCATGATTCCAGCTACTCGTGTTTGTCATGGATGGAGTCAGTGTTCCATCCTCGAACCAAGAGGCTAAAACTGCTTACAGTTACAGACTTGACGTTTCCTATGCAATACCATGAGTTTCTAAAGAAATCCTGGAAAAGTACTTTTCCTCTACTCTATGACCCACGCTGGAATGTGAATCGTTTTTTGTTTTTCCAAATCTCCACAAGGAATTGTGGTTGAGCCTGCCCTGTCTCTTGGCCAAGCCTGAGTCTTATTTTATATAGGGACGTCATTTCACCGAAATTCCAGGGGTAGCCGCAGTGACATCACACGACCCTTGACCTCTGATGACATCACAGGAAGTGATGTCATTTGACCCCACCCCAAAGTGACATCACAGGAAGCGATGTAACACAGCCTTTCACCCCTTGACCAAACAGGAAGTGGCATCACATGGCATTGTTTCTAAATACACTACGAAAAATATGGTTAATATATCACTGTAAAGTGATATATATTTATACAAGAATGGATCGCCATATGTACAATTAATTACAACGTGTATAGGCCCATATTACCAAATTATTGTGAATGCAAGGAGATGCCCATACGATAATGATGTGTTATTATATAGCACCTCTGCTTAAGCGCTTAATCTATAACAAATATACATACAATATTACCTGACCTGTGTTGGTACTCATTTGTCAACTGCAGCAGGATGAAAGGGTGAGTTGACCTTGCCGGGAGTCGAACCTGCAACCTGCAGATCACACACACACACATTGCAGTAGCAAGCGCTCAACCCACTGAGCTATCTCAGTGGCTATAGCTATCTGAAAACCAGCCACTACAAAAACAAAGTGCCACATGCTGCTGGCACAGCCCAGGAGCATCAATTTAATTTAATTTTTTAGGGGTATCAAGGGAGACCGCTAGCAACCCCTAAATGACCTCCAGATTTTATAATGCCTTCCATGTTTAGTGGCATCTTGGCTTCTGTACACTTGTGATAATAATGGAAATTCTCTTAATGATATTATCAATAACTCACATATCCTCTGCTCTAGGCATTTCCTCTTTATACCTCAACATCTTACCATTTTAAATGAGAGCAGTACCTGGCAGGAGAGTCGAAGCCTAATTTTTCAGAGCAGCTGTGCTGACCATGTTGTTATACGATTCACAGAAGGTCGTAAAAGGCATGGCTTTGTTCTTAGAACCAGGAGATAGTGTCAGATCTATTGGACATTTGTAACATACACAATAGTTTATTTCCTTCTACGTTGGGTCACTTGCTACCACAAAAAATTTGAGCGGAATGAAATATTGAAGACTTTTCCATTGCTGAGGGGATTTAAACAATAACTGATAGCATTTGGTGCTTTTAAAGCGGCTGGTCTAATCCTATGATGTCCAAATTTTGTTCCCCCGTCACCAGGGCCAATTGTTCCAAATGCATGGAAGTGGGTGAAGACTGTGCTGCACTTGACTCAGTTTGTTTAGCGATATACAACCCATTACTAATAAAGATTTGTACGTTACCTCAATTTCTGGTCGGTTTTGGTCTGGTATTCAAAACATTTTAGACATCAATTTCCACAACAGGCGAAACAGGGGATAGAGAGGCGGTTTGATACTAATGAAATTGTAGCCTACTATGCTGAGGCTTTTTGTTAAGGACTTGCGGGTGGGACCACACAGCATTCATCCAGATATTTATCAGGGACACTTGGGCCCTTCAAAGACTCCCCACCGCAAGAACGGAAGACTCAGCCATGAGGCAAAGTATACTGTTTTTATTATCCAGAACAGACAGGGATCAACAGGAAAAGACAATTCTCCTGCATTCTCAACTTCTGAGCGTGTGTCACATGGTTTTATACAAGTATGATGTCACAAAATCAGTTCCACCCAAAAACCTATGGGGTGCCCTTATAGGTCAGTTTAGGCTAACTACTATTGTCGGATTGGCCCCTCGGCCTTTCGGCCCGTGGCCAGGCCATAATCGTCCCTGGGGTGTGGGGGCTGGTTTCTGCACATCCCTGGGCCAGTTTAGAAAAAAAAAATAAAAACAAATATTTTTTTTTTCAATTTTTTTTTTCAAAAAGCCTTTCATTCTTCTTAGGTCGATAAATGAGTACCGACACAGGTTGGGTGATATTGTATGCATATTTGTTCTATAACAAAGAGCCTAAGCGTAAGTGCTATATAATAACATATTATCATTTGGCTTTGGACGTCTGCTTGGATTCACAGTAATTTAGTGTACTTAGGAAGCTTCATCAAATAGCATTGTTCCTGTTTTGTCAAGGGGTGAAAGGTTGTGTTTCATCGCTTCCCGGGATGTCACTTTGGGGTGGGGTCAAATGACATTACTTCTGGTGATGTCATCAGAGGTCAAGGGTCATGAGGCGAGGGGTGGCTCACTTTTATGAGGCGAGGGGTGGGCCACTTTTTTTGGGGTGACTGTGCCTATTTCTTGTTCGACCCAGGCTAACTACTTATATAAAATCTATATGTTAGTAACTTTATTGGGTCTCCATATCAGGTGGCTCCACCTGAGACTATCCCTAAATGTTACAAACTACACTGTTGCAAGGTTGCAGGAAGACCAGTGGTCCCTGCAACATTTATACCATCTAACAAATTGAGCTCCTGGATTGGCTAAAGTGGGTCTTCCCAGGCATGGGACCCTGTCTTGCCACAGAGCTGAGTGTACCCTTTCAAGGTAATGGAAAGGAACATGGAGGGCTGCATGTTCCATATTGTTACCACTGTCTGATCACCTAAGCCTGAGAGAGTGCCTGCAGGTTGCAGGTTTGGTGTGTAACACTTGTATTATTCCACTCTGTCTTGCTGAGAACAGCTTTTCTTCCCACCACGAGTAAACGAGCATTGACTTGTTCTGCTGGGTCACGTGTGAGAGGAGTGCAAAATGAAGCCCTTCAGTCTGCAATTATGAGGATTTTATTCTGACTTCTTGCATGTGGGTCGCTGCCTTGGGAACCAGGAATTTTCCACCCGCTCTTGTCCTTGGCTGTGAACACTAGCTCTGCGCCTCGTGCTGCAGGGATCATGTCTACCCTTCCATGTATCTGAGGCCTGTCTTTCAAACCTGATGCACTGCTGTCACCCTATAGGTTCCCTATGTGTCTTTGTGGCTTCTTGTAGTTAGTTGCAAATGCATATGCAAGCTCGGTCCACATATATTCTGCATCTTGTGGTTTCACTTTGGCCAAAGAAATGTTCTTAGCATTATGTACATGTATCTGTCCTCTACCTACAGGAGTAATAAGCTTGTTTTTCATGTATACAAGCAATAAACTAGTGCATGTTTGTGTAGCTTAATGAATGGATGCATGTTTGCTTCATGGCTAACGTGGCTATGTCGTGATGTGCCTAATGATTTCATCGATACCTGCCTTTATTGTCAGTCGATCTGGTCCATTGATGAGACCTCTGTCTCCTCAAAACCATCAACTGGATATGGTTTAAATGGCTGTCTGAGAGAATATCTCTTGTCATGTCTGTGATACATTGGTGCAGTTGGTGACTGGCCAAAAAGCAAGTTGCACCTTTCAATCTGCATTCTCCGAGTTGACAGTCGCATAGGGGCCATAAGTGCTATTCCTGGGACCCTCAATTCAATCCCCCTCTGTTCGGCTTGTCGACCACACCTCCAGCCTGATTCTGCTTCAGCTACGGGAGCCAGATCTTTTTCAGTCCCCCTAGGTGCCCATAGTATTTCGCATGATCATCAAAGCTCCATGTCATGTAACTGCAGTCTCCTCCAGGGTTGCATCAAACCCATTTTCCCCAATTGTCTTTGGTGTTCTAGGTATACTCGAACAATACTCCAGTTGGAAACAGAGGACAATCCGTTATCTCGCCCCTCAGTGTGTCCTGAGCCTTTATTATCTTGTCTTTGTTTGCCTCCAACTCTACTAGTACTTTCATCCCTATTCACTTTTCTGTCATTTTTCGGCATTGTGTGATGCATATTCTGATAACACAGAAAGTCAGTAATACAAATGCTAGCGCTGCTGCTTATACCTTCTCTCCGCTGGCCATCCATGTTGGTAACCATGAGGAAATATATGATAGCCAACCTTCATCTTTTCCTGCAGCATTCGTCTCTGCATCCATTTTGGTATGCATCAATGATAACCTGGTAACTGCCTCTGTGAGCATTCCATTTTCTTCATCATTAGCTGGGTCGAATGTGCAGCAAAAATACCGGATTTTTACGCAAACACCTCCTTTCATGGCTGTTAGTAGATCTAAAACATATATCTTCTGTAGTGCCATTAACCTCACTGCTCAGAGCTCTTCTTTGATTGCGTTGAATTCCTTGACGGTCAAATTTATTGTCTGCATCAGCTCCCACCTCATAATCTGGAGTCATTTTGCATTTGAGCTGCACTGCACTGCTGGAATGATGGATGCACATAATAGGATACAAATAATATTTCTGTTCTGCTAAACAGCCTATGCTCTGGTGGGATTGCATCCAGGGACTTGTCCATTTTTGATGATGCATAGTTTTCCCACTTTACTCTGGTCGGCTCTACAGACCTCTTCTTTCTCTTGCTAGAGTCCATCTTGGGGAATTCATCTACTTTGATGTCCTTCTTGGATACTACTAGTGTTGGTGTGTTCGGATGCACCAGTGCGCACGTCCCTCCCCAGTTTGGTGGTAGTTTCATGTATGATTTTGATACGCAGGCCCAATATTGGTCAATTAACACTGCTGTTCCAACCTTCATGCATGGAACTTTTACTGTCGGTTTCCATTCCTTGTTTTCTCCAATTTTTACTGGACCATTGTTCTGGAAGCATTACACTGCTCCTTTGATTGGTATTATGGGCATTGGCCCAGCTTCGTTCTCTACCCATGTTAGTAACTTTGCACTTGCTTCCCATTCTTTCAGGCATTTGATATTTCCTCTTGTACTATTCGAACTGGAACTGTTAGGAGCGCATGTGCCTTGCTCCCCACCACTCCCTATATCCAACCGTCAGCTGTGTATACTTGTTCATACACCAGAATCTGTGATCTTTCTCAGCATCCTGATCTCCTCCTATCTCTACTGGTCTTCTTTTGGTACATGGTAACTCCTTTTGTGTCACTACCCTTGTTTCTCCCTTTTGGGGACCTATAGTTATGTATTACATAGCCTGATCTTTTTTCAGTAATCATCCATCATTTCTTGAGTCTTGATATAGTTATATTCATAGGGTGTCTGTTCAGATAACCCCTGACACAATATATGATAAAAAATAATCCTACTGTTTTGTCCCATGGTTCCTTCATTCCTCCATTTCTATTGAATAGCCTGAACATATTGAATGGGATCCTCATCCTCCCTCATCTTGCCTGTCATAATCATGATAATGTCTGAGGTATCTGGGTACTGCACCCTTAGAGCGAGCCACACGGCCGCTCAACAGTTATTGAATGGCGAACTATCGTGTGCTGTGTTCTGTACTGTTACTCCGGGGTAACCGGCCCTTTTCCATACATCATCTGCAACCTCCCCGAGAATTCCTGAAAGCAAACACTTCATGTCACCCACTGCCAATGTTGTCCATGCTGTTAGTCTCTCTAGCTCGTAAATCCACTTCCCAGCTCCAGCAGTCAACAACGGTAGCTTACATCTCAAATTGTCTTTGTCCATCTGCTGCCAAGGTATCTATTGAGGTTGCCCTGCACCCTTCTCTAATAGTGGACACTGTGTCAGCCCTATCCCTCTGCTTTGTTTCCTGATGTCTTTTGTGGCGGTAAATGCCCTTATCATTTCTCCTCTCCTCTGCCCTGGCAGATCCCTAAGCTTCTGCGCATATGGGGTGATATTGCCTCTGATGCACGGTATACCTTTAGGACGCTGAAGCCTTTCCCCCTTTCTTCCCTCAGTACGTCCACGTCTTTGTCACCTCCCCATAATGTGTCTCTATCTGGGCTTGTCCCTCTGGAGTGGAGAGAGGGTCTCTCCTCTTCTTCATCCTCACTTACCAATAAATCGTCGTCTGACTCTGTCACCATCGTTACTGTCACTGTCCTCCTCAAAGCAAACCCTCCTCAATACCGTGTCTCTCTGCTGGTTTCCTCCCGATTGGCCTGTACTTCTGAGTTCCACCCCTCATTGAGGAATCAACCTCGTCTCTGTCTATCCATGGGGAAGTCCTGCTGCTTTTCCCACTTCTGTCTCCTTCTTTCCTCTGTGTCTCCTCTTCCTCGTTATCTCTTAGACGTGCTAAATCCCTCTTAATTTCTGCTACCCTTAGAGAGCACCCCTCTTCTTTTCTTCACCATTGCTCCCTAAGGAGTCGTTCGACTTCTAACTTCCTTTTGTCCTTCCTCATTTTCACTTGCCTTTCCCTCTCTTCTTCTGCCTTTTAATGCTTTATCCTCAAGCTCTCTGCCTTCTCATTTCCCTTTCCTCTCGCTCTCGTGCTTCTGCTTTCTGTTTCCCTCTGTGCACCCTTTCATTCTCTTCCATCTCCATCTCTCTACTTCCTCCATTATTTCTGCCTATTTTCTCGCCTTTTCTGTGTCCTTGTTACTTGTGACTTCCCTGTTCGTGCACCCTGTCTCTCCTGCAACCTTCCCGTCCAGCTTAAGCAAAATCTGTCCACCTACCCATTCATTCGACACTATTTGCTCTTGCCCCTCAATACTTCCCTCTTTCCCTAGGTCCTTTTCTTTCAACCTCACCTAGATCTTTCTGCGCTCCTTGCTATCGCCGCCTGCGCTCTGCACTCCTCTAGTCACCTGTTCATGCTCGCTTTGGCCCTCCTTCTTACTATATGGTGGAGAATTGGTGTATGCAGCCGCTACTTTTAACTTCCTTGTGGGATATAATCCCTGTGTTCCCGCTGCTGTTCCTTTGCTCTCTATTTGAGGAGGAGGAGAGGGAACCGAGGGCGATTCACTTTCGGCCTCTCGCTGGCTTAGAATCCATTGTCGCCTTGCCAGGTCTCCTTCCTCGTCCTGAAATATTTTACACAACTCTAGTATGGCCATCCGTTTGCTTAACATTTTCCTTTGTAGGTTTTGTGTATGTATGTGTGTAATTGTTGCTGCACACATTTGGAAAAGCTTCCCTCTGTAGACCAGGGCTTTGCCTATTTGTCCTCTGTGCCACAAGTCCATTCTGTGCTATATTTACAGATTGTGTCCTTTTATCACGTGAGGGACTTGCACATATGCTGAAGGGGCGTGTCCCTCATGTTTTTACCTGAATACATTGTGTATCAATACTTACTTGACCTCGAATTGGGATTTCAACACATCCAACTTTTAAGATAAACGTAATGTTTTTTTTACCTCAATATAATATAACAACTACCACTTATGACCATTCAATCACCACATTAACCTCAGCCTCTGGCTTTCGACCAATGCCACAGGTGTGCTCTGTGCAGTGCCCTTCTGCAGCTCTCTGCCCCAAAGGCTCAACTGACAACTCTGCTCATAATAAAACTCGATTATAGCTTTCATCCACTTAAAAGCTCTGCACCTCAAGTCATACACAACAACCGCACTGGTGATGTCACTTCTACAGTGAAGAGAAAATCGTCAATATCTGTCCTTCCAATAAACCCACCTATTCCCCCCCAAACTCAATGACAGACCTGAATGAACATAAATAACATATACGCGGCCACCTTCCTGCCTAGCCATCAGGGAGAACCAATAATTAATGTGCTCCTACTATATCTATAGCGTCGCCTTATGGATAAAACGTCTCTGCGAGACTTAACCAGTATAGCACCTTCCGCGATACAAGCTAGCTCCATCTGCTAAGCCCTATTCACAGGAATACCATCATCCATGACCCAAGCTAAAACGCTTAACCCACTGGAAATCTGATATTTACATATGTTTTGTCATCTGTACCCTCAAGTCAATCGTCTAAGCTAACTGCCCAAACTGATCGCCCCAAAACCGAATGTTCCCTAGCCAGGAACAAAAATTAAACAACGCTCCTTACAAAAACCAAGACTCCAAAACGAAAATCTAGCTGATCCTTTCCGCATCCTCCCCTTTTTGACAGAAGTCTATACTTACATTATGTTGTCCGCTGATGTCGTTCAGTCACCGACTCTCCCCCAACCTGCCACTCTGCATTTACGGTCTGCTGGGCGTCCCACGGAAAGCAGGCAGGAATTACTCCAAGGCGGTTCATGACAACCTCTTCACGCTGTGTCATTCTTGGTTTCCGGGGGTCACCTAACAGCCCTCCAGGCATGCAGCGCAATGAGATGGCCTCTTGCTGATCGAACGTCGTGACCATCCTCTGCTGCCAGCTGTTAGGGCCTTGCAGATGGGACCACATAGCATTCATCCAGATATTTAGCAGAGACATACAGAGAAGGGAAAATCCCCTGCACCAGCCACACATGGAACGCATGCATGGGCACTCGCTTCGCCTTTCCCGCAGTCCAAGAAAGATTTTAAGGAACATTTTCAAACTTTGGCTAATAAAATGTGCAACACAATTGGTGTAGTTAAGTCTGGTAATGAATAGCATTTTCTTTTGTTTTTGCATGTTTTCAGCTTGTCATTGAAGCCCATTCAATTGTATTCTTTCAAGCTTTGCCCTCATTGCCTATTAGATGCCACTCTGGAGCACCGAGTAAAATATAGCCATGCTGCTCATAGTTACTTATACAACATTCTATTTGTAAATGATTCAGAGAGATTTTGTACTATTATCACTTACTGTAGGATTTCTGTTACCACTTCCACTGATGTCCAAAACGGTCGAAAGATCATATGACATTTCCCAGCACTTCCTGTTATGGAATTGGGGTATCAGTATTAAGGTACTCTCTGCCTCTCGCAAAAAGCTTCCTTTGAAACGGGACCAATATAACTGTTGTAAAATCGACTGCCTGCCAGCTGTGGTGTTCTAGAATGCAGACAGGGAATTCTCATGTGGCAGTTTTAGGTACATGCCAGGTAAGGAGTGGCTCGCCTGTGCGTAGAGCTTCTGCCATGAATAAAATATTTCCAATAAGCTTGGCACTGCTTTGCATACACATTTTGCTGACAAATGTTTGGAGAGCGGACTGTGTGTGTGCGTGTATGTATGTGCTTGTATGTGTATATGTACATGTGTGCGGTGCCGTTATATAATAATCCTCCTGTTTGCAAGAGACCCGCCGTGGCTAAGGGCACTGCTGTCTCTGGACACTGTTACATCCGCCCTGCGCCCCGCAACGCGGTGACGCAGGGTGTCTCAATAAAAGCCCCGCCCCCGTGCAAGGGAGGCAGTTCCGGGCCAAGACTCTAACAACGTGTGGCGTGTTTCATTTCGCTTCTGCTGGAGCTGCGCCACTGCGGCCTACTCCAGAGACCCTCAATGTTCTGCCTCCGCGCGGAGCCAGAACGTAACACTGGTTACGAGGGAAACGGGACCCAGCAAACGTGCTCAACGCCCTACCAGCGGACTATTCCTGCTGCGACACACGACCAACTGGCATCCAGGGGCCGTAGGCATGACAACACATCGTGTGAAGCCACCACACTGGCAGTGCGCACGTGCGTTCACGACAGCAAGCACACGGAGCGAGGCGGCGGTCCTATCGGTATTGTTTCGTAGGTCGGCCTCGAAATAGACCACTGGCTCCTGTATCCACGCACCAAGGTGAGGGCGTCAGACACCATCAAGTGACGGTGACGCACCACTATGTTGACCGGCACGTCCACCCCCGGACCCGGTACGCCCTCCAGACTCGCAGCAAATCTGTCGATGTCATCACTGCAAGCTCGCCCACAAGGAAGCTCCTCCACAATGATTCAGCCATTTGACCCATTCACGGATCCGTCATCAGTTGGCCCTCGGTGGCAGCTATGGATCCAAAAATTCGAAATGGCGATGGAGTGCAAGGACGTAACCTCCGCCAGGAAAATTAGGTCGCACCTGCTGTTAAATGTGGGGGACGAGGTGCTACGGATCTTCAACTCGTTAAACATTGCTGATGGCCAGGACATTTACCAACAATCGAAAGACGCTTTGACGCCCCATTTTCTCCCACAACTCAACCCGGATTATGAAACCTTCATGTTCTGCACCACATTTCAGGTAGAAGAGGAAACCTTGGATGCCTACCACACCCAACTCAGGAAGCTGGCGATTTCGTGTGAGTTCATGGATGTCGAGAGTGAAATCCGGAGACAACTCATTAACGGCATCCAATCGGAGAAACTAAGAAGGATGGTGTTGAGTGAGAGGGGCATCTCTCTAACACGCATTCTGGAGTTGGGTTGTCAAAGGGAGCTGGCACATGCCAGGGTCTCCAACATGGGAATGACTCTTCAAAAACTACAGCCGGCCCTTGCATCATCCACGGTAGCCCATGTCACCAATAGACAGTCCGCAAGAGAGATGAGATGGAGACTACGCACCACAGATGGCAGCCACGGATCCAGGGACCTACGGAGTGTGGATGGTGTGGTGGATCGTGTCATGGACGGCGAAACTGCCCGGCGCAAGGGACTACATGTGGGGCATGTGGCAGAAAGGACCACTATGCCAAGGTGTGCCGATCATCGGGCTCTCCACTACCGCCTCCACAGAATACCCAGGAGAAGAGTGGAACCAAGAAAAAGAAGCAAGCGACCGCAAGGCGAGTCGAAACGACCAACTCTTCAACCGAGGAAGAAGGGGATGACATCACCGGGACTCAACAAGACTCTGGTAGAGAGCAGTGGACAAAAGGGAGAAAAGTTTACCTGGTGTCAGCTCTGGATCATGGGCATGCTACGCATAAGAAAGGGCTCGGGAGGTGCAAATGCCAGGTCACCCTCCAAAACCAACAGGTATGGATGACCATAGACACAGGTGCCTCTGTCAATGTCATGCCCACAAGCACATTTCAAACACTGCAACCATGACCAGGCCTCAAGGACACAGACACCCTTCTGTTGGCAGATTCCGCACCACCCTCAGCCACGGTGAAAACAGGCTACCGTCCAAGATCTACGTAGTAAATGTGGGGTTTGAATCCCTTCTGAGTGGCGATGCAGCTGAGGACCTAGGGCTAGTACAGTTCGTCAGTCAGGTCAAGGAAGCCCAAGAGGTTGAAAACATCCTTGCACAGTATCCCAACCTGCAAAACGGGATTAGGTGTTTGAAAGGAAAGACGATCAAGCTCCATATCGATAAGTCGGTCCAGCCAAAGGCCATTCCACATGCGTGAACAGGTGGAGATAGAACTCAAAGCATTGGAAGAAGCTGGCATTATAGAAGAGGTAACGGGGCCGATGCCATGGGTGTCCCCGATGGTGGTCACGAAGAAATCCAAGCAGCCGGGAAAGGTCTGAATCTGTATAGACATGCGCCTCCCGAACACTGCCATCAAGCAGGAGCGCCACATCACGCCAACCCTCGACGAGATTGTGGCTGACCTCACGGGATCAAGAGTCTTCTCGAAGGTTGATTTGAAAGCGGGTTACCACCAGCTGAAGCTGCACAGGGACTCGCGGTATATAACCACTTTTTCAACACATTTGAGTTTGCGAAGATACAAGCGGCTAAGCTTTGGAATCTTGTCGGCGGCCAAAGTCTTTCAACAGACAATTCAAGAAGTCACCCGGGGCATACCAGGGGTCCTAAATGTGAGTGACGACATCCTGATCCATGCTCAGGACAAAGGAGAACACTCAAGAAGATTACGGATGCTCTTGGGCCGACTAGAAGATGCTGGCCTAACCATCCACAAGGAAAAATGTGAGTTTTTCAAGACAGAAATCTCGTTTTTTGGCTACAAATTCAGCAGCACTGGCATTTCACCGGACCCTCAGAAGGTAGCTGACATACAGGCGGCGAGTCCGCCCATGACACCCACTGACGTGCGCAGCTTCCTGTAGATGGCCATGTACTGTGGGAGATTCATCCGGAACCTGGCCACTCTTTCGGAACCCCTTCGAGAACTTACCAAGCTCAACGCAAAGTGGGAATGGGGGAAAGCGTGCCAGGAAGCATTTGAAAACATCAAAGAATCACTATCCGTGGACATGAAAATAGCGTACTACGACACCGCGCTCCCGACTGAACTTTTTGTGGATGCCAGCCTGGTCGGCCTGGGGGCCATCCTCATGCAGGTCACTAAAGAGGGGGAGAAGAGACCCATCGGCTATGCGTCACGAGCCCTCACAATGACAGAGCAGCGATACTCTCACATTGAGAAGGAGGCAATTGCCGTACTGTGGGGGTGTCGCCACTTCCACCTCTATCTGTATGGCCGAAGATTGACGGCGATCACAGATCACAAACCCCTCCTGCCAATCTTCATGAGCACCTCCTCGCACCTGCCGGCCAGAATAGCCAAATGGCTGCTCCATCTCCAGCAGTACAATTTTGAGCTGGCATATCAGCCGGGGGAGCGGCAACCCGGCAGACCTCCTCTCAAGACACCCTCGGGAGGCGACGCCACAGGAGGTTCGGGTGGTCGAAGAGACCGAAGAGCATATCTGCCAGGTGGTGCTGTCAGCATCGATGACATTGCAGAGGAGACACGCAAGGACCCATGTTGCGACCTGGTCAAGGATGCCATCATCTCAGGTGACTGGAGGTCCTTCATGAAGAACACCCACAACAGGACTGTGGAAGCAAAGCCGTTCCTTACAGGGATGTTCACCGTACGCCAGGATCTGTCGGTTACAGAGCAAGGACTGCTGCTCCGCGGAAATCGCATCATCATCCCGCCGGGCCTGCAGGACAGAATAGTGGCCCTCGCTCATCAGGGCCACCAAGGGATAGCTCGAATGAAGGCTTGAATTCGACACTGAGTGTGGTTTCCCCAGATAGATGTAAAGGTGGAAATGCTAGTCAACACCTGCCTACCATGCCTCATAACCGGAGCCCCACCTGATCCAGAACCAATCCAGTCGGCGGAACGAGGCTCTGGCAGGTGGGATGCAATAAGCATCGACTTCTGCAAACTACAAGAAGGCCTGTACCTCCTGGTGGCCATCGATGATCACTCCCGGTATCCTGAAGTCGAGGTGGTGGAATCCACGGTGGCGGAAGTGGTCATCCCGGCCATCGAGAAGATGTTTGCGACACATGGACTACCCACAATGATCAAGAGTGACAACGGTGCACCCTTCAAAGGGGAGGAGTTTAAACACTACCTGCAAGAACTGAACATCCGGTATCACCACATCATGCCAAGGTGGCCCCAGGCGAATGGGGATGTGGAACGGTTTATGAGAACAATCAACAAAGTGCTGAGGTTATCTAAAGCTAATGCCAGTCCATGGAGAGTCGACCTCTATCGTTTCCTGCGAAACTACAGGGTCACCCCGCACAGCACGACCGGTGTCCCGCCAGCTGACCTCATGTTCGACACCGTCATAAAATCGTCCATTCCACATCACCCCAGCTGAAAACCGGACGAGCTCGACAATGGGCGCGCCTAAAGAAGGAGAACAGATGCCAATGCCCACATGAGTGCCAAGAGGAGGTCGAAACCATCCAACCACCAGGTGGGCGACCAGGTGGTCATGTTGCGGAACCCGACAAAGTCCAAGCTGGACTCCCGCTATGAGACTCTCCCATGGACCGTCAGCGAGACACAAGTGACCATGATAACCGTGCAAAGAGGGCACCGTCAGGTGACGTGCAATGCGTCGTGGTTCAAGGCAGTGCCACGCAACCTATGGACTGATGGGGACTGTCCCCAAGAAGATGAAGACTCCCAGCTGATCGAAGATGAACTCACCAACCTTCAGGGTGAAGAAGATGCAGGCGACAGAGCGTGGGAGCAGTGGAGTGAGCCGGACATGGGTGAGCCGGAGATGGAAGGTGAGAGACCCGATGAGACTGTGGGGCCCAGCTCCCGCGGTGGGAGATATGGACTAAGAACTGCCACCAAGCCGCTAGCGCGGCTCAAGGACTATGTGTGGTAGTCGGCTTCACGAGAACTGCTGAAGCGGGAAGTACTTGATTCGTTGTGGTTGTTTTGAGCATTTGCATATCTGTTGTCTGCGTGTGTTTTAGTGTTAAGTTAATTTATAATAAAGGAGGAATGTTACATCCGCCCTGCGCCCCGCAACGCGGTGATGCAGGGCGTCTCAATAAATGCCCCGCCCCCGTTCAAGAGAGGCAGTTCCGGGCCAAGACTATAACAACGTGTGGCCTGTTTCATTTCGCTCCGGCTGGAGCTGTGTCACTGCGGCCTACTCCAGAGGCCCTCAACGTTCTGCCTCTGCGCGGAGCCAGAACGTAACAGACGCTCTCCCTGATCGCTGTGGAGCCCTGCTTGGGTGTGGCAGTGCTCCTGTGGGTATCATATTGAAAGAGGAAGCAGAAGAGGCATATAACCTCCAGCAGTCAGCCGTTGCAGTGAAGCCCACTGTGACTAAGGGCACTGCGATCTCTGGCTGCTCTCCACTCATCCCTCTGGAGCCGTGCTCGGGTGTGGCACTGCTCCCGTGGGCATCATATTGAAAGAGGAAGCAGAGGAGGCATATAACCTCCAGTAGTAAGCCGTTGCAGTGAGGCCCGCCGTGACTAAGGGCACTGCTGTCTCTGGCTGCTCTCCCCTGATCCCTCTGAAGCCATGCTTGGGTGTGGCACTGCTCCTGTGGGTATCATATTGAAAAAGGAAGCAGAGAAGGCATGTAACCTCCAGCAGTCAGCCATCGTGGTGAAGCCCACCGTAACTAATGGCACTGCTGCCTCTAACTGCTCTTCCCGATCCCCCAGGGCCATGCTGGTGTGTGGCCCTGCCTCTGTGGGTGTCCTATTGGAAGGGGAAGAGGAGGAGGCATATAACCTTAAGCAGTCCGTGTTGTTCTGCTTAGATGAAGTTAAGAAGAAGAAGGCACAGGGAAACGCATCTGCTACAAATTGTATTTTGCCTGCAAGCAAAAGATCTGTGATGGGGGAGCAGTTTCGGCTGTGACCAACTTAAAGGCCAAAGCCACAAAACCTTCAATATCCAATTGCGCCAGAAAAGAAGGTGCCTTAGGACTGACCATAAGAGATAATTATTCAAACAGAGGAAATTATCTTGTATATCTGGTCGATGTGCCCAGACTAAAGAGAGGCGCTTATGAGATTGAAGAAGCTCTAAAAAATAAATATGGCCATTGGATCACCCTAAGAGAGGGTGTTGCTTCTTTATTCGTGAGGACATTGTAACCTGTAGCATCCACAAGACCCAGGGTGGTTCGAATACAGATTATAACCAACTGTTGGCCAATAACATCATTGCTGAGGGCTTTCTGTCACTGGAATTCAGGACATATCCACTGATTTTTTGTGATAAAGAGTTAAGAGCTAAAGCACCTCAACTCTATCTCTTAGCCTGTAAAGAATGTACGACCCAAGCTCAGGCTATCCGAATGGACCCCATTGCTTCACAACAAATAGATGTACATATCAATGCCCCTAAAATAAGCACAAGGGAGACACCTATCCTTAATGGTAGGTCGGATAGGAGAGACTTGGATGATACAGATTGACACCAAGAGGTTCTGAATGAAGTAGCCACAAAGCCTACAAGGCAAAATACGCCCCAATAACTGGTTATTTTGCAATTCTATCATGGAATATAGCTTGATTAGCAAATCATAGTAGCATAGATAGTATAGTTCAGTGGCAACGTGCTCACCTTGGAAGCAAGATGACACACAGCAACACAGAAACCTCTTTGGTATTAAGCGTGCTATACAAAAACAATTATAATTATGATAGATCCTACCTGGAGTGACTTTATCAGCGAATACCAGGTAATGTGTTTCCAGGAAACATAGGCTGTTGACCTTTTATCTATACAAGGAGACAAATGCTTTGATATTTCTGCAACATAGAGTAAGAGGGGGAGACCAAGTGGAGAGTTACCAACCTGGTTGAATTCATCAATCAGTGTCATAGTTACCAGCATAGAAACGGACGCTAGCGATTTGCAAGAGCTATGTTTTAGATTTTCTATTATTATTTAGCATATATGATAGGCCAAAAAAGACCAATGGAGTCCAAACAATATTGCTGATTAAAGTGATTCTTGGTATGAGTCTGGAAATTCGAATGTCCGCATCATGGTGGCGGGTGACCTACATTTTCAATTTGAACCGCTTATTGCAATGAAGGGGTGTTAAGATAACGAAGATTTAGTTTGGGATATACCCGGTTTGATTGCCAAACCACCAAAGAAACAAAACAAATGTGTGCTTTAAATAGCCCGTATGTGGGCTCTACTGGGCCTAAGAGCATGTGATGGAAGGGTTTTGGGTGATCAACCTGCCTTTGCCACCTTTTTTAATGTCACTTGTACCAGCAATATCAATTACATCTTATTGCCCTTCGACGATAAATGGAATCTATTAAAAAGCTTTTCTGTTATTGTTCACGATGACGTGATCATCACCCTCATAAACTGATACTGGGTAGTTTATTTGGGTTTGAATTACACACCAGGGTTACCCAGGATGCCATACAGCTTACTCTTAAGGCTCGCTCAAGTGGCTACGTGGGATTGCATAACTAAATGGGACAATATAGCCCAAATTTACAAAGAAATTGTCCCTCATTTGAAAATAAGCTTTCCTAAATCCACAACTCCCCTTAGGTGAGGTTGATTTTAGCACATGCTAGTATTATGGCTGATTCTGTAACTAAACCTAGATTCAAGGAACCATTAATTAAAACAGAGATAGATAGAGATTGTAAATTAGTAAAGTCACCTCTTGAGTAAGTTAAAGAAACTTTCCAAGTATTTACCTGCTGATCTACAAGAAGCCAGGCACTATTATAAATTGGTAACATCTGAGAAAAAACTAACTTCAATAAAAACAAATGGGCTGAGCTAACTGATGCTAAGGACACAGATGATAGTGCTAGGTTCTGGAAATTGATGACATTTGGTACTACTAAAGATGTAAAGATGCAACATTGCAACATACCTGAAAAAGGATGGTATGATCATTTTAGGGAGCTATATAGCGAGGTCCACATTTTCGATACTGGTGGGTCTTTGAGAACAGTCAAGCATGATAACTCTGTAGTATCTAGCACCGAGCATTTACATATTACTTTGGCACATGTAAATGTTGCGTTACAACCCCAAAGCAGTAATAAAGCTCCAGGCCCTGACTGAATCTCTCTAGACCTATTCAAATCTGAGCCCCTGATTTGGGGAAAACTTCTAATAAGTCTGTTAAACAAAACAATTTGATTGCATGGCACTCCAGATTCCCGGAAAAGGGTAATTATTGTGCCCATGTCGACAAAAGGCCCAATGATCCCAACAACTTTTAGGCTTTTTCTTTATTAGATGTTACGGGAAAGATCTATTGCAGGGTACTTTTGGATATGCTCAATGCTTGGATAATGAGCAACATTAAGCTCAGTCATCTACAGGTAAGAATTAGGATCACCACCATAGAGCCGGTGTTTCGGCTGAACCCACGGGATAAAAATATTTTGACCAGAGGAGTATGAAACTTTACACGTTATTTATTGATCTCCAATGGGCATTTGATGAACTCCCATGCACTCAACTCTGAGAAACTGAGAAATTAGTGTTCCAATGTCTATTTTAATTACCATCAAACTGCTTTATTCAGGAAATACTGCCATGTTTAGATGGAGCCTGGGAGTGGACAAAACAGCTCCCTTTGAGGTTCAGAAGGGTGTGCGCCAGGGCTGCATCCTGACGTAAACACTATTCTGTTGACTATAGAATCCTTGCTGGCCACCCCGACTAATGCACCAACTCTAGGTGGGGACAAATACCTGATTTTGCTGCTCGCAGACAATGCAGTTTTGGTGTCATTGACCCGGAACGGGCTGAATAAACAATTAGGACTGTTAATCACATTCTGTGACGGTTATGCCCTTCAGGTGAATCATTCAAAAAACAAGTATTTGGTTTATAAAACTCTGAAAGATTAATTAGAAAAATTAGGCATTAAAATTGGTAGTGCTGAAGCTGAGAACATCGGGAGATTTGATTACGCAGGGATGAGGCTCACTAACTCAGGGCTCTGGTCGCAACAGGTAGATACGTCTAATATTACACTGGAAAGATACAGCATGGCCATAGTTAGATTCAGGAAAGCACCTGGAGGGGGAGCTTTGAGCCCTGCTCTTAATATCTGCTAGTTGTAGTCTATACAGGCCACACTCTATGGTGCTGAGATCTAGGGCCATATAGCAGTGAAAAAATTGGAGGTTACCGAAAACCAATTTTCGGAGCGAGCATTGGACTTACCTGGGGGGTACTCTGACAATCCCACTTCATGAGGAAACCGGTATTGGCTACATAGGACGAATGGTTGCCAGCAGGCCTTTTTATTAATGGGTTTGCATCTGGAGTACCTCTGCCTTGGTCAAATACAGGGAAGCCCGCAGGGAGTTTTTAGGGAGGGAGGGGGATAGAAGCCTGCCCTGGTTTAAACATGTGAACAATAATTGTAATTACCTTGGCTTTGTGAATTACTGGCTGAACACTTACTCAATTGTTCTGAAGCACAAACTAACGTTAACCTCTAAACTTCAACTGGAATTTAAATCTGAAGAACCGAAGAGCTTGAGTTCTGCATTAATAACCCTATGCTGCCTTTGTATTATGCTGGTCCGAGCTTGGCACGTTCACTGTATTTTAAATGCAGAGCAGGCATGTTGCCATTAGCAGCACACACTATTAGCTGGGGGCCAATTGGGACAGATTTGTGAAGGTGCGCATGATGCATTTTCTATAGTTTTGCCCTCAGTATAAGGTTTTAAGTAGGTTTTATCTGAGACTCTTCTACATGGAGGCAAACCTACGCAACTTCTCTGAAGCCTTTTCAGCCTTTAAGCGTACCAAGAACGTGCCTTTTACCTTTGCGGTGATTAACTGCGTGGCTACTTAGAAAGACAGTGATGTAAACAGATACCTTCTTGCATAATTAAGAATATTGAGGCTCTTTCTCATTAGATAGTGTTATGTAACCTCTAGCATTTGTATTGTATATAATTGTACTGTATCTGACCATTGTATGGGATGATGTTCTTATGTTGGTAAAACATGTCATTTCCTATTTTCATACAAACCTATAGCCCCATCCTTGGGAATGTTATGGATTATGGTGAACCTCAATCAATGAGCTTGTTAACCTGTGATGTCTTTCTTAAAATGTTCACACGTGAATGTCATCCAATTGACCTCTATGTGTTTGATTGTGTGCTGGTACACCAAAGTGTAACAGGCTAAAGACAAATGGCAAGAGGTGGTTGGAATCGGTACTTTAAACACAATATATGTGAACACAATTTTATGTTGGAAATGCATTTCGAAAGTGTTAATCTGTATTTCTCTATGTTGCTATTGAATTGATGAGATGCTTGTTTTGATGACAAATAAAGGGTTTATAGTGAAAATGTCGACTGCAAAAATGTCGAAAAAAATAATGTAGAAAAAATAAAATTTCAAATGTTTTTTTAAAAAAAAAAATGAATGGGGGGTTCCCCACCAACCCCCCGTTTATTTTTACTAGCTAAACCCAAAAACAACATACAAATAAAAAGAAAACACATTCGATTTTTTTTTCGACATTTTTGCATTTGACTTTTTTTTCTCGATATAACTGGATACCAAAATAAAACTATCACTGATTGATTGATTGATTGAAGATAACTTTTCCTGCGGCATACACTTTTCAGAGCGGGGCGAGATTGCAGGTGCAAGGCCCAGGTATTGCAGTAGTCGGTTGTAGGGTCTGCCGTGCCACTTTTGATTTACAGGCTGCCCCTGGGCAGGGGGGGGACTGAGATCCAAAAGAGGCCCCTGGAAATAATTCTCAAAGTGGCCCCATATTACACATTTTCATCAAGCCTGAACCTTTTCCTATGAGAAAACTTGGAAATAAAACAGGTTGCCACACAAAAGAGGTCCAAGGTGCAGAGGCCTGCCGGGAAATCTCCAAAGTTCCCTATAGGCCAGACCACCTGTGCCCCTAGGACAGAATGACTGGAACATGTCAATGCAGGTGATCGCACAAACTTGCAAATTTATATCCTACTTTTGCCAAGCAAACACCCTGCAGCCGGAACAGAGTCAACATTGCATGCCATGTGTGTTCTGTGTGCATAATAATCCAAAACAAAGAGGCTAGTCCCCAAATGGACCATTCAGAAACCTGATTTTGGTAGACGTTATTTAACCACACAACAAATGAGGCTAAATGGGCTAGGTCAAGACAAATTAATGTGACATAGAAAAGGCAATAATATTCAAAATATATCATTTTTTTTAAATATTTTGGACCAATGAGTCATCCATGGCATAGGGGTATTCAGTTCCCCATACAAAACCTACATAAAACAAATTCAAAATACATTTGAAAGAATATACAAGAAGCTTGTTCTTATGTAAAACAGCATAATACAACATCAAATCGACATATGAAAGAAAATGGGAACACAGTTTCCCACAGAAATTACATATATGAAAGAGTTACACTTTCAGAATTGCTATCTTGCTACGCCCCTCTTTTGGCGTCAGACCACATGAAAAAGTTGTAAGAATAGAAGAATAGACTGACAAAGGAGGCGGCCAAACGTGGCTCAAGATCGGGATAGGTTAGGCGTGTAAGCGTATATGTAATAACTTACATGGCAGAGCTCATCTGTAGTGAAGGAGTATTCCGTTGAAGAAGCTGTAGTAGTCTGGCGTCATCTGCACGTAGAAAAGTACCATGGCTGATCACGTGATCCAGCCACGGTGGAGTCCGATGGGGTTGAGGGAGAGGTTTCAGCACTGCCGAGAGTCGTGGCTGAGATGCCAAGCAGATGAGGAATGCTAGGGACTTTATAAGAATGAAAACGAACAAACCGAAAATTGCGGCATGCAGATCAGGAGGGACAAAAAGGAAAAGTCAAATAAAAAAAATAAAAATAAAATAAAAACCAGGTGGGGAGCAAATGAAGTATCCGCCAGGGGAGGAGGAAGTTGAAAAGTGTACCTTTATAGACTGGATACCACATAGGGTAGAGAGTATCAGGTGGAGGTGTTAGAGTTAGTGAAATGTGATATCATACATGCTCAGGTATTCAGCCCTCAGAGTCAAGAGATCAATAGGGGAATCAGGGCCCAAGGAAAGTGGGAGAAGGTATTCAGTGGTGTGAAAGGGATCTATGGCATCCAGTCTATGGTGAAACCATATGCTGGAGGCGACATGAATGTTTATCTGTCGTACCTGTGAAACAGGGTGATGAAAAACACTGGGGTAGCTGTACACATTACCAGTACTGAGGTAAGGTCTCATTGAGGCCATTCTCCATCGTTTCTAGATGGTGGATCCATCTGGCCTCATGCATGGATAGGCTGCGGCTGATGCAAGAGTCCTTGGGGATTGTGTCTAGGATCCATCAGGACATGTTATCTATAGAATGCCCATACTCCATGTAGTGTGACACAAGGGGGGCAATGGTACTCCTACACTGGATCCGGGATCTGTGTTCAACAATTCTGGTGTGGACTGGTCACGTTGTTTGGACCACATATCTCAGCCCACATGGGCATTCGATACAATAGATTGCACACAAGGTTTTGCAATTTGTATGTTTGCGTAATAAAACAAGGATCTGCCACCACACCAGTTCCCTGTGCAGCGAGTGTGGGCATTTTCCTGAAAGGACCAGATTTAGTGAAACCAGCAGATAGTGCCACACCCCCATCCACGTAGGGCCCCATTATAACTTTGTCAGATTTTGAGCACTTAACCCCACTCACTCTTCCCCTCTCCTCTCTCTGCACTTGCACGTTCTGAATGCTCACAAGGCCTAGTAGGTCTGTCTTTATCCTCCAGAGTTTTTATTGTTTTCCAGTCCCATGTTCCCCCCTCTCTGCTGCCCTGTGGGCTCTTTCACACACATTTACTTGCTGTATAAGCACCTAACAAATGCACAATAAATAAATAAATAAATACAGGGGCAGCATTTCTTTTATGGTGCGCAGATTGAATTCTTAACCCTAACATTGTAACAGTATTGAAATTTGCAACAAAACGTTGCAAACACCTTCAAGTAGTTGAAGCGTGATACTATTCCTAAGGCCAGACGCACATTCTGTCTGGCCCAGTCTGAATCCTGCCCGGGCAATGCAGGCATTCGAGGAAACACAGTACATACTTAAACCCGTGATCATCCTCCGGCTATCACTTCCAGCTACCTTACCTGTTGTAAGGTGACTTGCAGGCTTTCATGGGTTACAACTAAGGTTTATTCCAAGCACTTAAGTTACAGTTACATTAGGATAAATACATGAGAGTATGGACTATAATCAGCACTGGCCCCATCACCCAGGCAGGGGAGCTCTAACTGCCTCAGTATGGAACCCTCAGATCAAAACTCCATCATTCACACAGCAACACTCCATATGACATCACAGACTCACAGCATGACACAGACAGTCACTACATAACACATCTCCTCACCAGACCCACACACACACAGGAGGTCACAACATAACATATCTCCTTCCCTTACCAGACACACACACATACACGACGACAATCATAACACAGCACTTTACCGGGCCCATCTCAAAACAACGCATCACAATCTGAACCGGAGGTGAAGCCAACACAGCACTACTCACAACATCAAACACCAAATAGACTCAGCCTTTCAGGTGCAACCAACTTAGCCAATACATTCAAATACTGCAGATGACCATGAGACACTGGCCAGACATCCCAAACCCATCTGCGTACCCAGCATTTGACCACTGACAACCCGATGGCAGTATTGCATGAGTCTGCCATGCCAAAACCCACACTCTGGAGAAAGCACAGGCTTTGGCACAACAACATGTAAGAAAATATCACTTATGAAGGCGCTACCTCCTTTAAACAATTGTGGAAACAATCCAACGTGGCACTCATCCACTCAGATACCTGCCCTACTTCATACTGGCAGAGGCGCTACCTCTTGCTCATCACAGTATTCCACAAACCGGAGGCGTTACCTCCCTCAAATATACTTGCGTCCATGCACACCAGAGGCGCTACCTCCCTCAAATACACTTGCATCCATGCACACCAGAGGCGCTACCTCTCTCCATTATATTTGCGTCCATGCACATCAGAGGCACTACCTCTCTACAATACATTTGCGTCTATGCACACCAGATACAATACAATTCTTAGCATAAAGACCGGAGGCACTACCTCCCTCAAATATCCTAGTGACACACACATCAGAGGCGCTACCTCACTCAAGTACCAATTTAGCCACACAAACTGGAGGCGCTACCTCCCTCAAATACCCATTGAGTCACACTCACCAGAGGCACTACCTCTCTCAATCATGACACACATACCAGAGGCGCTACCTCTCAGTACTACCACAGTGTCACTCACATCAGAGGCGCTACCTCTCTCAATCATGACACACATACCAGAGGCGCTACCTCTCAGTACTATCACAGTGTCACTCACATCAGAGGCGCTACCTCTCTCAATCATGACACACATACTAGAGGTGCTATCTCTCAGTACTACTACAGTGTCACTCACACAAAAGGCGCTACCTCTGCAGTGACAGCCTGACTCGTACCACCTTCACGCCCATCCTTGTACATCCATTTCACATCCAACTTTAACTGAGTCAGGCACAAAACATTTTGCATTAAACAGATTCTAAATTCAATGTTATAACTGTAGTATAATCTAAACGCAACGTTAAAACTGTATAACACCATAAGTTTCAACACCTTTGTCCTAAAAGTCCATGGCCACTTTATGGCCTTAAACCCTGCTTTAAACTTTAAAATCCTATAACCTGACTGTCCATGTTATTGCGTGCTAAGCACCCTAAAAATCCTCAAAGTATTACTCTAGTACAATCAGACCTAGGCACATTCTGCATGCCATCGCGATGTCACTTCACACACTACACTAGTTCATTCGTGTCAATGACAGCAACGTTAATATCCTGGTCCAGTACTACCTGCAATTCCTCAAAACGTTAAATATACCTAACAGGCCAACAGTGCATACCGAACTCACAATCATCTCATAACCAGCAGAATCACGTAGACATCTACTTTAAACTCAACTTCTTACAACACAGTATTTGTATTTTCCACCAAAGGATACAATCAAGGTCCAGTAACAAGCTTCCGATATCCCCTTCACCAGTCTTGCAGGCATAACTTCATAAATGCTCCTTCATATCAATGCAGCGTGGGCTCCTGTGGGCTGATGTATACGCTCTACGATGATACGAGCAGCACCGTTCCCGACCATTATCTATGAAAACTCTGCTCGTATGCATAGTGCTTCCTACACAGTTTGGCCTGCAGTGGCCACAGTCAGCTTTGAAACGCATCAAGTAAAGTAATGAGGCACTTCCTCATTAGTCCGTTGCCGCTCAAACACAACCTTAGCCTCCCATCCAGTGACATGTTTTTTGTACTTAACTTCCTGCATCCCATGTTGCGCCACGTAATCGAAGGTGCTTTCCTTTATCTCCTCCCTTTTTTTTTGTTTTTTTTGTTTACACGCACAGTTCGCCTTCGTCCAGAGCGCAATGGCCAGCAGCTCCAGCCAGCCCCATGGCATTCCATTCTCCGCCATCACCGGCGGCACTGTACGTGACGTCATCAGTCACATCCTAACATCAGAGCGAACTGGTCTACAGATCACAACCGTCAAACGCTGCCGGACCAGCCAGTTAGTTACCAAGGTACCCTTCGATGCCAGGCACCACATGAAACTTGACCATACATACTCGGGCTGTAAATGTTTTGAGGAACCACAAGTGCTTAAACGTCTTCACTCCTCAAGGAAATGGTACTGGTCTAACAAAGGCGTATTACGGGCACTTATTTTCCTTTTAGCCCATTTCCACTTACCCCTGAAGCAAGTTACAGACTGTCTCTCTTGAAGGGCAATTCTATTTGCTTAACGTCTTTTTTACAACAGGTATAGGTTCTCCCTTCTCCTTAAGAGGCATCTAGCTTTTTCATTTTTATGGGGCTCAATTACACCTATCCCCAAAGTAGTGCAGCTTTTCCTTTTATCCTTTCTATCATATGACTTTGCTTCTTTCTTTAGCCTGCCCCTGGAACCTAGCTCTGTCTCGAACATGAGCGCTACAGATCCCACCTGTGTGGGGCTCTCTTCCTCATCCCCTGGACCCAGCTCTCCCTCCAGCTAGTGGACAGCTGATCCCTCAGGATATGGGGTTTTCTTCCTCCTCCCCTCTTCCTTAGCCCTGGGTGATGGGCCTTACTTGTCATGTGGGGGGCAGTGCTGATCTCTGCTTTTTCCTCCTCTCTCCTGCGCCCCTGCAGCAGGCTCCTTCAAACTTCAGCTTCTTCTTGTGCGCAGATTCTTCTTTAAAGACCAACTCGTCGCCAATGTTGCAAGGTGACTTGCAGGCTTTCATGGGTTACAACTAAGGTTTATTCCAAGCACTTAAGTTACAGTTACATTAGGATAAATACATGAGAGTATGGACTATAATCAGCACTGGCCCCATCACCCAGGCAGGGGAGCTCTAACTGCCTCAGTATGGAACCCTCAGATCAGCACTCCATCATTCACACAGCAACACTCCATATGACATCACAGACTCACAGCGTGACACAGACAGTCACTACATAACACATCTCCTCACCAGACCCACACACACACAGGAGGTCACAACATAACATTACCATGTTCCCAATCGACCCCCCTTCACCATTCCTACCCGACACATTTTCACTCCACACCAGGCCCGCCCTGGCCCCCTCTCACGACCAGACACTGCCGCCTGGGACCATTGCACCGACACCCCACTGGATCATCTCACAAAATGCGCACCTCTAAATCCGCACCATGGCCTGTCCCCACTATAGAGTCAAACACACCTCTTCAACGGTACGAAACACCCGCATCAGCTCTAGAAACTGCCATCCACAAGAAACCGCCCTCTCAGAGCCGCTCTGCACCAGTCAATTATGCCAACTACATCCCCAGTCTACCTTCGAACCGTCACAACTTCAACTCGGACCCCCCTTTTTCAATGCCTGCCTTCAGCCTCAAGAACTCCCACCTGCCTCCTAACAACGATCATCCATTCAGCCCCTCCACTGCCCACATAGAGACCTCTGGAAATGTTGGGGCATTGTTAACAGACCCGGTGCTTCCGTGATGGCTTGCCAACCCGTAGTGTGCTGGTGCGGAAACAACAGTGTTGGTAGGCTTACCGGCACCATTGTTTCTGGACCGGCACACTTGTAATGAGGCCCACTGTGTTGCTGACCTGGCAGGCGGCCACGCCCCATGCACCTGCCCCTCCTTCCCACATGCCCGCCCCTCGAAAGAGGTGACAGTTCCCCCAATACATTTTTTCCATTTCCAGCACTGCTTACTGGGTGGAGTGTGCGGGATTCCTCGCCCCCCACATACTCTGCACCCATACTGTACTGCCATTATTGCATTCAGTAATTACGATTAACACTTGCAGTAATGGTCAGGTCTATGCTTAATTGTATGTTAGACATCATACTGGAGTTATTGAGGCAGATTTTCTGAAATATTGCATGCAGTATTGCCCAGAAGCCTGATTTTTGATTTTTCCCATCTTTTTGAGGACAGAAATTGAAACGGTAAAGCATCAGATCACACCGCTACTGTACATGTTTTAAGAAGACACAGGAGGGTCATAATTGATACTTCTATATCCGAGGTGTCCACTTTTCACCCCATTGGGTATCCGCAGGCATATTTTGTGTTTACACTTTCCTCCTCTACAGGCTTGTGTATTTCTTTTATACAATTTCTAAAACTGGAGAAATTGTAAAGGGCACATAATAATCAGGCAGTATTTACTACATGTGCAATTGCCATGCGACACTGCATGCATTAAATATTGAATGGGTCATTAAATGGTGGACAGTACAGCCAGGTGGTATTGGAAATTCCACCCCTGTTTTTGCTGTTACGGCCACATCCGCCAGATTCATCACGCAGGCCGAAGACTGCTACAGCTGCATCAGTCTCCTAGGAAACCATTTCAGGACACTGTCTGATAGCGCATGAAGACTCACTGTTTCTTTTATAATTAGAGCCAGCGTATCGCCTGGATGGATGCAAGTTCCACATTCTGTGCAGCACGCCGTGTTCCGTCTGTGCACAGAATATACACCTGGGTATGCTACCAATTAGTCCAGGAAGAGCTAAACTGTGATATCTTTGAACTCTTCCTGCTGCAAGTCAGGGGTGCTGTTGCAGAGTTTTGCACTATGCTAGATGTGTATTCCTGCTGCCAGCACGTTGTGCACAGGCGTTTGCCTGTGGAAGAAGTTTGCTTCTGTCCTTTTGATTGATTGGGATCTTAGTTGACAGTATCATTTCAGATATGTTTTGCCATTCCGGCGGTCCCAGCACAAAAGTCGGAAGTTTGAAGTAGAATATTTAGCAAGTGCCACATGAGAACACGTGTGAGCAAGCATTCAAAGTCCTGGCACTGAAAGACAATTAGTGTTTGAACCCTTTTCACAGTGGGACCTTGAATGCGAATATATCTGCCACAAACACGCCCTACTGTGCAACTCTATGAGTTTATCCCAGGTTTGAACAACATAATGACCCTATAGAATGATAGTTAATTGTGCTACGCAATCTGGCTGCCTCGTGTGAGAATGTGGAGGGAGATGCCATTAGTCTCCATGTCAAATAACATGCGTTGGGTCAGCCAGATCATATAAGAGCACTTTGTGCGTTGTAAACATTTCTACCATTGCCAAGAGCATAGAAGGGTCTGGAAAGTCAATGAAGATGTTGCAAAAGAACCAACATGGAATGGCCATTATACAACAATGGTGTGTGTGTGTCATACAACTAAACATGGAACAGTGAGTGCAGTTCAGGGGGCTCTTTCATGATCGTTTCGAAAAGTTCCGTCAAGTCAGGATTTTTTTTCTTTTTTCTCCAATTGTCATGTATCTTAATAACGTAAAAACCACTCGCACGACAACATGTTCTTAACCCCTGCTGACATCCACTGAGTATAATCAATGCATTACCTGTGCAGCCAGGCCTATAATTTGGGGAAATATTTAAGTTGAAAATAAACTGCCAATTTGTCTTCAAGTAATCATGTGGCAACATTTTGTAACTTTTTAAACTGCTAAGAAAGCGTGCATTTCTTCGTTTTAACGATAATACCACTGTTGTGGGCTCGGCTAGATACTTTCTTCTCAAAGTGTTGAATCCGCTGGTGATGGTGAGAATTTGGCTTGAGATATTGTCACTTGTCCATCGGAATCATCATTGTTCTCAAAATTCATGGCACCAGCTATGGAATATGCTCTATTTGACAGTTTTAAAGGAAACCTGCATGCTCACTGCCAAGCAACACAGAGTACACTACCCGTGCATCAGTTACGAGGACTGGCAAAGCCAGTTACTCTGACTTTTAGATACTAAACAGTGTTTGTCTGCTGAGTATGAAGATCTGATTTGGTACTATCCTGTAAGACTGTGTGTGTGTTTGTGTGTAAAGTGTGATTGTTAAACATGAGAGATGTTTGGTGATGAGGGGTAATGCAATTCATTTCACCAGCAAATTGTCCTGGCTTTCATCTCAACAAATTGTCCTGGTTTGCCAGTATTTAACTAGTTTCCAGGTTCTTTCAACTAATTGGTTTGCCCAAGATAATATAATGTTGGTTAGTTTAAGAAAAGTCACACAAATTGTTCAAGTGGTGAATCCAATAACTAAACCACTAGGCCACTTGTTGAACGGGTGTGGGCGGGCAGTGAGGGTGGGACTTTGTTTTGTCTTGAAGTTTAGGAAAAAAAGTTTTTCGATAACATATATATAAATATATCCAAAAGTTAGTTGTTAACAGTAATATTTAAAGATAGTACACTATTGATACTGAATAGAACATAATCATCCATTTACGAAGTGAATACCAATGGATATGAAAATGAACTCATAAATATCTAGTAAATGTATATATATATATATATATATATATATATATATATATATATATATATATGAATCTTGAAGAATTGCCCAATTATGACACAACAATGAACTGTACAAACACACAAAGAATGGAGCAAAGGTCAGGGGCAGCTGACATCTACAACAGAAGGAGGAACAGGATTACGTTCATAATCAATTATATAACACAGGTAGAGATAGATAAAAAGTCACCAAATAAGTACCATTGCAATTCATATTTTTTTAAAAGTGCCGGAGAGGAAGCTAACATGTTTTCAAGTCTATGGATATTACAGAGTTCCACGATATTGTATAAGTAATATGATCTAGTTGCTTCCAGTGGAGTCAATTGTTTGAATAACAATAATTAAGTTCTAACGTGCCAAAGCAGGAGGGTCAATCTTTCCAGTCACTGCCACCAAACAATGGAACTTTCTCCCACCTGCACTTACGACGTAAGAATCCTATTGGGCCTTCTGCAGAACTCCTAAAACTTGACTATTTGCCTGAAACCTGTTACTTACCTATGCAATCATCTGTTCGCACTATGTACCGGATTGAAGGCATAAAGTGTAACTACTGCACTGGACTATGTATTCACTGCCTCAGGGCCACACGTAACTGGTTGAGCACAGCGCCCTGATGCCTGACGGCTTGTGTGCGTTATACAAATGAAATAAATAAATAATCAGAAGGCCAAACAAGAGACAAGCATTTTATTCTATCACACCCTGCAATACAATAGTACCTAACTTACACATGTGCATAATTACATTCAAAATGTTACCCCAGAAACGTTTAACAAATTTACATTCAATAAACATGTGTTTTAAGGAGCCTTCAGTTTCTAGGCAGCTACAGGCTTTGTTACCTGGCAAGACATTATATTTAAATAGGTTGGTTGGTGTAACAAATTCTCTATGTTGAAAGAAATAAAGGGTTTGAGTTAGACGCGCAGACACACTAGTATGCAGTCTTGCCCCATATTTGGGGCCAAAAATTGCAATTGTTAACCAGATCACGCTCTTGTTCCTAACTTAACACAGACCTTCACCTTTGTTCCTCAACTTGAATATCATTTCATTTAATCTAAAATGTTGAGGATTTTATGAAAAGTCTCTCATAAGTTTTTGTCTGTCCTGATCAGGTAAGGCATTACTACCAGACCAAAAAGCTACATTTTCCAATAGGGCATCCATAATCTTAGCATACTGATGCCAATAGGAAAAAGGAAGGGAAAATGTTAACACACATTAATTAAAAGATATAGGAGTCCCATCAATTAGGAGCTGGCTAACAAATGTGATGCCTTTACACAACCAGGGCTTCCAAAAAAATATTTAGTATTAATATGAACAAGTTTATTAAACCACAGATATTGTGAAACAAATTTAACAGTTTTCTAATATGTGGAAAAAGAAACCATCTAAGATGTGCAGACAATACAATAATACTCATATTTTTTATACATCTATTTCTACCTTCATTGAAACAACAATGCTCTATGAATTCGGGGTTTAGGGGGTCATCAGGAGTTTTTGTAGTAAACACTACATAGGTATATGTTATTATCATTAAGAATAAACCAAGGGTGGGTCTGTCTAAGTATATATAACAAATGATAAAGCTTAATGTTTGGGAATAGGACACCCCATTACATGTCAATTTCTTGTTTTTTACTCCACCCAAAAATTTCACCAAACAGGAATAAAATGATTTAGATAAGGAAGAAGAAAAGGATAATGGTAGCACATATAATATACAAAGTACAGTAGGATACATCACCATTTTGATAGACTCTAAGCGACCCCACCATGTTAGATGTAATGGAGAGCATATACTAATAAACTAATTAAATCTAAACATTAATAATTTACTATTTTTTTTAATTATATCCTTATATGATGATGAAATGTGGATACTCCCCTAAATACTTAATACCTTTCAGGCACCATTTCATGCCAGATTTTGTACAGTGAATATTAAAGGGTAATATTTCAGATTTACCTATATTCAATTTATACCTGGAAACAGATGACAATAGAGATATTGTACGCATGAGATGATCTATGCAGATATTTGGGCTCATATCAAATAACAGAATATTATTGGCATAAGCATCCAGTTTAATACTTAGGCTAAACACCTCTATACCTTGTATGTTATCCAATATAATCACTTCCAAGAAGGGTTCCAGAGCAAGAATAAATATGATAGGAGATAAGAGACACTCTTGCCGCATTCCTCTAAAAAATTGAAAGAAAGATGCCATATGTCCATTAAGAAGAATGGAAGTTATAATAATAAGTAATTCCAGTCCACTCTACCAAAATACTTTTTCAGCATGAGGTGACATGCTCTATTACTATCATTGCATTGATTCACTATATCAAGAAGATCTAAAAACAATCTGGAGTTGGATGATGATATTCCACCATCAACAAATCCAACGTGATCTCTTCTAATCAATCTAGACATGAAGGGAGCGAAACGGTTAGCTAACATTTTTACATACATTTTACAATCCAAATTTATTAGGGCTATTGGGCAAGTTCTGAATCATTATTTGGTTTTGGTTAGCCAATGAGCATGGCTTCAGAGAAGGATCCAGATGATTTACCCTTTGATGAAAAATAGTAAAACAGCTCATTACGTTGACGAGTCAGAATGTTTTGAAAGTGCGCATACAAATCTACAACAAAAACCAATAGTGCCTGGGGCCTGGTCCCCCATAAGATCACAAATTGCTTTACAAATTTCATCAACAGATATGGGGTTTCCAGAGAAGCAAGATCACAATCTGGAAATGAGGCATGCAAGATATGTTTGAAGAATTCATGACAATTAGGATTAACATATGAATTTTGATCAAATTTAGAAAAGACATCAATAATATCTTTACTGAAAATATTCTCACACCTAATTCATCTTCAACAACCGGAATTCTAGTTTTGTCTTTTTTAAACTTCAGATATGAGGCAAGAGATTTACTGCATTTATTTGTAAATTGATACATGTTTGTGTTTTACTTTAACAATGTAACACTAGAACATTCAGATGTAATTTTGTTATATTTAATCCTTAATTCTAAAACAAATTATCTTTTTATAATGAAGCATTACATCGCCATCTATTAGTTCTAAAAATATAATACATTCTTGAAAACGAGTTAGGGGGAATAGAGTGAAACATAAAATCAATACCTACAGGGTTTGTAATCTGCCAGAAGTCTATAATACTTAATTCAGACTTTGAAGAAGCCCGGATATACAATTAAAAATCTGACATTTAGTTGTATCAACGTAGGTCTACATGTCAAGAATTCTTTTCTTTGCGAGGCAGTCACATTAGATACATCCTGCGAGATATAGATTTGAAATTAATTCCAAACAAACTGTTTCACCAATTTGACTTTGTTTAAAATAATCTGGATATGTGCATAATATAGTAATGCGAAAATAAGCTTTCTTGATGAATGGCTCCTGATAGCTGAAGTGTATATGGGCTCCATTCGATGAGCTCTTTGAATATTTAGGATCACAGAGCTAGGAAGGTCTAGTATCTTTGGGATCATAGTTCCTAAAAACAAAATTGGATTATCACCATCTACCCCTTCAGGTAGTCTGACAATACATACATTATTATGTCTGTTTTAACCGCAGACTCCAAATGAATCACTCTGTTAAATATATCTTCATCATTACTTATTCATCTTTTAACATCTTCAATCCTTGATTCAAAAGATGACCACCTGTCATTTAGCTGCTGTAGTTTTATATTTGTAGTTTCCATAAGTGGCTTCAGGGTTCTTAACTTAGTGAAGATATATTGCATAGTTGGGTCAGTGCTCGCCTGTTGGCCTGGTGGAAAGTTGCTTTTATGTCTTTTATGAGTGCTAGCAAAAGCCTGTGTGGATTCTTTGCTTAGGTTTCCTTAAGAGGAGGCCACAATATTATTACACCAGTCGATAGTACAGCTTCAGTGAAACCTAAACTCAAACTCACACTCTCCAGTGCCACAACGGTGCACTTGTTCCGTTAAACTGACAGGACAATTATGCAGCTACCATTCCCCCTTCACAACAGACACTTAAATCTATATAATGTGAATTATAAGTCAGCTTTGTGTGTGTCACAATATAATAACTTATACGTAAGAGTCATGTACATAAGGGTGTTGATATATGGATCCAGGACTTCACATTAGCACTTCACTATGTGAGTTTTACATCAGTTTATTTTTCCATGAGAAATAAATATGTTGAAAGTACATTAAAGCCCTACTTGGGGACATATATTCATACATCGTAGAGCGTTTAAGTATCACCTTCTCTTAAATTGCTTGTTTTCCTTGGTATGTCAAGTACGCCATCCAGGACAGTGCCCTCCCATCAGCTGAGACGCCTCAGGCTGCAGCAGCCCTCCCAATAGCGAAGGTACACAACAAAACCAAAGAAATACCTGATGGCACATCACACAGAGCAGTTATGCTGCTGCCCCGTCTTTCCTGCAGACACCGGCAGCACTCACAGGCAAGCGCTGGCTCTCCTTGTGAGTGTGGACGAATCAGTAATATTTCAGAGGAGTGGAGCCGCAGAGCTAAACTGGTATCTCCTCCGGCACTTAGCCATGCCCCCACCAACTTAGGTTTGGTGGTTGGAAAATTGATTCCTTCAGATGCTTTTTGGCTTATTATAATCAAACCAACAAGCTGGTTTTGGGTCAACTTAAAGTGCAAAGAAGGCAAAACCAGGAGCAATATTTATGTTGCTGAGAAGTGTCCTGCAGTACTTGTGAGATATGAACAAAGGGCATCACAAGTGTAGTTACACCTGAGTACAATACTTTTTAACGATCCGACTGCTGGTCTTGGGAAGAGGTCCCCTTCATTGTGCTCACCCAATTATGAGGTGGCTGAATAAATAAACACAAACTGACGTCCAGGTGAACCTTAAGTAGCACTATTGCAATTAACGTCAATCGCTATAACTGCGCACCTCACAAATCCTTTTCTGTGTCTGTGTTCCTTCCCTACCCCTCCCTTTCCCTAACTGATTAACTATATCTAAAGCGAGAGAACAGGGTAGCACTACCACAGGGAAGATTCAAGCGATTGCAATGAGTCAAATTCTAAATGGGATCTATGACGGCAACATCATCACATCTACAGTTTGCAATCCATCAGTAATGACATGTACCACAGGACTGTGGGATACATCTACCTCCCAGCATAACTCCCTTTCATCACCAAACCACATCTCAGCAGTCACCGACAGAATGGCTGCGCTGGCGCTGTTGAACACTATCGCCTTCCCTTAAAAACTGTGTGTTGCAGTCACCAAGATAATGACTGTGCTGTCTGACCAGCAATACATGGGGTGCAATGAAACAGCAAATACCCAGAGAATTGCTGGCAGTATTTTCTTCAGTGGCACCAGACAAAAGTCCATTTGCACCAAAAAGAAAAGAATTCAAAGGCAGCGCTGCTAGGCTGCCAGGCCAAAACTTCACTGAAAAATTAAATATTTTGCATTTTAAAATGACTGAGCTCTGATGTTCTTTTTCATCTGTTCAACAGTACACAGTTCTGATCCAGTGAGACCCAGCTATGTCCACCAATATTCAGGTTGTGCTCCATCAAAAGGGAGCATTTCTCACTGAATGACAGGCTGTGTCAAGCAAGATCTGTGAAATCACAAAGAATTTCATTCCAACCCATACAGAAAAACACTTGACTGTGGCAACAAAATATCATAGCTACACTCTTTATATAAAGCCCTCTCCCTCTCCTAGTTCATGTCAGTTTCAAGGGATCTTTATTTGGACTGATGCCTGTGCATTAGAAACATGACTGGGGCTTTGGAAAGATTCAGAAAATGAATGTGAGAAGGCCGCATTGTCAAGTGACAGCCCAGAAAAATTGACCATGTGTCAAATGGTGCTTTTACAAACAAGAAAAATATCTGTTTAAAAGTGAAATGTTAAATTAGGGCCCTATCTTTGCATAGCATGTGATGGGGGTTTTGTTTGAAAACACATATAGGATGTTTTATTCCAACAGACTTGCTTCTGGTTCAGAAATAAACATGCATTTACTGGGAAACCAGCAGGACAGGTTTTTCCAGGCCCTGGCTTCAAAGGACATATGCTTCCTGGGAACAGGACCTGCCTCCCCACAAGGGGACCAGCATCTGCAAACCTTTAATGGGCCAAGGGGAAGACCTCACACCCCATCAGACTCTGTGGCAGTGCTCCAGCCTGGCACAATAGATTGCTAGGACACATAGGTGTGACAATTTAGCAGCACATCCCCTCCAACTGGAGAGCTTCAAAGACAAACATGGCAACACTGGGCTGAACTGACATTTGGCTTTGGCCTGGAAAGGAATTACCATATTTGGAAAACAAAAGCCAGCCCACCTGGCTCAAAAGAATATTTTATTAAATAAACTTTAAGACTTGTATTTCTGCAACTGGACCACACAAGAATGTGAAGGTTTAACAGTTTAAATATAATTGTTGTGTCATTAAAACAAGACATAGTATTTGTCCCTAGTATGTAGGGAACGAAACGGCAGGAAAATGTTAATTATGGGAAAAGTGTACATGGTGGAGCGTTACAAATTAATGGAAACATGTTCTGTGATAATAGGTACACATACATAAAATTGTAGAATTTTAGGTGAACTATTTCCCACTGTAAATTCCGAAAGATTATTAGGAGGGCTAAATGACACTGTACAAACTGGGGAGTTGGACTGCCATGCGCTGTGTGAAATATGTCAGTTGGCTATGTGATTTGCAAAAGTTCCCCAAATGTAAAAATGTGCAATTGATGCCATAACTGACTGTTGTCAAAAATAACTGTGGGAAGGCATGGGCTTTCTAAGCACCCCCCATAAAACTGATGTCAACCAACCGGTTGACAGGAAGGTGGTAACAGTAACTCCTTATCAATCCAGTTGTTGGAGGCATGTCAAGCCAAAGGTCTGCCTCCATGGTAAATCCTGTGATGTCATCCGCCTTATAAAAAGTGGAAGCTCAAAGAGACAAGGGACACTCTCTTCTCAATTTTCTAGCTCCTGTGTATCCAGATATTCCATACTCATCCTGCAAGATTCCAGATTCCACTGCCAGGCCAGAGCATAGCTGATCCTATCTAGGCAGGACCATTGATCCAGAGAAACCCCACTAAAACAATCCCCATAACTCATGGAGAAAGGGGAAAGCTGGCTAAACGCTCGTTGGGATTATTCAGTGCTGTCCCCTTGCTCTGCTACCCGATCCATCCAGCTGAGGTGTCGCTGTGCCATGACCAGACCTTTGCCCAGCTGTTTTCTGGTAGAAGAATCTGCTGCTGTGACCAGTGACCAGATATTGCCTCGCTGTCCAGAAACTCTGTACGCAGCTCAAAATACTCCATTCAAGTGCTTATTGTGAGTATTTCCCTTCCCCAACAACCACACACTGCCTCCTTTGCTCCGTTAACTGTATGAGGTCCAATCCCATAGAAATCCCGTAACTGCCTTAGCAGAAATCTTTTAAACTGTCAGAATTCTCTGTGCACCCTGTTCTTCATCTCTAAGTGGTAGCGCCATTCTTCCACTCATTTCTGTCCTTGTGTAAGTACTTAGTATTATTTTGATTAAATACATTAATTCTCCCTAAAAAGAGGCACACTCCGTGAAGGGTTACAACTGCAGCATAACCTTTCTAGTAACGGGTGGCATTTCTCTTTTCTAGCCACTAAAATCTAGTTTAAGTGAAACTTGCCCTTTTCTTTCCAAACTGATTTTCTCTGTCAACTGCTTTTATTTTTAAAACTGAATTCCTTTTCCATTGAAAATCTCATCCTGTCATTAATTTATAGTCACTCTTTCACTTGCATATTATCCTTGTGATGTGCATCTGTCAGTCAGCATAAAAACCGCATTCCAATTCTGTCTACCGTTTTGGCATTTAAACCTGTGTAAATTAGCAAATGCAATTTCTATGTGTGTGTCAGTTCAAAGTTGATTTTTGAACTATGTGCCCGTTGTTGGTACCTTGCCTTGTAGTTGCTAGTGTTCTTACATGCCTGATACTGTTATAAATCATATTTACTACATTCATTCAACCGCACATTTCAATTAAATATTTAGTAATTTCCAGTGCTATTTCATGCAAATTGCAAAGGTTTAATTCTGTTTGCTGCTTAGTATACCTGACGCCTTGCTGCTCCTTTCTATCCACTCAAAATTCAATTAGTAGGGGTTTGAGGGAACATTGCAGGGGGAAATCTTAACTCGGGTGCTATCTACCCAAACAGTAAAATTGCTCCCATTCATTTGTGCTTTGGATATGTTATAGTAGAAGGTGTATTTCATTAATTTACCTTGTAATTATCACCCCACTGGTGATTGCAGCCCAATATTAAATTTGTGTGATTTTCTTTGAATTTAAAATAAATAAATGTTGTATTACCACCCACCGGCCTGGTTCATGGTCCATTGTGACCCAGGGTATTTGTAAAAGGGGGTGTGAGACAAGTTGGGTGACAGATCAATCCGAATTCTAGGAAATTAAATAAAAGTGTTTTAATTGTGCGCTGCATCTTAGGCTAGTGGCAAGAGTCCTGGTCTGGTGTCTAATGCCCGATTAGAATCCTTTACAGGACACAGTTACTCAAATGAGGGCCAAAGATGGAAAACATGACAAAGGCTCTAGTCTGTGGATTATATTAGGAGGTAATGGACACAATGCACTTCATAGAGTCCTACTTGTAAGTCTTAGTTTGGCACATAGTCTCTTGCTTGTGGGTTAAAAAGACAGCCCTAAAGCGACAGAGATGGGGAGGTCATGCTAGGGCCCATCATGAGAGTGAAGCTGGCTCAGTGTGTAGTTCCATTGAAATATAAAACCCAGTACAAATACTTGATTTCAACAGGAGGCCTAGGGAATGAGCGATAACGAGCCTCCCTCCATTTTGTTACATGTACAGGCATTCAGCCGGAAAATAGTGAGACTTAGAACTGGAATATTGTTAACTGCGACCAATGGATTGCAAGTACATGTGTCATTTAAGATGCTGACTTTGTGTAAATGCCCACTTTGACAGATTCAAAACTGTAACAGTGCACATGAAAAGAATGCATACGTTTGAAATACTGTGCACCTGGAAGCTTAAAAGGAGGAATGATGCCTTAAATTGGGAAAAATAAAGTCAAATGACAGATTGCGGTACAGGAATAAAGAGACCCAATTTCAGCACATAAAAATGACAACATTTACAAGGGAAGGCCTATATCGTTTTTTGCATAAATGAAAACCTGTTTCTTATGTAACTGCAGCATATTTATGAAGAGTACCAAGAGTGAACTTATTTCTGTTTATACAGTATATAAAGAAAGATTATATTGTGAACAACAGGTCCTGGTGCAGTATTGAAAGCTACATGTACACAGTGGGTAAATGCAATATGCTAGCCTTTCAGAACTGTGCACTTGAACTTGTTTTTCTCTCTCAGCTGAAACCCTGACCCCAAGACCTTTGGGGCTAGCCCCACCAAGCAAACAGGTCTTGTTGTCAATTTAAATGCTAGTATATACAAAGAAGTAGATTGAAACTATGGGATTTACGGATAACCTAACCAACAGAAATGACTTTTAATGTCTGGTTTCAAATACAAAATGTGCATTAGCTATGAACAAAACCCTTTGAAGCCCAGCAGAAGGGGGTAGAATAAACACTGGCCCAAGCAGGTGGCTGGTCCCATCTTCAGGAATAATGGAAACTTGAAGGAGAAATGAAACTACCTCTCATAGCATGCAGTACCATTGCTTAAACATTGAACACATTTTCCTAAATAAAAAAAGCATCGTGTCTCCTATCAAGCCCACCCGGATTCATTTTTAAGGGGCTAAAAAGCCATTTGGGATAATGTAAAAGCAATTTTTTTCATGATGTACATAACTTGGCATTTTCATAAATATGAGGAATTGGAGATATTGATAGTCTAATAGACGGTGGAATTAATGTTGGAAGTATGTAGTGTCAGAGTTGTATCTATTTCGGCGCAGTAACAAACCATACAAAATGGTGGCTCCACCCAGGAAGGGCGTGCCGTAATAAAATTAGTATATTCCGACTCTCCATATAGTGTAGAATACCCAAAAAATATAGATTTATGTGGTTCTCTGAAAAATTAAGGTAGTTGCCATATTGTGAGATTTTTCAGAATACAAAATATAAAACCGACATGTCACTTTGAGATGACAAATCTTTCTCCTACCTCAACATACATCATACATATCTTCCAACTTCTGGTCCTATCAGCAGCCAGTGAGTGTCTTGGTGGGAAGTGAAGGGAGAGTGCTAGCCAATCCTTACTATGGGAATTATGACAATGTTGTAGTGTCATCATCCCTATAAGAGGGCATGTTTTCATCAGAACAGGGCTTTTTCACTTTATCCCGGGAGATAGCCTGCTGACGGACTCTTGCAAGGAACAACTAGCAGAGAAGCCCCAATCCTTGCATTGGAGACAGGGAAATATGTAAGCTAACTGGGACCCCATCAGAGGAGTAGAAGGAGTCTGGGTGGAGGAGAAAATCCTTGACTGAAAGCCCTTGACCAGATCTGCACCATCCTCAGAGGAGCCCTGCTGTTTTCCCTGGCCAAATCCTCCTCTGTAAGTAGGCCAATCAAAAAGCCATCAATTGTGTGGGGAGCTATCTGACTGATCACTTTCAATTAGTGGGTAGGAGTGGTTGAAACCGAGTAGGCCACTGGCACATTGTATTAAATCCAATTAAAATTAATTCCACTATAGAAACTGACCCTCTCCATTTAAATTACATTGTGTTGGGGACAGCCCGCCTTAATCCATTCCATTAAATTGTGTCTGGGGAGAGCTGTGTAGATCCTTAGCACATTGAATTAAAGTTAAATCAATTAATTCCCATATAGAAAATCACGGGATGAGTGTTGTTAGAATTTGATGCCCAGCGTGTTAGAGCTGGTATAGACCATAAAGACTTGGGTGACTGTCCTTCTGAAACCCCTGACTCCTGTCCAGAAGGGGGATGTCCATAATCCCAAAATAAGTAATAAATAAAACGCTAACTTTCAAGTGAATGTAGAGGGTACAAAACAAAATGTTCCATTCATCCCTATTCATTTTAAATCAGAATTAGAAAGCATTGCCTCTCATCTGTATGTGTGTTACAAAACAAAATCCCCCTTTGTTCCCATTTTTCTCTGACCCAAATCACAAAGCCCTGCCTTTCATTTCATGTGTGTTGTAAAAATGATTTTCCCCAATGTATTCCTTTCCCTAAAATTGCATTCATAGCCAAAACATTTTTCCATTGTGCTCTCACTCCTTGCACCTTGCCTTTAAATCAAAGGGGTCATATTTAATTGGGGCCTGGAGGGTGGAGCTTGCTGGGAGAAAAGTATTGTTTCAAATTAAGCCTTCCCAGTGTATCCTGTTTTATATTGTGAATGTTTTATATTGTTTCCTTTACAACAAAACCTGAATTTAATTCTGACTGCAAATCTCAAAATTCTATCTCTGTGTTGTAGTAACAAACAGCTTAGTAGAAATATATGCTAGTCAATTGGTGGAGACAATTGGAATGTGTGATATTGTGTCGAGCCACGGTGTTGGTGGCTGAGTTGTGATTGTCTTGTTATTCTTTGTCCAAACTTAAATAAATATTGGCAGGTGTCATGAACCGTCGGAATAGTCCCTATTGGACACATCAGGGCTTGCACTCAGTAGTGCTCCCAACATGGCCGTCAAACATGGAACGTTGTTTACCAGCTTCCACGTCGGATGTAGCAGGTTCTATAAAGAAGCCATGCCCCCGCGGCCCCGTGCATTTCTACGCTACCGCTTGCAGTGGCTAGACGTGTGCTGCTGTAGTTCTCTCTCACTGACTTCATTGTTTCCTGGTTCCTGGACCCTATTTTCCCTTTCTCATTCATTCCCTTCCTCTTTACTACCTCTTGTATCCCGGACCTCCGTGTACCCGTCTCCGAGTACACTCTTCTTCACTTCCAGGATTTCCCGGACATTCTGAACGTTCCAGGAGTCGGAACGCTGAACGCACGCTGGAACCCGAAGACGTTCGCACAGGGTTATACAAGACCCGAACTGTGCGCAAGAAGACTCCTTCAAAGAACTCCAGTAAACAACATAGACAGGTGAGAATGGGGGGAAACCTGTGACGGATTGAGACGCCAACAAACTGAAATTGATACGGACATGGAGGCGGCAGTTCAAGATCTCATGCGCGGCATGAAGGAGTTAACAACTGAAGTGCAGAATCTTAAAGCCGAGAATGCCGCATTAAAACAATTATTCTTGTCCCATGATTCCGCGACCAAGGAAAGCGTATTATTGGGTGGAGTAGTAGATAAATACGACGGTTCTTCAAAAACCCTTCATGGATTCCTTGACTTGTGTTTAGTCCACTTTACCTTTAAGCCCTACTACTTCTCTACCCCCAGGGCAAAAGTGGGCTTTATGATTTCGCATCTTTCCGGGAATGCATTAACTTGGGCTACGCCTTTAGTTAATTCTGGCTAAAGAAGCAGATTGGTCCTCAGAAGCCTGCTTTACCCTTTTTTCGAAGAGGGCTAAATGAAGAAATAAAAGATGAGCTAGCCAGAGTGGCTCGCCCAGGTTCATTCCAGGCTCTTATGGACCTCTCTCTACAGGTAGACTTCCATATCCAGGAAAGGAAGGCAGAAAAGAAGAAGACCAGAATGCCTTTCCAAAAGACCTCCATAGAATCTTCCTCGAAGGCTGAGCCCACTCCTGGCCCCCGCTAACGACCCAGAACCCATGTCCCCGCAAGAAAGAATGCGACGGATTCACACTGGGCTACGTATGTATTGTGCCTCAGGCAAACATCTAGTGAGAGGATGTCCCCTAGCTCCTCCACGGCGTTCAGGAAACGCTAGCTCCCGATCCTAGATGGAGCACAGCTTTGGGGGAGAGATGTTTGCTCCACATCTATTCCATCCTTGAACTCTCCTGGCCAAAACAATCTTGTGATTTTACAGGCCTTTCTATCGCCATCCAAGAACGAAACCTACCCCATTTTGGCATTGGTGGATTGTGGAGCCATGGGGATATTTATAGATCAAGATTGGGTCACTACCCACCACATTCCATCTGAAACTCGAGGCATCATGCAACCTGTAGAGGCTATTGATGGGAGATCTCTCTCTTCAGGACCCATAACCCTACAAACCAAGGAGATACAGCTCTCGATAAACCACCAAGGAGAGGTGATCAAATTTGACATACAAAAGCACAACCTATACATCAACTGGGCAGCAGGATCCTTGTTCCTGGGTTCCGAGCATTGTATGTTTCATTGTCTATCCCTGGATTCCTCGCCGACATCTTCTGGCGGTACGCTGACAGACCAGCAAGGCCCATTCATGGTCTCAAATATCATCCAGGTTTCTAGGGTCTATCAGGATTACACTGATGTGTTCTCAACTGCCAAAGTTCAGGCCCTACCCTCTCACAGACCTGAAGACTGTGCTATTGATACTGAACCCTCTGCCGTGATCCCTTTTGGAAGAATGTTCATTTTATCCGAACCAGAGAAAAGGGCCCTCTGTGAATACTTCGATACAAACCTTGAAAATGGCATCATACGACCAGCCAAATCACCAGCAGGAGGTTCGTTGTTTTTTGTTCCTAAGAAAGATACTAAAGAGTTTAGGACTGGTCTTGATTATCGTGGTTTAAATCAGTGCACCCTGAAGAACCGCTACCCATTGCCTTTAATCTCAGATATCCTGGAAGCAGTGAGGGGGGGTGTAGTCTTCACGAAATTGGATCCCAGAGGTGCCAACCATCTGATCCGTATTAGGGAGGGTGACGAATGGAAAACAGCCTTTAGAACATCCTTTGGTCACTTTGAATACCTGGTCATGCCCTTCGGACTCGCCAATGCCACAGCGGTCTTCCAATGTTTCATGTATCGGGTGTTTTCTGATATGCTGTTCCTCTTCGTCATAGTTTACTTGGACGACATCCTAATATTCTCTAAGGACCAACTTAAGCATGAAGAGCATGTTAAGGCAGTGTTACAGCGGCTACGTGAACACAAGCTCCTGGCTAAACCCGAGAAATGCCTTTTCCATGTCTCTACTGTTCACTAGCTAGGATTTGTCCTTAGGCCAGAAGGCATCGGAATGGACCACTTAAAAGTAAAAGCCATTCTATCCTGGCCTGTTCCAACTACTGTGAAACAGATCCAATCCTTCCTGGGACGTGCCAACCCTTTTCTGAGATAGTTCAACCGATCATTACATTGTTGAAAAAAGATACTCCCTTTCTCTGGACAACAGCCCAAGATGAAGCATTCCAAAAGTTAAAGACAGAGTTTACACAAGCCCCCATCCTGGCTCAACTCTGCAGTGGTGATTTTGGGTGATTTTAACCTATGGAAGGGTCATGCTAAGGACAGGAAAGCTATTGACCTTGAAAATTGCTACATAAACATCATATATTTATTTATAACAGCGAACCTATGCATATAAAAGGTCATATCCTGGATTGGGTGGGAAGTGGAAACATTTTGATTGATAATATAGTTACCACGCCATGTCCTTGGTCGGATCATTCCTCTATACATTTTCAATTGCACTTCCTATCACTCATCCCAGGAAACATGAACCCATGCATGAATTGCTTGGAAGGAATATGAAGCTGGTTACGCCTCCTATTCTTTCAGCATGCTTGGAGACGATAATGGAAACTACTAAGGACGCAGATAGTCCGGAAGTACTTAATAGTACCTATAACGATCAAATTTTAAAAATGCTGGATCATGTTGCACCGTTGAAGGTTAGAAAGGTTAGAGATACCCCAAACCATCAACAATGATTTACTCCAGCATTGGCAGAACTGAAAACAGCTAAAAGACAGGCGGAACATACCTGTCAAAAAGATAACACCCCAGAAAACTTAGAAATCTGGAAAATTAAGGCTAAGGAATATAAGTCGAAAATTGTACAAGCTAAGCATAACTTCTACAACAATCAAATTACTAACGCTCATTCCTTCCTCTCTTTGATCTCAATACATATATATGTACAATATATATATATACATATATATATATATGTGTGCACTGTGACACTGTATATTTACAGATACCCAGCTACACACTGGAAAGAACAGGGGGCAAGAGCTTCCCAGTGCTAGCAGTCAAACAATGGAATGCGCTTCAACCATATCTGAGACCTTCTACTGGCCCTCCGGGAATAAACTAAAAACGTGGCTTTTCACCCATGAATAAGTTCACCAGTCTAATATCAGACTAAACATCACTCATTCTCAGCTAACTGCAAGTATTGTATAACATTACCTAAACTCTCATACAGCTTTATATTTAAATATCATTACACCTTAAATTAACAACCTGTGTATAAATAGAAATATGTTATATGCAATTATTTTTAACACTGTAATCTTTACTGCACTTGTTTCAATTGACTGTTACTGTAACTATCTGTTCTCTGCAATGATATCTTGTAAAATGTTTGCCCAGAATTATCGCCCACTTTCTTTGCTTGATAGCACCAGCATTTGTTTTGCCAAAGTCCTCCTTAAGTATATCCAAGATTGGGCAGATGGAGAAAAAATCATCCATACCTTACATGTAGGTTTTCAAAAGGGTAGAGGAACTATTGACCAATGCTTCCGACTTTTTGGTTTGGTCCAAAACGGATTTTGATGGAGTCCTTAGGGACATCCTGTGGCAAATACTTGCCAAAAGAAATATGCCAAGTGGCCTATTATCGTAGGTCCAACTGCTATATGCTGAAAACACAGCAGTGATCCGTTATGGGCTTGCATGGGAACGTACCCCAAAAATGCAGGTCACAAAGGGCGTGAGGCAAGGATGTGTTCTTGCGCCCCTGTTATTCTGCATTTATATTGAGGAAGTGATCTGTGCCTTGTTAGAGGAAAGTCAGGACCCTCCAAAATTGGGGCTTGGGAAGTACCCGGCAATCATTTTTGCTGATGACGCCATGCTCCGCGTGACATTGCCCCTAGGGCTAAAAGTAACTCAGGGATACTTCTGGAAGAAGTGTAAGGAACTGAAACTAACCCTAAATACCTGTAATAGGAGGACCCTGCATCCTTCACAACCGTTGACATCTGTGGACTCAGGTACTGGAGACTGGACAAAGAGGGAGACGGACGCCCAGGCTGTTTTCAAATCATCTTTAATGCATCTTCACAGGACATCAGAAACAGCAGCAATGAGCTCCCAAAATAATTTGCCTTTTATACATTTTTAAGGCTGATGCAACATTTATTTTTTCACACTACATACTGATTGGCCCTTCAACCAGAAATAAACCCCTACCTTGTCTGTGTTTGGATGGATTAACTGCCACTCTCAATGCCCACATGACTTCACCTTGGCAAGCATGGTTTGACTGACACATGATCTGATTGCTTGCTTGAGACTCTGCCGGAACTCTTAAATGTCTGTAAAAGAGCACCCCCTTTCAGTTCCTCAGAGCCTGCCAAATTCACTTGGCAGACTTATTCCGTATGGTTTCATCTTATTTGGTGCCAACTAAGCAGCTGCTCTGTCTAATTAGCAGTTTTCCTAGACCCTTAACTGATGTACTTTCAATCACTGTTTGGTTTCTCTGCCAAGAAATTCTTAATATACAGACCAGACATTCTTATCTTCAGTGAACTGACAATGTACTGCTGCAATAGACTATTCCAGATCACAATGAGTCAGCTCTCCTGACAGCTGGATCTGAAGTCATTTTGTTTCAGTATCCATCTTAGAATATAACTCCTTCTGGATACTCAGCCATTCTACCAAATGGCTGACCATCCTACTTTTGTACACAACTTTTTCTATCCAGTTCCCAGACTACATTTTCGATATTCATGATGCACATGTAATACCTGAGACACCCTACACTGCTTGGGGCATTCTGACCTTAATAAATATATGTCGCCCTATGTGTACCTTTCTGTCTTAAAAATCACTATAATTCTAATGCTTGCAATACAGGAACAGCCTGACATGTTACCTGCATCCAGTTTGAGGGGTGGGGTCTAGGACCTCCTCTACACTCCGATAAGAGCAAGGCCCTGGTTTCAAACAAAAGTTTGCAAAAATGGGAAAACTAATAGTCAACCTCAATGGCCATGACTTAGAACAGGTCAAATGTTATGATTTTCTGGGCGTCAAGTTCCATGAAAATGCAACCTGGAATGCCCAGATGTCCACGGCATGTGCAAGTCTGGAAAAGCATAGTAGCAGTGTGAGGAGTTTTGTATACGTCATGGCAGAGGCACTATTTCTCTAGCCATAGAGCTATATAAAAAACAAGCACACACCTCTGCCTCTTCCGGGGCAGAGATTTAGGGAAACTTGAATTTGATTGATCTAGAAAAAGTGGAGAATACGTTCTTGAAGGGTATGCTCATGTCCAGGGGAACCCCCCCAATGCAATAATCTGTGTGGAGTTGCATGTGTGTCCCATAACTATTTAACTTACTTTTGAACTGGTTCTTTATTGGTTGCGGTTATGGTCCACTCCAGAACTTGCAGCATACTGTAAGGAATTGGTGTACCTGGTGGGGTCACACAGGGGGGAATCTCTCGTGGGTTAGGCATCTAAAAAAAAGTTCTGATTGATTTAGATCAGGGGTGCACAACTGATTTTGACAGAGGGCCGAAAGTACCTTACATGAGGGATATAGTGGGCCGAAAAGTAAATGTGGGCGGGGCGGTAGGCGGGGCGTGGCAGGAGGCTTTTTAAACCCCCAATTTGTACTAAACACATGGAAAAAGAATGTTTTTGAGGGGTAACGATTTTTATTTGCATTTCAAACTTACATTTTGTACTACACATTTTCCATTGTTATAATTTATTTCTATTTAGTTATTGTATCTCGCCTGTTTAATTAACTTATATATATTTTATTGACCCTAGATACACTATGCCCCATGGCCCCCTCACCCCAACCAAACACTATGCCCCATGTCCCTCACCCCCAACCAAACACTATGCCCCATGGCCCCCTCACCCCCAACCAAACAATATGCCCCATGGCCCCCTCACCCCCAACCAAACACTATGCCCCATGGCCCCCTCACCCCCAACCAAACACTATGCCCCATGGCCCCCTCACCCCAACCAAACACTATGCCCCATGTCCCCCTCACCCCCAACCAAACACTATGCCCCATGGCCCCCTCACCCCAAACAAACACGATGCCCCATGGCCCTCACCCCCAACCAAACACTATGCCCCATGGCCCCCTCACCCCCAACCAAACACTATGCCCCATGGCCCCCTCACCCCCAACCAAACACTATGCCCCATGTCCCTCACCCCCAACCAAACACTATGCCCCATGTCCCCCTCACCCCCAACCAAACACTATGCCCCATGGCCCCCTCACCCCCAACCAAACACTATGCCCCATGGCCCCCTCACCCCCAACCAAACATTATGCCCCATGTCCCTCTCACCCCCAACCAAACATTATGCCCCATGTCCCTCACCCCCAACCAAACACTATGCCCCATGTCCCTCACCCCCAACCAAACACTATGCCCCATGGCCCCCTCACCCCCAACCAAACACTATGCCCCATGTCCCTCACCCCCAACCAAACACTATGCCCCATGTCCCTCACCCCCAACCAAACACTATGCCCCATGGCCCCCTCACCCCCAACCAAACCCCCCAAATCAGCAAACTCTCAAACAAGCACCCATACAGACCCGAACCCCCACCCCCCCAACTCAGCACACAAAAAACATTTAAATCAAAACATTCATACACATCCGACACACATCCGACACCCCCCCACCCCCGCATCTCAACATACACACAAAATACATTCAAATACAAACATTCACACACTCCCCCACATCTCAACATACACACAAAATACATTTAGATACAAACATTCACACACACCCCCACATCTCAACATACACACAAAATACATTCAGACACATCCGACACCCCCCCACCCCCGCATCTCAACATTCACACAAAATACATTCAAACACAAACATTCATACACATCCGACACACCCCCCCACCCCTGCATCTCAACATACACACAAAATACATTCAAACACAAACATTCATACACATCCGACACACCCCCTCGCCCCCGCATCTCAACATACACACAAAATACATTCAAATACAAACATTCATACACATCCGACACACCCCCCCGCCCCCGCATCTCAACATACACACAAAATACATTCAAACACAAACATTCATACACATCCGACACACCCCCCCACCCCCGCATCTCAACATACACACAAAATACATTCGAACACAAACATTCATACACATCCGACACACCCCCCCACCCCCGCATCTCAACATACACACAAAATACATTCAAACACAAACATTCATACACATCCGACACCCCCCACCCCCGCATCTCAACTTACACACAAAATACATTCAAACACAAACATTCATACACATCCGACACACCCCCCCACCCCCGCATCTCAACATACACACAAAATACATTCAAACACAAACATTCATACACATCCGACACACCCCCCCACTCCCGCATCTCAACTTACACACAAAATACATTCAAACACAAACATTCATACACATCCGACACAACCCCCCACCCCCGCATCTCAACATACACACAAAATACATTCAAATACAAACATTCACACACCCCCCCACATCTCAACATACACACAAAATACATTCAAATACAAACATTCACACATCCCCCACATCTCAACATACACACAAAATACATTCAAACACAAACATTCATACACATCCGACACACCCCCCACCCCCGCATCTCAACATACACACAAAATAGATTCAAACACAAACATTCATACACATCCGACACACCCCCCCACCCCCGCATCTCAACATACACACAAAATACATTCAAACACAAACATTCATACACATCCGACACCCCCACCCCCCGCGCAACATACACACACAAACATAAAGCAAAACAAACCCGACACACAAACACAAACAGACCACTTACCGGAGACGTGCTGGAAGGCAGGCAGGAAAGCGGCAGGTAAGCTGGAACGCTGGAATCGCACTATGACTGCCGTGGTCCAAGGCTGAAATGCCTTCCGGCATCAAGCCTTATGGACCACGCCAGCCGTAGTGCTGGCCCTCCATTGGTGCAGCACACACGCATTACGTGGCTCATAGGAGCGACGTGATGCGTGTGTGTGCTGAGCCAATGAGGGCCAGTGTTTTCACCGGCCCGGAAGACAACAAAGACTTTCCTAATGGAGGGCAGCCGCGGGCCGCCCTCCATTAGGAAAGTCTTTGTGCCTCGCGGGCCGATCAAAAGGGCATAGCGGGCCGCAACTGGCCCGCGGCCCGTATGTTGTGCACCCATGATTTAGATGCAATCTCCCTTTGGGAAAATACTGAGAGGCTAGATAAGGTAGCCATTCGAAGAGTTAAAAAGGTGGTGACTACTCGTTGCATGGAATAAATGCAGGCTAATTGGCAAAAACTGTAATTGGGTATAGCCTTCCTTGAAATTAAGTTGGAGTTTTGCAACAAAACATATGTAGAACTTATAGAGCAACTGTATGCCTGCAGCCACTTCATGGACTTCAGGATGGGTACCTTAAGACTGGCCTCATTTACCATAATTTGTGGCAAAGGGAGCACTGATTCCTGCCCATTATGTGGCCAGATAGCGGAAACATTGAATCATTTCCTCTTTTTCTGCCCGAATCTGAGAATATTGAGGGCTATTTATTTGAAACCCACTCTGAGGGTGTTCAAACTATAGCCTCTGCTCTGACCCGTTTAAAATCAACTGCTAACCAGGCCACAGTCAATAATCTTGCCAAATATAATAATTGCACGTGGTTGCTAAGGCAAGAGGTCTTTAAAGGTAACATCAACCTATTTTAGCCACCCCTCCATTCGAAGAACAACGCTTAAAAAGGATGGGCTGCAAGTCTTCTCTCCCAAGTGCTAGCTCTATCCTATCTAATTATTAGGCCACCATTACTGGGATAGATCGTGACAATCTTCTTTGTAATATTGCAATGGCTTGAACACCCTGCATTGCTGGACTGATTCTTACCAGCTTGCACTGCAAATATACTGAGTGTATTTGATTGAATATTATTAATGTGACAATCAAGTCAAGATTACATTATTAACTTGGAAAATTCATGCAATTTTACTTGGTGAAAGATGCTGCAAAAGGTGTGTTCTGATAATGTTGTACATTGTTAGAACGTATATTACATTGAAAGTATTGGTTGAATCTCATTGTTGTATTGATCAAGCTAAAATAACACTCTTAACATGGAAAATTCATTTTAATGTTATTTGTGGAATGATGCTGCTATATTTGTGTTATAATTCTAAAATATTTTTATACTGTCAACATTTTTACTGTCAGAATGTTTATTGTTGTATGCTTCCATGGTGTATGCCGGAATAAATCTAATTTTGATATATATATATATATAATATTCAGTAAAAAAAACTTTGTTAAAGGCACGTTATGGTTCCAAGTAAAATCGAAAAACCCCTGAAATTCGCCAGTTATGTTAAGCTAAGCAACCATAACTCGCACCACAACCATGAACTGCTAAGACTAACACCCAGGACATCAAAGATGACATCACAAATGTCATTGATGGCATCACTGATGACATCAAAGATACATATACCTTTCATGAAAAGTCTGCACAATGGATTCTTATTGTAATGTTAATAAAAAAGTGTCAAGGATCATTGGACTAAATATCATGAGGTACGTAGTGCATTAAGTAATGCATTAATCCAAATAGCATTGTATTATGACGTTTTTTCCAGTAGACCAAGGTACACATGTAGTAACATAGGCATAGTGTGCAGCAGACATGATTAAGATGCAATACTAATAATCTTGCCATGTTAAATACTAAAATTATAATTGCTTTCTTATTAGAGTCTTGCATACTGTGAAACTGGTGAATTTCAGGGGGTTTTCGGTTTTACTTGGAACCATAACGTCCCTTTAACAACATTTTTTTTACTGAATTTCATAGGTTTTTAGTAGCGCAACTTAACCATAACGTCCCTTTAATGAAGTTTTTTTATTGAATATACATTTTCATAGTGTAAATTTGATAGAGGTTTACTAGGATTCCCTAACTTTATATACATGTAACATAGAACATACCGAACACCCCACTAATGATTTTGATGTCCGCGGACGGTGGCGGACGACATCAACACTACCCAAACACTCAGGGGGTATCTGAAATTGTTCTATCATACCATATAAACACTGCACAAGTTTAAAAGGCAGCACATAAACACATTATATGTAATGATATATAAGCAGTGGAACCTACATATCTAAAACATCAACCGTCCATTTAAATACCATATGTAATAAAATGGATTATACCATAACAAAAAAGATATGCCTCCAACAAATTTACCTCACAGAAACTGCAGAGCTAGAAGCAACAGTAGACCTACACAGCACTATGAATACAACGTACCAGAAACTAGTAAGTGAACTTCATTTTTCTTATATAAACTTTTTGTATGAGGTACAGTACAATTAATATATTTTTGTTTTTCACACAGAAATGTGCAGTACTTTGGAGTGGCTTGAAGAAAAATTTCCATGTGAGCAAATGTCTGAAGACAGTGATAATAATGGTAGACACTTCTCTATATAAGCAAATTAATTATCATTACTTTATGTGTACTTAATATATATATATTTATTTTTAACAGACCATACAAACATTGAAAATATTACACCAAAAGACACATTTGAAAAGACTCTGCAATGCATGGAACAGAAAATAGACATGCTCAAGGAAAATTTCAATGGTTTGAAACAGTTAGTGGAGGACCACATAAAAGAAAAAGTAAATACCCTTTGCCCACCTTTACCTGTGCCCCCTCTCCATGTCCCAGTGAACTATCCCCAAACCCTCAACACCAAGATAAACATTTTGATGAGACTTACATCCCTTCATCCCCATCCATCCATCCTCTCCAAACCTCTAATTCCCCTGTATTTGTATCAGTTTCTGCTTCCCCCTCTCTTTCATAAATTGTGTATATCTATATAATAAAAAAATGTTAAGTTTCTTTTAATGAAATTCTTTGTGTCTTATTTTTTTTTAAAAAGCAGTTAAAATGTCTGTGGACAGCGTGCCTGTCCGGCCTGTCCATAACTAAACAAAATGTGGATGTCCTAAGGACACTACACCTGTCCGTACCATTCGCAACCAAGATGGAACTGTTCTTAGAACACACCAGGTGTCCGGGATGTCCGTAAATGAACAACATGGGGGTGTCCTAAGGACACTATACCTGTCCGTACCATTCACAACCAAGATGGAACTGTTCGTAGAACACGCCTGGTGTCCGAGATATCCGTAAGTGAACAAAATGTACGAATCCTAAGGACACTATACCTGTCCGTACCGTCCGCAGCCAAGTTGAAACTGTCCTAAGAACGCGCGCGGTGTCCGGGATGTCCGTAGTCAAACAAAATGGAGGTGTCCTAAGGACACTATACCTGGCGTACAGTCTGCAGAACATCTACGTACATGCGCACCACACCCGTAAGTCCTGCGGACATCGTGCCTGTCCGCAACTGTCCGTCTCACTTGTATCGCACTTTTAATTAGCCTCGGTACCCGAACACTGTCCGTAGAACACCCGCGTGCATGGGCATGACAGTTCCTGTGCATTTGGTGTCCTGCAGACACCCGTTCCCTTCGCGGACGTGTTCCCGACGTCATCATGTGACCGCACCACGCTGAGCATGTGTCCTAATATGCGGACTCTGTCCGGTTCCCCCACATTTTAAAAGAACTTATTCAGACAATTCAAATTATTTTACAGTAAAAAATCACCATTTCACATGTCACAGACAATGGCCCTGGCTTTCCACAAACTTTTTGTAACTTTTTGAACCTTTTTGGGTGTTCGATATGTTCGCGAGGCACACCCTTTCACCCCTATAAAAGGCCACACCCCAGAGCTGATCTTCATTGTACTTCTGGCTATTGCAGATTTACTTTTGCTGCCTTTGCTGCTCTTGTTGAGATTATCTCATCAACCCTAATGGCATCCATGGCTGCTGTTGCTACATCTGCCTCAGCACCACCCCCAAACTCTCCACCACCACCACCTCCCCAAGGGCCTGCAGAGGGGAACACGCGTGAGGATGTAGAGAATGAGGATGAAGAGGATGAAGAGAATAGGTCGAGGAACTCCCTATTACCAGCACTCGCCGGGAGACTTGGGTGTGGCGGTGTTTACCATTTATGGTAACGTACAAAAAGCACGTGCGACCAAGGTCACCTGTAACCAGTGCAAATTGGTGCTGAGTAGTGGGAGATGTGGTTCGTACAGCTTTGGTACGACATCCATGAAGCGACACCTAAGTTTGTTCCATAGTGCGGACATTCGCAAGGTTGTACCTTGTGATAAATGTAGTAGGTTGAGTTCCTCTACAGCATCCTCTGTTTCCGCTCCTCTCACCACAAGAGACACTCCTGTGGGAGAGCGCATCCCTCCAGCTGCTTCACAGGCCATTCGCGATGCTGTTGACCCTTACCTTTCGAGGGTCACAATATTGTGTATGTACTGCGACACAGTACTCTGCAGGGGGGAGAGTCTTCTAAGTGCTTTCGAGACTACAGTCACGGACCACCAGAAGACCTGCTAAGTAAGGCCCGCCCAACATCTTCCTCTCTCCACCTGCCCTTTCTTATCCTCGTGGTTGGTGTCCCTTCCTTACCCTCCTTTCCCCTCCTCTCCGAGTGTGTCGTGTGTAAAAACAAAAAAAAAAAAAAACAACAAAAATCAAAAAAAAGGCTCTTTTCAGAACTGCCTTTCACAGTTTAAAAATAGAAGGTTTTTTTTTTTTAAAGTCCGTGGGCTGTCCTAGGACATATAAACTCTTAGGGTGCTGCCCTAGCAAAACCAATGCACTTTTCTCTGGGAAGAAGTGGTGGCTCTGAAAAGAACCTTTTGGTGGTGTTTTTGTGTGTTTGAAAAACTTGAAATCGTCAACATCTACTGCACAATAGGTCACTCTATATCCAAAAAAGGTTGCAATGCATTTTGTACATTTCTCAGAAAAATCTGATTGCCAGCATAAGTAAAATGGACTCCATCTCTGCGAAAAATGTATGTGCTACGAAACATAATATTTTCATTGTGAAAAGAGGACATGCCAACACCTCTTAGAAAGGCACAAACAGCCTTATTGACATTGCGCCTCGCTTTCTCCATTTGTGGACCAAATAATGAAGAACGCAGCCACATTTGTCTTTGCGCAATACGAGAAAAAATTACTTGGGAATTTGGAAACATGTCCATGACCTTCTCAAGTCCTTCTTTCATTGCAAATTGCAAAGAAATGCCAGACACATGTCCTAAACTGTTCCCTCCACAATGAATTATAATTATGTCCGGATGATGCTCTGTCTCTAAAGTAGCACAGAGAGGTACCAAGTCCAGCCACTTCATTCCACACACTCCATGCCAGTGCACTTCCACATGAGGGAATCCAAGATCTGCAGCTACTCCACAACATTCTGCATGCACCTCCAACCAATGTATCCATGAGTCTCCCAAAATCCAGATCATTTGTTTTCGAAAACACACAGCCATAGCTATCTGTTCTTCTCTTAGGAAAAAGACGTTCTGACAAAATCTCTCCTTACACAACACACCCACTAAACTTTACTGACCAATCCCTAGCTCCGCTCATTCTCATTTGCATGCCTCTCCACCCCCAGAATCCCCATATGTAATACGCGCTGTCCGCAGACTACCGCCATGTACGCAGACATATCGAACATCTGAGCGTGATGAATGTACATTTAAATAGTGTGCCCCATTTCCCCTTTGAGGTGGGCTCTGAAAAGAGCCTTTTTCTTTTGCAGATGCCTGACAGACACCTGTTATTTTGTATTTTTTTTCTTCTTACTTTACAACTAAAATCTTCCCATAACCTTCTCCAAAGCAACCCTTACAACATGGCATTTCCCAAAAAGATAAAGAAATACCATCTTCTTCAAAATAAACAGCATTACTCGAATCAATATTCTCATTATTACAGAAAAACATACCTAAGCATGAAAGCACACATGCCTGGATTGATTGCACACCTAGCAATGTTTCGCTGAGGACAAAAAACAGAACTATTGTCCCATGTTGCCCTAGGTAGTAATCCAGAAAAAATTACTTTTGCATTTGGAAGGATGTTCATTACTGCTTGAACCAACTGTTCCAAATCTGCCAACAAAGTAGGGGCACTCAATTAGCCCAAATGGAAAGCACCATAGTGCAAAACTACCAGATCGGGACTGTTCATCCTGCGCATATCTTCACAAACTTGTAGAATTGCCTCTACATTACAAACAGGCACAGCGCTCCACACCACCTCTTCTCCTTTAACATCGAAATTGTTTGCCACATGCCTGCATTGAGCATACTGCTGTAAACCATGGACAAACATATCTCCGAGCACCAACACCCTGACCTTCTCCACCTCTGCCATCTTCACTACACACACTCTCTTTCTACACAAATCCACAATGTCAACATCTGATTGGCTGATTCCTACAGTCCCCTTTTCATACTGAATTTGCTGGAAAACCATGGATGTGGCATGCCCTACCCGCGGACAGACGCGGTGTACACGCATCACGTAACTCTTAGCCAGCCCTTCTACACTTTCCACATCACTCTCAGTGCCATTCCCTCATTGGATACAGCTAAGCAGTCACACATCCATCCACCAATCACATCCAAGACCTCTACATCTAACTCCATCATCAGAGTTCCGCACTTCAAATGTACTGTTGATCACTCTGAGTACATGTCTCATATCATTGGAAAGCACCTACTACAAAAACTACTGTACAAGTCTCCAAGATTTCTACTTATAGCTCCATGCATATTCACATGCATGAATGCAAACTACAGGTATGCATATTTTATTCAGAGTACATGTACAACTCTTATGAATGCATATAAACAGATTAATGCCACTAAACCTGTATTGCCTAGACATACATGCCAACCCTCCCGATTTAAGCGCGAGACTCCCGATTTTTCATTGACAAATCACACTATTTTTTACTGTCTCCTGCATAACCTATAAATACATGCAAACCCTCCCGATTTAGGCGCAAGACTCATTGAAAAATCACACTATTTTTTTCCTGTCTCTCGCCTAAATTAATGCTAATCCCAATGCAATCCTATGGTAAAATAAATTTTCCCGACTGCTGTGGTGAAATATCCCTCTCAAGGGCCCCGATTGTTGTCATGTTTACCTATAAAATGAACATATTGAAATTTTTCCCATCTACTATAATCAACTGTCACTTCCAAACCTGTCTGCTATCTACAACACACCTTTAAAAAACCAATTGAATTTCATACACTGATTCTACTAATTTGCAAAGCATGTTGAACTAACATATTGTAAATAAAATATAAACGCTGCACATAGTGAAATGAAATGCATGCATACGCTATGTTCAGATATCAAACAAGAATACTACCACAAAAACATAAAAATCAATGTCTACATTAACATCAGTGCTATAAACACACACAATTACTAACTTCTTCCTTTTACAATTGCAGTGAATACCACTCTCCAGAAGATCAGCAGCATCTGAACTACAAACAACATATCCGAAGAAACCTGGTCATTCCACAAAAAAAGAGTAAGTACAATACTACTTAATATTCTTACTGTTCGTCAAAGACACTCTGTGGTTCGTACATGTAATTTGCGCACCCAAAAACACAGCGATTTCTGAACCATTCTGCCCACAAAACTTTGCCTCCTCTATCAAAATGTAAAATGAAACAAAAAATGCTTAACAAGAATTCGGCTACCACTACTGCTAAAACTGCTGCTATAAATATTGATATACTAGCAAGTAACCATACCAAAAAATGTATTTTAGCAAAATGTTCCGCCTCAGAGTCCTTCAGAATCTTATAAAAACAGGAGACAAATCATGCACAACCCTTCAAACCTATCGTAGAAAATTAATCTTAGAAGCTTTAGTAGACAGTGCAATCCTTCTCAAAAGAAAGTTATTAATTTCAGTGTTAAACAGAATGAAAGCACTAACAAAACTAAGCACTAAATTACAAATAAAACTTCTCAATAAACGGAATGTCAACAAAAATAACTTCTTAAATATCTGTGGCTGTGAATGGAGTCACACCAGGAGCACAGAACCATATTTTAATGAAGGAGCATACAAACAAACCAAACAAACACAATTGCTATCCATAGCAGTGGACGAGGTTATGAAAAAATTAATAATACCATAATGGAACAAGAAATACTGTTTACAGAAAATATCCCCAGAAAACTCAGAATTACCTCTCCATTCAACTGAACCAGAAAGTCCAGTATACAAATGGCCATGCACGTCAATGTGTAACATTTCCAAAAAATCTTTCAAATCTTTACACCAGTTCCTCACTCAGTATGTGAAAGGTAAAGACAAAATCAAAATGAAAGTGCTGCAAAATATGGATACCTGTCCAGTGCGCAAATACACAGGACTACAAGGACATTCATTAGCCTGCATTTCAGGACCTATTTGCAAAAGCACCTTCCATCATATCAAAATGATATCAACACATCATTCAACTATAAGAAATCTAGTCTATAAACGGTACTATGCTAAAAGTCCTGCTTACAACAAGCCAATTTAAACAACACTCTTCTACATGGTACACCCAAAGACCTACATGAAGAAATCGACCGTATCCAGAGAAGATATTTTGGAAGTGAAAGCCACTTCCAAAATAGGCACTGACATCAATTGCCAGATGGAACTCAATCTGTTTCTCCAGGAAATGCCTGGAAGATAAGCCCAAGGGAGGCTTCGTAATCCTAAAAAAGGCTATGGAAGACCCTAAAGAATCGATCCTCAATGAATGAAGGCATATTTGTCAGAGAATAATTGAAGACTTAAACGAATCAGAGAGTTCATTGCTTCAAAACCCAGACAATTTTAAGAGGAAGCTTTACCGAAAAGATTGGATTGATACCTTAGAAGACATACTCAGATACAAAAATCGAGATGAATTCTGGGCTACACCAAGAAAACTTAATGACCCACCACGGTATCTCCAAATCTTTCCTAATTGGTTCCTGCATCAGCAATACTTGCGATTTCGCTTAAACATATGTGGTCCAAGATGTGTTAGATCTTCCATGCAGGACGAGGAATTACATTTTATCTGCACTCTTTGCAAAGAACAATTCACCATCCCTCCAATCAAACATCTAACATCTAGTTATGAACTGTTCGTTACTCGAAACAGAAAGACTTACCAGCATGGGAGACATCATCATCAAATACGGGGCTGCTTCAGAAAATCTTTGGTGGATCACCTTGATGGAAGGAAAGAAATCAAACATTATAATTGCTCTGACGAAATTCCTGTTACTGATCTGTACGAAGCTAGCAATGGCAGAGAAAAAAAATTGAATTTTGAACGAGCTCTGCTGATAATGATGACCCAGAACCAACTTTGTGGAGGAGTAAGAAAGGAAAAGAAAAGAGGACCCGCATCTTATTTGACATTACATGTTATTACATCACTTCACAATAATGTATCTTCTTTTTTATGTTTTTCTCTTGTTTTTCCTTTCTCCTTTCTTTTTTCTTCTTATTTCTTCTTATTTTTGTTTTTTCTTTTGTAAATATGAATCCTACTTAATTGTAGATACAGTTGTATGGAAATATTATATGGTGTAAAGGCTAAAGGTTTTCAAGAGGAAACCAAACAAGGCAATAAAAAAATGTCAAAATTAAATCTCTAATGAGAGCTTTGTGTATGTATCCATACCTAATTGTGAATCCGGTCCATTTCAGCAACTTGTACAAAATGCAAGCCATGGTAGATTATGTACTACCTGCAATTCAGATAATCGCTCCACCTTACTAATACAAACACATAGTAAATACGTAATACTAATGCTTCTACGTTACAATGTAGATGGTACCAAAAACAACTGCAAGCTGACTGGATTCACACATGGTCAAGTATGACTTGGTAAGAAAACCTTCACAACAATAGGTATAATCTACCACGCAGGAGCCACAACCAATGCAGGTCACTACACTGCATATATAAAAAAGAAATTTGGATGGTTCGAATGTAATGATAGTACCATTACTCTAAAGCAGAGATTGCCAGCAAATCTTACAAACGCTTATTTAATCTTCTTAAAACCAACATTTTATAACTAATCTGTACTTAAACATTAACATAACTTCAATTAAAAAACTATAAACTGTTAAAATATGCCAACAGTTATCTAACTGCCCCAAGATTCTATAACAAACAAACAGATAAATGAATACCAGTAAATTATAACAAAAAATAGACAGTTAGAATACACCAACAGATATCTAACTGCTCCAAAAATCTGCAACAAGCAGAACATTAGTCAGAAACAACATGTGAACACTGAAAACAAACAAACAAATAGACTGTAGCATGACAAAAAAAGTTTTTTTGAATCCGACATTGATTTTGTTTCCCACAGACCTAATGATTTGAAAAACAAACACAGAAACTGAGCAAATTGCACAGTACACTGGTTTGTAAACTACTAAATATGAGGGTCGAAAAAAAGCTGAAATGTCTATTATGCTATGTAATAAGTTTATATAAAATACATACACTAACATACTCTTTTCTTTTATCACAGAAATTGAAAAAGAATATGTACTCCAGTTACCAAACTCATGAAAAAAATATATCCAATCTAAAAAAATCAAACAGTAGTATATTCTAATAGAACGCATAAATATTGCTGCATAACAGAACCACTAAAGCAAACATGTAACCATACACTACAATACAAAATGTTCACTTCCATGGATATGTTATACTACAGTGCTTGTTACGAAACTCTACAATCTTAATGACATGACATAGCCAAAACTTCAAATATAAACTATACAAATCAAACACTACAGAAACTATAGATTTCAAGCATTTGATAGATATTCGATTCTATGGGTGTGATCTATGGGTGTGATATGCTGCGGTGGTTGTGGCCAGGGCCTAGAGTCTTCGGTTTATGGCCTACGGCCTACGGCCTGCGGCCATGCACCCAAGACTCTAGGCCCTGGCCACAACCACCTCAGCATATTGTCAAATGAGAAATTATATCGTGCCTCCTATCGCAATGAATATATGTATATTGGCCTACGGCAAGCTGCTTATAAATCGCTTGCGAAGAAATCCTTGTTGCAAGGTCCTGACCTTAAAATCAATGTAAGCCGCCATTTTAGGTCAATCCGCCATTTTAGGTTTGCTTTGTAAAGTCACCCTGTGAGTTAAAATGGTGGACGATGTCATTCCAGAATACAATATGGCCATCTTGACCTATGTATGTAGCTAATATGTAACTTGCCATTCTGAACGTAGAACACTTGTTTAACTACATTGTATTAATCTTTGAGAAGACCTGCATGGAAAATCCCAGAATACACAGTTGCCATATAGACTTGTTGATATATGTATTAAAAGCAAACCAGTTATATGCGGATGTGCGAGACTTGGCATGAATCCTAGATCGGTGATGCATTAGTGGAATATTAACCCGAAGTGGGGCTGGACATCGTGCTCACAAAGAGTATAAAAAAAACAATGCATTCTAATGTACAGCGTCTCTCACTGAACACACTGAACCACGCTGGAGTTCGTTGTGAAGCACTGAGGGCCGATAGCTATCTGATTTTTGCTCTGTTCTTAGTAACTGGATTCAGTATAAAATAAAGTACTTTGTATGTTCCTTTGTAACCAGTGTTTGGTGTATTTCCTTTTGGGGTACTCAGCCTCGATATTTTGATTTTGTTTTCACAGTTGGCGCCCGAATAGGGTGTCCAGTCATAATTTCGAAAACATAATTTCGAAAGTCAAAAAAGTCGAATCAAAAATGTCGAAAAAAAAAATGTCTAATTGTTTTTTTTTTCGATATTTTTTTTGGGCTCTAGTTTCTGTGAAAAAAATAGGTAAAAATAAAAAAAAGGGGGGTTGGGGGGGAACCCCCCCACTTCGAAAAAAAAACGTCATTAAAAAAAAATTCGACATTTTTTTTTTCGACTTTTTTTTTTCGACTTTTTGACTTTCGAATATTTTGTATTCGAAATTATGTCTATGAACCCCCAAATAGGGACCCTCAAGATTGATGCCGGATTGTTGAAGGTTGACGCAGGCTATCGGACGTGTGACAAAAGGCGGCCCCACTGAACGAGACGCGACACCTCAGCAGCGCTGCACGACCCGGTCCCGGGACGATTAGCTTGTGGTCCGAGACGGCATCTTGATGAGGGTCCACTTATCGAGGCGGGCAGATTTGTCGAAATCACCATACACAAGGTAAGATTAGTTAGGTAAGATTCTTTGAAATCCGATCGGACCTCCTTAGGTTTGTTCAGGTAAGTCGTGACCCGACTTTTTAATTCAACCCTGATAATTTGAATTTGGCGCATTGTATCTGCAGACACAATTATTGACCAGGTTACACCAATAATTTGATATGCCTGGGAAATTGTCTACTTGCTTCAGGGCGTTGTTCCGCAGCGATAGACAATCTTTGGAATTTAGCCATCCCGCATCACAGGAGGGGTCGCCGGCATGTACTATGTACTGTAAGCATGGCATTGGAAGTATAGTATTTAATGACATTTGGCACAGACAAACCAGACATGCCTCCGAACTTCAGTGGCCAATCAATGGCAGTTTTCAAATCCCTCGTATTGAGTATTCAGAGTCAATTCTATTAAAGAAAAAGGCTAGACCTGTAGCATTTGATGTTTTGCAGAACTGGAAAAAAGAAGCGTTGCAGCAATTTAAAAGTAGAGAAAAACATGCACGCCGTCATAAGACGAACGCCGAAAAGGCATTATTGTATGACCAAGATAAACATTCTGAATCGACTAGGAATATGGATAGGGCTTTCTCACTTGGAATTCAGAAAATGTATCCTTCCAAAGACCTCCATGCTTCCGATGAATTTATAGACAAATTGTTAAATGAACGAAGGCCTGGTGCCTCTGCGCCACCTCCGTATGTTCCTCTTCCTGCTGCTTTGCCTCTACCTCCTGCTATTCCTGCTCTACCTGCTGTTCTTCCCGTTGTTCCTGCTCCTCCTAATGTTCCCCTTCCTCCGGCTCCTCCACCTCTTCTTATGGCACTAGTTACATTACCTCCATTGAATTTGCCTGCTCCCTCTCTTCCAAGTGGTCCTGAGCCGCTTATAGTCGATCGAGGTGCAGGGTCAAAGGTTGTCACTCGCAATACTGTACCACCAGAGAAGAAACGTGATTTAATTGCATGGGCTAAGCATTGTATGGAGAAGAATGATCAAGCTAATGTTTTTGCCACACTTTGTAATATGGATACTTTTCCTGAGAAAAATGTTTTTATTGAAGGTTTAGGGATTCATTTATGTGTAATGTGGGGAAAATTAAATAATACAGATATCCCGCAAGTGTTAAGGGATCTAAATACTTTAGCGTTTTCTAGAGACACTGTGGAGAAAGTAAATGAGCATGTTGAGAGGTTATTTGGGTATAGAAAGGAGTTAGAAAAGTTGCAAAATGAGGATGTCGAGGGGGAAAGTATGTATGTGCAGAAACGGTTCCTTCCTTGTCGTAAATTGATATCCGAGGAAACACGAATTTCTACGAAGGACGCACTTAGATGGATTTCAGATATGTCGATAACTCCAGTTGAAGTATATAACACATTTAGTCAGTATACGCCAGAAATGCAGAGGAAAGTGATACAGGTAATGATAGAGTACCTACAGGATGATTGTGTAACAAGAAAGATTAGTTGTCCCACAGAGTTATTAAGTATATACAAGATAGCTTTTTCACTTGACCCTTCTACCCTACTTCGACTGCTTTAGCGCTCGACTTAGCTCTGTTGCTTAGTAAGCGTTCAGAGCCACCTACTTCTCAGTTGCCTATGAGAGAGGTTCCTCCAACATTTGTTCCGAAGGTTGAGATTGCGGCTGATCCTGCAGCAAATATAGTCGCTGTGAACATTCCTGCACATTATGTATCACAGTTCGTTCACGTCCCCTTGTCAAGACAGGAAGTGAATACAATTAGACAATCTATTCCTGATATTAGGAAAAATCTGACAGGATTCTATAAAGAAATAGAGTCCGTCTTGCAATCCTCAGTGTTCACCTTAGTTGATATTGATTTGTTATTCCCTGTACTCCTGCCCGTAGATTTGTGGAAACAAGTTAGAACTATAGACAACGTGCCAGGGTTGGGAGATACATGGGTGAATATAACTAGACTCAATGGAGAAAGGCCAGCTGGTGAAAGACCGCCTCAGGTGATATTAACTTTGCCTGATAGAATCATTGCAAAATTGAAAACCATAATTCCAGAGAAAAGAATTATTTGGGACAAACTTACGGCCTGTGTCCAAGGAAAGTCTGAGGGTGCTACCGAGTTCTTTAATCGGTTCGAACAGGTATTCTTGGATTTCAGTGGACAAGACCTAGGCACAGAGTCTGGGAAAAGGTTATTTGTGGACACATTTGTGCGTGGATTGCTGCCTGACATCCAGTCACAGATTATGTCTTCTGAGAGCGCTTGGCAGTCGAAGTTCCAATCAGAAGTACAGCACATGGCTCAGCACTACGAGAACTATGTCAATAATGAAAAAGATAGAGTTGAAAAACGAAAAGGTGATTTGAAGACAAAAGTGCTATTACAGCAAATTGTTAGAGGCACCAGAGGGGGTACTTCTCAGATTAGAGGTCAGTATGTCCCGCAAGGAAATGTGCCCTTGGGTCCTGTGAACATTAACCAGTGCGCCTATTGTCGTCAAGAGGGTCATTGGCGTGCACAATGCCCCGTCCTTCGACAAAGGTCGAATAACACATTTGGGAATATGGGTAGACGATCCAGAGGTCACCCGGTGGTAGGGGGTCCTGGTAGAGGTCAGTTTACACAGGATCCTCAGCAACGTTTTTCACAGGATAATCAGATCTCGAGTGTGGACACCAGGAACATATTTGATCATCCTTCCGCTGCATATTTATCTGAAGAGCTTCCTTTTGATGACATTCTGTTTCGTTAGGATTGCCCGAAGGAGGGTTTGGAACCTACACCTCTTCCCGTCAATCAGAAAGGTCCCTACGTTGAAATGGTGGTGGGAAATAGGAAACATCAGTTTTTGATCAGGGCAAACCAATGTTTCTGTAGGGTTTTGTGGCACGCCAGTTGTTTGTCCGGTTTCTTCGCCGGTACCCATTTCTTTGGGTCCCTTTACGGACCACTGTCCATTTCTGTTGACTTCAAAATGTGGAGAGAACTTGCTGGGGTTGAAGCTGTTAAAAGAATTAAATGCAGTGATTTATTGTTCTTCTGATGGAGTGCGCTTGATGATTTCACCACAGCAATTTTCTGTCTCGCAATTCTTGACTAGACCTTTGCCGCCAGACTTCATTAATGTACCAGAGAGCTTATGGGCTGTTGACGACAATGATGTCGGTGTTTTACAGATTGAACCTGTTAAGATAGTTTTGAAACATGGAATTGAGCTGCCACGCATTCCCCAGTATAAGATTTCAGTTGAGGGTGAGCGAGCTTTGAAATGCATTGTTTCTGATTTTGTGCATCGCGGGGTGATTGAAGAAATTTCAAGAAGTTTGTGTAATAGTTTGATTTTACCCGTGTACAAGAAAGGCGATAATGCAATTCCATTCCGTTTCATGATTGATTTACGTGCCATTAATAAAGTCGTTGCTCCACAATTTCCAATTGTGCCTGATGTGACGACAATCTCAACCATGATTCCAGCTACAGCTACTTACTTTAGTGTGGTGGATCTAAAGAATGCTTTCTTTGGTATTCCTATACACAAGGATAGTAGATACTTGTTCGCGTTCACCTTAGGGGGACGCTCGTTCACATTTACTCGTGCACCTCAAGGGTACACAGAGAGTCCTAGCATCTATAGTAGGGCTTTGAAAGAACAGCTTGATACCCTTGAATTGCCCTCTACTTGTACATTGCTTCAGTATGTTGATGACTTGCTTTTAGCTGCAGACTCCGAGAACGCCTGTAAGGAGGGCACTGTGTTATTGCTTATCCATCTAGCTAAGCATGGTCACAAAGCTTTGCTTAAAAAATGTCAATATTGTTGCCAGAAGGTCGCCTATTTAGTTTATCTCCTGTCAAAGGAGGGAAGAAGATTGACACCTGAAAGAATAAAACACATTTCTGGCATGTCTGTCCCAAATACACAGAAGGAAGTTAGAGCCTTGATAGGTATGGCTTCTTACTGTAGGTTGTGGATCCCAAATTTTTCACTAGTGATCAAACCGATGTTGCCTTTGACAAAGAAGGGCATTTCTTCGCCATTGTCGTGAAAGGCGGAACACCAGCAATCGTTTGACTTGCTTAAGACTGCATTATGCTCTGCACCAGTTTTGGGCACACCAAACTATGAAAAGGCCTTTGTGTTGTTTGTGCATGAATGTGATGGATGTGCTTTGGCTGTATTAACGCAGGAACATGGAGGGAAGAATAGGCCGTGTGGTTACTTTTCTTCTGCCATTGATCCTGTAGCATGCTCTTTGCCAATATGTTTGCGAGCTGTCGCTACTGCTGCTGCGTCTCTAAAGCAGAGTGAGGGAATGGTCCTAGGCCATGATCTAACCCTGATGGTGCCTCACTCTATAGATGTTCTACTGAACTGAACCCAAACGCAACACCTCACTTCTGCACGGTTGACAAGATATGAATTGATCTTGTTTGCTCCTCACATTCAAATTAAGAGGTGTTGTGTTCTTAATCCGGCTGAACTCCTACCTTTCCCGGAAGATACTACTTGCGGCGATGAAGAGTCACATGATTGTCTGTGTACTACCGAACAAGAAACAAAGGGTAGAATTGATTTGAAAGACACTCCTTTGGATAATCCGCAAGGAGAGCTGTTCTGTGATGGCTCCTGCTTTAAACTTCCGGACGGTACATCCACAGCTGCTTATGCAATCACCACATTAAGCACGGTCGTGGAAACTAAGAGAATCACGCATAATTCTGCGCAGGCCGCAGAGATTATAGCATTGACTCGAGCTTGTGAACTTTCCGAAGGGCTTGCAGTAGATATATATACTGACAGTCAGTATGCCTTTGGGGTGGTTCACAACTTTGAGAGACTTTGGTCAGAGACAGGGTTCCTAACTTCACATGGCACTAAAGTCCAACATGGCTCTATAATAGTACAACTACTCTCAGCGCTTGCGCTCCCTACTCAGTTAGCAGTTATGAAATGTGCAGCACATCGAAAGATTACAGATGACATAGGGAAAGGGAATGCTTTTGCTGATCAGATAGCTAGACAAACTACTGCCGATCCCCTTACGGAGATATATGTTTCAAGGGAGACTGTAAATGCTTATGCAATGGATGAGGGTGTTGGGTCTGTACGGGATATCAAAGCTTTTGCCACATTAGAAGAATCCAAGAGGTGGGCTGAAGGCTTGGGGAAACTTGATGATGACGGGTGTTGGGTGGACATAGCGGAAGGGAAATGGCTACTCTCTAACGCATATATAATGATGAGGGTCGTCATGGCCCATGGTCCTATGCATGTATGTGCCCAAAAGATGACAAAAATGTTAGAGAATGTTTGGGCAAATGACAAAATTTCGAAAATTGCCCAGCGCTACGTCCAGGATTGCATGATTTGCCTACAACACAATGTGGGGAAGAGGACAGTAACTCCAAGGGGAGGTTTTGGGCCACCCTCTGTCCCCTTTGAAGTTATCCACTTTGACTTTATTGAAATGGAACGATGTGACAATAAAAAATATGTGCTGGTGGTCATCTGCGCTTTTAGTAAATGGGTTGAGGCTTTCCCCGTCAAAGATGCTACAGCCATGACTACTGCAAAAACCATGTTAAAGGAATACTTCCCGCGGTTCGGGCTACCAAGAGTTATCTGGTCGGACATTGGTCCACATTTTGTCGCTGCTGTAATTCTGCAGATATGTGCGGCATTACAAATTGACAAACGGTTCCATTCGATCAGACATTCTCAGAGCGCTGGACTAGTAGAAAGACACAACGGTATCATCAAGAACAAACTCGCTAAGACGTGTGCCGGCACCAAACTAAAATGGCCTGACGCCTTACCGATCGTGTTATTATCCATGCGTACAACCCCTCAAACTAAGACTGGGCTCTCCATTTGAGGTGGTAATGGGGAGACCTGCCAATATTTGGAACCTTTCTAAATGCAATTCATTGAGAAATGTTGAAAATGTATTACTTTCAGATTATTGCAGCCAGTTGACTACAAACCTGTATTTGATTTATCACCAGGTACGACAAGCTTTACCTGTGTGATATGAGGGCCCGGGCCACAGTATACGGCCAGGGAGCTGGGTGCTCATCACGGCATTTGAGCGCTCTTACTGCCTTGCGCCTCGCTGGCATGGCCCGTTCCAGGTCCTGTTGGTCACTCAAACAGCAGTGCGGGTCTCTGGAAGAAAGAACTGGATCCACGCGTCCCACGTCAAGAAACTTCCTCACGCAGTGCCACACGTTACAGAAGAAACAGAACCCCTCGCTAATGCTGCAACCAATGATCCCAAAGCAGTAAACAGTGCCGAGAGTGTGTCGGAGAATCTCTCTGAGCCCGTGAGGCTTGGGAAAGCCGCCATTTTGTCTCCACACTCTCCAAAAGTTTTGTATCCTGAAACAGCTGTTTCAAATTTGGCATCTTCACTTGTCTCTGATACGTTGCTTCCAACAGGAAGTGACGACACATTGTTTTCGGATCACTCAGTACCTGGAAAAGTAAGGTACAATCTGCGTGCAAGAAAATTGACTTACGGCACGGTTTTGCTGTGCATCTGATAGACTTATGGCACGGTTTTGCTGTGCATCTGATAGACTTACGGCGTGGTTCGGCTGTGCATTCGAAGAAGAAAAGGATCATTAAGGGCTTGTTTTTGCCCAAATTTGAGAAAGGGGATTCTGTTGGCTAGGGTTGTGGAAGGACTAAGAAGTCGCCGGTAGGTCGCCAGCAACGAACATTGGGGGTATCCGTTTGAAGACTACAATGCCTGCCACCGCTACCGCTCGTATGGGACTTGTAAATGAGGGGGTGACCAACCGGGACAATGGACAAAATGCCTGGGCCCTGAAAACGTATTGCTGTGTTTTTATAATTATATTTGGGTTTATAATAGTCACTGTTTTAGGATTGTGGTACCTTGAGGAAATGCATCCTTAGAATCCTTGTTGCCCACTGAAAATGTATCTGCTGTTCCTACTCCCTTGTATATTTGCATACTCTGTCCCCTAGGGACTCTCAGCATAGACAAAGGTACCACAATAATACTCTACTACTTATCATGAATTTTACGCATGCCATTTTTAATAAGTCTAACTGTTGGGTCTGCTCACATTTACCGCAACACGGGGATAAGGGGCTAGGTTGGTATATTCATCCTTTACCTTTGACAACTGCTTGCTATGCTTTTCTTAGAGCACTGTTCTTTGGCCGTTGGAATGATAGCATCTCAGGGAACTTTGATGGCACCAATTTGAATAGTTTTGAGAAATGTGTTTTGACTCCCCTGGGATGCTCGCGTTTCGCAAAGAGGAGTAAACCTAACGTTGCTTCTATTAGGCCTTCTGATAGTCTGTCTCTTCCTTTCCAATCTTTGATTTCCTTTAAGATGGCTCCGATAGGCAATAAGGATGCCATGCCTCCTTCTTACACTGTTAATCATAGCCCCGATTCAGTTTCTTTTTGCATACAGAGGAATGGTACTCAGTCAATGGCAGATTTTCTAGGTTGTGCCAATGTTGCAAATTTGACTGGGGAAAACAGACCTTTGTATGTAGGCGAACCTGTCTACTTTGTCTGCGGTAATGTAGCATTCCCATGGTTGCCCAGGGATTGGCAGGGAACCTGTTATTTAGGGATCCTGTTACCTGGGGTGTTTATAGCTAGTACAAACAAGTTTCAAAGGCTCGTCCACGGCGGGACGAGAATGGTGACACCCCACCACAAATCTCGGGGGATATAGCAAAATCAGTTGTGCCATTTTGGGGGCAGATAGTGAATTCCGAAGATATCAGAAAACTAGCGAGAGTAGGAGAGAACCATCAACCGGACCACGGACATACTCTATAATATGACTTTAGAACAGAAGGCGATAAGATTAGTAGCACTTCAAAACCGGATGGCATTAGATGTAATTTTGGCTGAATGTGGAGGAGTGTGTAAATTAGTGGGGTCCGCTTGCTGTGTTTTCGCACCAGATTCATCCCCAACCATCTTCAAGGCAATACAGAATCTGCATGTCCTTAGTTCAGAAGTGCACGTTCCCGATGGAAACTGGGATCTTAGCGCTTGGTTCTGAGACTTCTTGTGATCTAGGGGTTGGAAAGTCCTTTCGGTCTTGCTGATTATTTTGGGAATCCTGTTGTTTCTTTGTTACTGTATTCAGTGTCTACCTAGTATATGTTCGACGCTAGGGGGATGTTGCGCACAAGCGATAGGTTCGATAGGACATAAAGTGTATGTCCCAGATAAAACTTCCAAAGAATATGTGTTGAAAGAAATTTTAGCGAATGACCTATTGGCAATAGATATTTCCGACAGTGATTCAGGGTGCATGGACGATGATGCGTGGAGTTATTTGCAAGGAGATCCAAAGTAGTTTTAGCACTTGGCATAGGCCAAAAGGAGGGTTTGTCAAATGAGAAATTATATTGTGCCTCCTTTCCTAGTGTGGCCCTGGCAGGGCAAATGACTCAATGTGCCATTTTCTCAGAGGATACATGTTAGATATTCCTGCCACCGTGCCAGTCAGAATCAGAAGGCAGCAGACACTAATTCCTAGAATGAAGTCAGATTACGGAATTGACTGGGGACTTGCATGAATCAAGTAGACATAATTGCATCAAGTGGGAGTTGCTGGACACTCAGGGTATGGTATTGGATGAGGTGCAATCTAAAGCAGGCAGGCACTGCCACAACTATGACGCCAGAAATTACAGTATGGCATTGCCACAGTGTGGTGGATATTTTGGGTATACAGTCATTGTCAGAAATTCCCTGTGAAGAATTTATAGAAGAATCTTTCTCCAAGATTTTTCTGCCCACATGCTACAGGTAGGGTTATGAAGCAGGTTAGGGGAAGCGCTCATAAGGGAGAAGGCTAATAGAGGAAAAGGACAGCAGCTGCAAAAAAATAAATACCAAAAAACAACACCCACCCTCATGATTTATTTTATGTATTTATTGTTCGCTTATTAGACACTTATACAGTAAGTAAATTCTGTTTCAAAGTATCCACAGGGCAATAGGGAGGGGACAAGGAGATGACAAACATAAAAATACATAAAACATATAAAATACAGTGGGGGTCAGGGTGACCCTACTATGCATTGTGAGTGTTCAGAACATGCAAGTGCAGAAGGGAGGGGGAATGGGATAGGTGCTGGTGTGCTCATGGTTGAGCTAAAGTGGAAGTGCAATGTTTGGTAAGTGTGAGCCTCAAGCATGGAGGCTGTTTCGAGGCAAGTTCTGAGGATAGACAGAAGCTGGGGATGATTCATTGTGGGTAGTCAGAGCCCCAAAGATGCATAAGGGGCATGGACACCAAACAAGCAACTGTGAGATTAGCAGAGGAGAAATGGAGGGAAGGAGGAGGTAAAGAGGAAAGGTTTGAGGAGCTTCTGGAATTTAAGAATGTCCTGTTCAAGACAAAGAGGGAGGAGGAGGCTGTTCCAAAGAACGTAGCGAGCTGAGGAAAGCGATCGTCCTCCTGCACCCTGTTTAGCGAAATGCTTTACAAACAAAGAGTTGGTGCCAGAGGAGCGCTGGGATCTAAAGGGGGAATATTTAGTAAAAGAGAATTGCAGATAGTTTGGTCCCCGGCCCCAGACAGCCTTGTGGATGATACAGAGGGATTTCTATTTAATCCATGAAGCAACCGGGAGCCAGTGAAGACTTTTAGGGCAGGAGAGATGCGGTCCCTGGGCTAGAGTGCAAGGATGAGTCTCGCTGCCCTATTCTGTATTAGCTGGAGGGGTTGCAGAGTGGAAGAAGGTAGATTCAGGAGGAGGCTATTGCAATAGTGAAGCCTAGAGAGAACCGGGACTCGGGTAATATCGAGATTCTGTGGGAAGGTGAGAAAAGGTAGAATTCCTTTGAGAAGGAATAGCTGAAAGTGGGAGTTCTTGCCAATGTCCTGAAGGAAGGATAGAGAGGAGTGGAAGATGACTCCAAGGTTTCTGGAAGGAAGTTTGAAGAGGAGTTGTGTGTCATCTGCATAACACTGGAAGATGGGTGACAAGTAGGAGATGAGGCATGCCAGCTGATTAAGGTAGAGGTTAAAGAGCAAAGGTGAGAGGATAGGGCCCTAGGGGACACCTCAGGTGGAGAAGGAAGTAGGAGAGGAGAAGGTGTCCAGGATGACTTGGGAGGAGCGTCAGTTAGGGAGGAGGTCAGCCAGTCCAGTGCCCGCTCTGAGATACCAAGAGTGTAGTGGAGCCTTTGTATGAGGATGGAGTGGTTGACTATGTCCAAGGCAGAGGAGAGAGCAAGAAGGATGGGGACAGCTGGGGAGTTGGAATCTGGGGATGCAAGAAGTTCTTCATGGGTGTTCAGAAGAGCAGTTTCCATGCCTCTGGATGCTTGGAATCCAGATTGATGGTCGTGGAGACCATCAACAAGTTCTGTGTGAGAGTTGAGTTGGGGCAGGGCCAACTTCTCCAGCAGGTTCCCCAGTAAGGATGTGATGGAGCTAGGGCGGTAGATGGCTGGACAGGTAAGGACTGCAGAGGTTTTTTTTAAGGTGGGTGTGACAAAGGGAGTGCTTGAGGGAGGATGGGAAAGAACCAGTAGCAAAGGAGTGGTTGCAGAGATCAGTGAGTAGTTGCGCAATTGAGCGAATGTTCTCCTTGATGGTTCTTGATGAGCAAGGGGAAACTTCTTTGCAGGAGACCTTCCTGGTGTGGACAACTCTGGTGACCTCTTCAGGTGTGCAAGGGGGAAGGAGCAGAAGGAGTAAGGGGGAGGGGGAGTGGCCAAGGGAGGCGAAGGGGTGAGTGATGGGTTGGTAGAGTGGATAAGAAGGCTGTTCAGGATGTCCTGAGTTTTGGTAGTGAACTGAGTGGCCAGTGCACTGCAGGGGTTCTGAGAAGTAATAGGGGAGGAGGAGACTGTGGAAGGCTTGGCTAGTTCCCTGCAGATTTTGAAAAGTTCTGCTGTGTTGATGGATGCGTCAGATACCTCTGCCTGAATGCAGGCTATTTTCTTGGCACAGATAGAGAGTCTGTATTGTCCTTGGCGCAGGCAGCTGGGCCAGTTTGTCAGAGGATGGGCCTGAAGTTTGCCACTTCCGTTCAGCAATTCTGCACTTTCCTTTCAGAGCTGCAAGTTCGGAGTCATACCGGGTGTTGCACTTAGAGGCGGGTTTCAGGCGATTCCTCATGACTGGGGCAAGAACGTCAGGGGTGTTGGCGATGGACAGGTGGAAGTTCCTGAGATCAGTGTCAGTGGTAGAGTCTGAGTTGGGGGATAAAGGGGGGATAAAGGTGGAGGTGAAGCCAGCAGCTGACACTTGTTTCATCTGATGGATGTTCGTGAATGAGGTCGGCAGGGCTTTTGGAGGTGCAGTCACAGGGTCATGTAGACCGAGGTGGGAGAAGAGAAGAGAGTGGTCTGACCAAAAGAGAGTGGTGACCAGAGGAGATGAGAGAGGGAGGTCGGAGTGTATGAGGGCGTCCAGAGTGTGTCCAACAGTGTGGGTTGGACCAGAAGGGAGAATGGAGAGTGGTAGAGAGGTGCAGAGATCAATGAAAAGAGTGGATGCTGTGCCAAGGGAGACCAATTGGATGTTAAAGTCACCCAAGAGGAGCACTTTGGAGGAGGTTGAAAGTAAGTAGGAACAGAAATCAGCTCATTTAGAGAGGAACAGGGAGGGACCTGGGACTTCATTTGTTGCTATAGCAACCAACTGTCATGATATACACAGTCCGAGGCTACACTATCACACCCTCACTATGAATATTCTGGCTACTCGAGCATAGTGCACTGCTAACAATCTATCTCTGCTTTAATGCCAGTAAGGCTGAGATCCTTCTCATTTGGACCCCAACTCCCTCCTTGCCTCCTACCCTCTGGCTGCCCTCTGTGGGTCCCTTCCTCTCATCCTCTTGTGAGGGAAAAAACCTTGGTGTCACCTTCGACTCCTCTCTCTCCTTCTCTTGCCACATCGCGGACCTTGCCAAGAAGGCCCACTTTCAGCCGAACCTTCTCAGAGGCATTCTCTAGTTCCTCACCTTCCCCCAGAAACTCATTGTCTCCAGACCTCTGGTATGCTCTAGGTTGGACTACTGCAACAGCCTCTTCCTCAATTTGCCTTTGTCCTCACTTCGCCCCCTTCAACTAATCAAAAATAAGACTACAAGATGTATCCTTGGCCTCAAGCCCAGGAACCACATCACTCCAGCCCTAAAATCTCTCCAATGGCACCCGGTTGCTGCGAGGATGAAGTTCAAGACCCTCTGCATCATCCACAAGGCCTTCAGGGCCTGGGACCTGGCTACCTCCAACTCTCTCTCCCTAAATACCTCCCTGCTAGAGCCCTTCGGTCTTCTAGCTCCAAATCTCTACAGATCAGTCGCTTTTCCAAGCAGAGAGTTGGAAGGAGCTATCTCTCTTCCACAGGAGCCTCCCTCTGCAATGGCCTCCCTGACCCTCTCAGGCTTGAGCCGGATCTCCTTACGTTCTGGAAGCTCCTCAAGACCCTCCTTTTCTCTTCTCCCCCCCCTGCTAATGCCCCTGTCTGCCGCATTTGACTGGTTGCCTGGTTCCTTCTGAGTCCTACAGGGTGCCAGGCCCTCCTCGCCCAGTCCACCCTCGTCCTCGCACTTAGCATGTGGACATTCTCTCCTTGCACTCTCTGCATCCAGGCACTTGTCCACCTGGCCACCCCTTAGCACTTGCCTAGCCCCTGGGGCCCTCTTCCCTCCCCCCATCACTAGCATGCTCTCCACTCTGCCCTGCACTTCCCTTCCCACCTTAGCATTATCGCATTCCGATCTGACTGGCACTCACCCTCTCCATTCCTCTCTCCGTCGCACTTCTTGTTGCTGCACTTGCACGTTCCGAATGACACAAAGCGTAGTAGGACTGTTATTGTTATTTTACTTTCCTGTTCCACACCCCCCACACCCACCCTTTTTGTCTTGTGGCACCTTGAAACACCAAGCTTTATAAATACCCGTTAAAAAAAAACAAATATAAGATTCTGCCTGGGGCTTTAACACCTCAACTTTTTGTTACATATAAAACTCTATCTGGGACACCAACAGCCCGCATTCATGAACTACGCAAAACTCAACCTAATCCTACAACACTTGTTTCTCCTATTTTCTCAGAGCCTGCAGTTGCTATCAACTGAAATAGTATAACTAGAAGCATTATGAACTGATAACACATGTTCACCATCACTTGAGTAATTGAGGTGGCCTTGTTCATTTGCACTCCCCACCAATGTTATGCAATACCCTGCTTGAATGCGTAATGAAATGTTGCTCAAGACTGCCTCAGCACTATGAGACCATAGGAATGACAGTCAGCAGCTTTACAAATGCTATATACCATAACATAGTATAATATACATGTCTATGCCTTGTTCGAGGGTCAGTCTTTGAACATTATTTTTGTGTTTTCACAGTTTTTAATGCAATTCGGTTTTCCAAGTGTGCTCAATGGTCAAATCCGGATTTCTCCTGCTACTGGAATAGTAACTGACCTGAGCAAATTAATTTGTGTTTCCATAAGGTTTAATAGAATCATTCCTCTGTATTTCCAAGCCCATGTACTGCCCAAATGCTCATTTTCTGCGACTCAGGAAAGTACCTATTCTTGGTGGCCGTTTTGGAGCAAATTAATTTGTGTTTTAATTTCGCTTGCTCTATTTTGGGCCTTTAAGAAAATCCCAGCACATAAAGAACATTCATTTTTCAGTCATTCAGTAGAGTATACCAAAACCACTCCCAGGGCATAGACTATTTTCTGAAAGTGGTCAAGTAAGCCTGGCTCGCAGATTATAGGCCCTCCCACTCCACATGCCTTTCCTTTCGCTCCTTTTTCACCCCCCACAATTGTGTTGGTCCAGCTTAATGCTGTACAAAGAGCTGTTTGACCAGTAAAACTGCTTTTTTTATTATTACATCTGGAATCATCCTTCTGCCACTTGGTAACCTAACTAGGCTATTTCATCTCGGGTATGTTGTTGATTCAGAGTGGTATATTTGCATTTATTCCCAGAAGAGCCCAACAGCCGCTCCACAACACCCCCGGAATCCCGAAAGGTTTGGCAGCAGGGCCCAGTGACTGCCCAGGAAGTGACATCAGGCCTGTTTTTTCAGCAGGAACCTGCATACTGAAGGCCATCCTAATATTAGGTTTTGCTGGAGAAGTGCATTGGGAAAAACGCTGTTGCTGTAAACGTTACGTTTGCTGCCTGGTAATTGCAGCTTTTGAAGACTTGACACCGCCCACAGCTGACCACCACCTACAAAAGCAAAACTCGTATGCCCTTGCGAGTTTGCTGGAGAAGTGGATTGGGAAAAACGCTGTGGCTGTAAGTGTTATTTTTGCTGCCTGGTGATTGCAGCTTTTTTTCTTTGAAGACTTGACACCACCCACAGCTGACGGCCACCTACAAAAGCAAAACTTGTATGCCCTTTTGGCGTTAAATCCGTGTGGTGTAAAGGGCGAGTTCTCAGGGCAAGTTCTCTGCTGTTAGGCTGTTGGGCGTGTTGCAGTGTCAGTAGTGAACCTCCACACCTCAGACCTGACATCCTCCATTACCGTGGTGACCGAGGGGCTAGGGAACATCGCAAAAGATTTGCGAGAGCTCCTGGAGCCATGACAAACGGCAGTGACGCATGGTGTACATCGCATAAAAATGGAATACTCTTACTAGTAGGAACCCCTCCAGCCTACCATTTCATGATATAGGGTAAGCCTGCTGCGTGTGAAGGGCGTCTGCAAACCACTGTTTTTGCTGTTGCTGGTGCCGTGACCCGTACCGTACTGTGCGGACCCCCTCGCTGCCTGCTCGCGGAGTCATGCCCAGAGCCTGCACCTTGCACCTTGCGCCTTTAAGGAACAGACTCTGCCCATTCCAGGAAGCGGAGACAAAAGGGAAGCAGACTCGCCCTTGCAGCGTTAAGCCCGCTGCGTGTGAAGGGCGTCTGCAATGCACTGTTTTTGCTGGTTTTCCTGGTTGTTCCAGGAGCGGAACTTTGCAGCTCAATACCGCTCGACATCGTCCAGCGGACACCAGCTACAAGCCCCAGCATGGAGGAAGGTCACCTCCTAAGGAGTTCAAGGAGGCGGCGTGAAGAACCAATTGCTGAAACGGATTCGGACCTGTTGAGCCCACCCACAACACCGGAAGGTAAGCTGTCAACAGAAATCCCTTAGACTACAAACACCTTAACTGATTCCCCTTTGAGAACTTACCCGAAACCTGATAACTCCATACAAGAGTTTGGGAATGAGGATAACGTCTCGATAGAACGGACCTCTAACATGAACTCCAAACAGCAGGAGACGCTTCCCCGCCCAGCAATCATCAGCTAGAAAGCTAGAAACGCCTGATGAGGTGGAGCGAAGGAGCGAGCCAATTGAGGAGGTGTGTGGATGACCTAGGAAAAAACCATCACCCACACCATTATCCCCACCCAACAAAAGGCAGGGCAAGATTGTGAAGCCCTTAGCTATAGTCAATAAGAACCCAACTTCACCTGACATTGGGACTTACCCACAATAAACACATGTGGAGAGCCGTTAACACCATACTTTGACTGTGAGTGTCAGGGACAGACTTGGCCAAGGACAAAGAACCATTGGGGCTGTCAGACTTGGGCCAGTAGGGAAATCCTTGTTGAAGGGCTTACAGCCTTATAGAAGACTGCTTTGCCCTTTTTGTAGACAAAAAGCACTCCAATTCAACAAATACCAGCAAAAGGCACACCAGGACTACAATACCCAGCATGCCTTGCGGGTCCATGAGACAATGAAAGGCTGTGTTGGGTGTGGCACGCTAATGCGCATGCGGAAGTCCCGAGGCACGGGGCTTGTGCTTGAGACACCGGAGAGAGCGGACGTCCGCCCAGCAGCTCTGTGGAAATCAGACACGAGGGGCCCAGAGCCTCCGGAGCAGCGATCCGGCCCAGAGCCTTTATCAGATAAGTGCTGTATAGCCCTGGGAGTCAGTGGGAGTGAGGGGAAAGCAGAGGGGGTATTTACCAGCCCCTCCAGAGCCCCTGCTCCGCCGAGCTGAGCTAAGTGGGCGTGGTTTTCAGGGGAAAGCACTGTATTTGTTACTCCTCACAGTGGATATTAGAATCTAAGACAGTTTGGTGTTTGTGCACAGCTCTGTGTGCTTTCGCCTCATGGAACATTATGCACAGAAGGCGCACGAGACGAAAACGCATGCAAGAATAACGTGTTATTTTAGATAGAGCATCTACAGTGGGTCTGAGGAAAGACCATGTCTGGCAAACTACTGGTATTAGGTGCTACAAGCCATGTGCGGTAACGCACACAATTAGGATCTGAGAACCTTAAGCATACCAAGTGCTGGATACGTGTTGAGTGTGTCATGAAGAGCGAATGACCACAAAACTTGAAATCATACGCTAATGCTTGTCTTTTGTTTTCTTTTAGTTTGAACCAATCGCGCGGACTTCAAGGACGTGGCACAGGACTCGACAGCCCTTGCAGGACCGGACTTAAAGACAAAAAGCTAAGTGTGCAAGTGCATGTTGACCACCCCTTATGTTAGTGCACACAGGTTCACGCCTGTGACTGTTATTTATCTGTGGTATTATTGTCTGCCTCAATGTTAGTGTACATGCCTGAGCTCTGTGGTAGTGAGTGAAGGGGAACACCTTTACATGTAAAGGTGTTGGTATAGTTGCAATGACTATTCTAGAATGAAAGCCAAAATATTGGCCAAAATAAAAGTGTGCAATCATCAACCCTTACCTAAACTCCCCCTGTCCTACCCATAACCTCTCCCTAACCCTCAATCCGGTTTCCCTACAAACCCCCTACCTATCCAAATATCGAGACCCTAACCTTCCTTCCCCGCTCTGGTTGAGGAGGTCTGTGTAAGTTTTGACTTGCAGACATCAAGACCATTGAGGGGGTGGTTGTTTCTGCATCTCTCCTGCACCTTGGACCTGAGCATCGTGACAGACGCATAAGCCCACGGAATACTCAGGCGCATGAGTGGTGTATCCAGTCCCATCTTAGTCATGGAAGAAATTGCTAAAGGCTTGCAGGGCCTGCAGGGGGAGTTGGCTTCATGTAGACAGGATTACGCTACCCTGTCCACACAAATGCGCAGTCTTGCAGCTCAAACATCACCATTGCCTGGTCAAGCACCAGTAGAGGTACAAGTTACCCCGGAACCAGTCGTTCTCTTAACACCGTCTGAGCGGTATTCAGGGGACCCACAGAAATGTTCTACTTTTTTAACTCAGTGTCGCCTTCACTTTCTAACAAAACCTGCAGCATTCTGGTCAGCTCAGGCTAGGACCGCCTTTATCATTTCGTATCTTACAGGGGATGCTGCAGCATGGGCAAACCCCCTAATTCAAAAGGACAATACAGTCCTGTACGACTTGGACGATTTCTTAGGTGAATTTGAGAAAATATTTAATCGGCGAGCTTCCACTCTATGTAAGGATCAGGAGTTGCTAGCCTTGAGGCAAGGTGGCAAAGAATTAGTGACATATGTCACGCAGTTCAACCGATTAGTGGCCGAAGCCGAATGGCCAGGCGACAAACGAATGTCCCTGTTTTACCAGGGAGTAAGGGACGATATTAAGGACCTTATTGCCCAGGTTGATCCTCAACCCCAGGACCGCTCGGATATGATTGATCTGGCCTTGCATTTGGATCACTGCTTAGCCGAACGGCGGGGGGACAAGAGAAGAGGGGAGTCATGTCTAGTAGCACGGTTGGACCAGTTGAAGGGATCACGAGGTGTAGTAGGCAAGTCTGTTGAAGATGAGCTGATGCAAATCGGTTCTGTCTGAGGCACTTCAGAGACTGACCAGTTGGCCCAATTGCTGGGGGAACTACGGGCTGAAGTGCATGCCTCCAGACAAGAGACTAATGCTTTAAGAAGAGATCTAATTGTCACTCGAGAACAAACTGACGATCTGGCAAGGCAGATGCTTCAAACTCATGCAGGGCAAGTTCCTTTACCCGGAATCGCACCAACCCCTTTGCCACAGCCGTCACCACCAGTTCAAGTGGTACTCCCTGGAGCTGTACCTTTGGTCCCACCCGAACGGTTCACTGGTGATCCCAACAAATATGCCTTATATGTGAACCAGTGTCATCTTCACTTTTTGTGCCGCCCTGGGGCCTTCCCTAATGATAGTGCCAGAGTTGCCTTTGTACTTTCATATTTGGGAGGCAGCGCAGCGGATTGGTCCATACCATTAGTAAACTGGGATGACCCTGTATTTCACAATTTTGGGGAATTTCAACGAGAATTGGAAAAGTTGTTTGCTAGGCACACCGAAGGACTAGCCCTAGATAACGAACTGTTGTCCCTCAGACAGGGAAGCAATGATCTGCTGACGTATATAGCCACCTTTAATCGTCTCATTGCACAGATAAACTTGCCTGAAGAAAAGAGAACCACACTGTTCTATCGAGGATTGCATGGGGAATTAAAGGATGTACTAGCCCAAGTGGTCAACCCTCCCAAGTGTTGTGCTGAATACATTAATCTGACAGTACAACTGTACAATAGGTTAGAAGACCGAAAAATTGACCGCACAAGAACTGAAGGGAGATCGGTTTTAATGCGACCAAGGGACAACCAAGTCAAGACTCATGAGCCAACCAAACCCATGCAGATTGGGGGATTACGGGCCCCTATGTCCAAACCTCAGAGAGAAAAAAGGACAGAACAACAACTTTGTTTATATTGCAGCAAGGCAGGACATTTTCTTTGGGATTGCCCAATAGAAATATCCCCCTCCACTATCGCCTCCCTATCAGAATATTGCTACGAATGAGCTGCATACTAAATTTCACCTTTTAATATCCATTCTTCCACTGTAATGAACTGTGTCATCACAATCTTGTGCTAATTCCGTTGTCTACTGTTTGATTTGTTTTCTTCCTTATCTGTTTTGCTACTGTTATTGTTTAATATTGAATAAAATATATATTTTGAAAAAAAAAACCTCCCAAGAAAATAGTAGGTGCAACGGACAACAGCAATGATGAAAAAGATCAGACCCCGGAAAACTCCAACGCCCGACAAGCTTAGGGGTCCACTTGTCGAGCGAAATTAAGAAAGTAGTTCAGACCTCACACCTGGTCATTTCGGTACTCGTATTCTACCACCAGCAACCATGAAAGGTACATGCCTTGGAAGCGTATATTGACAGTGGAGCGGTGGGAAACTATCGATCAGAATCTGGCTGCACGAATAGGCCTTACTCTCCAGCAGAAACGACAATCGGAAAACGTAACCGCAGTGGATGGCTCTCAGTTGTCATCTGACCCAGTAACGCAGCATTCCAACAAAGTTATGCTGATGTGTCAGGACGGTCATCAGGAAGACATTTCTTTCGATCTTATTGGAGCACCCCAGTTCCAGATGGTCCTAGGAATGCCTTGGCTAGAAACCCATAATCCCAGGATTGACTGGCGAACACGAGTGCTGACCTTTCCTCAAGAATGCACCAAAATCTACTACCATAAGAACTCAAAGAACCAAAAAATGAAGGCAAAAATGATCCTGGGTCTCGCTAGTGCCTTACCCCCGGAGTATCTGGACTATCAAGACGTGTTCCAAAAGGATCAAGCAAACACCCTGCCTCCACATAGACCTTACGACTGCCAGATCAATCTGGTCCCCAGAGCACAAATCCTGTGCAGTCGAATATACGCTTTAGCAGAGCAAGAAAAACAACATCTGAGAACCTACCTAGATCAGTACCTAGCTAACGGATGCATCCGCCCATCTAAGTCCCCTGCTTCCTCAGCTCTCTTCTTCGTACCCAAGAAGGAAGGCGACCTCAGAACATGTATAGATTATAGGGCATTGAATCAAATCACTGTTAAGAACTGATACCCTCTGCCACTCATCCCCGAACTACTCGATCAGGTGAAGAGTGCTCGAATATACACAAAATTAGACCTACGAGGGCCCTATCACCTCGTAAGAGTTAAAAGAGGCGAAGAGTGGAAAATAGCATTCCGCACCAAATATGGACTTTTCGATTATCAGGTGATGCCCTTTGGGTTATGCAATGCACCAGCGGCATTCCAGTTCTTTATGAACGATGTACTCCACGAACTGTTGGATATCTGCTTCATCGTTTACATCGACGATATCCTGATCTATTCACAGTCCAAGGAAGATCTTGTTGGCCATGTAAAGGCAGTTCTGGAGAAGCTTCATCAGCATCGGCTGTTTGCTAAATTAGAAAAATGCTCTTTCCATGTCATGGAGGTCAAGTTTTTGGGCTTCATGCTTACTGCACAAGGAGTTCATATGGACACACGTAAAGTGGAGGCTATCCTTCAGTGGCCATCTCCGACAGCTACCAAAGGGGTGCAAAGTGTACTCGGGTTTGCTAATTTTTACAGACGGTCATTCCAAGATTTTCACAGATCGTCCACTCAATCACATCTCTTCTACGAAAGAATAAAACATGATTTTGGTCCTCCGAAGCAGAGAACGCCTTTCAGGAATTAAAACAGGCTTTCACCTCAGCACCTATACTTCGGCATCCTCGACCTGGCCTGCCTTACGTGGTTGAAACAGACGTCTCCAGTGTTGTCATGGGGGCAGTATTATCGCAGAAGGACCCAGAGACAGGGCAGCTACATCCCATAGCATTCTGGTCAAATACGTTTTCTGCACCAGAAAAGAATTACGTAATCACTGACAAGGAGCTCCTAGCAATCAAACGAGCCTTCAAAAAAAACCCTATCTCTTAGGGGCAAGACACACGGTCACAGTTATCACAGACCACCGTAACTTGCAATATTTGAAAACTGCTAAGGCTCAATCTTCACGTCAACTTCGCTGGGCTCTTTTCTTTGCCGAATACGACTTTGTTATAACTTACAGACCTGGAGTGCATAACGGAAAGGCAGATGCCCTATCACGTATGGGAGAGGATAAATACACCTTTACTCCATCTGAACCGGTATCCATTATACCCGAAGAACGGATTCAAAATCAGATTTCTGCAACCGCATGCTGGGAAGACTTGAAGACTGATCTCCAAGTTCAGATGGATCAGACAGCCCAAAAGGAATGGTTGGGTAAGGGGGATCAGTTCTCCATCAAAGATAGCCTACCATACTTTCAAGGGAGACTATATATCCAAGACAAAGAATTACAAACCAAAATAATAGCAAACTATCACGAGTCTTTGATGGAAGGGCACCCTGGAATTGTGAAGGCTCGAGCCAAGATCCATAAAAACTATTGGTGGCCTACCTGGAGAAAAGATTTTGCCCAGTTCATTACAACTTGCAGTGTCTGCGCGCAAAATAAATCCCAGAAATTAAGTCCTGCAGGGTTGTTGCATCCATTATAGGTACCACCAACACCATGGCATACACACTCTATGGGCTTCATTACCAACCTGCCACCCTGCAATTGGTTTAATACAATACTGGTCGTGGTAGACCTATTCTCCAAAATGGCACACTTTATTCCACTAAAGAGGCTTCCCACTGTTGCTACTCTGGCCACAGTATTCCTGGAACAAATTGTTAAATTACACAGTTTCCCCTCTGTATTGCTTTCTGACTGTGGAACTCAATTCGTCTCAGCCTTCTGGAGGAGGTATTGTAAACTAGCCCAAATCGACCTTCGTCTATCCACGAGTCACCATCCCCAAACCGATGGTCAAACAGAAAGGACCAATCAGACTCTAGAACAATACCTAAGGTGTATGTTACAGCAAACAAAGGGTCCTGGAAAGCATTCTCTGGTTAAGCGAATTTGCCTACAACAATCTATCCATACTAGCACCGGACAGACTCCATTCTACACAATGAATGGTCGGCACCCTAGAACATCCTCTTTTGATACGCTTGACGAATCGGAAATGCCAGCAATCACTTCATTACATAAAATTATTACTCAGTCCCTTAAAGAAGCTACCGAAAACTTAAACCGAAACAAGGAGCAACAAAATTAATTTGCAGACAGACATAGAAAAGAGGCACTGCAGTATCACGTCGGGTATAAAGTATGGTTGGCATCCAAAAACATTCCATTAGAGGGACCCTGGGCCTTCCGTCCAAGATACCTCAGACCATATCCCATCAAAGCCATTATTAATCCTGCGGCCATGAAATTGGATTTACCAGCCAACATGCAAATCCATCTGGTTTTTCACATTTCTCTTCTAAAACCATTGAAACCTGACACTCGGATTTCAACACCACCTGAACCAGAGATCATCGCAGGTGAACCTGAATATGTGGTTAGGAGTATTATGGACTCCAAGATAGTGCGATCAAAACTATGCTACTTGATTGATTCGGAGGGCTCTGAGCACCAAGACCGCTCTTGGGAACCAGTTGAATTTGTCCATGCTCCGCGACTAATCAAACATTTTCACCGAGACAATCCCACCAAACCAGGACCAGGATGAAGAACACCTGTAAGAGGGGCCTTGAGGGGGAGTGCTGTCATGGCCACTGGTCAAGGGCCATTACCCTTATGCCCTACAGGGTCCCAATGGACCCAGTCTTGGTGCCTTTGGTGCCAGACGCATTTGAAAGTGTGCTCTGCACACAGTGTGCCTAAGGCACGTGCAACTAGTCCGGGCGTGGCCAAACAAAGGCATTGGAAGCACGTGAAAAAGTCTGGGGGAGTGGTAAGGTGGGGCCACAAGGTGGGCTTAAGAGGAGTGGCTGGGGCAGGCTATATAAGCCAACCCCACCCACATGCTGGCGCTTCGTGTTAGACTGCTGGAGCAGCATAATGCTTACTGCCGTCTACAGCTCCTTACCTGTTTCCAGTCCTGCACTCTTCTCTTCAGTCTAGAACTCCATCTTCAGCGCGTATCTACCTGATCTCCATTCTTCAGCTACCGCGCACATTTTACTTGAGACCAGCCACGCCAATGCTCGAAGCGCTGCTTACCTGATTCTAACTCTGCAGCTTCCATGCGCATCTTACCTGTCTCTGCAAATCCAACGCCTGCAGTGCCTCGCATCCTTACCTGTCCCAAACGCCCAGAAACTCGGGAGACATCTTTCGGCTCAGCATCCTCACGGATCCATCCATCTGGCTGCCGACAGGTGCTCCGATAACCGCTCACCATCAAACGCCGTCTGGCCAAACCTGCAAGGGAGACAGAACGCACAAGGCTAGCAACTGCATAAACTTTTAACGCTTGGCCGCACAACTCGCACACCTTGCGTAGCATCCGGGACCCAATTTACCATCTAGTGGGGTCTTCTAAAATTCCCTCTGGCACCGTTTGAACTCGCTTCCATCACTGCGACTCTGTGGGGCCATCTTCATACATATAGAGGAAAGAAAGTACATTACAACATTACGGACAATAATCATTGGGGAAAAAGTCAACACAAAAGGACACAGACAAGAATCACTGCTACAAAAAACTTACCTTCAAGGTGGATTGGTCACAGCCAGTCTGGGCCACTACACACACGGACCAGTGACACAACTTGGTCCTTCAACGGCGCCCCTGCTCAGGGAAAGCAGGACGGAGAGCTCATCGTTACAAAACACCAGGTGAGATCATATGGGAAAACGCATGCTCATCTCATTCTGGAACGAAGGGTTCGAGGGGGTTCACAATTCCACTGCAGCATTCTCATTGACTCTTACCTTCTCGCAAGGGCATTACCAGCCACCAGAGCAGTCCACACTACTGCAGCTGAGGGTAGAGCCTGAACTAGAGGAGTCCAGTCCAGCGAGGGCTCCAACCGTGCCCCAACGCCCCTGCAGAGACTAGGTGAGCGTAACAGGGGAATGAGGTCAATGAATGGCTGAGTTAAATCTAACGTGTCGGGTCAACCTACTTTCAGAAATCATCAAGGTTCCTCCATGATTGATTATTTCTGCATCCTGTTGGCATGTGCTGGAGGATTTCTGTGCCTATTTCCCCATTTGTACAAGTATTGTATGGCAGCGATCTGGTTCTTCCATTGAATTGTATACACATATAAATCTACTGGAGGATGGGCCTTCAGGGAAACACCAAATTAAGTGGGCTAAGAGAAACAATCTGAACATACAGCACGAGGTGGTGACCCCAGACCTGCATTTGTTTCGAAACGTCGTGGAGGATGGGGCTCTTGTGTCTTTAGTGCTCCATTTGTATGAAAGTTTAATGGTGAATGTTTGTTTTTCTCGGATGCTACGAAGGTCATTCACAATAGAGGTTGGTTGGGGGCAGAGTGTAAATTAGCCAAACAAGTTTTATTGTCCTTCTTAAAGGCACCTGGTTCCTCTAAAATGCCAATTATTCAGGACAGGGCATCCTATAAAGGAGCCATTATTAAACGGAAGTAGGAACTAGATACATTGACATGGGAAGCATTAACTGAGGCAGCGTTGTAAGGACTCTAAAACCTCCTGGGCTTTGGTTAACTATGGGCCGGTGTATAAACATTCTAGATTAGGAACAGTGACGATGGTACCAATTTCCACCTTGGTGGACCATTTTGCAGACTTGTATCAGGGCAGTTCGAGGTCCCGGCAAGTGCTCCTCTAGAGTGGTCATTGAATTTTGAATTAAAGGATGTGAGACAAGCCATAATAAAGCCCCAGGCCCAGGTGCCTTTGCAATAGATTTAATTCAGAACCTTATAGATTGTTGGCCCCTTTATTGACTATTATCTTCAAAGTAATTTTGAAAGCTAAGGTGATTCCCCTCTCCTGGAAAGTTGCCGCCATAATCTTCCCCACGCTAGTGCAGGTCCCCTGTCTGATCATCCCATATCTCTCCTCGACACTTCTGCTAAAGTGTTTGGGAGGCTAGATTTGAGGCACTTGGAGGGGTGGAAAGAGTGTAATTCTATTTTATCTATATACAGTTGTGCTTCACGCCGGGTCTGGGGACCTGCGACCAGGCACCTAACCCGTATCTAGTAATGGCCCATTCAATATTTATGAGAAGTGAACCTATATACCTGGCTTTCATGGACCTGAGTGCAGCCTTTGACAAGGATTAAGCTTTGTGGTGTACTCGGGTGCATGAATTACCCTGCTGGCTTAAACAGGTTTTTGCATGCTATACACATGGATAATAGAGCCTTTGTTTGATTTGGCGAACAAGATCAATGTACACAGTATTTTGAAGTTAATAAGGGTGCACATCAAGGTTGTGTCATGGCTCCAGTGTTGTTTACACTCTATACTAATGGCCTCGAGAAAGCCTTGTTGGAAACTGAGGCTGATAACCCAAGCATTGCTAAACGCAGAGTTCCTGTTCTTATTTATACGGACGATATTGTTTTGATTGCCCGTAACCCATGGGCACTTCAACGATCAATCTTGACTTACACTAATTTTATGTTTGATTTAGAACTTAAAGTGAATGCAGCTAAATGTGCAGTAATGGCATTTGCACCTAGGAATAAGGTAGCTAAAATGGGTAAAGTGGCCTCTCAAGGGGCTGGTATACCTAGTGTGATGGATTTTGACTACCTGGGTGTAGGTTTTTGAAAGTCTTTGACAGGCACTGCCCATATTCCTAAACCGAAACTCGGCTGAGCCAAAGGGTTAGCAGAATATCCCGGTTTACGGGTATGTGTGTGGCAAACCGCTAGACTTGATACTTTTTGTTTATAACACCTAGTGCTTGGCCGCGACTAACTATGGAGCTGCTTTGTGGGGTTTTGAAAATGTTTCAGAGCTGCAGGTGTGTGAAAATAAGTTCCTCAAGAGACTATTAGGCCTACCTAGTACCGCAGCTAATTTTGTGGCTCATGAGGAGCTGGGGTTGGTTTCATAGAAGAAGAATGTAATTTAGTGCCCCTTTTACACTCATTACAAGTTTGGGCTAATCTGAAAGCCATTTTAACAGAATTTTTTGTTTGGGAACTATTCAAATTTGTGGGAACCGATTGAGTTCCGTAGCTTCATTATATGAAAGAGAGTTTAACCAATCCTAATGCAATTGCATTTTCCCACCACGGGCTTTGTTTCTAAGGCCCTTACCTGATCAGTTATGGTCCATTTTAAGAGAGGCACAGCTTCACCTCACTGATGAGGCCCAACAAGGCTGAAACACGTGTATGGGGTTGCTGTCGGTACTCTTGTTCAGAAAGGAATTGCCATAGCATTTCGGTGCTGGACTGCCCATGTGGGCGGGACAAAGACTGATATGCAAATGGATATTTCCCATCTGTGAAAGGTACAGTGAGCAAAAAGCGTGTGCTGCAAACTCTCACCTCAGAACAGGTTATCATGCCATGTTCATACTGGAGAGGAGCGGCTGCTACCCTTTTTTTAAATATGTGCAAGGAACTTGGGGTTGGTCACCCTGAGTTACCTGGGGGCAACCAGACGTGGACTCCTTGCTCACTGTGCTCAGAGAGGCACAGCTTCACCTCACTGATGAGGCCCAACAAGGCTGAAACGCGTGTAAGGGGTTGCTTTTGGTACTCTTGTTCAGAGAGGAATTGCCTAGCATTTCGGTGCTGGACTGCCCATGTGGGCGGGACAAAGACTGATATGCAAATGGATATTTCCCATCTGTGAAAGGTACAGTGACCAAAAAGCGTGTGCTGCACACTCTCACCCCAGAACAGGTTATCATGCCATGTTCTTTCTGGAGAGGAGCGACTGCTACCTTTTTTTGAAATATGGTCAATGTTAAGGACAGGATCAAGGCATTAAGAGAGATCAGTAAATCTAGGACACACTTTAATAGAAATGATGCCATTATTAATACACCTGGAAGGTTACAGCCTTACCTTATTTTCAGCAATCATTCTGCTGATCGATGGCTGATAACCAGGGCCAGGTTCGATGTATTGAACCTAAAGGTTAATACTGTGGAATGGAAGCATTCCTCGGTGGATATAAATGGTCCCACATGTCAGGCTCAGAGGGAAGACTTGCTCCATTTAATTCTCTTTTGCCCAGCTTATAACACAATTTGAAGGCAGACGTTTATACTGGTTTTAAGACATTTCTCGTTTAGGCAACGTCACCCAGCGTTGCACTTTTTACTGAAGGCAGAGTCGTGTTATATCGCCTGGGCACTATTGTCTTTCCCTGGGAGAGCAACCAAGGTTAGAAGAATGTGTTTGGTATTAGCTTGTCTTTTATACGATGAACTTATATTCCTAATCGTTCTTTTTGTATTTTTTAATTTTGTATTGTTTATCTGCTTAAATGTATATTGATATATTACGATGTCTGTTTTAATGTGTTCTTTGATGGCCGAATAAAGATATTTTGATGATGATGATGATTAACGGAGCCATAAAGGCAACCGTAGTGATGAACCAATGAGGAGCAAACTTAGTAATGCAATAATGTAGTGGAAAAACGTAGTATTGGTACCATGCAGTAGTGAACCTAGTGATGTAGCAGTCAAGGAGTAAACCTAATAATGCAGTGAACACACTTATGGATGCCACAGGGTGTAGACTCACTGATGAAACAGTGTAGGAGCAAATGTAGCAATTCAACAATTTGGGAACAAACTTAATAATTGTTAAAAGAGCCAGATATGCACCCACATTTTGACTAGGGTGTGAAATGGGAATACATGGGCAAGCCCACAAAAACAGTGTTTCCATGTTTTTTGTGCACATCTGCACCATTTTACAAGGGATGCGCCACACTGAGAGGGAAATGCGGTAGAGAAATTGCTGTATGGGTATCGCTGCTGCATGCAGGAAACCACATGCATCTTTAATTGTATCGGTATTCTGATGATGGGGAGAGGCAATGATCCCTACGGACTTTGCCTCTTTAGTGTGTGCTAAAAGCATGTTGAGTGCATAGCAATCCAATGCAATTGAGGCTGCCATTACACATCTTGGTTGTACATGCCTGGCAGAAGAGATCAGAGTGGATTTTCTGCATGATGCAGTGTTAGGCACACATAACCGGGGTACATCTGTGCCTAAAACTGCACTATGCTGTGAATCATGAAAATCAGCCAGAAGTAGCCCAAGCCACATAATTCTAATGGCCATGTTCTTTCAGTTGGTTACTCAGCCTCACAGAAAATGAGGCATTTAATGGTGACACAACCAGGGGCAGACTCATAGCTGCGCAATACTGTTTGAGCAAAACATAATGATTGCGTTGAAGTGCTCCCTGATTGCAGTCAAACACTGGAGATGAATAAGTCTTTCTAGAGTGTCTATGATCATGTAAAATGGCCTCCGGCACCGCAGGAGACATAAAGCCGGAAGAGACATGTAGAACAGGAATCCTGCAGAAACTGACTAGAAAAGGAGAAAGGGAAAATATGTGGCTGAGGAGCAATGCATACCAGTGTGGAAATGATGGCAGATGATTGACACTGTGTCCATAACCAGCAGTGAGGAGGAAGGAGGAAAGACCATACGAAAAGGGGAACATGAGACACAGACACAGAGTAGAGCAACAGAGAGCGAGGTGCTGAGCCTTGGATCGGTGGAGCAGCTACTGGAAGAGCTCTGTGGAACAAAATGCAAGAAGTAGAGATCTGGGAGAACCCTGGAAGACCAGGAGGAAGAGTCATTGGGTCAAGAGCCATACAAGGCTTTGTGGAAGTAATCACTGAGGGGAGGGTTGTATGGTGGAGCTTGTGGAGATAGTGACTAGAGCTACTGTGAACATTAGCATTAGGAGAAGAGCTGCAGTCTGGAACTTGCAGGGTGTGTTCCAGGCGCTATTGTGAAACCTAACCTTGGGAGAAGTGCTTCGTGCTGGAACGTGCAGCATTTCCTAGAGCCACTGTGAAAGTGATCCTTGGGGAAGAACAGTTGCTGGAACTTACAGGTGTAATTCCTAGAATCTTTGTGAAAGTGAACCTTGGGGAAGAACAGTTGCTGGAACTTACAGGTGTAATTCCTAGAGCCATTGTGAAAATGAACCTTGAGGGAAGGACAGTTGCTGGAACTTACAGGTGTGGTTCATAGAGCCATTGTGAAAGTGAACCTTGAGGGAAGGACTGTTGCTGGTACTTACAGGTGTGGTTCCTAGAGACATTGCGAAAGTGAACCTTGAGGGAAGGACTGTTGCTGGAACTTACAGGTGTGGTTCATAGAGCCATTGTGAAAGTGAACCTTGAGGGAAGGACTGTTGCTGGTACTTACAGGTGTGGTTCATAGAGCCATTGCGAAAACGAACATTGAGAGATGTGATGCATACAGGAACTTGCAGTAGCAATTACTAAAGCAATTGTGAAAGTGTATTTGTAGGGATTCCCTACATGCTGAAACTTCCTGGAGCAGTTCCTAGAGCATTCAGAAAGTGAACATTGTGCAAAGAACTGCATGCTAGAACCTGTACGAAGGATACCTAGAGCCGTTGTGAAAGGTGAACTTTGAGGGAAGTGCTGCATGCTGGAATTTGTGCAACGAGTTCCCAGAACCATTGTGAAAGGGGAACCTTGAAGGAAGTGATGCATGCTGGAACTTGTACAACGAGATCCTGGAGCCACTGTGAAAGTGGAAGGTTGAAGGACGTACTGCATGCTGGAACGTGTTCGCAGAGTTCCTAGAACCATTGTGAAAGGTGAACCTTGAGAGGAGAGGTGCATGCTTGAACTTGTGCAACGAGTTCCCAGAGCCATTGTGAAAGGGGAACCTTGAAGCAAGTGATGCATGCTGGAACTTGTACAACGAGATCCTAGAGCCATTGTGAAAGTGGAAGGTTGAAGGACGTACTGCATGCTGAAACTTGTTCGCAGAGTTCCTAGCACAATTGTGAAAGGTGAACCTTGAGAGGAGAGCTGCATTCTTGAACTTGTGCAACGAGTTCCCAGAGCCATTGTGAAAGGGGAACCTTGAAGGAAGTGATGCATGCTGGAACGTGTTCCCAGAGTGCCTAGAGCCATTGTGAAAGGGGAACCTTGAGGAAATTGAACTTCGAAGTAAAGTCCCCAGAAAACAGGTTAGATACTGTGCATAAATACTAAGGATACATGCTGGAACCTGAAGGTACAATCTGCAAGAACCGCTGAGAGACTGGAAATAAAGAGAACAGATGCATGCTGGAAGTGGTAAGAAAAGTTCCCGAAACCAACAAAAGGTTTGTAATAAAGAGAACTGTTGCAGATTGGAAACAGGAGGCAAACGTCCAGGACCTTACGTAGGGCACTCTAAAAACAGAGCTCTGGCAACTGAGAAAGATAAACAATAGAGATCTTAACTATCTGGCACAACTCTTAAATCCCATTATTCGTTAATTGTTTATTCTTTATTTTGTCTAAAGTCTCCTTTTAATTTAACAAAATGGCTCATGATATGGGCAGGAAAAGACCACACATACTTATGCAACAATAAATGACTGAGCTGAGTGATGCAACAGTCAAGACACACACCTAATAAAGCAGGTAAAGGATAACGATGCTAAACTGCAGGAGAAAAACCTAGTGATGCAATCATCTGGGAACAAAAATCATAATGCAGGCGCAGTAACTGGGGCAGACTGAGTGATGCAACGTCAAGGGTCTGCATCCTTTGGCTCACCAGCTGTTTTGAACTACAAATCCCATAGACCCTGCCCAGCATAGTCAATGACAAGGGATCATGGGAGTTGTCGTCCTAAACCTCTGAGCGGCATTGGAGGTAGACCCTTGAATTTTATGAACACACTTAATAAAGCAAGTACAGGAGGAACTTAGGATTGCAAATGTCATGAAGCAGAACTTGATAATGTATATAGTTAGCAAGCACTGCAATTGGCTGTTTGTGTCTCTTCTCATATAGTTGCTGGGCTGGGTAGCACAGACAAGCGTCAATGTTGACAGCCTGGTGTCACAGGCCTGGGGCTAGCCAACAAACAGGTAACCAGGCATGACTACTTGAGTCTGCCCTTTTACTACTATTACGCATATGTGAGTTAGTCTTTAACAGTGAGAAACAATTCATGAATGGTGAACAATAACTAGGGCGACAATAAGGAAGCTGTTTATGGTGGCGTGAGTGAAGTTCACTGACTATCTTTGAGTTATTGGTAGCTATTGCTGGAATTATACTGTTGAACGGGGTGTTCATTTTCTAGGGGGGCAACAAGTGTAGTTTGGTCTTTGTCCAGGGGCCACATTGATGACTTGCACTGTCCAGCACTCGAAGCCCCCCCCCCAGAAAATGAATACTTCACTTATAATGGCAGGTTTCCAGGCAAAGCAAAGTGAACCACCGATATTGATAGAACATTGAATCATTGCCAGCTCAGAAGATGATTATCACCAGTGGTAGTTTTAGGGTCCTGCTCATTACAGGTTTGTTGTCATCATGGTGGTAAGGTCATGCAATTTACTGAAATATTGCAAAGAAGTATGTCAGTAAATCTGCACCGAACATGTATAATGTTTTTATTTTAAACTGCCATCCTCACCGAGATGATGGAAAGGGTATATTAAAATTGCTGATCAAACTGTTAATGTTTATAATGCACAAAAGGATGAAATCAGACCCTTTTGTTATTCATAACATGTGAAGGTGGGCATCAGAGATGTCCACACTATTTTATCCCCTTACAATGTCTTCGTAGAAAAAGGGTTTTCCTTGCAGCAATGTTATGGACTTGCATAGCACCGTCTGCCACTATTGGTGGCCTCGCTGCATTTGGTTCTGTAAGAAAAAAAGGGTGTGTGGTTTATTAGTGGGACAGTGGTAAAGGCAGATGTGCGGCTTGTGGTGTGGATGCATGCCAGTAGGAAGTACCTGGTTCTTGAGGGCCAATCTGCTTTCTGCTTTCTATGGTTTGACTGAGAAACTTGGCAGTATGTTATCCATAAGGAAGAGCCCAACATCTAATAGAAAACAGCCCTTTTGGCTTGGTTAGCCTTTGATGGGGGAGAGTGTAACAGGGCTAAAGAGCAGAGCTTAGTCGAGGCTTGGTAAGTGTTGAAGAACTAATGGCTAGGCATGTAGTGGTCGTCTGTGGGGTTTTGTGTGTGTAGTGTAAGGTGGTAGGAGATCTTAGAGGGGAGAGTTAGTCAGGGGATAGGGAGAGTAGGTTTTCCAAAGCAAAACAACCTGCTGCCTGAACTCGCACCACTGGCCTCTTGCAAATACAGCCCATTTTACTAGCTCAATGCTGCCCCTGTCAATACTTCTCTCTCTCTCACTCTCTCTCGCTCTCTCACCTTCTCCCTCTCGTAGCTGTATTGTTTTCCATGTGCAACAAAACAAGCACCTGCAAGTGAGGAGAAGTGGTGCACTTCCCTTCTCTATAGGTCATCACATTTTTAATACTACTGGGAAGATTTCTTTGTCTCCAAGGTTTGGGTGGAGGGTAAACCCCTAGACCTAGGTTCCTTTAAGATGAGCTAGCAATACTTTGAGATAAATGGGGATGCAGAAGTTACTCAAACATCAATAATTAAACTGACTCAGGAAGTTGGCAAAACTTGGTGCTGTTTTATTTGCAATTGTCTAAAACAGGGAATTACAACGGACATCAACAGATGTTCGCTCGATTTCTCTCAGCGCATATCATAAAAAACACAACTTTTATCGTAAAGACCCGTCATAAATGAAGTCATACTACATGGCAAACTATAAAAAACTACTTGGGGATGTGATAGGATTACAGGGAACATCTAAGTATACGTTCCATAATGACAGGGGAAGTGATTGGGTCTCTACTGTCAGGTGGGCTACTAAGCCCATCCCAAGTGCACTTCATCTTTCATGTCACACTAATACTCGACACCCTATTTGCTATACAAACTATAGGGCTCTTTAATACACGGCTCTCTACCATTGGTTTGGCACCCTTGTACCCTTCTGGAATATTCCACACGCTAGCAGCACGCAGGCTACCATACCGGGTGCAGGGATGGTCGGCGTGATCATGCCTTCCCACCAATTAGCCCAACATCTATCAACAGTCTGCCAGTCAATTAGGTTTTGAACGTGGCCTTGTAGAAGCTCTTTGTGCCTGAGAATAAAGGGAGTATCTTCTTGGTTTCATTGTAGCTTGACACAATGTCTATTTTGATCTGACCATGTGACTTGGAGAACACATTTTTATGCTCTTTGCAGAATTTAATTTTATTAAATGATGAACTTTTGATGCCGTCAGTGATTTTCCATTCTACCTCAAACAGAAGTTTGTTTCTTTCTCATGTTAAAGTAACTACTAGATGGACAACCAGGCTCACGGTGGCCTCGACTTCTTGGTGCTGGGCCAGCCAAGCCTTTCTTGTATTTCTCCATCGCCTTTATTATTTTCTAACTGTGCCACACTGAAAAATCCTTTCCAATCACAGGGTTTCAAGCCTTGCTGAAAAGTGCACTGTGGAATATCCAGGTTCTATACATTCCTATGTATTATACATTGGCGCATTGTCGCAACTATTCACTACATAGCCAGCGTTAAGATCACTTTGTCTATTTGTGTTACTGCATTTGTACAAGTGTAAACTAATTTGTATTTTCTTCAGCGTTTGAGTAGCATGAGCATCTTCATCTCGAGAACATCTATGTACTTTGTGCCTCATGCATCTTTTCTAGGTGCGTCAGCTCTACTCTGCATGACGTCACCAGTCTTCTCTTTCACTCATTTTCACACTTCCTCCAGAACTTTGTCCAACAGGCCGTTACTTCTTTGTGAATACATATTGGGTTTGCTCAATGGATACCTTGTTTCCAAGATTTTCTGCGGTATATGCATCCTCACTGGTACTGAACGTGTTGCAATTTATGGTTCCCAACATATAGGGAGCATGGGGTCAGAGCTTTTGGTGGGGGGGTACTTGACTCCACCTCTACACTCCCCCCTCTGGCTGATTCATCAACCACTCTTTCATCAATCTTCACATCAAGACATCCTCGTCTGAAGAAATGCATCCTTGTGACCCATATCTTTACCACTCCTTTCAGGCAACCTTCTGATTTCACATGCTCATCAATACTCCAGGTCATAAGCATGAATTGTCCATCGGGACTGCAATAGATCCATTTCCCCACATCATTTTTGTGGATACAGGAACTTCATTCCCTTACGTGCATGGATACTGGCCTTCACGTAGTCTGTGATTTCTTCATCTGTCAGCTACTTTGGTTCAAATCCTGATTCAATATCAATCACAATCTTCATTCCTATTTTCTTTGCAGTCTTCCTGCATTGTGTGATTATTATCCTGATCACACAAAATCCAAACATGATCATTACCAACAGGGCACCAAGTAACTTGAAAATGTTTGCCATCCATTGTGGAACCCATGAGATGATTGTCCCAAACCAGCTGTCATCACCAATGTCTTCCACTTCGTCTTCCATCTTGACGTGTAGGTTCGTCAGCAACATTATGGCCTCTGTCAAGGTGCCATTCTCTTCATCGTGAGAAGGTATGAATGTGCAACTTGATTCTATGATTTTGGCACAAACACCTCCATCCATAGCTGTAATCATGTGCAGAACATATCTAGTCTGAAGAGTCATCAGTCTTATGGCTCTCAGCAACTCCTTGATAGCATTGAAACCCTTTATGGTGGTGTTAATCATCTGCAGAAGCTCTCAACTGGTTATGTGTAACCATTGAGTATTTGCTGCCATCCTGATCCTGGGCATAAAGATTGTCGTGAATATTGATGAAGTCTGACTGAACATTCTGTGTTCATATGGGATGGCATCCAAAGCTTCTTTTGACTTGGCTGAGAAATAATTCTCCCTCTTCATTTGATTCAGGAGCTCAGTAGATCTCTTCTTCTTCTTCACGTGAGCATCTGCTTTTGGAAATTCACTAATGTTCAGGTTGCGCTTCGGGATTACCAACGCTGGAACATGGACAATCACTATAGAACACAGTCGTCCTCAATCTCTGGACAGTTTCATATAAGCTCTGGATCCACATGGCCAGTAGTGATCCATTATCACTGCTGTCCCGTCCTTCATTCCTGGCACATCAAAGATTTATCCACATTGCTGATTTTCTCCAACTTTTCTCGGTCCATTGTTTCTGAAGTACAGTTCTGCACTAGCCAGAGGCACTATCTGCAATGGGCCTCCTTTGTCTTTGACCCATGTCAGCAACTCTGCAAGCCTCGGCCAGAGAGGTTTGCATCCATTTTCCACTGGTTCCATAACTGGTTTCCGATGACCAGTTACTGCTATAGCTCTGCATATGACCACCCTTCTTCCCATTCGTCTGGAGAAAGCACTGTGGCCTCTTTCCTTGCATCTTCGAACCTCTTCATCAGTTTTCCCTTTACAATTGAGTCTTCTGTTGATTTCCCAACTAATTCCTCCTCCCTTCATAACAGGCTGTTCGTATCTTATCAAATGATTCTTGGTATGTGGTCTTGCTCTTGTCTTTAAATCTTGAATATAATCATCTTCGTCTGGCACTGACCATTGCAAAGACGCTGTTCGGCCCTGGAATTTAACTTTTGTTAGGCAGAGTGCAAGGTGAATAAGGCAATGAGCCATTTGAACATCAATTTCAATAGTTATGAATATCTTGGACTTTCCCGTAGCATAAGGCAGGAGTGCACATGCATAGCAATCCTCCTCAAAAGTTCTCTTTCCTACCTCTTTCATGTGCTGATACCACATATTGTTCTCCAAATGTGCTGTACTGTCCAAATAATTGTTCAATTCAGAATCGTCCACCCTTGTACTTCTCTTAGGTCTCTATCTTTGTCTCTCTCTCAGAATCTGTATTTGGCGCTCAGTAAGAAAATCTATAAGAGTCCTTCCTGCATAAGGATTTCTAGGGACAATTGCCACAGGACTCGGTGTCTCCACATGAGCTATTGGAGTAGGGACAATTACGTAAGGCCTTGGCTGTATCACAACATCTAGTTCTGCCAAGGTAACTGGAGTGGGGAGAATCAAAGGGACTACTGTTTTCTTGGGACCAATGCAATACACAGTGTGAATTATCAGAATTATAGAAACAATAATAAATGTAGAAGAGGCATATATTATGCACCAATACATGAGGCTCCACCATCAACGCCTATCCACTTGTCGTTGACTCTGCTCACTTTCTGGACCTGCAATATGCTCTATGGACCACATGTTTATTTGCCTGTGATTACTTTTTAAGGAAGGAAAAACTCTTTTTATTCAGGCAAACTCGTCAGATGCTCCGGTAGTTCCTGAATCTGCTCAATAATTTCTACAAGTAACTGGCTGATTGCTGGACGGTTCATCTGGATCTCGCATGAACACAAAGGTATTGGTGTCTCGCCAAACAAGGTACTGATGAACTTGAAGCAAACAATAAAAGATCATAACAAGTAGCTTGTGGGCATCGTCATTAGACAGGACCATCTGTACCTCCAGTAAAATGCTCAGCTAAGAGTCTGATCTGCTCCATTATTGCTGCAAATAGGCGTCTAATAGCCGGGTCATTCTTAGGATCCTGGAGAAAAGTATGTATGTTACTGCTCCTCCTAACAAGAGCAGGGTAAGCTCTGAGAGTAAATATGAAGAAAGCAAGAAGTACATCAGCATCAGTAAATAACATAGGCACCTCCAAAAAGAAATTCAGTGACAAACTAATCAGGGAACTGCTCCCTCTTACAATCGCCAAACACAAAGTCCAGATCTGGCATGTTCTGTTTTACTTTCACACTCCACAGTCCTATGTCAGCAAGGCTCCCGTGGCTCAAGAACAGTAGCTTTTTTCACTCTTTGCTTAGCAGCTACAAAGAGTGTCTCAGGAAAGCCACAGTCCAAATGTACACTTTCTCTGTTTACTGGACAGTCTCTGTGTCCTTCTTCCTCGTCATCGATCGAGTCTGTACAGGCTGAACTTCTTATTCTTGACATGCTTCCGAATGGGTTGGTGGTGATACAGCCACTCCAACAAAGACTTTCTCATCTCCTTGGTGAATCCAAGCTCATCTTCCTAGGACTTTAATTGCTTACAGAGTAATGTCCTCCAGTATGAAAGGGCCACTGAAACGGGGCTCGTGCCACTTTCGTGTAAAGTTTCTAATTAAAACTTGATCTCCAGCAAAGATTTTAGGTTAACATAGTTCTTTAGTTCCAGTTGTTATATGGTCTTCATCTGTGTTCTGAGATCGACACCCCGTCTGCTTAACTTGATCTGAAATGACAGCGACAGTAGCCGTCATACATATTAAGTACACACTTAGCTCATCTCCTAACAATTCTGCAGTTGCCTGGACATCACTTCTAGTCCTCGATGGAGGAGTTAGAGGCATTCTCATTCACCCCCCTGTGAAGCTCGAGGGGTGTGAAGTGGTGGTCAGAGCCGGACTGATTTCTTAATGCATATAATGCAAGGGTCAAGCAGTGCAGCCACCCCTTTTTAAATGTCAGTTTCAAATGAGATATTCTCTCTTTGAGCAGACCATTGAGTCTCTCACATATTCTGTTCGCTTGTGGGTGATAAGCAGAAGAAAATGTGTGTTTTATACCAAGCAATAAGATAATTTGCTCAAATACCACATTTGCAAAATGAGGGCCATTATCTCAGCACCTCACATACTTCTCATCTGGGAAATAGTTCTCGGACTGAAAACTCTGCAGCACAAATGACATCAGAGTGTGTGCATGGAACGGCCTTGATCCACCCAGAAAAGGGGCACACCACCACAATCATATACCTGCATACATTACAGACCTGCAGCATATCAACATAATCAATATGTAAATGCTGCAATTGAACATTTGGTCGAGAATTATTTCTATGACTGTTCAGAGTGTTTGCCCAGAAGAAAACTTTTGATATATGATGCAATTTACTACATAAAATGCAACGTGTTCTAACAGTTTTGGTACAAACCAGCCCTCCGCAATGGTTGCTGCAAGGCTTTGCCTAGTGACATGTGCAGGGTAGTGTAGCTGTTCTAACGCCACCCTTAATAAGACTACAGGCATCACCGGTTGACCAGTGCTGTCTTGTCACATCTGTGCCTCGGAATGGGATGGAGAACACCCCCTCCATGTCCACAGGTCTTTCCCTTCCTGTGGGGCTTCACCCTGAATTTCCATTAATTGCGCTTGTGATTAAAACTTTCATTCAAAATCATCATCACAACAATTTTCTCTTTCACATCAGGCGTATCAAAACTCATTATGTCAGATGAATATGCAACCCTTTTTGCCTCCTCGTCCGCGGCTTGGTTTCTGCATGAAATAAAGTCTGTCCTCTTAGTGTGTGCTGCGCACTTGGCTATTGCAATGGCTACTGAGAGTTGTAGTGCCTTAATAAGCCTATCCAATAAAAAAGCGTATTGCACTGGAGTGCCTTCTGCTCGGAGGTAGCACCTCTTTTTCTAACATGCTAACCCTGCATGCACGGTTGACGTAACCTAGGCGGAGTCACTGTACACTGTTAGTTCCTGGTCTGCATGTTTCTCAAGCGCGACAATCAGGGCCACTAATTCTGCAGCCTGTGCTGAAAAATGAGACGGTAGTCTTACTCGTTATTACTTCAAATTCCCCATTAGCCTTGTACTTCACTACAGTGGTACCTGAATGCCTCTCTCCATCAGTTTGATCGATCCTTGAAGAACCGTCAATAAAGAGAATCTCCCCTGTTGCTTGAGAATTTTCCTTCACTCTCGGGATCTCCTCATAATTTGAGCAATCATGCACTTGTTCATCCTCTGTCAGTGGTTCAGCTACAAATATTGCAGGGTTCACCATTTTACACCTGACTATTTTAATCGCTGGATTCGATATGCATAAGCAAAAGCTCTTTGAGACGTCAGTGTACCCTTGGGTTTCTCCAAAGCAGCAAACAAAGCATGCTCAACGAATACAGTAATGGAACAGCTCATTACTATGCTGGCAGATTTCTCAATAGCGAACGCGCTGCAGCCAATGATTGTTCGCAAGGGAAGTGACCCCTCAGTAATGGGTGTAATATACCACTGTATTATGCTAGAAGTTTATACTCTAAGGTAGTTCTGTGCATGAGCACTGCTGTCATGACTGTTCCATTTGTATGCAAGAATAAAAAGAACTCCACAGAATAATTGGGAATTCCTAAAACTGGAGCTGTGCATATTGCCTTTTTGAGTTCATCAAACCCCTCCTTCATTTCTTCAGTCCATTCAATTTTTTCCTGATACACTTGTGCCTTTTTCAGGACCTGCAACAAGGGCCTTGTGTATGATCCATACTCAAATACCCACGCTCTAACGTAATTACATACTCCTGAAAACTGTTGCATTTTCTTTATCGTGTGCGGTTTTGATGTTTTCAATATTACCTCAGCTCTTTCAGGCGTAACCTTCTTTCCTTAATGTGAAATTACCTGCCCTATGTACAACACCTTTTCCTGGCAATACTGCAATTTCTCTTTGTCCACTTTACATCCTTTCTCAGCTAGAATAACCATTATCTGAATCGAGTCTCGCCTACATTCTTCTTCTGAGGTGCTGCAGATCAAAATATCATCTACGTATTGCAGCACGACACTTGGCAAATCAATATTGCTTAGGTCCATCTGCAGGAACCTATTGAAAATCGATGGAGACTCACAGTACCCCTGGGGTAAACGTGTACTTTTAAGCTTAGTCTAACAAAGCATAAATGACATAAGATCTTGGGAATCTTTATGCAGCAGGATTGAGAAAAACACATTTTTCAAGGTAATCACTGTGAAATATCGTGCCTCAACTGGGATACTACATATGATCGTCGCCAGATTTGGAACTAGAGGAAACTGTGCCTCTACAATCTGGTTAATCAGCATCATGTCTTGAATTAAACGCCATGACCCCCCTTTTGATTTCTTGATAGGATACCTTGTGGTATTGCATGGTGACTCTGACTTTACTAAGATGCCTTGATCCATCATGGCTGATATAGTGTCTCGTGATATAGGATACTGCCTTGCTCGAGGTAAAATTGCTCCTGGTTCCAGCTTAATCTTAACTTCTCCCACCCCCTTCAACAGGCCTACGTTGTCCATACTGGAATCGGCACCTTCCCCATGTCTTCATCAAAAAATGCTGGACGCTGCCATACTATCAACATTTTCTGTGGGACTTCTCGCCTTTCTGCCCTGATCCAATAAGTAATGCTCATCTCGAGCACTACCTCGTTATCTGACGGGTCGTCTCTAAACATATCCTCATCAGTGACATCAGTCAAACTACATCCTTCCCCAATGGCAATCATCGTTCTCCATGGCCTACATCGATCCCAATCTTCAAGCATGGCTAATTCTCCTCGCACTATGGCTGCCTACAATTCCAAGGGAAAAACCCAACCCCACTCTTTGTCCACGGGTATCTGTGGCCTGAACAGAAATTCATCAGGTATTATCATGATCTTGCCCACTCTACCGGGTAGCCATGTTAACAAAATGCGTACCCCATATTGAAAAACCTCTGGCTCTAATGGCGCTCCTCGCAAAGCTATTTGTCCTGTAAATGCCTTGATAAATTCATATACGTTTAAATAGTGTATTACTGACGTTGAACATACCATGCCTTCATCATTGAAGGAGATTGTCCTCTAAAGCTTTGTCATTAAATCCCGGCCCAGTATATTAACTGGTCTCTGCCTTGAATACAACAATGGAAAAGACATGTCACATTCTCCTATAGAGACTGGCAATTTCTCATTAAAATGAACTATATTTGTAGCTCCAGAGAACCCTTGAGCATTCATGGCATTACCCGATAACAAACATTTTCTCTCTCGTATACATGAACGAGTCACCCCTGTGTCTACTAAAAAAGAAAAGGGTTTGCCTCCTATGATAACATCAACTCTCGGTTTCTCTTGAGGATTGGGCGTTGCTAATAGTACTGAACACATCAAGTCACCCTGCGAGCTGTCCTATTGTGGGTACATATTTATTCCTGTACCTCTGAAAGGATTCCCTCCCACGACAGTGACACCCCTACCGTAGGAGTCAATAACTGTCCTGTGTTTGCGCTCTGCTGTATCTATATGGATGCATGCTGTTACTGTGCTTGCAAAGCCTGCTGTGTTCGCGGCCCCTGTGCTTGATACACATTGTCTGATCTTGGGCGAACCCGTCCCTACTTTTTGGGCTATATGCCGGAGGATAAGCTGTTCCCCCACTCTTGAGAATTGTCCATTTTACACATATCCTTGGATCCCACATGTTTGCATGATGTGCCCTGTTATTCCACATGTCCAAAATACAGGAGGGAATCATCTAACTTGGCCATCCTGCATGCCTTGATTACCACCTGCGTATTCTGAAACCCGCCTTGGTTATTCTGAAAGTCTACTCTTTCACTCATTTTCACACTTCCTCCAGAACTTTGTCCAACAGGCCATTACTTCTTCGTGAATGCATATAGGGTATTCTCAATGGATACCTCATTTCCAAGATTTTCAGTGGTACAGGCATCCTCACGGGTACTGCACGTTTTGCAATTTCTGGTTCCCAACGTATGGGCAGCATGGGCGTGGAGCTTTTGGTGGAGGGTACTTGACTCCAGCTCTACAAGGGAAAAATTAGAGATGCTCCATGGTGCTATTCCACCTTATAATACAGCAGTATTTACTAGTTATGGAATTCCAAGGGAAAAATGCAGGATTTGTGTTACCATCACACCCGTAATGTCATCCCATTAACAACAGTAAGAAATGAAGGGCTACAAAGAGCATTGTATTAGGAGGTGTGGGAGCACTCTTAAATGGAATACTTCTGAAATACAGAAACATTGGACTGGCAGGAAACGTAATGGGAGTTTTAAAAAAAAATCACATGAGGTGAACTTCACAAAGACATTTTTAAAAAAAATGTTCAAAAATCAATACTTTTCAATGAAATTCGGCAGTGGTATGCATATGAGGAATTTACTGCCAAAGTGGCATCACTGGAGCATTGGAGAGAAACATCCCAGCTCCTAATCTTTAAGAGGAAAATGAAGACACGGCTATCTGCAACGTAATACAATGCTTAGGTCCTTTTCTCTAACTCAGTGGACAAATGGATGTCACCAGAAGTAACTCGAAGATGTTGCTTGTGGCAAAGTGGCAATAGAGTCTTCATGAAACTCAGCTACCAGAGGCGTCGATTGGGAGGGTCTGCAGGGGCTATAACCCTGGCTCTTTTGGTTGTATCGCCGGAAGGAAGCTCAGGGGCTATAACCTAAAGGCTAGCCATCCCTGAGTCCCAACAGTCCCGACATTAGCGCAGTCCCGGATCTTTTACAAACCTAGCAACACCCCTGTCAGCAAATAAAACAATATTTGAAGACACTGCAGCCGGAAGGCATCTAAGTGCTCGACGTAAAAAATGTGTAAGAGGGTATAATCAAGCCAAGGAGGAAAAGAAGCATTAGACTTTATAGTGTCAGAAAATACTGTTTAAAAAAGGTATTTCTGTACGTAACAAGCTCATTGATACCACAGACGGTAGCTGGTATAGTGTTCCAGTGTCAGGGAGCCAGGACCATACATGCATGCTAAAGATTGTTTAAATCTAGGAAATTGGCAACATGTTTCATAGGTCACATTTTAAGGGGCAACTGGAAATGTAGGACTTTGAGGTACATGGAGCAAATTCCATATAAAGCTCTGTGAGTGAAGGTGAAGAATTTGAAAATAATCCTCGATTTTTCTGAGAGCCAATATAGTTTGCTCGGGATTGGGGAGTTATGCTGATTTCTAGGAGTGCATGCTGAAATGTATTGTAAGGTTTGAAACGGTTTCATTGCATAGTTGGGAGAAGCTGCACACAGTGCATTGCAATAGTCAGGTTTAGATCCTATGATAGTGTGTGCAATAGATATAAAATGTGTTTCTGTAAGGAAAGGGTGCCATTGTCTCAGTAGCATGAGAGAATAGTTAGCAGATCTAAGAACTGCACTGAGCTAGACAAGTACCGATAGAGCATAGTCAAAACTCCCAGCATTGTTCACTTCTGTTGGATGGTAATGGTGAGAGCTGCAAGGAATATTTTTATACATTTGTAATGGGCTCAGTTGAAGGATTTTGAGGAAGATGGGATCAGCAGTTCAGTCTTGTCGGGATGTAATCCTAACCTGTTGTCCTCTATCCATCTTTCCATCTGTTTAAAAATATACTGCATTGAATGTATATTGGACAGCAGATCGCAACCAAGGCTAAATACAATCTGTGTCATCCGTGTAATTCTGAAAGACCGCTCCCAGATCTAATAATATGTCATGGAGAGGCTTTAGTTGTATATTTGAAGAGCAGTGGCGACATGCATAAGCCCCGTGGTATACCGCAGGCTACAATTTTTGGGTGTGATAAATAATTCTTTATCCTCACTCTTGAAGATCTTTAGAGAAAAAAGGAAGTGATCTGAAGGACAGCCTTGTCCAAGGCCCTTACAGCATTTTCTTTTTGTTGGATCCGGATGGTGTGACCTAAGGTTGCAAATGCAGAGGAGAAATCCAGGAGCATGAAGAGTCCCGTGTCGCCACTGTCAATTATTGAAGATAGGCTGTCTTTGATGTCAATCAATGCGACGTCAGTGCCTCTGCCCGATGATCGCCCAGTAAGTATGCATTGTAGCTGACTTGGCTAAGAGTTTAAGCAAAAGAGGAATATTTGTAATAGGGTGTAATGTAGTACAATACTCAGTGTCTAAGTGGGTTTTTTTCAGAAGCATAATTGTAACAACTGGACATATGCTGGCTGCACCTTACATACAGTGACTATAACTTGCACAATGCATTGACTGGTATTACTGGGGCATTTGAGGATGCATTCGACATATGTTGGCAGAAAGTCGACATGTGAGGTTGAACATTTTATTTGACTACTACACCATGCAAAGGAGACATTTCCTGTCTTTGGATGGCATTAAGCAGGTATTGTGAGACTGTGCTAACATATGACCACTGCACTTGCACAAATTACCCACTTCAAACCCCAAATCATATGGCTTATCAATGTTTATTTAGTCAATATTTACCTTCCTCTCTCATAGGATCTTTTTGTTATCCTTTTAGCTTATCCCATGTACCATCCTGTGACTGTGATAGAGCATGTTGTTTACTACCGTCTGCCTTCATCCTGAATTTGAGGTTAATGTTAAAATAAATATACTTCAAATGTTCTGCAAGTGCTAACCTCTGGAGGCAGCCTCTTATCGGCTTCATTGCTGCTGTGCCTAGTGTGGCAGCAGAGCCAGGCTAGTGAAGGCAAGCATCCCCAGATAGCACGATCCTCCCCGCAATGAGAGACAATAATGGACTCTCCCAGGATGGGAATAAGGCCAGGACAAAGTGCGGGTGAGCTTAAATGGGAGTTTATCAATCAAAATAGGGCATGCAAAGAACTCTGCAAACTCCGAGAGCGCTCTGTCTGACAATAGCAAAGACAGGCGTATGTATTTACAAAAAACGTCATAAGAACCTACATGCTATAGGGGGCACAAGTTCGTGGGGATTGGGTGGCGACGACTAGCTATAGGTGCTGCTGCGATGTGGTTTGCTGCAGCTGGTGGACGTCACTGGTTACCCTCGTGGGTTGGGCTGGGCCTGGCAGGTCAGCTGGGCTCATCCGGGCGGTGTTTTTGTGCCAACCATGATCAGTGTCAGAGATTAATGTCTTTCCTGACTTTCTGCCCTAGGGCCACGCACACCGCAGTCATTCAACATTGCAATATTATCTTCCCTGGTAAATCTTCCAATAGGTTGTTCTACAGGTTAATGCAACACAGGAGGATGCACCTGGAGTGGGGTCTGTTGGTGATTCCTCAATACATGGTTACCACCATCCTGTTGACCGGGTATCAGAGGTCGTGGGGTTGGGTCTAAGGGCATGGGACAGGCAGTCTATGTTATCATGTCTTGTTAGAAGTCATTATGGATGTGTTCTTGTGATGTTGCCATAATATTGGGTGTCCTAATTTTACAGGGGCCATTAACCTAGGGTGGGCCAGCGGGTCGTGGAGTCTAAGAAAGGCCGCCTTTGGATCTGTGTTTTAAGGCCGGGGTTTACTGCTGGGTTGTAAATAATTCAGGTGGCAGGCTGTGGCCTTGGGTGCTGCGGGGGAATGCGAATGCTTGAAGCGGCTCCAGCCGAATTGGGGGAGGTGGAGCAGTGCAGCACAGGCCTCTGTTTTTTTGTCTGGTAGGCTTCACTGGGAGAGAGGGGGAATGGCCTTGCATGTGCTCGCAAAGGTATTTTCCTCGTGTGTTGCAGACTTTGGGTGGAAGAGATATAAATATTCATATAATATACAATACTCATTAAGTCTTTCCAAAGCTCACGTTTTTGACATTGCTGCGGCCATCTATATGGCCAGTTTGCACATTACCTGTACACTACGTTTTTAGCAACTACAACATTTTGTTATGTGTGTATAAGTGAGGTAGTAGTAAGGTTGGTGGAGCGCGCGGGAACAACCCGCCACTGTGACTGGCGGCAGTGGCACATAGTGGGCTGGGACACCCATATGGTGCATCTTCGTGCACCCCTTACATGAGCCCTCAGTATGGTTGCGTTTGTCTTCCCTTGCACCCTAGCAGCATTAGTTCAGTTTTGGCGCAAGACTGTGGGGTGCAGTCTTTTCGATAACACACAGAACATGAAGAACCACCGGGACACTTTTACCATTTGCGCATAGTTACAGGGATGTGGGTGCTTCAGCCCTAATGTTATATGAGCACCCATGCCGTTTTCATAGATTTTACAGGTTTTTTAGTCAGAGAGGTTGTGAAGGGAACGCTTTCATCAAAGGTGGTTTGCTCATTTGTATTTAGGGACTTTGCTTTTGTCAGGGGACTATTGTACAGTTCTTTTCCACCCAGGCCCTACTGGCCGGGTCATGCTGGAGACAGCGATACACTGCGGAAGGTGAAATGTTACAGTGTTGGTATCTAACACTAGCTCATGTCCGTCTGCTCGTGGGAACGGACTCTTAGCGGAACTGCCAGGGAGCTGTGGCCACAGGGATAAGTGATACTCTCCAAGGGCGGGGGCCGTGCGGCGGTGCGCAGGGCTCAAGCCATTTTTATTATACAAAATGGCTTCCAGGGCCTAGCTAAATTGAACAGGTTTGGTCAATGTCTTCAGCCGGTGCCCCACCCGCCACCTGGGCCTTGGTGGCAGGAAGGGCGCCCGGCGATCCATGAACCTCACCGGGGGAGAAGAGGCATGGGAGGGGGGTCTTCTGGACCAGTCCTCCCATACACTAGTGCTGAGTTCAAAGGCGCCAGAGCAAATGGCCTGATGTGATGCAAGTGGCCCACGGGCAGTATAATTAGTATCCCTGCTTTAGAAGGAAAGACTTTGAGTGATCTAGAAATAAAAGGGAATCACAGTTGGAGATTGCCTGTGTTGTGCAAGAGGTGCATGCTGTGCGGCTCCATCTTGTCACCACACTGAGAAACGTAGCCCCGAATGACCTGGCACCCAGTAATCCATTGAGGCCAGGTACAGAAATTTGACATAAAACCCATTAGGGGAAGAGCAGGATCTGAAGCAGGAGATAGAGAGCAAGCAAACCATCAGTCATCTTCCAAGGGCTCCACACTCATACTGCTCAAACCGGTTAGCTAAGAGAGCCCCACCTTAGAGACAGAGCAGGAAGTGGCAGCCACAGAGAAGACCACTGAAGGAGAGGGGTGAGCCAACCCCAAGTTCCAAGTCAGAACTGCTGTGCCACTCCATGGGTGCAGCCTACAGGCCAATCTCCATCATCCCATCTACAAAAGGAAACACATGTGACTTCCCTCAAACCAGACAGAGATTCGAAGGCAGGGCCAAAGCGGTATAAAAGTCAGAGCCTGAGGCAGAGCTCTGTAGGCGCTAGGAGGAGGGGCTTGCTCGAAGGGGGCTGAGAGTTAAACAGAAGGAGCTGGAGCAACAGCTGATTGGAAAAGAGCCACTGGAACCTGGGAAGAGCAGGAGACGGGAGCTGGAGGGGCTCAGAAGTGTGAGACGGGTGGTTGCAGAGGAGGTTTACGAGACTGTGGAAAGACAATGGAGATGGGAATTAAGAGACCTGAAGGGCTGAGAAAAGATAGAGCCCATGGGACTGAGAATATAATGGCACAGCAGATTAGGAGGAAAGTAACTCAGAGGACTGGGAGCAGACTGATCTAGAAGGCTGGGAGGATAAAGACCCAAGGGGCTGCGAGGAGAATGACATAGAAGGCTGAAAGGAGGAAGACCCCATGGGCTAGTATAGGATAGACCCTGTGAGGGCTGGAAGGAAAAAGAACTTGATGGATGGGAGCCAAAAGACACAGGACGTTGGAGAGTAGAGAGACTGAGTAGGATGGAAGGAAACAATCCAAGGGGCATGAAGGTGAAAAATCCTTGGCACTGGGAGGATAAAGATGCTGATTGCGATGAAGTGTTATCAGACCAAGAGAGGTGGACACAAAAAGAGAAGGAGCTAGTGGAAATAGATAAGATGTTGAAGGAAGAGTTGTTGAAAGTGGTGGAGGAGTGGAGAAATATCTGGAAGCAGAAGGAGAAGGTGATAGGGAGAGTACAAGGAAGGGAAAGTGGTTGACCTTAAGACATAAATGGGTACACCTAAGAGGTGTGGAGGAATGAGTTTGTGGTAAGGCATTCAGGAGGGACAGAAGATGCTCAGAAGGAAGAGAGAGAACGGGGAAGGTCTGGGTCAGGACCTTGTATGGAAATGACTAGAGGTAAGATTCTAAAATCAAGAGCAAGAATGGAGTAGGTGGATGGAGAATCAGGGTCCTGAGAGAGAGGGATCGGGTAAGAGGCCTAGGGACTGCCCCGGTTTTACACCTTGGTGTGGCCTCCAGTCTCCATGAGGCTCCAAGCATTCATGGAAGTCCAGCCTCACCATGTCACCCACTACTGAGAAGACCAACAGGCTTCAATCCAGAGCTGAGACTTGGGTGAGGATCCTCCTCACGGAAGACCATAGAAGCAGGGTGTACAAATCCCTTTAACATGAGACTGAGAACCAAGGAGAAGAGATGCTGAAAGGACCATCTTTCCTCTGGCCTCAAATAAAAGTACTTCATGCATTAAATCAGAGGTTTTATTCACTATGTGTTTGAGGGAATGGTGCATGGAGAAAAATGTGTAGTGATTTCATTAGACTCCCTTAACAACAGTAGCGGACACCTGCACAGATGTTAGAGATATCCTGCATTTACCTACAGCACTTGCACTTCAAGCCCATGCAGGTATTACAGGCAGAAATACAGTGCCCTACATCACTGTAACAGTGAGTCCATGCAGACATCAGAGGTATACCACATTTTCTCAAGGCACTGGGAGGATAAAGATGCTGATTGAGATGAAGAGTTATCAGACCAAGAAAGGTGGACAAGAAAAGAGAAGGAGAAAGTGGAAATAGATAAAATGTTGAAGAAAGAGTTGTTGAAAGTGGCAGAGAAGTGGAGAACTATCTGAGAGGAGAAGGAGGAGGTGATAGGGAGCAGTATAAGGAAGGGAAAGTGGTGGACCCTAAGGCACCAAGGAGTACACCTAGGAGGGGTGGAGGAATGAGCGTGTTGTGAGGCATTCAGGAGGGATAGACCAGCTCAGAAGGGTGAGAGAGGAAGAGGAAGGTCTAGGGCAGGACCTTGTAAGAAAATGACCAGAGGTGAAATTCCAAGATCAAGAGCAAGAATGAGTAGGTGAATGGAGAATCAGGCCCCTGAGAGAGGGATCAGGTAAGAGGCCTAAGAAGGGCCCCAGCCTTACACCTTGGTAAGGCTTCCAGCCTTCCCAAGGCTCCAATCATTGGTGGAAGTCCAGCCTCACCATATCACCCACTACTGAGAAGACCAACAGGCTTCAATCCAGAGCTGAGACTTGTGTGAGGATCCCCCTCAGGCAAGACCATAGAAGCAGGGTGCATGAATCCCTTTAATCTGAGACTGAGAACCAAGGAGAAGAGATGCTGAAAGCACCATCTTTCCTCTGACCTCATACAAAAGTACTTTATACATTCACATAGAGGTTTCAGCCACTTTGTGTTTAAGGGAATGGCACATGGATAAAATGTGTAGTGATTTCATTAGACTCCTTTAACACCAGTAGCGGACACCTGCACAGATGTTAGAGATATCCTGCAAATCCCTACTGCACTTGCACTTCAGGCACACGCACGCATTAGAGGCAAAACACAGCTTCCTACAGCACTGTCACAGTGAGTCCATGCCGACATCAGAGGTACACCACTTTTTCCCACAGCGCTTGCACAGCGAGTCTGCTTAACAAACTAATGCTGTGTTCATCTACCTGCAGGACTGTGTGTCACGACCCACATCCAGAAACCCCCCTGGCAAGCCCAAGGGCCAGGAGGCGTCTTGGCCCGGGTCTCCAACAAATTTAGGCATCCTTTGCCTAGGCCCTCTTGGGGCCAGTCCTGGCGCCTGTGGCGCCAGGCTCATACATAATAAAGACTTGTGTTTAGGGAACTACTTTATTTCAAGTGCCAGCCAACATGGAGGCATCCACATAGCCTGGCTCCTTGGAACTGAGCTATGTGGTATAGTGTTTTGGGTGTGGTAGCCTAGGAACTACTTTACCTGGACTACTTTCTTGAAGCTATTTAAACCACACCCGACTTGGATAACACTCTTTGCGTTACTTTGCAATCCTGCAACGTGACACTCATCGTGTTCAGCTGTACCCGCGAACCTCGGAAGAACAGCATCTGTAAAGAGACAAGAGGACATCGTTAGCAGCAGCAGCTTACCTGTAATTTTCATCGTTAGCTGCCCACAGCTCCTGCGAACAGCATCCTAGGATCGGTGCGTCTCCCGAACCGACGGATCTGCAAAAAAGGAAGAAACAAGACATTAGACACTTTTACAACATAACGAATTCTGCCGAAAAGCTTACCTCGCAAGTCGCCCCTCGACCAGCATCGCCTCGGGATTTCATACACCGGGTGAGCACCGCGATCTTTGGGAAAGAAAAGACAACAGGTTAGCAAAGGCAAGGCATTATAGCGCTGCGCATAGCGCCTACTTACCACATCATAGCGCTCCTTACACGCCATCATTTACCGGCGAGTCCCAATTCAGCCAATGCATCACATTGGACATCCGCGGACCTAAGGAAGAGAAAGAGACATTTATTAAACCAAGAAAGGCATGCAAGAATAACAACAATATACAACAGCAATAAGACTTACCTGAAAGACTCAAAGCGGGCTGGCATCAGTGAAGTAACTAGATCGCATTCGCCCACAAAGGACAACGCGCCCCTGCCAAGAAGGCAGGAAGGAGAGCACACCAGAATTAACAACAAGGTGAGGAGAGGTCCAGAGGGGCTGTGGGCATACAGGGCGGTGGGGGCTGCTTATCCCAGATGCCCAGTCTTGAACATTGCCCACCTGTATTCCAGGCAGAACTTCCCCACTGGTCACACCTGGAAACCGCAGACAAGGTACCAGAGTCTCTATGGCTGGGTGGCGTCCCCGTGGATACCAGGTGAGCATAACAGAACGTGAAGACTGCCAAACTAATCCACCTGGGCGCCATGGAGACATCAGAAGTAGACCAATTGGCCCAATTGTTAGGAAACCTTCGTGCCGAGGTTCATTCTGCCCGACAAGAGACTAACGCTCTCCGTAGAGGCTTATTAGTGACTAAAGAGCGCACAGAAGAAATTAGCAGGCAATACTTGCAATCACAAGCAGGACAGACGCCTCTACCTGGAAACAACCCAACAATGCAAAATCCTACCATGCCATCCACTACCTCTACTCCGGTACAAATGGATCCTCGTGCTGTGAACGTTCGATCTAGAGACAATGTAACTCGAGTGCAAGACAATACCGTGGAGCCCATGCAAATCAGAGGGGTACGACCTCCACTAACAAAACAAGAGCGAGGTAAAAGGAGACCACAACTATGTCTGTATTGTGGAAAACCAGGGCATTTCCTCAAGGACTGCCCAGTGAAACCTCCAAGGAAGATCGTTGGGGCCACGGAAAAAAATGAAGAGAAGGAATCTAAGTCGGAAAACTACCCAGCTCGGAAAACGTAGAGGTCAGTTTGTCGAGTGAGAGAAAAGAGCCACCGACCTCACACTTTGCAATACAGGTGATCTTAATTAATAACCATCGGTCGTCAAGAATGCATGCCGTTGAAGCATACATCAAAAGCGGAGCAGTTGGGAATTATATAGATCAAGACCTGGCTGCAGAGATGGGGCTTCTCCTATGCTCCAAGCCGACTACAGACAAGGTAACTACGGTGGATGGGACAGAAATCGCTTCCGGACCCGTAACCCAATGCACAGCTGAGATAACCTTGCTGTGACAGGACGGACATCGGGAACTTATTTCATTCGATCTCATCAAGGCACCTCAATTCCGACTCATACTAGGGATACCATGGTTAGTCGCTCACAACCCTTTGATTAACTGGCGGGCAAGGAAATTAACCTTCCCCAGCGACTGCTCCCCAGCCTGTTATTATCAAGAACAGAAACCTGCTTTCAGTATCTCTATGACTCCCGGAGCGACAGCATCAACCCTGGGAGTAACTTATACCTTGCCTGAGGAATACCACGATTTCCAGGATGTTTTCCAGAAGGACCAAGCAAACACGCTGCCGCCGCACAGGCCCTATGACTGTCAGATCGACCTTGCTCCAGGTGCTCAAGTCCCTTGCGGTAGAATCCATGCTCATATGAAACCTGAAAACCTTCATCTGAAGTCTTATCTAGACCAGTACCTGGCAAACGGATTCATCCGTCCATCAAAGTCCCCTGCAGCCAGTCCTTTGATCTTCGTACCGAAAAAAGAAGGGGACTTAAGAACCAGTATTTTTCTACCGCGCATTAAACCAGATCACCATGAAGAACTGTTACCCCTTGCCACTTATCCCTGAAATGCTGGACCAGGTCAAAGATGTCCAGATTTACACCAAATTGGACCTTCGAGGAGTGTACCACCTAGTCCAGGTCAGAAGCGGAGACGAATGGAAAACTGCTTTCTGTACCAAATACGGTTTGTACGAATATCAAGTAATGCCCTTTGGGTTATGCAACGCTACCGCAGCATTTCAATATTTCATGAATGACGTCTTGAGAGAGTTAATTGATGTCTGCGCCCTACTGTACATAGATGATATCCTAGTGTACTCAACCTCAAAACAGGATCATATCAAGCATGTCCGTTCAGTCCTCACCAAGCTCTGTGATCATTGTTTATATGCAAAGCTTGAAAAGTGTTTTTTTCACATCACCGAAGTTGAGTTTCTGGGTTTTATTCTTACTCCTGGAGGCATCAGAATGGACCTGCATAAAGTAGATGCCGTTTTGAAATGGCCATCACCAACGTCAGTAAAAGGGGTACAAAGCATGTTGGGCTTTGCGAACTTCTATCGCCGGTTCATACCAGACTTCTCTGAGGTCATACACCCGATCACTGTATTGCTATGAAAAAACAACAAAAGATTTGCCTGGACCGAAGAAGCAGAAAAAGCTTTTCAGGAACTTAAGAAAAGGTTCACCTCTGTGCCAATCCTGCGTCATCCTCGCCCAGATCTTCCTTATATCGTGGAAACGGACGCTTCCAGTATAGCAATGGGAGGCAGCACTCCTCTCACAAAGAGATCCAGAAACCGGCCAGCTACATCCAGTGGCCTTCTGGTCGAAAAAATTCTCACCTCCGGAGATTAATTACGCCATCACGGACAAAGAACTCTTGGCGATCAAATCCGCCTTTAAAGCCTGGCAGCACTACCTTCTGGGGGCCAGACACACCATTACAGTTATCAGGGACCACCGAAACCTGCAATATCGTAAAACAGCTAAAGCTCAGTCTTCACGCCAATTGCAGTGGGCCCTTTTCTTCGCCGAATATGATTATGTCATCACATTTCGACCAGGGGTCAAGAATGGAAAAGCTGACGCACTCTCTCGTACAGGCACTGATGACATAGTATATACGACCACAGACCCAGTCCCCATCATACCGGAAGACAAACTCTTGGGCCTCACTACGGCCTTAACCCAAGTAGAATTGAGGAACGAGATTCAACGAACCATGAATCCAGATACTTTCCTTGCATGGCAAGCGCAGGGGGAACAATATTCCATCAAAGATCACTTACCCTTTTTTAAGGATCATCTGTAGTTACCCACCAAAGACTTACAACAAATCGTTTCAGGTTATCACCATTCTCTGATCGAAGGGCACCTTGGAATCACCAAGACTCTAGCCAAGGTAAAGCAGAACTTCTGGTGGCCTGCCTGGCGTAAAGACGTCATCCAATATATTCAGTCCTGCGGAGTCTGCGCACAAAATAAGTCGCAAAAACAAAAACCATCCGATCTTCTGCAACCTTTGGACATTCCTCCCACTCCATGACACACTCTTTCCCTCGACTTCATCAGTGACCTACCTCCCAGTCAAGGGTTTAACACCATTCTTGTAGTCGTGGACTTATTCTCAAAGATGGCACACTTTATTCCGCTCAAAGGCCTCCCTGACGCATCCACTTTAGCCAAAGTGTTCCTGGATGGTATTGATAAATTACATGGCTTCCCATCAGTCCTGATCTCCGATCGAGGTAGTCAGTTTGTCTCCAATTTCTGGAGAAAGTGTTGTGCAATGGCGCAAATTGACGTCTGGCTATCCACTAACCATCACCCCCAAACGGACGGTCAGACTGAGAGGACCAATCAAACCCTCGAGCAATACCTACGGTGCATGTTGCACCATGAACTAAGAGACTAGAAAGACTTATTATGGATAGCCGAGTACGCATATAACAATTCCTTGCATTCCAGTACTGAACAAACACCCTTTTATACCCTTTATGGTAGACACCCACGTACCTCAGAACTGGATCTCCCAACCAGTTTGGAAATGCCAGCAGTAAAAACCCTTCACACCAACATCACTCAGGCTTTCAAAAAGGCCAAAGAACATCTTATTCTCGCCAAAGAAAAGCAAAAGCAATTTGCCGACCAACACCGGAAAAAAGCCCCTGACTATCAGGTAGAAGACAAGGTTTGTCTGGCCGCCAGATTTGTACCCATCATGGGAACCCGGACCTTTCAACCCAGGTACTTAGGGCGTTACACCATCAAGGCAATTATGAATCCAGCTGCCGTCTAACTAGATTTACCACCTAACCTACAAATCCACCCGTTATTTCATGTGTCCCTTTTGAAACCAATGCAGCCCGGTACACGGATTGGGACACCACCAAAACCCATACTTATTGACAGAGAACCAGAATTCGAAGTCAGAGGCATCCTGGATTCCAAGTATTCAAGGGGCAAGCTATACTATCTAGTTGATTGGAAAGGATTTGGACCCCAAGATAGATCCTGGGAACCCTGTGAAAACATTCATGCATCACGTCTGATCAAAAAATATCATCGAAACTTTCCAACTAATCCTGGGCCGGACAGAAGGAACACCTTGAGAGCGGCCTTGGGGGGGGGGAGCGCTGTCACGACCCACATCCAGAAACCCCCCTGGCAAACCCATGGGCCAGGAGGGGTCTTGACTCGGGTCTCCAACAAACTTAGGCATCCTTTGCCTAGGCCCTCTTGGGGCCAGTCCTGGCGCCTTTGGCGACAGGCTCATACTTAATAAAGACTTGTGTTTAGGGAACTACTTTATTTCAAGTGCCAGCCAACATGGAGGCATCCACATATCTTGGCTCCTTGGAACCAAGCTATGCGGTATAGTGTTTTGGGTGTGGTAGCCTAGGAATTACTTTACCTGGACTACTGTCTTGAAGCTATTTAAACCACACCCGACTTGGATAACACGCTTCGTGTTACTTTGCAATCCTGCAACGTGACGCTCATCGTGTTCAGCTGTACCCGCGAACCTCTGAAGAACAGCATCTGTAAAGAGACAAGAGGACATCCTTAGCAGCAGCAGCGTACCTGTAATTTTCATCGTTAGTTGCTCACAGCTCCTGCGAACAGCATCCTAGGATCAGCGCGGCTCCCGGACCGACGGATCTGCAAAAAAGGAAGAAACAAGACATTAGACATTTTTACAACATAACGAATTGTGCCGAAAAGCTTACCTCGCAATTCGCCCCTCGACCAGCATCGCCTCGGGATTTCATACACCGGGTGAGCACCGCGATCTTTGGGAAAGAAAAGACAACAGGTTAGCAAAGGCAAGGCATCATAGCGCTGCGCATAGCACCTACTTACTGCATCATAGCGCTCCTTATACGCTATCATTTACCGGCGAGACCCAATTCAGCCAATGCATCACATTGCACTTCCGCGCACCTAAGGAAGAGAAAGAGACATTTATTAAACCAAGAAAGGCCTGCAAGGATAACAAAAATATACAACAGCAATAAGACCTACCTGAAAGACTCAAAGCGGGCCGGCATCAGTGAAGTAACTAGATTGCATTCGCCCACAAAGGACAATGCGCTCCTGCCAAGAAGGCAGGACGGAGAGCACACCTGAATTAACAACTAGGTGAGGAGAGGTCCAGAGTGGCTGCGGGCATACGGGGTGGTAGGGGCTGCTTATCCCAGTTGCCCAGTCTTCAACATTGCCCACCTGTATTCCAGGCAGAACTTCCCCGCTGGTCACACCTGGAAACCGCAGAGAAGGAGAGTCCCTACGGCTGGGTGGCGTCCCTGCGGATACCAGGTGAGCATAACACTGTGCCGAAGGCTCACACTGGACAATGGCATTTAATTCAAAAGTTCTTTTACCTTACTTAGTTGAGTGCAAGAACCAGCTTCATTGCATCTGCAAAACAGACGAATGGTGTGAACAGCCTGGGGCTGCATCATCCCAGAGTTGAGAGTGAAACCCAAGATGGTGGATCAGCCTTTTGGAGGATTGGTCCCAAGCAAAATTCCCAAATCACATGAAGTTGAATCACTTAAAAGTAGCAAGTCACAGCCCCATAACCTTTAGCATGCACATGTGCACACCCTCGCAATAAGCCTGTCTCAAGAGAAATGGTTACAGGGCTATATAATCTCAGAGTCACACTCAGGCAATGTGTCTGTTTGGACATAGAGGTAATGCCATGAGTTTGGAGTAATTGTTCAGTTTTTGAAGGAAACCGTACAAGGAAGATAGGAAGCCAGGAGATGAGAGGGTGAAACAAGTCCTCAAGAGGAGGTGGTTGGTTTAGAACAGCAAGAGTATGTTGGTGCAAAATCCCCAGAAGAGGTTGGAGGTGAACATCAGCAGGTGGTTTGTTTAGAATAACACGATGAGTGGGCAGCAGAATAACAGAGGGAGGTTGGGATTGGACATCAGGAGCGGTTGGTTTAGAAAAGTAGGAGGAGGGTGCAGAATACCAAGAGGAGGTTTGTGATAAAGGATGGTTGGCTTAGAGTACCAGGAGGATGTTAGAGTTGAACATTGGGAAGACGTTGGATTAAAAAGCAAGTGGAAATGAAGCAGTCTAGCGAGATAGCAGGTCGCAGGGTGAGGAATGATTGCGATGACAGGCTTGGTCCAAGATAAGGAGTTGGAGGCGAGACCCAGAACTGAGGGAGTTAACCCCTCAATAGGAGGAAAATAAATGAGCATGTGGTATGAAATATAGAAGGAGTAGGACCAGAGCAAGAGTAATGAGGTTGTGGAGAGGAAAGAAACCAGGACCACAAGAAAGATGGGTGTTAAGGCCTTCTTAAACATGTCTGGAAAAACTGAGGAAAGCAAACCCAGGCAGCCCTGCATTAAAGTTGAAGAGAAGCTCCACTTGTATCGACAGTCGGTATTTTCGACAGTCGGTATTTTCAGCACCAGCAATACCGGTGCCGACAATGCCGTCTGTTTTATACCAGTGGGGGCCTGTGTTACCTCCATCTGTTGGCTTGAGGTAAGACAGGTTACCCCCACCGGCATACTTGTACTATGCCAGTGCTGTAAAGTGCCAGTGTACGTAAATACCGTGACTTTTTTTACCCGGACCGGCAGGGTCATAATGAGGCCCATTGTGAAATAGAAATAACTCTGCACTGCATTCTGGGAAACGTAGTGAAAGTGGTAAAGAGGCTGCAAAGCAACTCAGTGAAAAGAAATGGGCTCAAGGGTATACAGTGTTTATATTGAATCCTGTATATCGAATCCCCCATATATGGAATCTTCTCAAGGTGCATTCAGGAAGATGAAGTAAACGTTCTGAAAGATGTTGTGGGATAGAGAACACCTTTTGCTGCATCCTGAGAAAGGTAGTGAAAGTACTAAAGTGTCTAAAAGACAAACGCCCTCATTGTAGGTATAGCAGCGCAGCTCAGAAATGTGGTTAAGGGAATGACCACCATAGTCAGCTTTATTACAGATTGGAAGGTAAGCATGAGAAAATCCCTCCCGCACTTGGAACATTAATCACCACCAGAAAAATGGCGGCTTTACCATGGACGGAATCAGTGCCTGCGTTAAATGCTCCAAACACCAAAGCTTCCACACCCACTTATCATTTGGCGAGTTTACTACCAAAAGGAGTGGGCGTAACATTAAGCGAGTTTGGCAGTATTTCTACACCCGTTAGAACAAAAAATGAATGGGTTGGAAAAACAATCTTACTAGGAAACCCCCTCCCTTCTGTTTCATCCCAGAGCTTACAGCACGTACATGTGTAAAAAAAGTCACATGGGAACATTTCGAAAAGTTTTATATTTAGATATAGTTTTAAGTTTCTAGGTTACACATTTTCTATATTATACATTTTGAACACAATGTGAAAGAACACACACATGAGCAAACACAAATTACATTGTCAGAACAAAGCAGAAACAAGATACTGTTCTTGCATATTGGTATGGTTGAACAAAAGTAATGCAATCACTACTGTCACTGTTATAAGCAGAGGACAGGCGTCATACACAAAGTTCTTTCTACACCCGTAATGAGGACATTTAACAAATAAATAAAATCCTGAAGGGCCATTCAAGGTAAAACCGTAGCGAAAATAACAAAACCTTCAGAAGATATTGTGAGACACAGAAAGGCTTGACATTGCATTCTGGGAAATGCAGTCAATTTCACTCTCTGTGACTTTTATTGACGAAAAGGGCCATTCTGACAAAAATATTAAAGAAATTCCATTGTGACAAGCACACATAAGACTTGTGAATGTAATCTGCACAGGTTTGTGAGCTTCCTTCGGTGGTCTCCCATATTTCCCTGGGCGTGGGCAACATCTGAGGAATGTCCGGCAGCCTCGGCATTCCCACAGAACCCACTGGCCAGGACTGCTGTTTCGGAGGCATGGCCTACTTCCATGCCCCACGCACACTGCCTACTCGGCATGAGAACATGGCTTGGAGGTACTGCATATCCAAAACACAACCATAAATATGTGATGTCATCAGCAGTGTCATGTCTGGTGCCACTTGCGCTATCACCTATGATGTTTACGTGAGACCTTTTGAGAAGATATGTTCTTTCCAGCACCTGGTAGAAGTCTAACCTCTGTATGAAGATTTGTCCCGGGAATATAGGCATGTATGTACGTTTGTCTCTCTCACAAATTATCTGGGGGGCAGAGCACGCCTTGAAAAAGCAGGATAGTTGTGTGGAAAGAGCATCGACGGTTCTGCGTGCACGGCTTGTGTTGTAATACTGCTGTGTTCTTTGAGGCTGAATCTGATCAAATCACTTTAGCAACAACACTGGAGTGCAACCGGTTTTATTTCCTTATGTTTCCGCCGCCTGCAATATTTGCACTTGGGGCGTGTTGCTTCTGAACAAAGGTGCTATGAAGTGCCCGATCTGCCACACAACCTCAAAAAAAAGTGCCTTCATCAGGAAATCCCATAACTCTCGACTTAACCCCTTAACTGCTGGGCTATTATGCATGTCTATGCAAATAGGACGAGCATACTCGTCCTCAGCCGGTCTTAAAATTCCAACGTAATTTGAACAACGTTACTAAAATTCCAATGTAATTTGAACAACGTTACTGCCTCAATATGCATTAAATTTTCTGAAGTTTTCAGTGGAGGAGAATCCCTCAATCTGCCTCCAAAGTCACGCTATGCTATGCTATACTGAGTTCCTACATTGGGGGTCATGTTCCATAGCGCCGTAATGTGAATGCAAGGTGTAAATGCCTGGAGTAAGGATTTAACCCCTTGCATTCACACCACGGCCCATTCTCAAGCATTTGTATGGTGGAGAGGAGGGGTGGAACTAACTTGGGTTTCTGCCATGGATGTGTCTGCATGGATTTTCATGCCGGTGCAAATGCTGGAAATCCATTTGGGGTACACCTGCTTTATGCAGGGGCATAAAGCAGGCGGACCCCTTAGGGATCCATTGTACATGCTCGTGTGGGCAATACAAATTAAACCCTTCTTCCCGACATGCTGAATTCTAATTGTGAGTGCTGCTTGCCATGCAGGCATGGCAAGCAGCGCTCATAACTAAGGAAACGCTACCTGGCACACACAAATACCAGGCAGCCTTTCCTCACTTTGCACAGCAGAGTGCAAAGGTGCAAGGCAAAAGGCAGCGTATACACATGTACTCCGCACTTTGGCACCCCGACATGCAAAGGATGAACATTTGGCAGTAGGGTGCCGTTTACGTTGCAGTGCAAATGTAACGGCACTCCACCACCAAATTGCACATTTAAGGAACATGAGCTTCTCAGGGTTTATGTCACGCCAAGGGTACTTTAACGAGCCAGCGAGCAGTGGGATGGAAGTTTGATGTAAGGAGCAGGAGCGTGGGAATCAGACATTTGAGGGGTGCCCCGCAGACCTGAGGGAAACCACCAGTAGACAGTGAATAGATATTAAGAGATTGGGTCTTTGTTCAGCATTCACTGTAACTTGAGATGGGAATACAATTGTACTGATGTTTACTTATAGGCCAACGCATAAGGAGTCTTACTGACTTCTCCCTGTGATTTAAAAAGCAGCTAAGTCTCTGGTTAGGATGACGTACTACTAAATGTCAACTCCCTGGTTTTCCCTTCTTGCAAATTCATGTTGCGCTTGTCCACTTCTCCCGGGGCTTCCCTGCACTCCTTGCAAACCTCTCCTCGTGGAGTAGGGGTCCTGGCTTGACTTTTGGGAATTCATTGCTTGCCTGCTGTGGTACTAAGAGTGAATTCAAACGGTGAGACAACTCCATACATTACTTAGTTCCTTTCCTTTAGCACATAATGTCCCTGATACAAATAGTATCTGCCTGGGACTATGTAAGGTCTTGCTGGGAACATTTTCCTCAAAAGTCTCTAGGCACCATGTTCATCGGTGGAAGGAGCTCCTGATGATGGGTGGGCGTCTCCTCCTGGGCCACAGGTGGGGTGGCACCCTGTTGTACCTTAAGTGCGCATGTCACGCACTCTGTTCAATGTTCTGGAATGGAATGGTGTTGTAGTTGAAATGTTGCTGGTTGAAGAATTAACCTTGGGGTACCACAGATCTAACTTACTGCCGTGTTCGTGTCTCCTTCTGGGGTACTATAGCTACTTCACTTTGGCGACGAGCTGGGAGAAGGGCCCACGGGTGTACAGACGGCACCCCACGGCGGCGGGGACCCGCGGCTGAGTGCAGAAGGGAATACCTGTGCAGGTGCGGTGGCTGGCTTTGGGGATGCAGGGCCATCTGCTGGTAAGCAACGTGTGCAAGCGGCTGCCTTTCCCTGCTTGCTTTTGCTAAAGAGGAGCCATGCAGGAAGGCCCGGCAGACATTTTGGGAAGTGCCTGAGTGCCCGAGGAGAACATGTTGTGAGGAAATGCTTTTAATTTTCCTTGCCCATGTCCTGCTGGTACTGCATCCTTGGAATGGGGCATAGCGTCATTGTTGTATCTTCAAACTACAGTGTTTGATCAGATTTTGGAACTTTGGCAGAGGTGTGACCACAAGTGTTCGGCATGCAGAGCACATGTGCAAAGCCCCCTTCTTCCTTTCTACCCTGCCCTGGGCAGCCAACAATACCATGGGAACTATAGTTGGACTCGTTTGTCTACCTCGGGGTGGCAGGTGGAGCAAGCAACACCGATGACCAGAAGGAGGTGGCGCTGTTGAACTGTTTGGGGATGAAGGGCCTGCGCATCTTCAGAAATTTGCCAGGCGAACCGGTCACTATTGAGGCTCACGGTGGAGACAGGGTGGTGAGTGCCTATAAGACCGCCCTACAGAAACTAAGGAAACGTTTTGGAAAGACAGTGAATATTGTGTTGGAGATGTACCATTTCTTCTCCAGAGTTAAAGGTTCAGACGAATCCATGGACAGTTATGTTATGGCCCTTAGGACGCTGATGATGACGGGTAGATACACTGGAGTAATGGATGAATATATAAGGGACCGTATCATGAAGGGCACACCTAACGCAAAGATAAGAGAGAGACTTTGAATTGAGAGAGACCCCTCTCCGGGGAAAGCTAAGGAAATGGCTTCTGCAATTGAGGAGTCCACTAAGAGTATCAGGGCGATGACACATAAGGAGGACGTGCAGTTCAGCAACGGAGGGCTGGCGGTACAAGCTGTGTACCTTACCAGGAAAGAAGAAGGAGGCAAATCATACTGCGACAGCACAGAAGGACCACCCAGCACTGGAATGAAGGTCCACTGCAACAGGTGTGGCTGGAGCAGCCACTCCACTGGGACCAGAGACTGCCCGGCCATGTCCACAGAGAGTAGGTGGTGTGGCACGAAAGGACATTTTGCAAGTCAGTGCAGAGCAGCTAAGGAAGGATCACGCCCACTGAAAGGAAGCGTCAACTTGGTTTTCTGAACCAGAATAATTGAAGGTCTCAGTAGCGGTCGCTGAAGAAAGGGTGCAACTCTATGTCCAAAGGGAGATGAAGTATGGGCCATGGGAAATGGTGACGTTGAATCGTGCAGACATCGAAATGATGTAGGATCAGGATCCCTGTAGACCATGATTTCCCCTGAGTTGTTTGAAGAGACCTTCAAAAAGTCAGTGAAGGTGCTTATACTTCCAGACATTAACTCCAGTGCCTATGGACAGGTCCCCATCACTGTGTTGTAGTATGAGTGGACCGACCTCCAATTAAAAGGCAGACAGACGAGGGGGAAGATATATGTGGTCCAAAAGGGAGCCAGTGTCCTTAGTTGGGATGAACAGGCAGTGTTGGACATACAAATACGCCCAGGCACGGCTGTAACAGTGTTGTGTGTGGAGGCGGAAGTCAAATTTCTAAGAAGGGCCTTAAAGTGATGTATCCCACCATTTTCAGCTACAAGCTAGGGAAATTGAGAGGGTTTGCACACAGAACTACACTGAAGAAGGGTGTAATGTCTGTTACCCACATAATCAGGAATGTGCCTGTACTGCCTCATGAGGGGATCAAGGTGTAGCTGGACAAGCTGATACAGGCAGAGGTCATCGAAAAAATGGAGTCATTGGAGTGATTGTCGCCCTTCATGTTGGCAAAGAAACAAGGTGGGGGCCTAAGGATGTGTGTAGACTTGCGGGACCTGAACAATAACATTTGGGTAGACAGACGCCCTCTCCCAAACATCAACGCATTGCTGACCACAATGGGCCGAGAATCATGGTTTTCAACATTGGATTTTTCCCCAGCTTATCATGAGATTGAGCTGCATGGTTCCTCATGCCATTTTACCTCTTTTGTAAGACCTGTTGGGCCTTCATGTTCCGCAGGATGTCAATCCGGTTGACATCTGTAGCAGCAGTGTTTCAACTTTTGACTCAAGAGCTGTTTGGTGGTCTGGCTGTTGTGAATTATTTTCAAGGTGACATCCTGGTGTGGGGGTGTACAGAGGATGGGCATGACCGGATGGTGCATCAAGTGGTGAGAGTGCTGCAGGAGAAGGGGTTGACCGTGAAAATGTCAAAGTGCCAGTTTAAAGTGTGTTGTGTCACATATTTAGGCCACACCATTGATTGGGATGGAATAAGGCCAAAAAAGAGTTTGGTTGAGGTACTGAAGGGTGCGTCTGTTCCAGTGTCAAAAGGAACAGCTAAGGTCCTTTCTGGGTATGGCTGAATTCCACGTGAAATTCATCCCAGGATATGCGAAGACCATTCACATGAGGGAGTTACTCAAGAAGCATGTGCAGTTTTTGTGGACGGATGAGCGCCAAAGAGAGTTTGAGAATGTTAGAAAGTGCGTGGACAGAGCTCCTTCATTATCGATGTTTGACGTCAAGGGGAGGACTGTTTTGGCTATTGACACCAGTGAAGTGAACCTCGGGCCATTTTGTCAAAATGGAGGGAAGGGGAGTACAAGCCTGTGGCGTTTGCATTAAGGGTTTTGCAGGACTCAGAGACGAGGCGCTCTGTCATTGAACTGGGCATCCAGACATTTTCAGACACTCCTCTGCGGTTTGCCCTATGTGGTGTGTACAGATCAACTAGTGGCTTTAGCCCATGAGGGACACCTGGGTCATAGTTTAATGGAAAAGAGGTTGAGGGAGTGTTACCGGTGGCCTGTGATGGACAGCGATGTAGAGAGGCCAGTCAGAGATTGAGCCCATGCGCTGTGCGTGACAAGAGTCAGATGATCAGGACCCAACCGGTGCATCCACTGGTGATTCAAGAAAAAGAATGGAGCCAGGTGGCGTTGGACATAATGGGATCTTTTGATGTGTTGGATGAAGGGGACGGATTCACTTTTGTTTTGATTGATTACACATCCAGGTGGATTGAACTTGCATCAGTGCATTCTGTTATGACCAGTTCGGTGCTGAAGTTTCTTAAGGAAGTGTTTCGCCGAGAGCTTTCACCAGACAGCATTGTCACTGACAACGGTGTGCAGTTTGTCTCACAGGAGATGACAGAATTTCTGAAGGAGAGGGGTATACCACACCACAGAACAGCCTTGTACAGTAGAGCGTGCTAACAGATTTGTGAAGGGAGCGATTCAATTGGCGTTGGCCAACGGTTTTGGATGTATTGACTGATGCTGTGGTTGTGCATAGGGAGGCTCACAATAGGTTGACTGAATGTGCACCTTTTCGAACTCATGAGTGGCAGGAGGGCCAATGGGAGGTTGAGTCAAGGATGGTTGGGCGGGGATGCACAGTCTGTGGTGAATTCGGAAGAGGTTGTTGCTGCAATGAGGCAGAAGCAGAAGTAAGCCGCAGCGAGAGAGACTGCGCAGCACAAAGAATGTGAGGTTCAGGTGGGAGATTTGTAAGGGTTAAGAGTCCACGTTTTGTGAGAAAAGGGTTGCCTGTGTGTCTTCCTCCCAGAGAAGTGATTAGAGTGGTTGATGGCTAGGTGGAATTGAATGATGGGTCGATGTGGAGTAAGGGGAGGATGTCGGTCCAGGATGTGTCCGGAGCATGGTGGATGGATGATGTGTTGGTGGGAGCCACAGCGACCATGAGTTGGAGGTGCACCAGTATGCTCTGGCACGTTGAAGCCTCCTCTATGCACTAGATGGGATTACCAGTAAATATCTTAGACCAAATAACCGGACAGACCTAAGGACATTGATCAAATACTGCTTTAATCTCAGTAAAAGAAAGCAGGGAGTTGTACAACTAGCAAAATAGATGCATGCATAATCACACCTCCTCTTATTTGTACAGAGTTTATATACTTTTTCATATATCGTTTATGGCATCATCCTACGTGGCATTTTGCAAAACCTACTAAGGGAAGGGATTGGATTAAGGGAACACATCTATATATAGAATCATATAAGTGTTAATATCTCTTTGGTTGTTCCGTGTCTGTAGGACACTCCCTGAGCTACTTCTACATACATAGTATACTGATTATAGCAGTGATTATGCCAGCGGTTTGGTGACTGCAACTTTGTATGTAAAAGTGCGTGGCAGGCTTTAGTACTAGTTTACAACCCCATCCAACCTTGGACTATTAGCGTGTTTTGCAGCACGTGAGTGAAAACGAAACCTAGGTGCTTGAGATGCGTCAATTAATTCCTTGTTTTCCCCATTAGTTCATCGTATGTCATCAACCTGATCCTTAGCCAAGGCCTTCTGTTTGTAGTTGACCTCGTAGTATGCTCACTGTTCTGGAACATTGAGGGAGCATGAGCAGACCACTATCGCCATCTGTGTTTCGAATAGCTCCTGTTTATTCGCCTTCTGAGTCACATGTTAGGAGACCACGATTTTGTCCATTCCAGCATCTTGTTTAGGATATTTGATTTTATTAAACAGGGTGGCATTACCCTTTCTGGCCTTTAGAGACTTGCTCACTCCACCTCACATAGGCTTTTGCCCTTGTGTTTGTTCAACACCTGGCACTTGCAAATGTCCTTGTCTCTCCTAATCTTAGAAGACATATGTTTTATGCAGATGGTCCATTCCTTCGACTCCCTTTGTGCCTTGCATCCATCTCTCGAAAAAGTATTCTTGATCCCAGGCCAAGGTTCTCCCTTATTCTGCACACAAAAACAGCTTCTTCATCAGTTCTTCAAATTTGCAATCTTAGGCTCGTCTTTTGAGGTAACAGGGTTGATTCTTAACACAGGCCATTGTCCATTTTCTTCCAATGGCCATCCTGAACGTTGTATGTATATCTCTTTGTAGCAGGCTTCTATGTATCTATTCTACCTTGCGTTACAGCCTATTTACAGTTATTGGTCAGCCCGTTATTTCATCTTCTTATATTCACAAATACTTTGGGCCTCATCATGAGTTGTGCCTTATGTGGGCGCTATTTCCGCCGAGTGGAAATAGTGTTACAGCCGGGAGCTATGGTGCAAATAGCGCTGCATCACAAGTATGCGTACACGCGCACATGACCCCAGCAGTAACGCTAATTACACACGCCAGAATCCGCATCAAAAAGGAAGCTTACAACCCAAAATCACAGCTCTAAATGCTCAACCGCCTTGTGCCGGCGCAATTAGCGTCAGCAGGAAATGTTTCACCGCCTGAAGGGGAAACACTTGGGCAACCATTTTGCAAATCACAATCCATGCAATATCAGATCCCCTGGCAGCCATCCACACTTTCAAACCATCAAATATGTCTCAGGAGAGGGCAAGAGGCAACGCAGATCAAGATCGTCTGAGGAAAACAAAGTTCATAGTACTAGTGGATGAGGTTGTGGCACATCATGACGAGCTATATTGAGTAAGGCAGAAGAAGGCATCCTCCCAGCTCCGCACCCAGATTTGGCAGGCAGTGAGCCAGAAGATGTCGGCAGTCGGCCACGTCCGCTGAGACGGGGAAGACTGCTGCAAGGGTTGGAATGACTTGCAAGTCCAGTGAATCCTGCCCCACCATCGACAGGACAGCATGGCCACAGGGGAATGTTCACCACCTGTACTGGACCTGACACCCTGGGAGGAAAAATGTAGCACCATGATCAACATGGAGGGGATTGGGGGAGTTGGAGAATCAGAGGCAAGCACTGGCACCCAGGAGGCTGAAGGTGAGTCAAACCCCCCGCCCCTTTGCATGTAACTACAACAGCTCAGCACAGCATCCCCCAGTGGAACTACCCATGAGCCTGGCACTGCAACTGGGGGCAGTGCGTGGGAGCCACCAAATCCACCTACGGCAGCACCCATGTGCCAGTGCACCAAGGCCACCCCTGTGAGCCAGACCAGTGGGGTAGGCAGCCAATGGACACATCAAAGCACCAGGCACCACACAGCCCTGGCGGGGGCACAGCAGTGCCCCATCGGGACCTGGCAGTGAAAGTACTATACCACCCCTCAATCAGCATTATAAGAGTCAAGTTGTAAATGGGACCATCTAGGACACCAATTTAGCCCTGCCATGCCACCATGGCCAATTGCATTCCCTGAACCGCCTCCCCACCAGCACGTGTCCCAATTGTAGCCAGTCCACTACCAAATGCAAACAGGCCAGGCCCGTGCATCACTGCAGCAGCCCCATGCTGCACCCCTCACCATGTGATCACTGTCATGTATGCCAAAACAGCTGAGGGCATATCTCAGAACGCCATACCCTATGTCCCTCACAGGCACACAAGCTGCACCAGAGGCATCAGGGGATGAGGATGCAGCGGCCATCTACAAGTCCGACCTCCTGTGCACCCACCAGCACCGTCCGGCAAAGGGGATGCAAATCTACACGTAGGCGCAAGATGCCCCCACCACATCTCTCCACAGCAGGGTCTCGCCCACACTGGAAGCCCAACCCGCCAGGTGCACACCTGTTCACAGTGAGGATGACAGTGTGGCAGTCCAAGCTACCAGGGAGGACACAGCCCGACAGCCACCACCCAGAAGGGACAAGGGGCAAGCAGCAGCAGCACTGTCATCCATCATGCTACAGTAGCCCTGACACCTGGCCACAGTCATTGCCCTTCACTACCCTACATGCCTGAGAGCCCAGTTTGGGGCAATTGAGTGCGCACCGAGGCCACTGGCAAAAGCACGCTGGCTGTGCGCAGGGACCCCACAACCAGACACTGACACCAGCTCCTATGGCTCCCCAGTTGCCAGCCACACCAGGCAATATCCCACCCCACCTCCCCAGCCGACGGATGACCTGAGCACAGTCATGGAGCGCCTAAGTGAAATGGAGGAACAGCACCGATAGATGGAGAACATTGCCACTGCGTTCAGCCAGCATATGCAGGTGATCAGTGAGGCCATACAAGCGGCCACAAGGAGGATGGGCGGCGACAATGCATGGACCAGGAGAGACGTGAAATCATGCACAGTCTCACTGACTGGATTTGGTCAGAGGGGGCGTGAGCTGTGCCAGGGCGTCTCTGCTCTAGCCAAGCAGCTGAGGGAGGGCAATGCCCTCCAACACCAGCAGCTGCAGGTGGCAGCTTCTATACCACCCACCACCACCCTCACGGAGGAATCGCAACTGAGCACTTCTAGGCAGAGGTCCCTGCGCCAGCTGTGCTCATGCTTTCCTAATGTTGCGGGTTGGGAGAAGAGGGCATGGCCATCATGAATGGCATGACTATTGTTGGCCTGAGTGGCCTTGATATAGACACAGTGGGGGGGAGGCGGATAGTGTGTTGAGGTATTGGTGTTGGTTGGGGAAGGGTGGATAGTGTGCTGCGGTGTTGGTGGTGGGAGGGGTATGGGGGGATGGAGTTTGAAAAAGTTACATAAAAACAGTTGAACAAATAACATGCAAGGACATTCATGATTGTGTTCTTGTGCTCTTTATTCACATTGTGCAGGATGTGTACTGGGTCCGGTCAAATTGTATTATATTGAATTTTATATTGCGGTTTTTACCAAAGTGCTTCACAAAGAGACAGTGAACATTACATTAAAATCAGCATAAACAGTTGTGTTCAGGATCAGTCAATAGCAATCAAACAGGAGACTGAAGTAAGTGACATTTTAGGGAGGAGCGAAACAGAGAGTAAGAGGTTATGGATCTGAGGGATAGTGGAAGAAGGTTCCAGTGGAGAGGGGCCAGCATTGAAAAGATCAGAAGTGAGAGTGTGCACAAGGGGCACGTGGAACAGTGAGTAAAAAGAGTCCAGCAGAGCGAAGAGAACGAGAAGGAGAGTAAAATGAAAGAAGAGAAGCGAGGTTATTAGGGGCAAGGCCATATAAAGATTTGAATACTAAACAGAGGAAATAGAATTTCAGCTGAGAATGAAAGGAGAGCCATCCAAGAGATTCAAGAGAAGAGGAGATGGAGTCACGATAGGATAATAAGCAAAGCGAGCGGATGGAGGAATGATAAATTGATTTGAGTGGAGCTAAGCGAGAGCAAGAGAGACCAAAGAGTAGAACATAGCAGTAGAAAAGTCGAGAAAAAATTAGGGAAGAGACTAAGAGCTTAGTGGCATGAAAAGTGAGTAAGGGAGGAATTTTGTGAATATTAAAGAGTTGATAGCGGCAAGCGTGAGAGGTAAGTGAAATATGATGGCTAAAGGCGAGATTAGTGTCAAGAAAGAGAGCGAGATTACGGGCAGTAGGGGAGACAGCAGGGTTGAGGGGGGAAGAGAAGGAGGTGGAACAGCAGTAGCAGGAAAGAAAAGAACTTCCGTCTTTACGGCATTTAAGGTGAGAAAATGAGAATGTGCAGGAGGGACCCCAGCCAGTCCATAGGACTGGGATTTTCCCAAACTGCACTTTAAGATGGAATAGCAGCACCCGTTAGATGGATGGGGATGCCGATTACTACTCAAGCATCAAATCAATAATGACAACTCAATGGTTTGGCAAAGGGAGTCCGCTTCATGACAAGTACAAAAAAAGGGGAGTTATGAATATCCTCAGTTGTGTGATCTTCCTTCTCGCTTCACCACTCTGATGAACTTCACAAAAATCACATCCTTTATACTAAAAACTCGTCATCGCTGACGTGAAACACTAAAAATATTGCATGCAATTCTATTGGTTCTAGTAAGGTAACTTTACTATAGGTACTATATCTATATATGATAGTAGCCTGTGAGGATTGGATAACTAGTGTCAGGTAGGGCATCTAAGCCCTTCCTTCAGGATAACTACCGTGGACATCATTAAAAGTACGACGTCCCATTGGTTCTACAAACTATAGGATTCTAGATAACTTGGTCCACTGTGATTGTGTTGGTACCATGTCACCTTGTACTTTTCCACTTCACTTAGCAGCATGCAGAATGATCGGCCAGGTGCAGGGTGCCCGTCCGCTCCCCTAGCCTCCCACCAACCAGTACCACCATCCATCACCGCCCCAATGGCCATGTGTCAATTTGTTTCTAGTTTGTAGGCCTCGATATTGCCTCTCTGTCTGGGAGAACTCGTATATCTATGCATGACTCAAGGCTGCGCATAAGTGTGAAGGTCCCAACTCTTCTTGCATGGCAGGTTACGTGTTTCAGGCACTGTGAAAATCGTCTCCGTCTCCATGTAATTCGTGTATTTGATTTGAGCTTTCTGTCCACCAAAATGCCTTCTGCTGCTTATCTCGACTCCTTTGAACAGTATACTCCGCTCTTGGTGTCATAAATGGTATTAGCCTGTGGCAGCTAAGATGACCTTGGTTTCTTTGCATGGGTCTCATGAATCTAAGTTATGTTTCTGTCTTTGGCTTTTGATTCCCGTGTTTGAGGGGCTTCTTGTGGGGCCTCTTCGTAAATTATGGTTCATTCTGCCCTTTTGCAAAGTGGATATATGCGTTATATAAAGTGCTCCTTTTGAGGTAGATATGTATAGGTGGTGCTCGCCGCACTCTAACTTTCTACTAAGCCTGGCAAGCCGCACGGTTTCCTCAGCTTTCTTGCATTTCCAAGCATATGTACACATGTAAACGGGTTGCATATCTTCTTCGTTCTTATGGCATAAGCTTCTTATACTTGACATCGTCCTTTAACTTCAATTGAGGATGTCTCTTATCCATGGTGTTTTGTCCCTTTTCGCCATTCATAGGTCATTGTTTTCTTTATCTGTGATTCAGTCCGAGTTCTTGTGACGTCACCATTCATCCATCTTCTTTTAGGACTTCCGTGGCTTCTTCAGGCCTTACGTTTTGACAATAGTCATTCTGTCTCACTTGTCAATAAGGTTCCCTCAATGGGTACCTTACTGTCCAAGGTTTCTTAAGTGCAGGTACTTCAATAGGTGCTGTCCATCTGGTAGGTACCCGACAGAGCCCCTCTGTGGCTCTCTGTTGGTTTATTTGCCCAGCATACGTCATATATCTCGGTGTGAACGTTCCTGGAACTTCAAAATAGTCGGTTGGAGGGTAGGGCATATTTGAGGCCTCCTCTACACTCCCCCCTCTGGGCGATTCATCAACCAGTCTCATCTTTCCCTTGGCATCCACCTTTCTAGTATCCTCTGCTTTCATTTCCCCTTCATCTTCTGGGTTCATGCACAAGGGTTTGCAGAACTGTTTCTTTGGGGTCCATATTTTCACTACTCCCTTCGCGCATGTTCATATTTTTTCCATGTCATAAGTTGACATTGTCCATTTGGCTGCAATAAATCCATTACCCCACGTAATTTCTGTGTTTCCTTGGATACCAAAACTTGGTTCCTTCAGGTGCGTGAATGCTAGCTTTTATAAAATCTCTTATTTCTTCATCAGTCAGGTCTTTGGGTTTTCATCCTGACTCGACATCAACCATGATCTTCATCCAATGGCCTTCTTCGCAGCTTTCTCTCACTGAGAGATTATTATCTTGATAACACAAAATCCGAGCAGTATCATCACTAGCAGGGCTCCTAGGAATTTGAATGCGTCTGCCATCCATTGTGGAATCCATGAAAACATTGTTCCAAACCAACTGTCATCATCTACTTCATTGGTTTTGTCAATCATTTGATTCTGTAGTTTCGTCAGCATACCTGTGGCTTCTGTTAAAGTTCAATTTTCTTCATCAAGAGAAGGTATAAATGTGCAAAATGATTCTCCGATTTTTGCACAAACTCCTCCATCCATAGCTGTGATCATGTCAAGGACATATCAGTTTCTCGAGAGTCGTTAGTCGAATCGCCCTTAATTCTTCCTTGATCGCGTTAAAATATTTTATGGTTGTGTTGTTGGTCTGCAGTAACTCCCATCTGGATATCTGTAACCATTTAGTATTTTCTCCAACCTGGAATCTTGGCATGAAGATTGTCGTGAACACTGATGAGGTTAGGCTGAACAGTCTGTGTTCATATGGGGTCGGATGAAAGGCTTCTTCTGATTTGGGAGAGAAGTAGTTTTCTCTTTTCATCTGCTCATCAGCTCCACAGATCTCTTCTTCCTCATGTGAGCATCTGCTTTCTGGAAACTTTCAATATTCAAATCACTTTTTGGAATCACCAGTGCTGGAACATGGACATTTACTATTGTGCATATGCCTCCCCATTTTCTCGGCAGTCTGATATATGCTCTGGATCCACATGCCCAATAATGACCCATGATCACTGCGTTACCATGTATCATTCCTGGAACATCAAAGATTCGGCCACAATTCTGATTTTCTCCCATCTTTCTACTACCATTGTTTCTGATGCATAGTTTAGCATTTTCCAATGGCACTATCTGTAGGGGTCCTCCTCTGTCTTCAACCCATGTCAATTGCTTTGTATGTTTTGGCCATAGTGGCTTGCATATCTTCTGCAAATTTTCAATAGCTTATTTGCAGGCTCTGGTGACCATCCATGCTCTGCAGATCACTACTCCTTTTTCCCATCCATCTGGTGAAAGCACTGTTCCCCAGATTTGCATTTGGCCTCTGTTCTTCCATCCACACATTTTTTCTGCAGATTTTCCTGGACTCTCCAGTTTCTTTTTCACTTCCCCTCTGATTCCAGCTCCTTTTATTCCAGGTTTCTCGTACCTGATCACGTGATTCTTAGAATGAGCTCTGTTTCTTGTCTTTGTGTCTTGAACATAATCATCTTCATCAGGATCAGTTGCTTCAGTTGCCCATTTCAGTGAGGCATAATTTCCCATGAACTGGCCTCTTGCCCTGCACATTGCTACGTGCGATATACAGTGTGCTGTATGGACGTCATTTTCTACGGCTACAAAGATCTTTGATTTCCCCATGCTGTAGGGTAGGAGTGCGCAAACAAAGCATTCCTCCTCTGAGTTTCGTCTTCTAACTTCTTTCATATGCTGGTACCATATATTGTTTCCCAAATGTGCTGTGCTTTCCAGGTAATCCATTATTTCACTGTCATCTTATTGTATGCTCTCTTGATTCTCAAGGTTTTCATGTAGTTTGCTACCATCACATCCCTAATAACATCCATGTAACTGCTTCTCACTGGGGGATTCACAGGCACTTCCATCCATGGTTCAGGCCTCTTCATCTGTACCAATGAGGTAGGTGAAAGTCTTGCAAATTTTCCCCTGATCTTCTGTCCTTCCCTGGCCCTGGTTATGTATGGCCAAATTGATTCTGCTACTATCTCTGCACGTGATAGTTTTACAGGACTTGTGCTTGTTCTCTTCATTGGATCTGGAGTGCTTGCCGATGCTATCTCTGTTGTTTCATTCTTCAGCTGTGTTTGTAAAAGTTCTGCTTTTCCCCTTTGTCTTTTCTCTTCACCTGTGGGGTAGCTTCTCACAGTTGGTCCCCCTAGCTTCTTCCCTTCTTTGGCCTGTCGGTCTGCGGTTATTGAAATTTGACCTGGTGTATGTGCACTCATAGTTTGCATGCGTGGGGTTGTCAGTAACCTGTCTTCATTCATATTTTGCTGGTCCTGTCTCAGACTCTTTAATGTGCTTGTTACTGCAACTGTGTGTGTATCATTGCTGCTCACATCCATCTCAATTTCACTCCCTCCATTGTCAGACCTTCTAGGGACTGGAATGACTACATAGGGTTTGGGTGCCTTCGTGGGCTTTATGTGTGCATTGTTAGGTGGGTTCACTAGACTCTGAACACTTTGCTTATCAATAAAGAATGCAGTTCTAATAGTCAGTGACAGTAAAACAATGATGAATATAATGCATAAGCATATGATACCCTTATAGGTTAAATTGCAACATTTTCTTCCGGAAAAATAAGAGTGTCTCTCCTCCTGGGGAAGGACACGGTTGCTGTTTCGATTTTCCATCTCGAACATTTTGACAGAAAAAGGCTAATGCTTTAATACAATCTTAAACAATATTATTTCTGGATTCTGCTGGTTCCTCTTGCGGGTTGCCTGTACTGAACAATTGTCCCTCTTGCCTGGACACTGGATTGTCTGTTGTCTCTGGATAAAGTTCTCTTTTTCTACGTATGAGGAAATGTCAAAATTGGCTGGTGCGATTCGCACGTGTCTTCACTGTGCATGTTCAAAGTACACAAATTCCCAGTCAAAGCCTTTTATTTGCTTCATTACAGACGACATGTTGCGTGCTTGTCAGTGTAACAAAGTGATTTTTTTGACAATGCTTTCTCGATCTGTCCCTCGGCGGGAAGCTTTGTGGTCTCCACCTGAAATTCTGATGGAGATTGGAGAGTTTGATATGTACTATAATATCATGCAGGAACATGCCTAGCCGGGTAGATTTTGCTGGGTCTCTGATGAAGAACGTGAGGACGTCTGCACTGGCAGGTCTCCCTATAAATTCTGGAACTTCTATCTCCTGGTGACAGGGACATTAGTCTAGTCCCGCTAAATTCTGGAACAGTTCGATACTCACTGTGACTGGCTTCTATGATCGAGGTTGATGTAGAGAGTGACCTGGATTGTAATGCTGTTCAAAATTATCCTCAAGCGTTCTGTGTTTGCCGGATCTCAAAGAAATGTTAATACATCAGTGTGTCTTCTGACAAAGCTTGGGTGCTCTTCAATTAGATGAAAAAATATCATGTTGATGAGTGTATTCACTTCTTCTTCCGCTTAGGACATTTGTTTTTTCTTCTCTGTATTCTGGAAGCAGGATGAACTGCTCGGCAATCACAGTGAGCAGTCTCCTTATTGTATTTTCGTTTTCAGGATCTTGCAGAAATTCAGGGATACTAGTGAGCCTTCCCACTAGTGCTGGGTGTGACCTCAAGACTAGGCCAAAGTAGTTCAAGGCGTCTTTAGTGAGGGCGCAGCTGTCGGACGCCATTTGTGAGTCCAAACAATACTGTACTTTCTTCCAACTTGTGTGTCTGCAATTGAAATTTGACATATTCTCTTCTTTTCAAGGCTTTAGTGTGCCTTAGTTCAAAGTTCAAAGTCAATAACCTACGTTGTGGCTTGCATGTGCACTTCTCTCCTTCACCCTGCAACTAGGATGCACAGAGTGTCCATTTTTTTTTGTCCTTACCCTCTTTTCCTTATTGCTCAGAGGAATGTCCACTTTTAGCCACAAATTTGCACAAAAGTTCTTTGTCTTTGCTTTGTTGCTGGTCATGCATCCTTCTTCCTCGTCATGGATCTCGTCTGCATGTGCTGTGGTTCTTCCCCATTGTCTTTAGTCTCTTCGCTGTGGGGTGCAGGCAGGGGGATCTCTCCGACATATGGCTTGATATCACCCAGGAAGATCCAGGCTCTTCTTCCTTGTAGCTTGACTGCAGATGGAGTGATGACTTCAACTGTGAACGGTCCGTTGAATCTTGGCTCGTCCCACTTGGGTCCAGATTCCTACTGTAATATGCCAGGGGTTTGGACCCCAATGTGTTTTTTTGTGTGAGTACTGCCATCATGACGCTGCCATTCGTGTGAGAGAACAAATAAAATTCCTCTGCATAATTGGGAATCCCTAGAACCGGTACCGTGCAGATGGCTTTCTTGTGTTCAGTAAACCCTTCCTCCATGGTCTCGGACCACACAATTCTTTCCTTCATCATATGTGCCTTCTTTAGGGCCTGTAACAAGGGCTTGGTATATGCTGTAGTCGAAGACCCATGCCCTGACGTAATTGCAAAGACCTAGGAAGCTCTGCATCTGTTTTATCGTGTGTGGCTTAGCTGTGTTCAGCATGGCTTCAGCCCTTTCCGGGGTAACTCTTTTCCCCTTGTGTGAGATCAACTGACCTATATACAACACTTCTTGTTGACAATATTGTAACTTTTCCTTGTCAACCTTATATCCTTTCTCAGCCAGTATAGTCAATAGCTGAATGTAATCGTGTCTGCACTTTTCCTCCTCGGTGCTGGAAATTAAGATGTCATCTACATACTGCAAGACAACACTCTCTAATGCAATATTGTTAAAGTCCATTTGCAGGACTCGGTTGAAAACCGAGGGAGACTCACAGTACCTCTGGGGTAACCTCGTGCTTTTCAGACGCATCTGCCTGAAGGTAAATGACGTCAGATCGTGTGAGTCTTGGTGCAATGGGATTGAGAAAAATGCATTTTTTAAGTCAATCACCGTGAAATATTTTGCCTGAACAGGTATATTGCATAAGATTGTGGCCGGGTTCGGGACTAAAGGGAACTCGGCCTCTACAATATCGTCTATTGGGCGTAGATCTTGAATTAGCCTCCAACACCCTCCGTTTAATTTCTTGACAGGATAAACTGTGGTATTTCATGACAACTCTGACGTCACTAAGATGCCTTGTTCCATCATAGCCGAAATTGTCTTGAGAATTCCCTCATCTGCCTCCCTAGACATGGAATACTGTGATGCCTTTGGTAAGATTCCTCCTGGCTTCAGTTTAATTTTTACTTCCCCAACTCCTTTTAATAAGCCTATGTCATAGGGGCCAGTGGTCCATACTGAGACAGGTAGCTGGGCCATGTCAACCTCAAAATATGCAGGATGGTTCTGTGCCAACATCATTCTGTGGGACACTTCTCTTTTGATCATCTTCGCCCAAAAAATGAGATTCACTTCAATTGTTATTTCCTCAGCGTCTGTTCGCTCGTCGAACAGTTCATCATTCAGCCTGTACCCTTCTTCAATGGCGATCACTGTGCACCACTGTCAGTCTTCAACATCACACACATCGATCAAAGCCATTTTCCTCGTACTATGGCTGTGTGCATCATTAAGGGAAATACTTGTCCCTTTTCCTCGTGCATAGCTATTCTTGGCCTAAACAGAAATGCATCTGGGGTCCTCATGGTTTTGTCTGCAAGGCCTGGTAGCCATGCCATCAGTACCCGTACTCCATATGCAAATATTTCTGGCTCCAATATAACAGCTCTCATAGCTGTGCGTCCTGTGTATGCTCTAATCATCTCGCATACGTTCAAATAGTGCATTCCTGGAGTCAAACATACAATGACCTTCTCCGTGAACGAGATTGCCATGTTTAACTTTGTCATTAAGTCTCGTACCACTATATTTACTGGTGTTAGCCTTGAATATAACAGTGGCACATTCATGTCACATTCTCCTATAGAGACTGGAAGTGTGTCGGTAAAAGGAACACGGCTTGTTGCTCCTGTGAAGCCCTGAGTATTTATAGCATCACCGGAAAAAGAAAACTTGCCTTCACGTATAGACAAGCGTGTCACACCCATGTCAACTAAGAAGGAATATTCTTTATCCCCTATAACGACATGCACCCTTGGTTCCTGGTGAGGGTCAGGTGTCACTGATAGGATAGAACACATCAGGTTTCCCAGTGAGCTGTCCTAGTTCATATACAATTGTTTCCCACTTTGTATGAACGGTCTTCCCCCATCATCAGTGTTAACTCTTATCCCATCGTTCATAGCCTGACCTATGCTTGTTGTTTGCGACATTTGCATCGGCGACTGTTGGGACTGCCCCTGTGGACAATTTATCAAATTCTGGGGTTGCAAGCTTTGCTGTGCTCCTGGCGCTTGTGGTCGCATTGTGTGATTTAGCGCAACTCCATTTCCTCCCTGTTGCGATAACACAGGTGGATTCACCATACCTGCTCTGGTTCCTTGGTCATTTTGCACCATGCCTTGACTTCTGCATGTGCGTGCTAGGTGCCCTGTTATCCCACACACCCAACATATTGGCAGTGGTCTCATCATCTGACCATTTGATGTATCCTGACTTCCATTTTGCATGTTTTGGAAACCTCCTTGATTACTTTGCCATCCTCTTCCTCGAAAGCCTCTCCCTCTGGCTGGGGTAAAACCCATTACTGCCCTGATTAACCTGCTGTTGATTGTTGGCCTGCTGCATGTTTGATCTGCCCATGCTAGTTATCATTGCCTCTTCAATGGCATATCATAACAATTTCTTCTGCACTAATTTCGCTTCTTCACCTTTTCGTGTACCCTCTTTTTCGTGATTCTTTTCTTGCAGCAGCCTGCAATAGTGAGCTATGGTCAACTGTATTTCAGACCACGGTTTAGCCTTGATTCTTTCCAATTTCTTGAGCTGCTTCTGTACCTGATCTGACAGCCCTTGGCATAATATGTGGTAGAAAACGGATATTGATTTACCCCAAGATTCCCGCGTTTCAAGTACCCACGCATCTTGGAAATTCTGAATGTAAACCAAAGGGTCTTCTGATTCCTTCATTTTACGTGACATTATAGCTCCCATGTCAGAAGTATCTGGATAGAGCGATCGTAATGCTCTCCATACTGCAGCTCTGCAGTTGTTAAACGGTGCTCCGTCATGCGTGGTATTAACTGTAGTCACACCAGTGTAACCTGCACATTTCCACACAACATCAGCTCTATCACCAAGTATGGCTATCAACAGTGCCTTTATATCCCCTATAGCTATCATGTTTCTATCCACTTTCCAGCTCCCGACGTCAGCATTGGAAGCTTGTTTTCCAGGTTTTCCCGATCCATGTGTGGCCATGGAATATACTGTGGTCTCGTTCCTCCCATCTCGAACACCCGGAAATTGGGATGCATAACCCTCTCTCTCCTCTCTCATTGTTTTTCTATCTACTGTAGAACTGATATTCTCGCATCGCTGCCTACCTGGTATTGTCCTCAGTCGACTAATAGAGGGTGGTGGAGGCACCCCCCTCTGACCGTACAATATTTCTTCACGTCGGCCTGACTCTGTGGCTGATTCTGATGCCCTCAGTGCAGACACACTAGAATCTGACCATCTTATTCCCTTTCCCCTTGAGAAACATCTTTCGTGTCTTTTCTCATCTTCCTTTTCCTCATATTCCTCTCTTTCCGTGTCTGACATTGCCTGTGCCCAATTTGTACAACTTCTCGCATCCTCCTTGTTCTTACTGATTTCCAACCTATCTAGGGATAGCTCTCTATTTCTGCTATTGACGGTGACATCCTCAGCATGATAAAGCTGAGTGCTCTCCAGGCGCTCGTCCTCCCCTTCCCTTGTCCTCCCCTTCCCTCGTCCTCCCCGTTCTAGCCCCATCTCATCGTATATTATATCGTTCGTCTCTCTGATGCTTCTGGTGTCGAAATCATCCTCAATATTTGCCCTAGACGTGCCTGGTACTGAATCGTACTCAGGAAAGAATTCTTCGATATCTTCCCACTCAACTACTGGGTCAGGTTTTTTAACCTCTCTTTCCAGATATTCAATATTGCGTACTCTCTGTCTCCGCTTACGTTCTATGTCGTCATTGAATTCTTTGCGCCTCCTAGCTTCCTCTCTGACCCTATCTTCTTCCTCTTTCTTTGCATTTCTAGGTTCATTTGCCCTTTGTATTTCCTCATCTCTTCGTCTCTTTGTTCTTATCTCCCGTATCCATTGCTCATCTTCTGCTCGCCTTCGTTCTTGTCTGTCTTGATCATTAGATGCTCTCTGTTTATGATCCCGTTGTCTTTCTCGTTCTTCGCGATATAACTGCTCTCGTCTCTGCCTATCTTTTTACCTAATTTTTTCGTCTCTCAATCCTTTTTCCTTTTCCTTCACCATTCTCTGTACATTGTCTAACTTCTCTTTTTGTTTCGCATCATTAATGCCTTTGCCATCGAGTTTAATAAAATCTGACCTCCTATCCATTCGTTCTGTGTGAATGCTATCTCATCAGTTCTATCCTCATTTCCTTTCCATCTTTTGCCCTCTCTCTCTGTATCGAGAGATGTACCTGCTTGTGCCTGGTCTTTCCTCTCGTTCTCGCATCTCTCCTTGTCCCTTGTGACTTTGGAGGTGATATCTCTATCTTTGTCTTTCTCTGGGCTTTTGTCACTACCTTGCGTAGGTGACTCATATGCAGGGTTGCTATACCCCATGGCTGCTTCAAGCTCTCTTCGCGGGTTTAATCCTTCTTCCTTACTAACTCCGATGTTCATTTCAGACGGGGCAGGTGGCACAGAAGGCGTCTCACCCACCTCTGTACATACTTTGAGTATCCAATCTACCGGTGGCTCCTCCTCCTTATCCTCTTGATACATCTTCCAAAGCTCTAAACTAGCTAGGCGTTTGTCTAACTTTTTGCCTTTGTATGTGGCATGCAAGTATGTCGTCATGTGCTGTAGGACCGCTTTGGACAGTGATCCACCCTGTGGCCAAGGCATACACATTTTGTTATCCAGTTCCTATACCCCATTCCGCACTGTACTTTTTCAGCTTGGGTGCATGATTTGGCAACTGTTTGCACAGGTGTACTAATGGAGTCATATCCTCCATGCTTAAATCTGTTCCCCTTTCCTTCATGCAACACTTGTTATGCCCTTTTGTTTTCTCAAACAACTTCAACAATATGAACGGTCACCAATCGTTGCAAGCTCCAATCCCGTTTTTTCCACAAAAATGATACTTCCTTTTTCCAACCAACAACCATCAACTCGTATTCTACCATATCCCAGTTACTCAATCGCGTAATTTTTATGCTAATTCCTTAAAGAAAAATGTCCATCCTATGACGTCACAACACAAAACACATAAGACAAACATTTACGGCCTAGACACACTCCAGCTGGCTACACAGATTTCTGCCCCTAATGTTACCCTGACATGGGGTGCAAGCCCATCCCTTTCACAAGCGTCTTTAACCGCTGTGGTTTCCTATTTATTCCTGTTGTATTCAGGACTATGTATGCAGGCTTCTTCTAAACGCTATAGTAAGCAGAGGAATTTTGGCCGTATCCCCCTCTTCTCGGGTGTCCTCCCTGGTATTCCTCTCGTTTCTCAGGTATCCTCCTGATATCCCCCTCTTCTCGAGTGTCCTCCCCGGTATTCTTGTCCACTACTTTGTCACCTCTTGAGTCTTTATTTCCTTCTCCATATATATATATATATATATACAATCTACTCTACTTCTAACTATATTTTTGCTTTCTTTTCTTCCGCTTCCCTCTGTTACCTTCCCTTACTTGTTCTAAGGCATGCACTTTTGCCAAGCTTTCAGTCTTTTTCACTCACCGTTCGCATATTTCCTCTCTGGATGCTCGGGATCACCGCCTCTGTTACCGCCTCTCCAGCCGTTCACCCACTCAGCTGCTTGTAGAAGTGGGAAGGGGTTTGTAGGGGAAAGTACAGGTCCCTTCAGACCTACACCTGCAGATTTTGCTTTTTATACTGATCACTATCTATGGGGAGCTTAACGGTCTACTTAGCCGGATGGCAAAGGACTTGTGATATTGCCGAGGAACTAGAGTTACTTAATGTCGATGGTCAATGGGTGTCTTATTTATTCAATAACCATCAATCTCTGCTACCAAGTGTGCAGGAGGGATCCCAGCCGGCCCATAAGACTGGGGTTTTCCCAAACCGCACTTTAAGATGGAATAGCAGCACCGTGAGATGGATGGGGATGCAGATTACTACTCAAGCATCAAATCAATAATGACAACTCAATGGTTTGGCAAAGGGAGTCTGTTTAATGACAAGTACAAAAAACGTGGCATTATGAATATCCACAGTTGCGTGATCTTCCTTCACGCTTCAACACTCTGATAAACTTCACAAAAATCACATCATTTATACTAAAAACTTGTCATCGCTGACGTGAAACGATAAACATGTTGCATGCAATTCTATTGGTTCTACGAAGGTAACTTTACTATAGGTACTATATCTATATATGATAGTAGCGTGTGAGGATTCCATAACTAGTGTCAGGTGGGGCATCTAAGCCCTTCCTTCAGGATAACTACTGTGGACGTCACTAAAAGTACGACGTCCCATTGGTTCTACAAACTTTAGGATCCTAGATAGCTTGGTCCACTGTGATTGTGTTGGTACCACGACACCTTGTACTTTTCCACTTTGTTTAACAGCATGCAGAATGATCGGCCAGGTGCAGGGTGCCCGTCCGCTCCCCTAGCCTCCCACCAACCAGTACCACCATCCATCATCGCCCCACTGGCCATGTGTCAATTTGTTTCTAGTTTGTAGGCCTCGATGTTGCTTCTCTGTCTGGGAGAACTCGGATATCTATGCATGACTCAGGGCTCCGCGTAGGTGTGAAGGCCCCAACTGTTCTTGCTTGGCAGGTCACGTGTTTCAGGCACCGTGAATATCATCTCTGTCTCCATGTAATTTGTGTACTTGATTTTAGCTTTCTGTCCACCAAAATGCCTTTTGCTGCTTATCTCAATTCCTTTGAACAGGATACTCCGCTCTTGGGGTCATAAATTGTATTAGCCTTTGGCAGCTAAAATGACCTTGGTTTCTTTGCATGGGTCTCATGCATCTGAGTTTTGTTTCTGTCTTTGGATTTTGATTCCTGTGTTTGAGGGGATTCTTCTGGGGCCTCTTCATAATTTGTGGTTGATTCTGCCCTTTTGCAAAGTGGACATATGCATTATATAAAGTGCTCCTTTTGAGGTAGATATGTATATGTGGCGCTCGCCACACTTTAATTTTCTACTAAGCATGGCAAGCCATACAGTTTCCTCAGCTTTCTTGCATTTCCAAGCATATATACATGTGTAAACGGGTTGCATATCTTCTTCGCTCTTATGGCATAAGCTTCTTATACTTGACATCGTCCTTTAACTTCAATTCAGGATATCGCTTATCCATGGTGTTTCGTCCCTTTTCGTCATTCATAGGTCGTTGTTTTCTTTATCTGTGATTCAGTCCGAGTTCTTGTGACGTCGCCATTCATCTTCTTTTAGGACTTCCGTGGCTTTTTCAGGCCTTACGTTTTGACAGTAGTCATTCTGTCTCACTTGTCGATAAGGTTCCCTCAACGGGAACCTTACTGTCCAAGGTTTCTTAAGTACAGGTACTTCAATAGGTGCTTTCCATCTGGTAGGTACCGGACAGAGCCCCTCTGTGGCTCTTTGCTGGTTTATTTGCTCAGCATACGTCATATATCTCGGCGTGGACATTCCTAGAACTTCAAAATGGTTGGTTGGAGGGCAGGCCATATTTGAGGCCTCCTCTACGAGAAGTCATCCATGACTTAATGGCAGTAAGACAGGAGGAAAGAGTGGTGTGAATGTCTGGTGTGAAGGCCGAGAAAGAGAGAAAGAGCTGAGTGTCGTCTGGATTTGCCAACCTTCTAGACTACCGGTCCAAATGGTTTTCTCCTATCTGTGATTTGCCATTGTTCTAGAGTACTAGGCTGAAGTGGATGTGTTCTCTATGTGATTTGAGGGCATCCTACAGTTGAAAGGTGAAGTAATGTTCTTGTCTGTGTGACTTTAAATCATCCAAGACTGCTAGACTCAATTGTTTATTTTCTCTGTATGATTTGGGACCCTCCTACAGTTAAAGGCTGAAGTGGTCATCTTCTCGCTATGATTTACCACCTTCTTGGTCTACAGGGCTAATATGGTTATCTTTTCTCAGGGATTTGCCATCATCCTAGACAACAAGACTGAAGCTGAAGTGGTTATCTTCGCTCTGTGATTTGAGCTCTGCCTTGCGTCTAAGGCTGAAGCTGTTGTCTTGTTACTGTGATTTACCATATTCCTAGACTACACAGCTAAAGAGGTTATCATCTCTCTGTGATCTACTAATGTCTGGACAACAAGACAGAAGAGTTCTTTCTCATGGTGATTTGAGCTCCTCTTATAGTTGAAGGCTGAAGTGGTTGTCTTCTCTCTTTGATTTGAAAATCTCCTATAGTTGAAAGGTATGATATGATATGAAATGATATGATATGATATTTTATTTGTATCACGCTCATACATAAGTGTTTCAGAGCGCGACAAGACAAGGGAGGGCAACAGGGTAGAACAAATCAACAATCTTACTAGGCCCAGTGACATTGAGAAGGCGCAAGTGCATGGGAAAGGGAAAGGGGAGCAAGTGCATGGAAGGGGGGGAGAGGAGAGTGCGGAGCAGAGGAGAACAGATTAATAATAATAAATACAAATACATAGATAATAGAGGCAATAAACAGTGGTAGTGCAACCAGCAAGTAACAAGTGCAGTGTTTACGGCAGCAGACTGAGTAGGTCTGAATAAGTGCAGAAAAGGAAGAAAATGGGGAGGGCTGTATGGGTACAGATACAGTCCTGATTTCAAGGGGTGGCCAGGTGGCAGTGCAGGAGGGTGGCAGGGTTAGCAGGTACCTGGGCCCAGGGGACAGAGGGTGGCCAGGTGCACAGTGCCAAGAGAGAGTAGATCAGCAGGGGAGAGGGGGAGCGAAGGCAGAAGCAAAGAGGAAGGTCTTGAGGTGCTTCCGGAACCAGAGATGGTTCTCCTCATGTTTTAGAGTGGCAGGGAGGCTATTCCAGAGGGAGGCCCCAGCCAAAGACAGAGATCTACCCACAGCTCATTTCTTCGAAAAACGACTGACCCTGAGGGAGTTAGAGGTAGAGGAATGAAGAGCTTGAGAGGGGAGGTATTTACAGAGGGATTGCTGAAGGTATTTTGAACCCAAGCCCCAGAAAGCCTTGTGGACAATGCAGAGGGTTTTGAATGTAATCCTTACATCCACTGGGAGCCAATGGAGAGATTTCAAAGCTGAAGAGATACAATCCCAGGGCTTGAGGCCAAGGACAAGTCCCACAGTCCTGTTCTGGATTAGTTGTAGAGGGCGGAGAGTAGAGGCAAGTAGATTTAGGAAGAGGCTGTTACAATAGTCCAACCTGGAGAGAACCAGAGCTTGGGAGACAGTGAGCTTCTGGGGGAAGGAGAGGAAAGGCAGAGTACCTCTGAGGAGGTGCAGTAGGAAGTTTGACTTTTTAGAGACCTCAGAGATGTGGGAGGAGAAGGAAAAAGTGGAGTCAATGATGACCCCAAGGTTCTTTGCCTCGCAGGTGGGGGTAGGAGGAGGGCCAAGAGAGGCCGGCCAGAGAGTGAGGGGAAAGGATGGTGGAGGTGTGCCGATGAGGAGGATCTCCATCTTGCTGGCATTCAGACAGAAGTCATTTGCGGCACACCAAACATGAATGGCAGTTAGACACTCAGAAATGAGAGAAGAGGAGGAAGTGGCCGAGGGCAGCCTAAAAAGGAGTTGAGTGTCATCAGCGTAGCACTGGAGATTGGAGCAGAAAATGAGAATGCAGTGGGCGAGGGTTGCCAGGTATTGGTTGAAAAGCCAGGGCGAGAAATTAGACCCCTGGGGAACGCCACAGGTAGAGAAGAAGATAGATGATAGGAAGGAACCAAGTTGTACCTGGGAGGGTCGATCAGAGAGGAGAGAGGAAAGAGGTGAGCCAGGCCAGAGCCTGATCAGTGATACCCAGGTTATCACAGAGACGGTTGAGCAGGATGGTATGGTTGACCGTGTCGAAGGCAGAGAGTTCGTGTAGGATAAGGACAGAGGGAATGTTAGAGTCAATGTTGGAGAGCAGATCTTCACGGATGTTCAGGAGAGCAGTTTCTGTGCTTCTGTCTGCTCTGAAGCCTGACTGGTGGTCAAGGAGACAGCTAACAGAAGCGGAATGAAGGTTAAGCTGAGAGATGGCCAGCTTTTCCAGGAGTTTGTCCAGGAAGGGAGTAATGGAAATAGGGCAATAGTTAGCCAGACAGGAGGGATCAGCTGTAGGTTTCTTGAGGAGAGGATGCACAAGGGAGTGCTTCAGAGGGGAGGGGAAAGATCCTGAGGCAAAGAAGTGGTTGCAGAAATCGGCATGGGCCAGAGCGAGGGTGTCAATGTGGTCCTTGATGGTTTTAGAGGTACAGGGATGAATCTGTTTTGATGAGGCTTTCATAGATCGGACTTGTCTAGTGACCTCATCAGGGGAGAAGAGAGGAAAAGAAAAGGAGGGTGGAGGGGCAGTTAAGGGGGGTCAGCAAGCACAGACTGAGAGGATATAGGAGGGGGAGGGGCAGAGATGGTGGGCAGGATGTCCTGGGTTTTCAGATAAAATGAGAGGCAAGGGCATTGCAGAGAGCCTGGGAGGCAAGAGGCAAGTGAAGTGATTCTTGTCTCTCTGTCATTTGCCATTGTCCTAGACTACAACTAGACAACAAGGCCAACGGGTTGTCTTCTCACCGTGATTTACCATCGTCCTAGAGTCCAAGGCAAAAGTGGTTGTTCTCTCTGTGATTTGAGCTCCTCTTACAGTTGAAGGCTGATGTGGCTTTCTTCTCTCTATGATTTGCAACCTCCTACAGTTACAGGCTGAAGTGGTTGTCTTCTCTCTTTGATTTCCAATCCTCCTACATGCGAAGGAAGAAGTGATTTAACCCAGAGGTAACACTCTACTGGGTGGATGGGGATGCAGAAATTACTCAAGCATCAATAATAATAGGTCAGCTCTTTGGGATCAAATCCAGATTCAACATCAATCATGATCTTCATTCCTACCACATTCTTTGCTGTCTTCTTTCACTGTGTGATTATTATCTCAATATCACAGAATCCAAACATTATCATCAGCAGTATTGCTCGAAGGAATTTGAAGATATTCACCATCCACTGTGGTACCCATGAGAAGATTGATGCAAACCAGCTGTCATCTGCAATATCTTCTACTTCATCTTCCATCTTGGTATGCAAAGTTATCAACAACTTTATGGCCTCTATCAAGGGCCCATTCTCTTCATCGTGAGCAGGTGTGAGTGTGCAACATGATTCTGAGATTTTGGAACAAACACCTCCATCGATGGCTGTAATCAGGTCCAGGACATATCTATTCTGGAGTGTCATCAGTCTTATGGTTCTCAGCTCTTCCTTGATAGTGTTGAATCTTTTTATGGTAGCGCTGATTGTCTGCAGTGGTCAGTTTATCTGTAACCATTTGGCATTTGTCATCACCTGGATCCTTGGCATGGAGATTCACGTGAATATTGCTGAAGTCTGACTGAACAATCAGTGTTTATATGGAATAGCATCACAAGCTTCTATTGATTTACCAAAGAAATAGTTCTCCCTCGTTGTTCGATTGACAAATTCAAGTGATCTCCTCTTCCTTAGATGAGCATCAGCCTTTGGAAACTCTCCAATGTTCAAGTCACTTTTACAAATCACTAATGCTGGAACGTGAATAATCACTATGGAACACAGTCCTCCACAGTCCCTGGGTAGCTTCATGTACGCTCTGGATCCTCAAGCCCAGTAGTGGTCCATTATCACTACTGTCTCATCTTTCATTTCTGGTACATCAGAGATTCGACCGCACTGTTGGTTTTCTCCAACTATTCTTGTGCCATTGTTTCTGAAGCATACCTCTGTGCTTGCCAGAGGCACTATCTGCACTGGGCCTCCTCTATCTTCAACCCATGTTTGCAGCTTGGCAAGCTTTGGCCAGAGAGGTTTGACTCCCTTCTCCACATTATCAATAACTGGTTTGTATTGTCCTGTTATTGCCAATGCTATGCATACGACTATGCCTCCTTCCCAGCCATCAGGTGAAAGAACTGTTCCCCAGATTTGCATCTGACCTCTCTCCTTGCATCTTTGTATTTCTTCATCAGCCCTTCCTTGGCATCTGATTCCTGCACCTTTCATTCCAGGCTGTTTGTATCTTATCACATGATCTCTGGTTTGTGGTCTTGCCCTTGTTTTCAAATCATGAACATAATCATCTTCTTCTGGTGCTGACCATTCTGTCACCCATACCAAGGATGCTGTTCGACCCTGGAATTAACCTCTCATTTGGAAGAGTGCCAGGTGCGTCAGGCAATGAGCAGTCTGGACGTCTATTTCTATAGCTATGAATATCTTAGAATTCCCCAATGCATAGGGTAGGAGAGCACAAATATAGCAACTCTCCACAGAGAGACTTTTTTCCACTTCTTTCATGTGCTGATACCACATGTTGTTCCCCAAGTAAAAAACTGGTTCGGGAAGATATCTCGCGCTCACACCTGTACTTTAACAAGATTCCTCAACAATTTTAGTCAAGACAACATCAATTTAAGTCCATCAGTACAATGTTTCCCAGCAAAAATTGTTTTTTTAATTTGTCAAAGAAAAACAGCCAAGAAAAACAGCCGACACGTGTTTCGACCTTAGGTCGTTCTCAAGGCTATGTGAAATTATACAGTCAAATAATATATAGCAATTAAGAAAATTATAAATGAAAAACCATACCATATAGTTCCACATGTCAGGTCAGGATGAGAGAGGTTTTTTTGCCATAGTCAAATATTTGAAATGATATGAAAAGAAAATCACAAAAAAATCAAAAGCCATAAATTAGTTCATATATCCAGGAAATCTCTAATATGGAGACATTACCCCCATAAAAACCATTCTTTATAACGACTTCCAAATTTAACTAAATTTTGAAGAAACAATATTTAGTATTTCAAAATGCTTATTACATGCATGGTTAGTTTTTAAACACAAAATCCTATTTTATTTTTTCACCTTGTGAGACCACTCTAGTTAGACCAAAGTATAAATTCTCGTGAATTTATAAATTTGACTGTGTTCCCCTGTTAATACTAGATCAATCATGCAATATTACTGTAACTAAGGCTTACCCCATATATAGATCACTAAAATTCTCCTGTTTGAAGTGTAACTGATCACTCAGTTTACTCGGTCTCGAGTTGTCAATTCAATTTTCAGATCTGTATAAGAAATTTCTTTTTTAATTTAATTCTTTAGTTGAAGTTACTAAACTAACTAGTATAATGGAATAATAATAAAAATGAAAAAAATGCTCACCTGCTTTTAACGTTTGAGTTTCCTGAATTTTTTTTTATATATAGCTGAATGCTATCACATTCCAAACTTTTTAACACATAAATGTGTATCTGGAAACAAAGTTCACCTACAAAAATAATAATAAGTTCATTTGTATATAGCGCTATGATACAATCTCCTTCATTAAACATTAATCTTGAATTATCTTAAAACTCACCATTCGAGATATGGACTACCATGAAGAAACTAAATTGCTTGTGAACAGATTCAGAGATAGGGGTTACAATCTGAGATGCATAAAGAAAGCGGTTGAAAAGTACAAAGAATGTAGTCAAGTGGAACTTTTATGCGAACATGTAAAGAAGCAACCAAGTGAACATATTTCTATAATAACACAATTTTCTCAAGATTCATCATATCTTTATAAAATGGTGTCCAAACATTGGGACATCTTGAGACTTGATAAGGATCTGCTACCTTTCCTGACGGAAAAACCTAAGTTATTAACAGGGGAACACAGTCAAATTCATAAATTCACGAGAATTTATATTTTGGTCTAACTAGAGTGGTCTCACAAGGTGAAAAAATAAAATAGGATTTTGTGTTTAAAAACTAACCATGCATGTAATAAGCATTTTGAAATACTAAATATTGTTTCTTCAAAATTTAGTTAAATTTGGAAGTTGTTATAAAGAATGGTTTTTATGGGGGTAATGTCTCCATATAAGAGATTTCCTGGATATATGAACTAATTTATGGCTTTTGATTTTTTTGTGATTTTCTTTTCATATCATTTCAAATATTTGACTATGGCAAAAAAACCTCTCTCATCCTGACCTGACATGTGGAACTATATGGTATGGTTTTTCATTTATAATTTTCTTAATTGCTATATATTATTTGACTGTATAATTTCACATAGCCTTGAGAACGACCTAAGGTCGAAACACGTGTCGGCTGTTTTTCTTGGCTGTTTTTCTTTGACAAATTAAAAAAACAATTTTTGCTGGGAAACATTGTACTGATGGACTTAAATTGATGTTGTCTTGACTAAAATTGTTGAGGAATCTTGTTAAAGTACAGGTGTGAGCGCGAGATATCTTCCCGAACCAGTTTTTTAACTTTTTTTTAACTTGTATTTTTGTTACAAACTTTTTGGGAAGTTTGAGGGTAAGATATAACTTGCTGCCGACCCATATTTTTTAAGAATTTTTGGTGGTAAATAGCGCACATGACCTAATAGCGATCCCACAAGTTTTGGTAATTTGTTCCCCAAGTATGCTGTACGGTCTAGATAATTATTTAACTCATAATCATCTTCTCTTGCACTTCTCTTAGATCGCTTTTTCTTAAAGTATCTATAAGCTACTCATGATATATACCAGTGTGCATTCTTCCTAGAGGGGGAGCTTTAGGAGTACTGATCATGGAACCTGGTGACTTTGCATGTGCCATTGGTGTAGGGATAATCACATATGGTCTTGGTCTTCGTGTACCAGATATGTCTGCAAGGGCCACTGGTGAGGGAAGTGTCAGGGGGACTGTTGCTATTTTTGGACCAATAAAGTAAACAGTGTGTACCAAAAGAATCAGAAAAACAAGTTGAATGCTGAGCATGCATATATTATACACCAATACATTAGTCCCCATCAACGGCAATTTCCCATACGTTGCTGAGCTCGCTCGTTTCCCACCACTGTATCACTTTCAGGATTCCACATTATGCCTGTGTACTACTTTTTAAGGAAGGAAAAAACCTTTTTAAACAGGTAAATATTGTTAAGTGCTACGGTAATTGCAGAATTTGCTCAATGATCACTGAGAGAAATCTCCTTATTGCTGGACCATTTTTAGGATTGTGTAGGAACACGCGAATGTCAGTATTTCTCCCGACAAGTGTGGCATATGCCCAAGGAATAAAAATAAAAACAATAAGCAAGAGCCGATGAATGTATAGATCAGATAGGACCATTTGGGTGTCCAAAGAAAAATTCAGTAAGGAATGAATCGGGACACTGCCCCCTCTTCCATTTTTTAACCAAATGTTGTCGTTTAGGCATAATCATGATACATCAACAACTTTCTAATGTTCATTTTCAAAAGATTCCTGTGGCTCAAGAACAATTGCTTTCGCGCTCCTGCTATAATATCTATTAAGAGTGTCCCATGATAGCCACAGTCCAAATGCACACTGGCATTTATTCAACCAGCAGTTTCAGCATCCTTCTTCCTCGTCATCGATCGAATCTGAACATGCTCAACTACTTTTGTTGGCTTACTTCCGAATGAATGGGTGGGGCTGTTCTTGTCTCACCAGCATACGGTTTGACGTCGCCTAGGTGAATCCATGCATGTCATTCTTGGACTTTTACTGCTGAAGGAGTGACATTTTTCATGATGTAGGGTCCACTGAAATGAGGCTTGTGCTACTTTCTAGTGAAGTTGTCTACTAACACGGCATCTCCCACAAAATGTTTAGGTATTGATAAACATTTTTCAGGTCCGTTTTGCTGAATTGTCTTCATCTGTGTCCTGAGACCGATACCAGTTACACTTGAATTGATCTGAAATGACAGAGATACTAGCAGTCATACATGTCAAATATGCAAGTAATTCATTTCCTAACATTTCTGCTGTCTTCTGGGCATCACTTCTAATCCTTGATGGAGGAGTCAGAGGCGTTCTCATTGGCCTTCCAGCTACTAGTTCATGGGGTGTGAGGTGGTGGTCTGACCCGGGCTGATTCCTTAATGCATATAATGCTTGGGGCAGGCAACAGAGCCATCCCTTCTTCAGTGACAATTTTAATTTAGCAATTCTCTCTTTGAGAAGAACGTTGTGTCTCTCACATATGCCGTTCACTTACAGGTGATAAGCAGAAGAAAACGTGTGTTTTATGTTCAATAGCAAGCTAATCTGTTCAAATAATGCATTAACAAGATGGGGGCAATTTTTGGATCTCAGCAGCTCACATACTCCGCATCTTGGAAATACTTCTCGTAGTAAAAACTTTGCTGTGCAAGTGGCATCACGGTGTGTACACGGACCTGCTTCGATCCATCTTGAAAAGGGACACACCACCACTATCATATACCTGTATCCACTACATACTTGCAGCATGTCAACATAGTCGATATGTAAATGCTGAAAAGGGCCATTCGGGCGAGGAATTACTCCCCTGCTTGTTCACAATGTGTGCCCAGCAGTACACTTTTGACATACAATGTAATTTGTTACATAAAATGCAACGTGTTCTATCAAATTTGGTATGAACCAATCCTCTGCAATAGTTGTTGCAAGGCTTTCCCTAGTTACTTGCGCAGGGTAGTGCAGCTGTTCAAGCGCCACCCTTAATAATGCTACTGGCATTATTGGCTTCTCAGTGATATCTTGCTGCCATAATGCTTTGGAAGGGGATAAGGAGAACCCCCTCCGTTTCCACTATTCTTGCTCTTCCTGTGGTACACTGCCTTGAATTTCCATTAACTGTGTTTTCGGCAAATGATTAAAACCTTCTTGCATTATCACAGCCATAATTTCCCCGTTTCTTATATGAGGAGTATCAAAACTCGAGATGTCTGAAGAAGTTGCAACCCTTTTGGCTTATTTGTCCACGGCTTTGTTTCTGCATGAAATAAAATCAGTTCTCTTAGTACGTGCTGTGCATTTAACTATTGCAATGGCTGCTGGGAGCTGTAGTGTCTTAATAAGTCTGTCCTATAATGCTGCGTCTTGCACTGGAATGCCGTTCGCTCAGAGGTAGCCCCTCCTTTTCTAACATGCTAGCCCTGCATGCACGGTTGTGTAACGCTTACCTTGACTCTGCAGGAACACTCAAGGAACCAGTCTAGGACTCTTCTCAAATAGCGATGTTCCTCAATCTAACTTCTTCTGTGGAAGCGTTTCCCTATTAATACACAATTATTTCCTAGAGTTAGTGCTAACAGGCTTTAAATGCAGTGCTGTCTCTTTCTTGCCAGAGCTCTCCCAGAGAATTGTCTTACCTAATGTACTTTTGTAGTGGGCTCTCCATCCTGCATCTGTGCAGGTGGTCTTGTCCTGAAGAATCACGATGCAGAGGTTTAACTGGGATGGAGAGTGAACTCTTTCCCTAACTAAGTGAATGAGGGTAGTATCAATGAACTAAGTGAAAGAGGCTTGAAACAATGCCTAACCCCCAGGGGTGAAATTACAAATAACACTGCCTACTTCCCCAAGTGACTGAGGAGACAATAAGGTACCAGTAAAAACATGCTACAGTTATTCATGGAGATAAACCTGGGACGGGGGAAAATGGAAGAGAGATGGAATACAGCTCGTGTGGAGTTTTAAATGCACTGGAGTTTGAATAGGCTTCCTAATCTTTAGCAGAGTGTCAGAGGAAAAAAATGAAAGCATTAAAACTCAACCTTTTGAAAAGAAGGGGCACTTCATAGAGTTAGGCTTGTCAGGTATGCGTAGGAATGTAAAGCAGAAAATAATCACTACAAAATGTGTTGAATTACAACACGCGAATGCTAAAACTACTACCAAAGAACAGCTGATGACAAACTTCTATGAGGAGATACTTGCTGTGACTAAAACCGGCGCAGCTCTTCCTGAGTGCGGAGACTTTTCTCAGCTACCGCTCGCCGCTCAGCTGTGTGACTGGAAAAACAAAGGAACAATGAATTTGCAGCGTTTAAGTCACTCGCTGCTTTCTGAAGCGCGGAAGACTTGACACAGCAACAATAGTTACGCCGTTGCCTGACTGAAACAAGGAAAGCTATTGCACAAACACTCGCCGTGCCAAATTAATATTTCAGAGGAAATTCACCGCGGACGACGGAAACTGTGCAATATAACTGCTACAGGGGAACTGTGGTCACTAACAAGAAAACTAGGGTTATTCTTAGATTTAACAAGAGAACAGGGCTACGGTAAGCGTTAACCTGAATAACACGACGTGAAGCTCTGTACACACGCTGAGAGGGGCTTAAATAACACTGGAGTGCTGAACACTAGACCTGCTCAGTACAATCCGGGGAACAAACAGAGCAGCCATGTTATGGAGTCAGGAAGTGATTATTACAACCTACCCACTACACTGTGTTGCTGTCCCACCATCCAGCAGTGATAGGCAGATGTCCAATTCTTTTTATGGGTAACTCTAAGGCTCCTTGCTGTGATCATGACAGTATTCCCCACCAAGGACCCTCCTAGGTGGAAACTCCCCTTCCCTGGTTTGCTTGGGTAATTCTGATGGAAGGCCTTTATCAATCTGGGTGCATGAATATTCTCAACTGGTTCCCAAGTTCTATCCTGTGGCCCATAACCCTTTCAGTCCACCAAGTAATACAGCTTTTTGCGAACCACATTGGAGTCCAGGATAGCCTTGACCCCAAACTCGGACTGATCCTTTTCCACCATAATTGGGGCCGGAGGCTTTTGGACACAGGTATGGGGATTGACAGCCTTCAACAAGGACACATGGAACACTGAGTGGATTTTCATATTTTCTGGGAGTGTCAATTTCATGGCCACTGGGTTGATGACCTTCTCAATCTTGTAGGAACCCACAAATCTTGGAAGGAACTTCCGAGCTCCTTTTAAAGCTAGATTCTTGGTTGCTAACCAAACTGAATCCCCCACCTTGTATTTCAGAGCTTCCATTCGCTTGCGATCTGCAAACTTTTTCTGAGATGTTTTAGCTAACAACAACTTTTTTCTTGCTCTATCAATTGCAGAGACTATATTATTATGCAAAGTCTCTACAGCTGGCATTTCCAACACTTCAGGTGGATCATAAACTGAGGTTCAAGGATGCCAACCATAAGTGATGAAAAATGGACTCAATCCAGTGGATGAATGAACGGAATTGTTGTAAGCATATTCAGCATATTCAGCTATCCACAAAATTTCAGACCAAGTATCTTCTGTCTGGTGAAGCATACACCTGAGGTACTGTTCTAACGTTTGATTTGTGCGCTCGGTTTGTCCATCCATTTGGGGGTGGTAACCGGTGGACAGGCGTACATCAATCTTGGCTATTTTGCAACATTTACTCCAAAATTTTGGAACAAATTGGCTCCCCCGATCAGATATTACAATGGAAGGAAAGCCATGTAGCATTACAATATTTTCCAAAAATGTCTTTGCCAGGACTGTTGCCGTTGGAACTCCTTTCAAGGCCACAAAATGCGCCATCTTCGAAAAAAGATCTACCACCACCAATATGGTGTCAAATCCATTACTTTTGGGTAGGTCCAAAGAGAGAGTATGCCAAGGAAGCGGTGGCACTTCCAAAGGTTTGAGAAAACCAGCAGGTTTCATCTTCTGAGATTTGTTCTGAGCACAAATTCCACAGGTTTTGATGAATTGAATCACATCCTTTCGCCAGGTAGGCCACCAATATGATCTCTTGAACTTTTCCAAGGTTTTGGTAACTTCAGGATGACCTTCCAACAATGCATAGTGATAATTTTCTATTACTTGATCTTATAATTTACAAATTGGCAAATATAAACGTCCTTGATAAAATGGCAAGCCATCCAACACCTTACCATGCTTGCTCGCAGATTCCCATTCCTGCAAATCAGTTGGACTCATACTCGCTTTGATTTTATCGCTCACTCCTTCAAACAAGGAGTCTGTGGTGTTCATGACTCCCAGCATTTTCTCGCCAGCAATTATTTCCACAGGGGTGGATGCAATGTAAGCTTCTTCTCCCTTACCAATTCTGGACAAAGCGTCAGCCTTACCGTTACAAATCCCAGGGTGAAAAGTGATAACAAAGTCATACTCCGCAAAGAATAGGGCCCACCTTAGCTGTTGGGAAGATTGTGCTTTAGCAGAATGTAAATACTGCAAATTCTGATGGTTTGTGAAAATGGTGACAGTATGCCTAGCCCCAAGCAGATGGTGCCTCCATTCTTTCAAGGCACATTTAATTGCCAACAGCTCCTTGTCAGTGACAGTATAATTGAGCTCTGCCGGTGAAAACATTTTGGACCAGAATGCCACAGGATGCAACTCTTGAGAGTCTGGATCACGCTGAGACAGAACCGCACCCATAGCCACACTTGATGCATCAGTTTCGACCACAAAAGGAAGATCAGGTCTAGGATATTGTAAGACAGGAGCAGTAGTAAATCTCTCCTTCAATTTCGGGAATGCCTCTTTAGCCTCTTTAGTCCAAGCAAAAGTCTTATTCTTTCGAAGCAGGGATGTGATAGGATGAACCAGTCAAGAAAAGTTGGACACAAATCGTCGATAAAAGTTTGCGAACTCCAAAAAACTTTGAACTCCCTTAACTGATGTAGGAGCTGACCAAGACAGAATGGCATCAACCTTCCTATGGTCCATTTTTACTCCTTGGGCCTCATTACGACCCAGGCGGTAAGTTACCGCCTGGGTCGTACCTTTACCACCATGGCGTAAACTACGTTTACGCCATGGTGGTTGGCGGACTTACCGCCCCATTCCGAGGTGAGTGGGGCGGTAAGTCCCCATTAACCCATTTACCCTTCCCCATTCCCATTTTTGCCCCATAGGGCATAATGGGAGTGGGGAAGGCGTTAATTACGCCACCGTAAATTACGGTGGCGTAATTAACAACAAGGTCCCTTAGCGCCATGGATTTTAACACCTGCTAAAAGCAGGTGTTAAAACCTCCATGGCGCTAAGGGACCTCGGAATCAGGCGGTAAGGGTCGGCGCTGTTTACGCCGCCGTAAACCCCTTACCGCCTGGGTCCTAATGAGGCCCCTTGTGATGACAACACGAATCCCAAGAATTCGACCTCATGAACATGGAACTGACATTTCTCCAATTTTACGTACAAAGAGTTTTCTCAAAGTATTTGAAGAACTGAAGTCACATGATCCACATGTTCTCGAGGGTTAGCTGAGGAGATCAAAATATCATCTACATAGACCACTATGCAAATGTCCAAGAGTTCACGAAAGATGTCATTCATGAATGCTTGAAAGGCTGCTGGCGCATTACATAGCCCAAAGGGCATCACCTGGGATTCAAAAAGTCTGTAGCGTGTGCGGAAGGCTGTCTTCCATTCATCGTCTTCTTTTATTCGGATGAGGTGATATGCTCCTCAGAGATCAAGTTCAGTGAAAATTTGAGCTCTTTTCACTTGGTCCAGTAATGTGGAGATGAGAGGCAGAGGGTAACGGTTTTTGACTGTGATCTGATTCAAAGCCCGATAATCAATGCATGTTCTCAATTTTCCTTCTTTTTTAGGCACGAAAAACAGAGGTGAAGCTGCTGGAGACTTAGACGGTCTGATGAAACCATTTGCCAAATACTGGTCGAGATAGGTTCTCAGATGAGAGTTTTCTTTTTCCGTTAGTGCATATATACGATTGCAAGGAAGCTGAGCACCAGGAACTAGATCGATTTGGCAATCATATGGTCTGTGAGGGGGTAAAACTTGTGCCTGCCTTTCTTCTTGAAAAACATTCTGGAACATCCGATACTCTGATGGCAAAGAACCAAGAAGACCTAAGGTGATCTCAGTAGTTCTCTTGGGTATTTCCGTATTCACAGAATCTTCTAAAAGATTACAAGTTCTGTTGCATCCTGAACTGAAGGTCAAGGTTCTTGCACACCAATCGATAACAGGATTGTGTTTCTCCAAACAGGGAATTCCCAAGATGATCTGGAACTGTGGGGCCTGAATAAGGTCAAAGGAAATTCCTTCCTTGTGTCCTCCCTGGCAGAGCATAATCAGATCGTTGGTGCACTGTGTTACAGGGCCCGACACTAAGGGAGTGCCATCCACCCCAGAGACATTCTGGGCTTCCAACATTTCCGTTAAGGACAATTCCAACTTGCCAGCCAAATGTAGATCCATATAGTTGCCAATTGCTCCACTGTCAATATAAGCGTTCAATGCAAATCTCTTCATGGACAGTTGCTGACTAAATAGGATAATAGGAAACACAAGTGTGAGGTCACAGAAACCTTTTTAACGCTCGACAAGCTGACCTCTATGCTTGTCGGGCACTTGAGTTTTCCGGACTCTGATCTTTCTTTTCCTGTCTGATTCCTCCCAAAGGTTTTCTCGAAGGCTTCACTGGACTGTCCTTCAAGAAGTGACCAGCCTTCCCGCAGTATAAACACAGTTGCTGCTGACGCCTCTTATCTCTTTCAGCCTGAGATATAGGACCACGTATGCCACCCAACTGCATGGGTTCCGGATGAGTCTCTGACGACAATTTCCCAACAGATTCCCTTGGGCGAACAAAATATGCCCTACCTTCTGGACGAGCATGATCAGTTCTTCTATCTTGCAGGCGATGATCTAACTGAATGGTCAAATCTATGAATTCTGTAATACCCTCTGGCGGATTCACCACCTGTGCTAAGACATCCTTCAATTCACTCCTCACCCTACGGTAAAACAGGGTGGTTTGTTTTCCGAAGGCCAGTTGGTTTCGGCCACCAACCTATTAAAGGTTGCCACATATGCCAGTATATCTTGAGTGCGCTGTCGAAGTGATAACAATTCATTATCTAAGGCTTGCCCTTTAGTGTGATGAGCGAAACGTTTTTCCAGTTCTCTTTGAAACTCCTGAAAATTCCTCAACACAGGATCGTCTCTGTTGACAAGGGGTATGGACCAGTCAGCAGCATATCCCCCCAAATACGATAACACAAATGCCACCTTGGATTGATCATTAGGAAAAACTCCCGGCCTACATAAGAAATGTAATCTACATTGATTCAAAAATACCGCAAACTTTTTGGGATCTCCCGTAAAATGCTCCAGAGGAGCCAAGGGAATATTTTCTGGGACAACCACTTGAACAGGCACTGTTGGTGCAATGGGGGCTGATGCTTGCGGATTACCCATGGGCAAGGGAACATGACCAGCTTGTGTTTGTAGGAGTTGGTGGGCTAATTCCTCTGTTCTTTCTCTGTTTCCCACTAACTCCTTCCTCAGGGCATTAATCTCGGAACGAGCGCATGAACCTCTGCCCTCAATTCCCCCAATAATTGAACCAACTGATCCACCTCTGGAGTTCCCATGGTGTTCAGGCAGAGTATATTTCAGCACGGCTTCGCGTTCTGTAATGCTTACCTTGACTCTGCAGGAACACTCAAGGAACCAGTCTAGGACTCTTCTCAGATAGCGATGTTCCTCAATCTAACTTCTTCTGTGGAAGCGTTTCTATTAATACACAATTATTTCCTAGAGTTAGTGCTAACAGGCTTTAAATGCAGTGCTGTCTCTTCCTTGCTAGAGCTCTCTCAGAGAATTGTCTTACCTAATGTACTTTTGTAATGGGCTCTCCATCCTGCATCTGTGCAGGAGCTCTTGTCCTGAAGAATCACGATGCTGAGGTGTAACGGGGATTGAGAGTGAACTCTTGCCCTAACTAAGTGAATGAGGGTAGTAGCAATGAACTAAGCGAAAGAGGCTTGAAACAATGCTGAACCCCCAGGGATGAAATTACAAATAACACTGCCTACTTCCCTAAGTGACTGAAGAGACAATAAGGTACCAGTAAAAACATGCTACAGTTATTCATGAAGATACACCTGGAAGGGGGGAAAATGGAAGAGAGATAGAGTACAGCTCGTGTGGAGTTTTAAATGCACTGGAGTTTGAATAGGCTTCCTAACCTTTTAGCAGAGTGTCAGAGGAAAACAATTAAAGCATTAAAACTCAAGCTTTTGAAAAGAAGGGGCACTTCATAGAGTTAGGCTTGTCAGGTATACGTAGGAATGTAAAGCAGAAAATAAACACTACAAAATGTGTTTAATTACAACACGCGACCGCTAAAACTACTACCAAAGAACAGCTGATGACAAACTTCTATGAGGAAATACTTGCTGTGACTAAAGCCGGCGCAGCTCTTCCTGAATGCGGAGACTTTTCTCAGCTACCGCTCGCTTCTCAGCTGTGTGACTGGAAAAACGAAGGAACAATGAATTTGCAGCGTTTAAGTCAGTCACTGCTTTCTGAAGCGCGAAAGACTTGACACGGCAACAATAGTTACGCCGCTGCCTGACTGAAACAAAGAAAGCTATTGCACAAACACTCGCCGTGACGGAATTAATATTTCCGAGGAAATTCACGGCGGACGAGGGAAATTGTGCAATATAACTGCTACAAGGGAACTGTGGTCAGTAACAAGAAAACTAGGGTTATTCTTAGATTTAACAGGAGAACAGGGCTACGGTAAGCATTAACCTGAATAACATGACAAGAAGCTCTGTACACATGCTGGGAGGGGCTTATATAACACTGCAGTGCTGAACACTAGACCTGCTCAGAACAAACCGGGGAACAAACAGAGCAGCCATGTTACGGAGTCAGGAAGTGATTATTGCAACCTACCCACTACACTGTGTTGCTGTCCCACCATCCAGCAGTGATAGGCAGATGTACAATTCTTTTTATGGGTAACTCTAAGGCTCCTTGCTCTGATCATGACAGGTTGACATCACATAATCGGAGTCACTGTACACCGTCACTTCCCCCCTTTGTATTTCTCAAGCGCGTTAATAAGTGCCACCAATTCCGCTGCTTGTGCCGAAAAGTGAGATGGCAGCCTTATGCTTGCCACAATTTCTTCCCCATTACCTCTATGCCTCACTACAGCTGACCCAGTCAGTCTTTCTCTATTATTTTGATCGATTTTTGATGACCCATCAATAAAGAGAATCTCCTCTCCTAACAGCATGTTTTCTTTTACATGCGGAATGTCGTCATATAAAAATACCTTCATCCGCCTCTCAAGACATGGCATACTGTCTTGCTCGAGGTATAATTGCTCTTGGCTTCAGTTTAATCTTAACTTCTCCTATCCACTTCAATAGGCCTACGTCATCTGGGCCTTTGTCCATAATGAGGCTGGCACTTTTTTTGAAGTCCTCGTCAAAATATGCTGGACACTGACACACTATCATCATTCACTCTGGGACCTCTCTTTTCTCTACTTTGATCCAATAGGTGATGTACATCTCAAATATTCCTTTGTCTGCTGGATTGTCTTTAAACATATCCTCATCTGTGACATCAGTCAATCTATACCTTTCCTCAATGGCAATCACTGTCCTTCATGGCCTGCCCTCATCAAATCCTTCGAGCATGACCAATTCCCCTCACACTATGGTGGTAACTAGTTCTAATGGAATAGTCCCTCCCCCCTCTTCGTCCGTAGGTATCTGTGGCCTGAATAATAACTCATCAGGTATTCGCATTTTCTTTCCCATGGAGCCGGGAAGCCATGTTAACAGAATGCGTATCCCATAAAGGAAGACTTCAGGTTCCATTGGCCCTTCTCGCAGGGCAATGTACCCTATTAATTCTATATTAAATTTGCCCACATTTAAATAGTGTATCCCTGGAGTAGAACACACTATGCCATAATCAGGGAAAGAAATCGTCATATTAAGCTTTGTCTTTAAATCTCATCCCAGAATACTAACTGGTGTCTGCCGTGAATACAATAATGGAACAGACATGTCACATTCTCCTATTGAGACTGGTGATTCATCAGTAAAAGGAACTCTACTTGTAGCTCCAGAGAACCCTTGAGCATTCATGTCATTTCCCGATAAGGAACATTTTCCCTCTCGTATACATGACCGAGTTGCACCAGTGTCTACTAAAAAAGAACAAGATTTGCCGTTTGTCCTCACATCAACCCTTGGTTCCTCTTTGGGGTCTGGTGTTACTGAAAACATCAAATCGCACTGTGAGCTGTCCTATTGTAGATATATGCTCATCCCTATACCTGTGAAAGGACTTCCTCCCACCACAGAAAGAGCCCCTACTCTAGGAGTCAATAACTTCCCTATGTTTGTGTTCTGCAGGGGTACATGCTGTGACTGTCCTTGCAGTGGATTCAATGGTGCATGTTGTGGCTGTTGTGCTTGCTGCATTTGCAGCGCTTGTGCTTGATACACCGTCAGATCTTGTGCAAACCCATTCTTAGCCTCTGGGCTATATGCAGGAGAATAAGCTGTCCCCCCTCTTGAAAATTGGCCATTCTGTACATACCCTTTGCCTCCACATGTCCGTGCATTGTGCCCGGCCATACGAAACATCCAACATATAGGAGGTGCTCTTCTAACTTGCCTTCCTTGTATTAAATCCTCCATGCATATTCTGATAATCATTCTGCATATTCTGAAAGCCACCTTGATTATTTAGAAAATTCTGAAGCCCATTTCTCGGTCTCTCGGCATGAACCTATTTCCTCCTTGGTCCATCTGGCGTTGATTATTTGCCTGTGATTTACCCTTTTCTTTTTGCTGTAGTCCCAGCCCTTCTCCGTTTGTCAATACTGCACCTTCTATGGTGTATTTTGACAATTTCTTCTGAACTAACTTGCCTTCCTCAAGCTTCCTAGCCTCTTCCTTCTTCTTATTTTTCTCTCGCAATAGTCGACAATGGTGTACTATGGTCAACTGTATCTCCGCCCAAGCCCTTGCTTCCAATCCCAGTCATTTCTTCAGCTGTCTCTATACTTGCTCCAGTAGTCCCTGACATAAAATGTGGTAAAGTACTGCCACTGATTTTTCCCATGGCTCTCGAGTTTCCAAAGTCCACTGTTCCTGAATATTTTGAATATAAGCAAGCAGATCTTCGCCTTCTTGCATCTTACGTGCCGTAATTCCACCCATATCTGATGTGTCAGGATACTGTACCCTAAGAGCTCTCCACACATCTGCTCCACAATTATTAAATGGCGCTCCATCATGAGCTGTATTCTGCTGTGTGACACTTGAGTAGCCTGCTTGTGTCCAAATGTCATCAGCCCTTTCCCCAAGAATGGCTGCTAAGAGACCCTTAATGTCCCTTCTCCTATGCCTATGGTATTTCCTCCTGTCATTCTTTCTAGTTTATCAATCCATTTTCCTATACCCGCTATTAAACTAGGGAGTTTACATCTCAGATTATCCTTATACATCTGTGGCCATGGGATATACTGTGACCTAGTTCCTCCCTTCTACAGTAATGGGAACTGAATGAATCGAAATTCGCAATGAGCTCCCATTGTAAGCCTATTCATAGCAGAGACAATGGTTCTGCACTGCCTTCTACCTGGCAATGACCTTAACTTGCTCACATATGGTGGTGATTCTCGTTTCTCACTATGTGATCGTCCTTTAGGGTGCTCGGGATATGCTATGGGATTTGGCGTCCTATCCGTGGGTTGTTCCAGATCAGACCATCTTACTTGCTTGTCTGACAGCATGTATCCTTTAGCACCACATGCGCTTTTTCCCTCCTCCCCATGGAATGTTTCTCGGTCTTGGTCTGACATATCTGATCCCCAACTAGTATGGCTTTCATCCTTATTTAAAGTCACCCTCTCTAAAGACAAGGCTCTATGCTCAAAACTAAATGGGCTTCCTTCTTTGCCTCGTGAACGGGCAACTAGAGATCGATCTTCTTTTCCAATGCTTCCCGACTCACCTTTTGCTGTCCTTTCTTGATAAGCTTTATCGATCCTATCTCCGATGCTTCCTATCTCAAAATGATCCACAAGGTTCACCCTAGATTGTCCTGGCAGTGCTCCTTGCGATGGGAGAAACTCCTCTATGTCAGCCCATGATATTACTGGACTTGGTTCCATCAACTCTTTCTCAATGCGATCAATGTCGCGTGTCCTCTGTCTCCTTTTTCACTCCATTTCTTGATCTAATTCCCTTTGTTTCTTCACTTCTCATCTAAACCTTTCCTCTTCTTGTCTATTTTCTTCCCTTCATTTGTTTGCTCAACGCACTTCCTCTTCTTTTTGTCTTTGCATTCCTTTATCCTGTAAACTCTGAGCCTCTTCTCTCTTCTTTTCTAGCTTGTCTTGTTCTTCGACTCCTCACTACCTGTTGTCATACTTTCTTTATTCCTCTGCCCTTTCTTCCTTTCTTTGTTGTTCCTCCTGATACATCTGCTCTCGTCTTTGTCTATTCTTTCTCTTGCTCTCATCTTCCTTCAGTCTCCTTTCACGTTCCCTGTCCGTGTTATCATGCTCGTCTCGGTCTTCCCCTTGCCTTACTTCCTCAATACATTTCCCAGCAAGCTTAAGCAATATCTGTCCACCCATCCATTCGTTCTGAACGAGCGTAATCTTGTCATATTTGTCCTTTTCTCCTTTCCATCTTTTAATCTCCCGTTCTATATCTGCGGTTATATTCGATCATTCACTTTTCTCTTCCTTGCCCTGCAAGACCTTTAAGATCTTTTCCTTTCTTTTAGTTTCTTCTTGACTATCATCACTACCATAAGCGTATGGTTCATATATCGGGTTACTATACCCTGTTGTAACTTTCAGTTCCTTTAACGGATACACTCCTGGATCTTCCGTACTATCGCCATTTACTTCAGTTGGAGTTAGGGGAGCAGAAAGCTGAACACCTTCCTCCCTGCTCTGGTTAAGCTTCCGTTCACCAGGGGGCGGATCTTCCCGCTCCTTCTGGTACATTTTCCAGAGCTCTAAAATAGCAAACCTTTTCTCCCATTTCTTTCCCGTATACGCTGCGTGCAAGTATGTGGTCATGTGTTGTAACACTGCTTTTGCCAATGAAACCCCTTGTGGCCACGGCATGAACATCTTATCTGCTGTACCTTTTACCCATTCTGCACTGCACTGTTTGATCTTGGGCATATGTTTCGGTAGTGTATTGCACATGTGCATCAGTGATGTAACTTCTCCCATTATGACAAGTCTCAATTGACTGTCTATACTTACTAGTGATTTACACAAAATACATTTCAGAAAAATAACAAATATGAGCGTGCTCCAAAACTCGCTGCTCAAAGCCTCTAGTTTCCAATTATTTCTTATCCTGCAGTCGGCACCGACAATAACCTAGGTTAAGTAATGACACATAACACAACCAATCTTAGTCATCTTTCGACACTTTTCTAATACATAAAATATAAAGACAAGCAAACAACTAGTCAACTCTTTACATGCACAGCATGGTATATACTCCTTTTCTCTCAGCCCCTAAACTACTCCAATAGGAGTTTGAATCATCTCCTCTCACAGATCTCTCTGTGTGCAGCCTAGTTTACCCAATTGGGTTTTGAGATGACTCCTTCTAAAATTCCTTGAATTAGGACTCTGGGCTTCTTATGGAATGCTCCTCGTCCAAAGCACTTCCCCCCCCAATGCTCCTCGTTTTATTTTAACCAACCCCAGTTACTTATTTACGTGGTACCACAATCCCGTTCCCATAGTTTGACAGTTCCCTCAATCTACTCACCATTCCCCTTTCGGCTCCGGACTCTCGGGATTGCCCCCTCCTCCAATTGGCCCCGTCACCTTCGGTCCGCTCGGCACCTGTGGAAACCAGGAGGAATTTCATCAAAGAGAGGCCCATCCCACCTGTATATTCGCTACTTGCATGTTTTCTATATCAGCCGTTCTCCACAGGAAACTTTCCGGTCCTCCGGCTGGATGGCGGAGGGTGTTCAATGTTCCGACTACTCCAAAGACCTACTTATCAATGGCCTTTTAAACCGTCCCCTTTCTGCTACCAAATGAACCCTGGAGGTCCTTTAAGACATAGGGCCTCATTACGACCCAGGCGGAAAACCATGGTGCTAATAGCACCATGGTCCATGCCGGTAATTTACCGACTCCGCCATGGAGAAAGGGGGAATTACCACCCCATTACAAGGTTGGCAGGGCGGTAATTCCCCCTTCCTCCATGACCCTTCCCCATTCCCATTTTTGCCCCATAGGGCTCAATGGGAATGGGGAAGGCACTAAGTACGGTACCGCAAATTGCGGTACCGTACTTAGCACCAAGGTCCCTTTGCGGGTCCCTACTTTAACGGCTGGTGTAGACCAGCCGTTAAGGTCGGGTCCTGCAAAGGGACCTCGTAATCAGGCACTAATGGGTTAACGGCGTCGCAGCCTTTTACGGCGCCGTTAACCCATTAGCGCCAGGGTCGTAATGAGGCCCATAGTAACACTCTATAGGATGGATGGGGATGCAGAAATTACTCAAGCATCAATAATAAAACTGACTCAGGAAGTTGGCAAAGATGTTAGCTGTTCTAATAACAATTATTTAAAACAGGGAGTACAATGGACATCATCGGATGTCATGCAGTAAAATCTCAAAGCTTTTCACAAAAAACACACTTATATACTAAACACTCATCATCATTGATGTCCTACTACGTGGCAAACTAAGAAAACGTATGTGGGACTGTGATTGGGTGACAGGAAACATCTAGGTTTACTTTCTATGGGGGATGGGTCTCTACTGTCAGGTGGACAACTCTGTCCACCCCTCGTGCAAGTCATTGTGAGCGTCATCAAATGCACAACGTCTTATTGGATCTCTAAACTATACTGTTTGTTGATATATGGCCACTTATAATTGGTTGGCACGCTTGTACCCTTCTGGAATATTTCACTCGTTAGCAGCATGCAAGCTGGTACCCCAGGTGCTGGTGGGTTGGACTTGACCATGCCTCCCCACCCAATTAGCCCATCACCTGTCATCACTCAAGCTATCTGCCATGAGAATAGTCTTGTGAACTTGGCCTTGCAAGTATCACTGCTCCTGGGAATAGAAGGGAGTGTGAGCATGTTCTTATCTTCTGGTCTCAGTGCAGCTTGCCAAAAGTCTATTTTCATCTGACCATGTGACTGGAGACCACAGTCTGAGCTCCTTTGTTGTATTTAATACTATTCAATGAATAAAACCTGGCACTCATTGTCCCTCCGCCGCACCTTAACAGGAGCTCAGCTCTCGCCTTCTCATTCATTGTATCTTTCCACAAAAGATAACCAGCTTCTTGGCTGCCCCAATCCTTGACACTGGGCCAGGAAAACCTTCTTGATTCTCCTTCCATCTCCAGCCAGGCTTATTCTGCTGTGCCACACTTCATGTTCTTCCATGCACAGGATTTTCAGTTTGCTAAAATACGATTTGGAACTTTCATATTCTTATGCATATATATACATTGCCAGCACCGCCTGCACTCTATTCACTACATAGCCAGCCTTATGATTACTTTGTCTACTTACGTTACTGCGTCTGTACAATTATAAAATGGTTTTCATTTCTTCTGTGCTTTTACCTGTGCAATCTTCATTCCGCATATGAAAGTTTACTCGATTCTTAACTTCATCATCAGATTATATATGGTCTATTCACCTTCTCTCTTATCATCTTTTCTTAGGCGTGTAACTTGCTTCATGTGACATCACCAGTCTCTTCTTTCATCCGTCTTCACATGCTCTTCAGGGATCTTTCCCAAGAAGCTGTCAGCTTTTCGTGGATACATAAAGAATGGTCTTCTTAATAGATACTTTGCATCGAAGGCACTTGTGTTATAGGCATCATTACAGGTGTCTCCTTTGTCACTATTTCCGGTTCCCAACATCTAGGCAATTCAGTGGCGGGACTTTCAGTAGAAGCTTTTGGCTCCTCCTCTACATGAGTGTTGTGTCTCTGTAATTTGCCATTGTCCTACGCTACAACTAGTCAACAGGGCTAACATGGCTGTCTTCTCTCTGTGATCTGCCATTGTCCTAGAGTACAACTCGGCAACAAGGCCAATGTAGTTCTCCTCTGTCTGTGATTTGCCATCGTCCCAGACTACAACTTGGCAACAAGGCTGACATGGTTGTCTTCTCTCTGTGATCTGCCATTGTCCTAGAGTACAACTCGGCAACAAGGCCAATGTAGTTGTCCTCTGTCTGTGATTTGCCATCGTCCCAGACTACAACTTGGCAACAAGGCTGACATGGTTGGCTTCTTTCTGTGGTTAGCCATTGTCCTAGCCTACAAGGATAAAGTGATTGTTTTCTTTCTGTGATTTGAGCACATACTACAGATGAAAGCTAAAGCGGCTGTATTCTCTCTATGATTTGTATCCTCCTACAGTTACAGGCTGAAGTGGTTGTCTTCTCTCTTTGATTTGTAATCTTCATACATTTGAAAGGTGAAGTGATTGTTGTCTCTCTGTGATTTGCCATTGTCCTAGACTACAACAAGACAACACTGACGTGGTTGTCTTCTCTCTATGATGTGCCATCTTCCTGGTCTACGAGGCTAATATGTTTGTCTTCTCTCTGTGATTCCTGCTACAGTTGAAGGCTGATGTGTCTGCCTTCTCTCTTTGATTTGCAATCCTCCTACAGTTGAAGGTTGAAGTGGTGGTTGTCTCTGTTATTTGCCTTGTTCCTAGACTCCAACAAGACTACAAAGTTTATTTATTTTATTTATTTGTATCTATTTTATTTATTTATTTTTGAAGGTTGACGTGGTTGTCGTGGTTGTCTTCTCTCTGTGATCGGCTGAGACTACAAAAAAAGTGGTTGTCTTGACTCTCTGATGCGAGTTCCTGTTGAAGTTGAAGTCTGCAGTGACTGCCTTCTGTTTGACTGCAGGCATCTTCCTACACTTGGGATTCTCATCAGTGATTTGGCATTCGCTTTTGCCAACGTTAGAATTAATTGGCTTCTCTCCGAAATGTGGCATGCTCACAGCTAAGGCTGGGGGGTTGGCACCTCTTAATGACTAGATAGAATGCTACCGGCAATGCAAATTCACTAAAGCACAGATACGTCTTTGCAGAGAGCGAAGACCCTCTCAATAGATTGGGTCAAGCAGTGTTGCTCCAGATCCCCCTTATTGACAGGAGGCCCAGGCCCTTGCCCCTCCCTCAGCACGAACATCGTGCCTTCAGGAAAAACGTCTCAATTTCATCTGGTTTTTAGCCCGTGACATTCCGAGACTACGGCGTCCTTGCAGAGGACGTCCCGAACCGAACCCTTGTTCCTTCTCACTGATGCCGTGGTAAAGCATTGGAACAGTCTGTCAAATATTAAACAGGACGTAGCATTTCATGGAGCTTTCTTGCTGGCACCGACCCCGGTGTGCTCTTATGCAATTGCGGATTGCGTTGTTTGTCCAACGTCATGACCTAGATATTTTTTTTCCTTGCAGCACCGGCGGCTCAAAAATGCTCGCAGCTTGTGTCGGAGTGCTTATGATGAAACTCCTTATCTGTAACGTTTACAATTGGTGTCTGTGGTGATTTTTTTTTAAAACGATGGCTGTACGTATATACCGCAAATTGGGGCGAGACAGCATAGTGAGCAAGCCCAGACAGGGCCAGGAGGGTTGGGAGAGATTCCCCCCATTAAAAAGCAAAATCAAAAAGTGTCAAAATGGTGCATCTTACTGATGCATTTTTTGATGAAATTCGAGTTTAAAGAGCCCGTGGTATTTACGAGTGGGGATGATAGGAAACGCATTAAGTACTTCCAATTTCAGATCCCCAACTGTGTACAAGAACATTTTGCTTCAGGAAACCATGTTTGCTCCAAACAGAAATGTGTGCACCAGTTAGAAATGCATTAGACAAATACATGCTGTCTGTATGTATTTGCAATTATTTTTTGAATGGAGAAGGGTGCTTCTAACAGAAACACTTACTTACTTTTATTTGATTTCTTGAGCATTTATTAGGCGCCATACAAGATGGTGTTTCCAGGTGCCACAAGGCAATGTGGGGAGGGAACAGGGGAGTAAATAATAATGGCAAAAGAAAACAGTAGACAAACATTCGTGATCCTACTAGGCCTTTTGACATTAAGACGTGCAAGTGCTGCAAACAGAAGTGCAGGAGATAGGGGAGGGAGGGTGGCAAGGGAGCATGGTATGGGCAAATGCTGGTGAGAGCCTGGGAGGGAAGTGCTGGGGGGAGCCAGGGGAAGAGGCAGCTGGCTAAGTGCTAGGGATGAGGAATCCCAAGGGTTGGATACACGGCTGCCAGGTAGGGGGCCCACATGGGCAGTGCTGGGGGAGGGGGTGCTGGTGTCGACTGGGCGCCTGGTACCTGTGAGATTCTTGAAGTTCCAGGCTACCAGTCTCAGCGGCAGTGGAAGTTATTAGCAGGGGAGGGATAGAGAGAAAGAAGCAGAGAAAAGCAGAGTTTTGAGAAGTTTCTGGAACTTAAGGGGGTCCGGTTCAAGTCTGAGAGGGGAAGGGAGGCTGTTCCAAAGAGAGGTAGCAGCCAGGGATGTCGTTTAGGGGTTGGACGTGTGACCCCTGAGGTCTGCTTTGCTACCCTTAAAAAGCAGCATGTGGCTCTTTTCTTCTGGAGTGGCTGGTTTTCTGATAGCTATAGCCATTAAGATGGCTCAGTGGGCTGAGCACTCGCTGCTGCAATGTGTGTGTGATCTACAGGCTGCAGGCAGGTGCGACTCCCAGCAAGTTCAACTCAGCCTTTCATCCCGGAGTAGCAACACAGGTCGGGTAATATTGTATGTATATTTGATCTATATGAAGCGCTTCAGCGTAAGTGCTATATAATAGCACATCATTATCGTTTGGCCTTGGACGTCTGCTTGCATTCACAGTAATTTGATAATATGGGCCTATAGACGCGGTTCCATCGCTTCCTGTGATGTCACTTTGGGGTGAGTCAAATGACATCACTTCCTGTGATGTCATCAGAGGTCAAGAGTCATGTGATGTCACTTTTGCAACTCCTGGCATTTTGGTGAAATGACATCCCTGGCACCAGCTGAAGAGAGACAACTGCCACCCACTCTCTGCTTGGAGAAGCGTTTGGCAAGCAAAGAGTTGGAATTAGAGGAGCAGATGGCTCTAGCAGTGAGGTATTTAGGGAGAAAATGTTGGAGACAGCATGGTCCCAAGCCCAGGAACGCCTTGTGGATGATGCAGAGGGTCTTGAATTTGATCCTCGCAGCCACCGGCAGCCAGTGGAGAGATCTTAGGGATGGAGAGATATGCTCCCTGGGCTTGATGTCAAGGACAAGTCTTGCAGCCCTATTCTCGATTAGCTGGAGGGGGTGTAGAGAGGAAAGGGGGAGAATGAGGAAGAGGCTGTTGCAGTGGTCCAGCCTAGAGTGGACCAGAGCTCTGGAAACATTGAGCTTTTGGGGAAAGGTGAGGAAAGGGAGAATGCCTCCAAGGAGGTAAAGCTAGAAGTGGGCCTTCTTGGCAAGGTCCAAGATGTCAGGGTTAAAGGAGAGATGACCCCAAGGTTTTTGGCCTCATGGGATGGTGGGGATAGAGGGCCCAAGGAAGGCAGCCAGAGGGTAAGAGGGAAACAGGGTGCAGTTTTCCCAATAAGAAGGAACTCTGTCTTACTGGCATTAAGACAGAGGCCATTATCCGCACACCATGCCTGGATAGCGAAAAGACAATTGGGGATGACAGAAGATGAATTCGAGGTAGTAGAGCCATGGCGATAGGATAGAGCCTCGGGGAGACGTGATAGGCAGGGAGTGAAGTGGTGGAGGAGAAAGGGTGCAGCAGAGAAGGGCGGTTAGTAAGGAAAGAGGCTAGCCAATCTAGTGCCCAATCTGTGATGCAGAGGGTATCACAAAGCCGTTTTGTGAGGATGGAATGGTTGTCCTTGTCAAAGGCAGAGGAGAGATTGAGGAGAATGAGAGCAGCAGGAGAGTTAAAGTCAAAATTGTACAGCATGTCTTAATGGGTATTCAGGAGAGCAGTTTCCATGCCTCGGGATGCCTGGAATCCAGATTGATGGTCATGGAAGCAACCAACGAGTTCAGTATGAAGGATCACTTGGGGGAGGGCCAACTTCTCCAAGTGTTTACCCAAGAAGGGGGTGGTGGAGATAGGGTGATAGTTAGCCGGACAAGAAGGGTCAGCAAGCAGCTTTTTTAGGAGAGAGTACACAAGGGAGTGCTTAATGGATATAGGGAAAGAGCCGTGTTGAAGTAGTTGTTACAGAAATCGGCAAGAGCCTGAGCAAGAGAGGATCTGTTGTCCTTAATGGTTCTGGAAGATCAGTGTAGCACCTGTTTGGATGAGACCTTCATAGAGCGGACAACATTAGTGACCTCATCAAGTGCTATCGGCAGGAGGGAGGAGTGTGCGGAGGTGGAGGGAGCGGAGCCAAGGGAGGCAGGAGAGCAGGGGCAGGATTGGAGGTGGAGAGTGAAGACAGGATGTCCTGAGTTTTTTATGTGAAATGGGAGGCCAAAGCAGTGCAGAGAGCCTGGGAAGGAAGTTGAGAGGTGGAAACTGCAGTTGGATTGCCGAGTTCCTTGCAGATTTTGAAAGGTTCAGCAGTGTTGTTAGTGGCTCCACAGGTGCACGCTTGGATGTGGGCCCTCTTCTTGGAGTGGAGTGGCCTTTGGAGCGGGCGACAGGCCAGTTTGTCAGAGGGTGAGCCTGAAGTCTGCCACTTCCGTTCATTAACTCTGCACTTACGTTTCAGAGACGCTAGATTGGAGTCATACAAGCCGTTGCACTTGGAGGCAGGTTTCAGGCTGATCCTCATGTCATGGGCAAGGATGTCGAGGGTATTAGAGGTGGAGAGGTGCAGGTTAGCAAGGACAGAGTCAGAGAGAGAGTCAGGAGTAGGGTTAGGGGGATGAAAGTGGAGGCAAAAACAGCAACTGACACTCGCTTCATTGGTTGAATGATGGCAAAGGAGGCTTGCAGTGGGGGTGTCTCAGATAGAGGGCCGAGGGGCCCCAAGCGGGAGGGGAATACAGAGTGGTCAGACCAGGAGAGTGGGGTGGTGGCCGGGTTAGAGATAACAATGTCTCCATAGATGAATGCATCCAGAGTGGGTCAGACCGGAAGGGAGAATAGTGAGAGAGAGGGAGTCACAGAGGTCAAAGAACTGTGAGGGGGCTGATTCAGGAGAGTTGAGGTGGATATTGAAATCTCAGAGGAGGAGGAGTTTGGAAGAAGAGGTCAAGAGCGAAGAGGCGAGGTTGGCCTATTCATAGAAGAAGAAGAGAGAAATAGGGCCGGGCGGCCTGTAGATGGTAGCAAGGGTGAGAGAGAGAGAGTGTGAGAGACCCCAAGTCTACAAGTGAGGCATTCAAAAGAGGAGTAGGATTGAGTAGGTATGATAGAAGCAGGGAGCCACTCAGGGAAATTCAGGTCCCCTCCACCTCTGGGCCGGTTGGGTCAGGGTTTGGAGAGGATTTTGTAGCCCTCAGGAAGGAGAGTGTCAAAAGCAGTAACAGAGCTTGCATTGAACCACGTCTTGGTAAGGGCGAGGATGTCAAGGTCAAAGGATTTAAAAAGGAGACAGATGTCAGAGGAGTGTTTGACAGCAGAACAAGCATTCAGAATGGCAAAGTGGAGCTGGTTACCACCTTTGAATTTTTTTGAGGAGGGGTACAGGACGTGGTACTCCCATCGGTGGTGGTGGAGAGGTTAGAGTATAGGAGGAAGGAGGGATAGCAGGAGAAGGGAGGAAGTTAATGAGAGTAGCAGGCACCGGTCAAGTAGGATAAGAGTAGGTTGAGAACCTTGGGCCATGATAGTGCCATTGTGGTAGACATGAATGATGAGGATAAGAAGTATGCCAAGAGTACTTCCCATCTATTGCCACCATCAATGGGTGAAGAGGAGAAAGGGCAGAGAGTGGAGACCAGGTGGGGAGTCTATAGGTCCGGAGAAGGGACAGAAAAGAGGAGGTCGGTAATAGTCTGCCTGGAAGTAGCATTGGCGTAGGTGTCAGCAATAGGCTGGGATTGGAGGCCAGGAGAGCTTTTTAAGCTTTTTTCTTCCAGGCTTAGTAAGAGAGATGGGATAGGTGATTTATTTGATTTGATTTATTTATTTATTTGTAGTGCGCCATAGCCCGCAGGCATCAGGGCGCAGTTGCACAGAAGACACTTATAATACAACGATGGAGTGCGCAGCCAGACACTTAGTTAAACACCAATGTTTTAAGCTTTCTTCTAAATTGAACAACTAGCAGTTGGAATAGATAGGGAGATGGAGAGTGCCATGTAGTGAGAGGGGCTAGGGTGTTCCAGACAGGCAGAGGGGTTGCACAGTGCACAAATAAACACACGGGGCGGCCTAGCAGCCAAGCAGGCAGAGATGAAGGAGCTGCTTTAAACAAGATATGGACAGGGCAGCAGATTATTATTATTTATGTTAGGTACCCAGACTGGGTGACCAGCAGAAACAATGCGCAGGTTTAAAGGCACTTCTAGATTCATCTTTCCAGCAAAGCACTAACATGCAGTAGAAAACAATCAATGTGCAGGTTACAAGGCACATCTAGATTCAACTTTCCAGCAAACTCCTAACATGCAGCAGAAAACAATCAATGTGCAGGTTTAAAGACACATCTAGATTCAACTTTCCAGCAAAGCACTGACATGCAGCAGAAAACAATCAATGCGCAGGTTTAAAGGCACATCTAGATTCAAGTTTCAGACGGTGCAGAGACGAAAAAGGTAAAAAAGGGCTTCAGAAATTGGATCCAAAAAGCGAGAGAAGTGCAGCAATTCAATACGGGCAGTACTTAGGACACAAACCGTAAACAGGGCAGTCCTGGTGATAGATGACTTATGTAGAGGTATGGCACAAACTGGAAAACAACAGTCCATGGGGGGAGGTAGAAAATGATCTGGGAGCATGGCGGACAATGGGCTTGTGACACGTACACGTTGATGGAGGTGGAGCTAGTGCTTTGATGCGGATATGAAAGTGAGATTGGGGGTTAAGCCTGGAGTGGGACAGTGATATATTTGTGCCATATCATCTCTACAAGAGTGGAGAAGGTAGGGCACTAAAATATGTAGATCGCCAATCAAGCTTGTGCAGAAACCCTGCTGCCTGTGCTGGGATTCCAGGGAGACGGTGCCCTTCCATCTCCAATTGGGTAAAGTAAAGGCAAAGGTAGAACCCTGGTCACTTCGGCGCTGGGTTATTAGGTTTTTCAGAATAAAGTTTCATATGATGTAAGAGAATCGACCATGACTAGTAATTTTAATAATAAATATTATTTTAATTCAGATTCCAGCCAACACGTGTTTCGACCCTCCTAGGTCTTCATCAAGGCATGTGGTCTTTTAGCGAAGTTTGATGATTCAAAGCATGTGTGGTTTCAGGTAGGGATTCTTTTTAATATGATATGGTGCGTAGAACTGATTATGCACAAACACACATGTGGAGACCTTATAATGGCCAGATTCCTTAACATCCTTGGAAGGTATCATGGGTGGAATTAGGACCTTATAGGTGAGTTCAAACAGTTGCTCTGCAAGGCCGTGTTAGGCCTGCTGGGGATTGTTGCTCCGTGTAGCGATCTTTCAATCATCACTATAACAGTTCCAGATACACTGTGTCACTATCGCACTTGGAAGAATGATAATCCCACAATTATTACACCAGCACTGCATTCAATACCCAGAGTCTCAGTACTGCTTTGACCTTATTTCTTTCCTTTGAGAGTGGCAGCTTACATTAGTAACTTAAGCGCTCGTGATTGCTTTAATCCTTGGCAGCTGGTGTTTACATATGACGTCACGCACGTTATGCGCGTGATGACGTCAACATGTAAACATCAAGCCCGACCGGGACACAACACAGTACTATAATTCACATCTAACACATTTAAGGTGTTATTTCTTATGTCCCCATACATGGAGTGACTTCAAGATTTATTGCACACCATATGAGCTTAAAACAATAGGATGTTTTTCCTATCAGCAACGTCACACGCGCATGCGCGTGATGACATCATCACTATGCAGCACATAAATAATGCCACAGTTAACCACACAGAGTCCGGATATCCCATAGGATCCTGACTCCAATGGACAGTACAACGGACTACAGGTGAGACCATGACCCCTAGATAGAGTGAGGCTAGCATAGTTGGGGAATCCATCTCTGAGAGGACCATAATAGACTAACTACAGCCTTTATTTATTCTGTATTGCCTAAAATCTGTTTGCATTCACAGTAACTTTGGCCTGGCTGGCTAGTGCTGAGGCATTGGATAACCACCGGTCTTCTACAAGGAGATACCCTCCAGACTTCCATGTAAGTTCGTTTTAAAATTCACTAAATAGATTTTAGTCCTCCCTTGCTCTGAGTAATGACCTTGTCCCTCTTTGGTCTCGACTCACAGCTAGTGAACTGAGAAGCGGAAGTCATTTTTTCCGCAATGAGCGAGGCTCATTTGAAGTTACAATTTTAAGGACTGATCAACCCAGAAATCAGCTTGTTAAAAATTTTCTGGAAGGATCAAAACACAAGGTTAGAATCTTCCATTCTTTTTCTCTTAGCCTAGTAATCTGTACACTAGTATTCATGTATACTTTAGTTATTTGACCTTCGCATATAGGTCCACTTTCTCAAAAAATGATCTATAAAAAAAAAAGTTGCCAAAAAAGTTCTATCACTATACACTGGTTTTAATGTAGTAAAATATAATGGACAACATCTAGGTTTTCACACCATTAGTTCACCATAAGGGTTATGTCAAATGCTCACTGCAATACAAAGATAATGTAATGACAGAAGGCTGTTACAAATGAATTTAGCATACATTGTAAAGATTGTTAAATAATTATGTCTTATCACTAATATAAGTGCATATATAATTTTTTCTTAGAAATCACTTATTGCCCCTGATGGAGAGTGTGAAGCACTCGAAACGCGTTGGGCCCCTTCTGACTTCGACATCATGAATAAAAAGAAGATGGTTTCTTGTGACCTAAATTTGTTTGATTGAGCATTTTTTTCAAGATTATTCGTTTTCTAACTATATATAATTGATTTACCGACAATTTTGAACATTACTAATTATTGGTCTGGTTTTCTAGACAAAGGATAGTTTGCAGGGGACGTGAGTTCCCGACTATGGAACTTATTTTGTAATTGTACATCATATACCAGTAGAAAACATTTTGAATATCATGTAGGATATTTCAACAATTATTGCAATAAAGAAGAACTCTCTGAACATAAAATACATCTAAAATTACCTCCCTGCATCCATGCAATGTTATTAAATTTGACAAAGTTAAGCTCAGTGTGTGTGTCTGTCAGTTTAAACCTTGCCATGCCAATGTTCAAATTGCTATGCCAGTTTCTCACTGCCCCAGTGAATTACATATAACATTTTCAATGCTACGGCAGTTTCCACTGTGACATGCATGCCAGTGTTGCCACAGTAAAACACACTACGTTGATGGCGTCTACATTGCCCCAGAAAACAATGATGACACTCTAAACAAAGAAACACCAGTATTGTCCCAAATGAACATATTATCATGCATCATGATCATGTGTTTTTTGGCCAATTGCTGTTGCATTTTGGGGGAATGTAGACACACTATAATGTCCCAGAAAATGATGATGCCAGTCTCAACAATGCATTGCATTTGTTGCTCCAGTTAATCACAATGGCAAGCTGACAACTACTTGCACCCAAACTGCCCATGTAACATCCTATTGCACCTGAAACTCTCCATGTTCTGTCATTGCCCCAAGAACTGCCCCATGCTATGCACCTTTTCCCCAGAATTGCCAATGAGACTTACATTGCCCAAATAACTGCCCAATGTAAAATCCCACTGCACCCTGAATTGTGCCATGTTACCACACCACCCTTAAAATTTCAGGGCACTTCCCTTTGCCCCCTGGAGTTTCCTGCAGCACTTAGGTTCCCCCTGCAACTGCCCTGTGTCTAAACAATTTCCATCAAATCGTCCTCTACTACCTTTATTGTCCCAGAGTGACCCATGTCACATCTTAATGCCCCCCTGATTAGCTGTGCCGTTCACATTCTATTCAGTATACACATCAAGTGTCCATTGCCATCAAACCTCCCCATGCCACATTCCCTGAATGCCTGCTTGTCATGTCCATTGCACAGGGATTACCCCTTGCCTCAGAGCTACCCCTTTCCATGTCCAGACTCCAGAACAGTCCATATCACATTTGCTGTACTTAGAAAAACCTATGCCCGGTCCATTTACCCAAGAATTTCCCATTCCCATATCTATTGACCCAGAACCAACCATGCCATATACATTTCCTCTTGTCAGATTTACTGCCCCACAAATGCTTGTTTCATGCCCGTTTTCACATAATTACCCCTTGCCATTTCCTTTGTCCAGAGGACTGCACATGTCACAACCATTACTCTCGTGACCTTCCTTTAATGCTTCTATTACCGCTAAAAATGCCCATGTCGCATCTCATTGAGTTGGAATTTTCATGATATTTCTGGTTGAAGCTTGGCTGCATTACTTTAGGGCAGAATTGTTGGATTGAATCATTCTCAATGGCTATAGTGATTTCATTTCCTTGTGATGAATTCTGGGCCCCTGCAGTGGAAGGTGTAGTGGGCAATGCACAGAGATTTTAAGTGAATCCTCTATTTGATTGTGAACTGTGGAGTGTTCGGAAGGCTGCTTGGATGTGTTTTTGTCTATGAAGTCTCAGAAGAAGTCTAGTTGACATGTTTTGGACACTTTGTAGCCTGCTCAGTAGGCAATTTGGGAGCCCAAGGTGGGGGCTATTGACACAGCCCAGTCTTGAGAGCACTAGATTGATCACTGCCATGCGTCTGTACGTCTGTACGTGAAGGTCAGATAGGGCATATAGAAATATAGAGCAGTATCCTGATGGTTGGGATGCCATTAGGAACACAAAAGAAGCATTGGAATTAAAGGATAATGTATTTATGTGGTTTTCAAAAGAAAATTGATGGTGGGGTGGATCGTTGTACAATTGATGTGAACAGAATAGATGAACACTAGTGCTCCCCCTGTTTTATTCTCCATGTTAACTACCACAATCTTGGAATCTGGAAGAGGAGGATATCTATGTGACTCATGCAGATGTTAGAGAACTAGGTTTCTTTGATTCATAAAAAGTTCAAGTTGTAGGTTTCAATCAAATTTGCATGTTAGCTGCATTCATATTGGCAGATTCAGACCTCCCCTTCTCTAGTCCTCTCACCACTCGTCTCTCTTAAAGTGATCACTTTCTCCTTTCTTCCACCTCTCTTTCTCTTAACCACAGGTCAAGCCGACTCCAGCACTGCCACCCACCTTCTTGGTCATTCGACCCATGAAGCGTATGTCAGTTGAGGCTTTCACTGCTACTTTCTCTCCTCCTCCTGCACCTTTGACTGACTCACACCCTGACACAGCCCTCGCTAACCTTCATCTCTCTCTCTCTCTCTCTCTCTAACACCCTGAAGCAAAAAAGTAATGAATTTGCAAGATGTAACTTCTGCTAAAGTAACAATGGTCTTTGTAATGCATGTCCATGGTAGAGATTCAAAGCATCTCAATTACTGGAGGTTCAAGTCTGAATACACTATTTGCCACAACCAGATATGTTCACAGCAACAATCCCTAAATGGAGGCAAAGAATTGCTATATTTGGTGGATCATGCCATGCAAATGACTTGAATTTTATATTAGACTGATGTTGGATGGATACTTACCATGAACAAGAAAAGACCTCGGAAGGAGAAAGAGAATGTCCATCCAAGATCGTGAAATCTTCAGTGCCTCTGAGAAAGAATATGGTCCTCTTCATTGCTATGGGTGTGCCTTTCCTGTGCCTTCCTCTATTGTAAACCCGTACATTTCCTATGGAGCTTGGAGAAGTTGGATGTAGGGGTACAATACTGTATGCAGGTGTTCTTTACCCAGAATAAACAGAGTTTCCTTTTTGCTTATTCGCCATGGATCATACTTTTCAAGACACTCTCCTTTTCGAGGATGCTCCCAGCATCTGTCTCATTCCCTTTCTCTTTCAGAGGAAACACCTTTCAGCAAACCTCTATCCCGACAAAGAAATAATTATCTTTATTGACTGAAAGTGAGATCTCATGATCCCCACCCATAATGTTCTGACTTTAAACTCCTCTCTTGCGTCTTGTATAACTGTGCCAACTGTAATACCATGCCCAAGACATTAACATGTTTTATGTTTGTTTTCTTTAGCGCCAACATGTCAGCTACCCCTACCAAGTCTGGCGATCATATCAGAAAACACTTTGGTTGAGGCATTGCACAGTAAGCAACTAGATGTTTTTGTATTTTTTTATTTTATTTATATTTATACAGTGCTCTGCGCCAAAGCTCTGAACATAATTTAGACAGTACAAAAAGTGACAACATGGAGAAAAACCAGCACGGACAAGGAAGATAGGAAGTGTTCTTTAAGCTGAGTTCGGAACAGAGAGTAGGATGAAAGAGAGCGTAGAGCAAGTGAATCCAATGAAGGGGCGCTAGTAAAATAAAAGTACGGAAACAGGACTGGGCACATGGGGGACGAGGAACCGGGAGGAGAAAGAGAGATTGAGAACAAAGAGATCAAGTAGGAGAACAAAAAGAAACAAGTGAGGAGAGATAGGGAGGAGCACGATTATGAAGGGATTTAAATACAAGACACAAGAAATTAAATTTAAGTCGAGAATAAAAAGAGATCCAACGCAGAGAGAGAAGTGCAGGATTAATAGAATCACAAGCAGACAACGATAATAGAAGACAAATTGAAGAATTATAAATAGATTTGAGTGGATATAAGTGGAAAGCAGGATGCCCAAAGAGTAACGAGGAACAATAGAAGAGTCGAGAGAAAATAAGAGAAGACATAAGATGTTTAGTGGCATGGAAAGAAAGATAATGGGCCTCATTACAACCCTGCCTGTCCAGAAAGAACAGTGGCGGTAAAAACGTCACCACCGTTGTTTCCGGACCGCCAGATTCAGAGTCCTGCAGGTGGGAGGTGTCACTGCCGCCAGGTCTGACCTGGCAGGATTAACACCACACGCCTGCAGGCAGACATGGAAACACTGGCTCTGTCATAGACGGAACCTGTGTTTCCATGGTCCCCATCCCCATGGAGTCCTATGGGACACCATGGGAATGAGGATTTACGGAATTCCGCCTCCAAAATTACCAGGTCACTAGGGTTGTAATGCCCTGGTGATTCCGGCAATCATGGAGGCGGGATGGTATTACGGGTCCAGCCAGCGGCAGCCTGCCGGTTTTTCCGGCACAGCTACCGCTGGATTCGTAATGAGGCCCAATGACTGGCCTTACGTATACTGCGTGTACTTGTGCAATCTGAATGACAGAAGTCTTAGTAAGATCGTTGTTGGTCCTCCTTCTGTTTCCCCCTCATTGTCTTGTCGCGCCTAGAAACACTTGTGTATAGGCTCGTTATAAATTACTCATTATATCATATTGAAAAGATTGAGTCCACAAGAATGAGCAGAAAAGGAAATGTGATTAGAGAATGAAAGAGAAGAATCCTGGCAAAACCCCAGGTAACTAGCAACAGAAGAAAGTAGAGGAACATTAAAGAATAAGGATAAGGCTTAACTTTTACTATTGCCATGGGGTGTTCCCTACCTAAAAACAAACTAAGGCACTCATAAGGTGTCTGTGAATGTCCCAAAGAATCTGTCCACAGTCCAAACTGAACCCGTTTACCAACAGGGCCCTTTAAGACGAGGTAGCAATACTTTGAGATAGATGGGGATGCAGAATTTACTCAAAAATCAATAATCAGACCGACTCAGGAAGTTGGCAAAGTTAGTCTGTTTTATTTGCAATTGGTCTTTCTGTGCAAATTCTGATTGTGGCCGAAAGAACCTGACCCCCTGCACCCCTGCGATCGACGAGGTGCCAACTGCTGATCCCCAGAGAGCCTCCCCGTTAATAAGCCACCCACGAGAGCACCCGGCGGGGGAAGAGGCCCATCGCGGAACTGCAGCCCCGCAGACACCTGTCGACTCGGAGGCACAACATTCTGCGAGAACCACCCCCAACCTCCTCTAGATCAAACCCTTGCCTTGTAGGAGAGAATAAAAGGACTCCAGACCAGCTGGACTTGCTCTGACTCACGACACAGCAGAACGCAGTGCCCGCCAGCGCATTCCAGCCACCCAGGTCTAATCGAGCTACTGGTGAGCAATCTGAAGCGCAGCAGCCCAGGTGATGTGGGCCTTCTCTGGAGGAAGTGAACATTATCCAGCAAGCAGAGATCCCAGGCGACCTCATACCCTCCACTGCTGCAGACAGACACGCCCGGCGATAAGGGCAGACAGAATTGCGAGGACTGAACCCAACGCCCTACAGACCCAACAACGGACACTGGCAAGATATTGCAGACACCACCTGGCAGAGAACATCTGCAGCGGCTGTACCCCGACACATCCGGAGGTACCCAGATCCACGGCCGGAGTGGGCCCATCGATCAAGCTCGTCCCAGCAAGTAAGTGGATGCTATAGCCCACACCAGACACCTCCCCCTCCCCTCTAGGGGCTCATCGCTGAAAGCAGCCATCCTGGCAGTCAGGGCTAACGCCCACGCGTTACACAGCCAGCAACGCAATATATCTCACACGAACACTACGCTAAAGGGTGCCTATTCGAATAGCCCATTTACACATTTCCAGCCAGCAAGAAGGAAGCAACCTCATTCCCACTATCAGTTTTCAACTCCTCGCACCATTGAGCGGGACCGCAGTGGCGTCCATCCCCGCGACTACCATCAGGAAAGTAGCTAGCTCGCTTTAGAGTACCCACACCGGATAACCTGCCCAGCCGACAGCGAGTGCCTAGTATCACCTTTCCTCTGGCAACACGCAGCACAGACTCCCAAGCATGCAGAGGGTAAGTCCACCTGCCCATAGGGGTGAACCTCTCACATCCACAAGTGGCCACGCACCAGCCCCTACCCAGACAGCGGCCTCAGCAACGCGCAGCAACGGACCCCCAGTGGTCGAATTGGACTGACTCAAAACCTATGGGCAGACCGTGACTGGGCCGCATCGACCCGCCCTCCGGCACGAACTTTCCCACCCGGAGGCTCAGGTCTCACACTTGCTAGCACTAACCTGCCATCACCAGCACCGACATATAAAGCTCAAGCACTGCTGAACCATGCAACCGGCTGGTCAACCCCATAACCTGCCCAACCCACTCACTATCTAGATCTACACCATTGCGCAGGCAACAGTGCTGAAAAGACAATGTGCAGTTGAATAATTTCTCAACCCCGGTCTTGCCAAGCAACCCCCGTGCCTATCACCTTAATCCTAAAACCAACATCTAGCCCAGCAGGTCCACTCTCATAAACACTGCGACTCAAGACTTATATACAGGCCGGCAGCTGAGGAGCGCACTTCGTTTGACTCGCAATTGTTACAGGATAATGGTGGAACACCTCAGCGACCCATCCCCATTCCTCCAATGAGGCTTTGCTATGCCAACTTCACTCCTATGCGACCATTAACTCGAACTCGATAGCCGCAATTTCCCCTTGCAACAACATCGACGTTCACCAAACACACCACTGCAGGGGCTCTATTCTAGCCGAGTAGTCGGACCATAAACGTCAAAAACCACCATCAAGACGAATACCCTGGTACACACCGAAGAAGATATAGTTGAATCCTTTTGTGCTTTCTAGCAGACCCTCTACAGTTCCAAACACACCGCCACCCCAGAATCCCTCCTACACTACCTAGATCAAACTCTACTGGGTGAACAAAGAGTTACCGACTCCACTCAACACCCTGATCACATTAGAAGAGATCACTCAAGCGATAAAAACACTCTCCAACACCAAGGCCACCGGCCCCAACGGGCTAATCGCGGAATTCTATAACTTCTTTGCCCCGATCCTAACCCCAATTCTACTGCAGGTTTTCGAGTTGTCGCTCGCAGCGGGAGTCTTACCCCCAACCCTCCGCAAAGCGAATGTTATCCTTTTGCCCAAAATAGGCAAACCGCCAGAAAACTGTGCGTCTTATAGACCAATCTCGCTAATTAACCTAGACAATAAGATTCTTGCGAAAATCCTCGCCGCCAGACTGCTCCCCCTAATGCCTGGACTGGTACTCGCCGACCAAGCCGGCTTCATAACCGGCCGCAACACAACATACAGCATTATGTGCATGTTCGGCGTCATGGAAGCACAAGATCTGTCTTCTCAGGCCGTTGCGATCCTGCTTGACGCCGAGAATGCCTTCGACTCGGTCGAATGGCCTTTTCTCTTTGCGGACCTGAGGAGGATGGGCATTGGCCATCACTTTCTTAAATTGGTCTCGCTCCTTTATAGCCACCCCCAATGAAATATCATCCTTGAGAACACCAAATCTTCGAACATACTCCTCCAAAGGGGAACCAGGCAGGGATGCCTGTTGTCAGCTTTACTATTCGCCCTGGTAATGGAGCCCTTAGCGGCTGATCTCCATGCCTGACAAATAGACAAGGGTCTCTCCCTTGGCCCGCAAAAATTGATAGTGTCCCTATATGCAGACAACGTGCTTCTTTACATTCAAAACCCAGAGGACAATCTAAACCCAGTCATGCGCACAGTTATAAAGTTTGGGACCCTCTCCGGCCTCAAAATGAATCATACTAAATCCATCATTTTTCTCCTAATCTCCGCCTCCAGGGTATTCCCTGACGACCATGGGTTCAAACGGGTATCTTGGGATTCTGATGTCTAGGGTCCACAAAGATCTTTTTCGTGACAACTATGAAAAAGTAATAGAGGTGCTGCAAGACAAAATAAATAGATGGAAACTCCTCCCACTTGCATCTCACTTGTTAAAATGGTGATTTTACCTAAAATCACCATTTTAGGTAAAACTTTCGCAGAAATTCCTTCATCATCTACGGAGTATGGTGGTCGAATTGATCTGGGCCAGCAAATCCGCTAGAGTAGCCTACGCAACACTCATCCAACCTGTTTCCAAAGGTGGTCTAACACTCCCAGTTCTAGAACGCTACTACTGGGCTGCCCAGGCCCAATTCCTAGGCCACTGGTATACCACACACTTCATCAGGCCCCATGTACAAATCGAACGGGCTCTCGCAACCCCTAATCTACTATGGTTCGTTATCATGGGCCGCATGCATGTACCCCATGCCACTCTCAATGTAGTCCTTTCACTTACGCAGTTTGGCGGAAAATAGCAGCGAAGTGCAAAATCCCAGTTAGATTCTCCCCTCTCCTCCCAGCTAGATTCATCCCAGGAATCCCATTAACAGTTGAAAAAGTGTACCTCCAATGGGCTGACAAGCTACAGATTCACACATTAAACGACCTGTTGCTGAAGGCATTTTCCTGATGCCCCAACTCGCTCGCGAACGTGGGGCCAACACCGCACTAGACACCTTCATATACTTCTGCCTGCGTCACCCACTCCGAACACTCCTGACCACCTTTCCACAACAACCTCCTACATGGCAACTACTACACAACGTGATCCAGTCGCAGATAGAGGGAAGGCTGGTCTCTGTCATATGCAAAGCTCTCCTGGCGGATACCACATCCCCCCACCCACATCAAAGTCAAGATGGGAAAGATCTTTTGGTAACCCAATTTCAGACGTAGACTGGGAATTCATTCTACGACAGACCCAAAGAATATCGCTAAACTCTCGTTATAAACAGATAAACTTTAACTACCTTCATCAAGCCGGCTACACCCCGGAGAAGGTCCACAAGCAAAGGTCAACGATACCGGAATCATGTGAACGCTGTAACGCCCCAACCGCCGACTTCGTACACCTTGCTTGGGAATGCCACCCAATAAACCGATTCTGGTGTCAAGTACTGGAGAAATCATCCGCTATAATCGGAGAACACATCGAACCCGACCCAAAGACAGTGCTATTTGGCCTAACCAAACATCTCCCATCCTCGACACAGGGACTGGCCGAACTAATGCTGGTGTTAGCACGCAGGAGAATTGCAATGAATTGGGGAAGAGTACGCCCCCCGTCCTTGAGTGCATGGCTACAAGACCTGGCATACTGCAAGACACTGAAGCAGACTTCATCAAACCCTACCTCTCCATGCGCGACCCCCAGACATTTGGGGTCCCTACATAACTTACCTACTGTCTACCCCGTCCGCAGATGCTCTGTGGAGCTCATCGCCTTGAATGCTGCTCGACCTGCTCCTGAAACCACTCGGCAGATTCCTAACATATAATGTACTGCCAACGCGTTTGCTCCATGTCTTATTCCTTTTAATTTGGCTAGGAGGGAGGTGGACAGGGAGGGGAGATCTATTGGCACAAAGTTGGTTACTTGTTTATTTTGTCTGAAAATTCCAAAAAGAAAGTTTAAAAAAAGAAATACTTTGTCTGCTTGCGTTACTGCCTCTGTACAATTGTAAAATGATTTTGGATTTTCTTCATCGTTTCTGTAGCATGAGTATCTTCATCTCGTTGCTCATCTTTAACACCTCCTTGATCCTACAGAGTGTCTATATTGTTCAGCCTCTTGCCTCTTTTCTGGGTGCGTCAGCTCTGCTTTGCATGATGTCAGCAGTCTCCTTTCTTGCTCATTTTCACACTTCCTCTGGGATTTCATTCAAATGGCCATCATATTTTCATGAGTGTATATATGGTTTCCTCAATGGGTACCTTACTTCCATAATTCTTTGCGGTACAGACATTTTCACTGGCACTGCACATGTCTTAACTTCCAGTCCCCAACATCTAGGCAACATGGGGGTGGAGTTTTGGGTGGGGGTACTTGGCTCCTTCTCTACACTTCTCCCTCTGGGTGATTCTTCAACCACTCTCATCAACCTTCACATCAAGACCTCCTCGTCTGAAGAAGTGCTTCTTTGGACCCATATCTTTATGACTCCTTTGAGGCATACTGCTGATTTCACATGCTCATCCGTATTCCAGGACATAAGCATGCAATGTCCAGTGGGACTGCAGTAGATCCATTTCCCCAAATACTTAATGTGGTTCTTTAGGTACAGGAATTTCGTTCCTTCAGGTGCATGGATGCTGGCTTTCACGTAGTCTCTGATCTCTTCGTCTGTCAGCTCTTTAGGTTTGAATGCTGATTCGACATCAATCACAATCTTCATTCCTACTGCCTTCTTTGCAGTTTTCTTGCATTGTGAGATTATTATGCTGATCACACAAAATCCAAACAAGATAATCACTAACAGGGCTCCCAGGAACTCGAAATGCTCACCATCCATTGCGGAACCAATGAAAAAATTAATTCCAAACCAACCGACATCAGCAATGTCTTCTACTTTATATACAATCTTGGTCTGCAAGTTTGTGAACAACGTTATGGCCTCTGTCAAGGTGTCATTCTCGTCATCGTGCGAAGGTGTGAACATGCAACATGATTGTTCGATTTTGGCACGAACACCTCCATCCAAAGGTTTGATCATGTCCAGGACATACCTATTCTGTAAGAGTCTTCAGTCAAATGACTCTCAGTGCCTCCTTGATAGCATTGAATCTCTTTATGGTGGTGTTTATTGTCTGCAAAAGCTCACATCTGGTTATCTGTAACCATTTGGTATTTGCTGCCATCTGGATCCAGGGCATGAAGCTGAACGTGAATATCGATGAAGTCTGATTAACAATCTGTATTCATATGGAATGGCATCAAAAGCTTCTATTGACTCGGCTGAGAAACAGTTCTCCCTCTTCATTCAGCTCAGGAGCTCAACAGATCTCTTCTTCCTCAGGTGAGCATCTGCATTTTGAAAATTCACCAATGTTCAAGTCACTTTTAGGGATCACCAATGGTGGAACATGAACAAGTACTATGAACACAGTCCTCCCCAATCTCTCGGCAGCTTCATGTAAGCTCTGGATCCACAGGCCCAGTAGTGATCCATTATCACTGCTGTCTCGACTTTCATTTCTAGTACATCAAAGATTTGTCCACACTGTAAACAAAATAAACAAATACTGTTGATTTTCTTTGACTTTTCTCGTGCCATTATTTCTGAAACATAGCTGTGCACTAGCCGAAGGCACTATCTGTCATATTTTATCACATGATTTCTGGTGTGTGCTCTTGCTCTTGTCTTTATATCATGAACATCTTCATCAGGTGCTGACCATTCTGTTACCCATATCAGAGATACTGTTCGGCCCTGGAATTGACCTTTTGTAAGGCAGAGTGAAAGATGAGTCAGGCAGTGTACTGTCTGAACATCTATTTCAATAGCTATGAATATCTTAGACTTTCCCATAGTGTAAGTGAGGAGTACACAGACATAGCAATCCTCCTCAGAAATTCTCATTCCCACCTCTTTCATGTGTTGATACTACATGTTATTCCCCAAGTGTGCTGTGCTATCTAGGTAATCATTCAATTCATGACCATCCTGCCTTGTAGTTCTCGTAGGTCTCTTTCTTAACATATTACCATAAAGCCTGTCAAACAAGGACCTCCTTTCAATGGGACCTACAGAAACATTTTTCACAGAGCTAGGTGACTTCACATGAGCTACTGGTGAAGGAACAATCACATAGGGCCTTGGTTTTTGTAACATTGCTATATCTGTACCTTTCTTCTGCATAGGAAGGTACACAGGAACCACTCCTCTCTTTGGACCAACATAATAAAAAGTGTGTATCATGAGAAACAGAAGAATAATGATGAATATGATATATGAATATATTATATATCAGTACATCAAACTCCAACAGCAATGGCTTCTCGTACGTCACTGCGCTCTTTCGTTGTTTGCTACATTATTATTGCTATCAATATTCCCCATCTTGCCTGTACTTACTTTTAAGGAAGGAAAAAGTTACTTTTAATCAGGCAAGTTTATCAGATGCTCAGGTAGTAGATGAATCTGCTCTATTATCTCGTGTAGCAGCCAATTTATTGTAGGTCGATTCCTGGGATCTCTCAGAAATACATAAGTGTTGGTCTGTCTTCTGACAAGAATGCTCTTGAAGCACATAATAAAGGATCATACCAAGCAGTTTGTGGGCATCCTTGTAAGATAGGATCATCTGTACTTTCTGTACAACACTCAGGGTGTTGGAGGATTTGCTCAATGATGGCTGAGAGCAGTCTCCTCATGATGGGAACATTTTTAGGATCTTGCAAAAACAGATGATGTCACCAGTTCTCCCAACCAGTGGAGGATATGCCCGCAGAATAAAGAGAAAAACATCAAGAACGAGCCGATAAGTGTTGACATCAGACACCACCATGGGCGCCCCTAAAGAGAAACTGGATAAGAAAGGAATCAGGGAACGGCTCCCTCTTACATTCATCGAGAAGGAATTCAAGATCAGGCATTTTTCTCCTGCAGGACCTCAGTGCTTTACAGTCCAATATTTAGCAAACTCCTGAAGCTCAAGAACAATAGCTTTTACACTCCTTGCTTAGCAAATACAAAGAGTGTCTCAGAGGAACCACAGTCCATTTTTATACTTTCCCTCTGTCTACTGGTCAGTCTCTGCATCCTTCTTCCTCGTCATCCATCAAGTCTGCACGTGCTGAACTTTTTCTCCTTGGCTTGCTTCTGAATGGGGTGGGGGTGCAGCAGCCTCTCCAGCGTAGACTTTCACGACTCCCAGGTGTATTCATGCACGTCTCCCTAAGACCTTAACTGCGGATGGTATTATGTCCTCCACTATGAAAGGGATGTTAAATCTGGGCTCTGCCACTTTCCCGTGAAATTCCTGATTAACATTTTATCACCAGGAAAAAGTCTTGGTAGACTTAGTTCTTCAGGTCCGTTTGCTGTATGTTCTTCATCTGCATTCTGAGACCGACACCCCACCCTTTTGACTTGATCTGAAATTACAGAGATACTTGCTGTCAAACATGTTAAGTAAACACGTAGCTCATTTCCTAAAAATTCTGCAGATGTATGGGCATCACTCTTAGTCCTCGATGGAGGAGTTAGAGATGTTCTCATTCGCCTCCCTTTGACTAATTCGTGGGGTGTGAGGTGGTGGTGAGAGCCTGGCTGATTTCTCAATGCATATAATGCAAGGGGCAGGCAATACAGTCATCCCTTTTTCAATGTTAGTTTTAATTTAGCTATCCTCTCTTTGAGCAGCCTGTTGAGCCCCTCACATATTCTGTTCGCTTGTGGGTGATAAACAGAAGAAAACTTGTGTTTTATGCTGAGCAACAAGCTAATTTGCTCAAAAACCTCATTAACAAAACGGGAGCCATTATCTGATCTCAACACGTCACATATTCCCCATCTAGGAAATACTTCTCGGACTAATAACTTTGCAGCAGAAGTGGCATCAGGGTTTGTGCATGGACCAACCTCGATCCACCCAGAGAAGGGGCACACCACCACTATCATATACCTATATCCATTATAGACCTGCAGCATATCAACATAGTTGATATGTAAATGCTGAAAAGGACCATTTGGTTGAGGAACAACTCCTCTAACAGTATGCAGTGTGTGCCCAGCAGTGAACTTTTGACATACGATGCAATTTACTACTTAAAAAGCGATGTATTCTAACAGGTTTGGTACAAACCAGTCCTCTGCAATAGTTGCTGCGAGGCTCTCCCTAGTGACATGCGCAGAGTAGTGTAGCTGCTCCAACACCACTCTCAATAAGGCTACAGGCATCACTGGTCTTGTCGCCACAGTGCCTCAGAAGGGGATAAAGAACACCTCCTCCGTGTCCACAGGTCTTTTTCTTCCTCTGGGGATTCACCCTGAACTTTCATCAATTACGTTTTCGATAAGTGGTTAAACATTCATTCACACTCATCAATACAACAATTTTCTCTTTCACATCAGGCGTATCAAAACTCATTATTTCAGATGAAAATGCAACCCTTTTTGCCTCTATGTCTGCGGCTTGGTTTCTGCATGAAATAAAGTCTGTTCTTCTAGTGTGCACTGCGCACTTAACTATTGCAATGGCTACTGGGAGTTGTAGTGCTTTAATAAGCCTGTACAATAAGGCGGCGTGCTGCACTGGAGGGCAGTCCGCTCGGAAGTAGCACCTACTCGTCCAGTGTGCTAGCCCTGCATGCACTGTTGACATCACATAGGCCGAATCACTGTACACTGTTACTTCCTGGTCAGCGTGTTTCTCAAGCGCAACAATCAGCGCCACTAATTCTGCAGCCTGTGCTGAAAAGTGGGACGGTAATCGTGCACTTGTCATTACTCCGAATTCCCCATTAGCCCTGTGTTTTATCACAACGGCACCTCACTGACTTTGTCCATCAGTTTGATCGATCTTTGAAGAACCATCAATAAAAAGAATTTCCCCAGCAGCTAGTGCATTTTCCTTCACCCTTGGGATCTCATCATAGATATCCTCATACTTCGAGCAATCATGTACATGCTTGTCCTCTGCCAGTGGTTCAGCTCAAACATGGCAGGTTCACCGTCTTACACCTGACTATTGTAATCGCTGGATTCTATATAACCACCTCATAAGCAGAAGCTCTTTGAGATGTCAATGTACCTTTGGGTTTCTCCAAAACAGCAAACAAAGCATGTTCAACAAATAAAGTCATGGAACACCCCATTACTATGCTGGCAGACTTCTCAATAGTGAACGCGGTGGCTGCCGACGATTGTTCTTAAGGGAAGTGACCCCTCATTACTGGGCCCAGAATCACACTGTAATATGCTCAGGGCTTGTACCCCAACGTAGTTCTCTGCATGAGCACTGCTGTCATAACTGTTCAATTTGTGTGCGAAAATAAAAATAACTCCTCAGAATAATTGGGAATCCCTAAAACTGGAGCTGTACATATTGCCTTTTTAACTCATCAAACCCCTCTTCCATTTCCTCAGTCCATTCAATTTTTCCTGATTCACCTGCGCCTTTTTCATGGCCTGCAACAAGGGTCTTGTGTACGAACTATAATCAAACACCCATGCTCTAACATAATTGCATAGTCCCAAAAACTGTTGCATTAGCTTTATCGTGTGCGATTTTGAGGTTTTCAAAATTGCCTAAGCTCTTTCAGGTGTAAATTTCTTTCCTTCATGCGAGATTAACTGACCTATGTACAACACTTCTTCTTGGCAATACTGTAATTTCTCTTTGCCCACCTTATATCCCTTCTCTGCTAGAATAACCGTTAGCTGAACTTAATCACGTCTTCACTCTTCTTCTGATGTGCTGCAGACCAAAATGTAATCTACGTATTGTAGCACGACACTTGGCAAATCAACATTGCTTAAGTCCATCTGCAGGACACTATTGAAAATCAATGGTGACTCATAATACCGTTGCGGTAATCTTGTGCTTTTCAACTTAGTCTGACGGAATATAAATGTCAAATCATGACAATCTTTATGCAACGGAATTGAGAAACACGCTTTTTTCAAGTCAATCACAGTAAAATATCGTGCCTCAATCGGGATACTACACGGGATCATCGCTGGATTTGGAACTAGAGGAAACTGTGCCTCTACAATCTGTTTAATCAGCCTCATGTCTTGGATTAAACACCATGACCCTCCTTTTGATTTCTTGATAGGATACGCTGCAGTATTTCATGGTGACTCTGACGTCACTAAGATGCCTTGCGCCATCATGCCGGATATTGTCTCAAAAATAATCTCATCTGCCTCCCGAGACATGGGATACTGGGCCTCATTATGACCCAGGCGGTAAGTTACCGCCTGGGCCGTGACTTTACCACCATGGCGTAAACTACGTTTACGCCATGGTGGTTGGCGGACTTACCGCCCCATTCCGACCTTGGCGGGGCGGTAAGTCCCCAATCCCCATTTACCCTTCCCCATTCCCATTTTTGCCCCATAGGGCATAATGGGAGTGGGGAAGGCGTTAATTACGCCACCGTAATTTACGGTGGCGTAATTAACTCCATGGTCCCTTAGCGCCATGGATTTAAACACCTGCTAAAAGCAGGTGTTAAAAGCGCCATGGCGCTAAGGGACCTCGTAATTGGCGGTAAGGGGTCGGCGCAGCTAACGCTGGCGTAAACCCCTTACCGCCAGGGTCGTAATGAGGCCCACTGTCTTGCACGAGGTAAAATTGCTCCTGGCTTCAGTTTAATTTTGACTTCTCCAACCCCCTTTAACAAGCCTACATTTAGGGGCCCGTAGTCCATATAGAAACTGGCAATTTGCCATATCTTCAAGAAATTGTCATGTTTAGTTTCATCATTAAATCTCAGTCCAGTATATTAACTGGTGTCTGCCTTGAATACAACAATGGGACAGACATATGACATTCTCCTACAAAGACTGGTCATTTCTCAGTAAAAGGAACTTTACTTGTAGCTCCCGAGAACCCTTGAGCATTCATGGCATTACCGATAATGAACATTTTCTCTCTCATATACATGAGCGAGTTGCACCCATGTCTACTAAAATAGAAAAGGATGTTCCACCTATAGTGATGTCAACCCTTGGTTCCTCTTGAGGATTGGGTGTCACAGATAGTACTGAACACAGCAAGTCACCCAGTGAGCTGTACTATTGTGGGTGCATACCTATTCATGTGCCAGTGAACGGATTTCCACCTACGACAATGACATCCCTATTCTAGGAGTCAATAACTGTCCTGTGTTTGCATTCTGCTGTATCTGCATGGATGCGTGCTGCAACTGCCCTTGTGGTGGATTCAATGGTGCTTGCTGTGGTTGCAAAGCCTGTTACATTCTCAGCGCTTCTGCTTGATACACTGTCTGATCTTGAACAAACCCACCCCTACTTTGTGGGCTATATTCTGGTGGATAAGCAGTCCCCCCTCTTGAGAACTGCCCCTTCTGTACATACCCTTTGCTCTCACATGTTTGCGCGATGTGCCCTGTCATTCCACATGTCCAACATACAGGAGGGAGTCTCCTGATTTGCCCTCCCAGCATGCCGTGATTATCATTCTGCATAGTCTGAAACCCACCTTGGTTATTCTTAAAAGTCCCCTGATTATTCTAGAAGCCTTCCCTTCCATGGAAGCTTCCCCTACTTCTTGGCATATATCTGTTCCCTGCTTGATCGGAATGCCGTTGGTTATTTACCTGTGGCGTGGCTGCTGCCTGCTGTAATCCTGGCCCTTCTCCACTAGTTAACATCGCCCCTTCTATAGCATACTTCAATAGCTTTTTCTGTACTAGCTTAGCCTCTTCAATCTTCATAGCATTGTCTCTCTTTTGAATTTTCTCCTGCAACAGTCGGCAATGATGCATAATGATCAGCTGTATTTCTGGCCATGGTTTTGCCTCCATACGCACCAGCTTCTTGAGTTGTGTCTGTACCTTGTCTGGTAGTCCCTGATATAATAAATGATAAAATACAGGTATTTTCCCCAAGTCTCGCCTGTTTCCAAACACCACTGCTCTCAAAAATTCTGAATGTAAATAAGAGGATCCTCCCCTTCCTGCATCTTACGTGCCATTATAGCGCCTATATCTGACATATCAGGATATTGTACTCAAAGTGCTTTCCAGATTGCCACTCTACAATTATTAAATGGTGTCCCATTGTGCGCTGTGTTCTGTGCAGTGACACTTGAGTGTCCTGCTCTCATCCAAATGTCATCAGCCCTCTCCCCAAGGATAGCTGATGGAAGACCCTTAATGTCCCCTATAGCCAGCGTGTTTCCTCCTGTCATTCTCTCTAACTCATAGATCAGTTTTCCAGCACCCGATGTCAGACGCAGGAGTTTACACCTTAATTTATCCTTATCCATCTGGGGCCACGGAATATACTGTCATCTGGCCCCTCCTTTTTCTAACAAGGGGAACTGCAAAATCCCAAAATTGCACTTGTCTCCCATCGTCAGCCTGTCCATAGCAGGGACAATGGTTCTGCACCGCCTTCTTCCTGGTAATGATCTTAGCCTGCTCACATAAGGTGGTGATCCCACCTCTCACTAAGAGGTCGCATTTTAGGTTGATGTGGCCTTGCCATAGGCTCTAGCGTCCTCGGTTTGGGTAGGTCCAGATCTGACCACCTCACTTCCTTGTCTATCTGGGAATACCTCTCGGGACCAAATGCACCAGTGCCCTCCTCCCCACGGAAGGTTTCCCTTCCTTCGTCTGTCATATCTTGTCCCCAACTAGTGTGGATTCCCTCTTTCTTGTCTCTATTTAGAGTCACCCTGTCCAAAGACAAGACTCTATGCTCGAGGCTGAACGAGACCCCCTCTTTCCCTCGCGACTGAGCACATTCAAATCCATCATCTTTCACTTTATTCTTCGATTCACTTTTTGTCCTCATCTCTTGATAAGCCTTCTCGATACTGTCTCTGATAGCTCCTATATCAAAATCATCTTCTAGATCTACTCTAGAAGGTCCTGGCATTGGTTCTTATGTCGGGGATAACTCCTCTATATCCTCCCATGCCACTACTGGGCCAGGTTCCATTAGCTATTTCTCAATGCGATCAATGTCGTATGCCCTCTGCCTTCTCTTTCATTTTATTTCTGTGTCAAATTCTCTTTGCTTCTTTGCTTCCTCCCTAACCCTTTCCTCTTCCTGTCTTTTCACCTCTCTTCTCTCATTTGCGCTACGCACTTCTTTGTCCCTTCATTTTTGCTGTCTTTTATCTCTTATTTCTGTTCTTCCTCTTCTTCTCTTCTCTTTTCTAGCTAGTCTCATTCTTCGACCCTTCTCTGTTTATTGTCATAGTTTCTCTGCTCTTCTGCTCTCTCCTGCTTTCTCAATTGTTCATCCTGATACAGTTGTTCCTGCCTTTGCCTCCTCTTTCTTTTAGCCTCGTCTACTTTTAATTGTTTCTCTTGTTCCCTATCTTTTTATCCTGCTCGTCCAGATCTTCTCTTTGCCGTACTTCCTCAATGCTCTTTCCATCAAGTTTGAGCAATATCTGACTGCCCATCCATTCGTTCTGTATGAACGCTATCTCATCAGCTTTATCCTTTTCTCCTTTCCATCTCTTTATTTCCCTTTCTATATCTAGAAATGTACCTGGTCATTCACCTTTCTCCTTGTCCCGTGGGACTCTAGAGATCACACCCCTTTCTGGAATCTTTTCTGGACTCTCGTCGCTGCTATACACAGGCGGCTCATATGTCGGATTACTGTACCCTGTCGGTGCCTTAAGTTCTTTCAATGGATATAATCTTTCATTTTTTCCTGCTATCGCCATTTACTTCATGCATGGTAGGGGGAGCAGAAGGCTCATCACCCCCCTCTTTACATGGGTTAAGCATCCAGTCTTCATGAGGCGGGTCTTCCCTTTCCTCCTGGTACATCTTCCAAAGTTCTAAGCTAGCTAACCTCTTTTCTAGCTTTTTTCCTGTGTACGCTGCATGCAAATATGCTGTCATGTGTTGCAAAACTGCTTTAGATAGTGATCTCCCTTGTGGCCATGGCATTAACATTTTATCTGCTTGCCCTTAACCCATTCTGTGGTGTATTGCTTAAGCGTGGGTGCATTTATTGGCAACTGTTTGCACAAGTGTGTAAGTGGAGTAAAATCCTCCATCATGACTAGTCACAATCGACTGTCAATACTTACCATTCTTTTACACAGAGAAACACTTGTTCTGAAAAATAATACAATATGAGCGTGCACCAATCGTCGGAGCTCCAAACCTCTATGTTTCACTTTACTTCAATCTACCTATTCAATGAACATCATCAGTCAACAAAAATAAATGAATAATCACATTTCAGACTTTTACTACAATCTATTACTTTTCGTTCTTCAATATTTCATAATTTCTTTACCATATACAACACATACAACATGCACATAGACAGACTAGTCGGCCCCAACATACATTTCTGCCAATGCTCCTCGTGGTTATTCTCCACCCCAAAAATTACTCCGATCAGAGTGTAAGTTATTCTCTTTAGTGACCCTTGGTCTGCTCATAGCAAATTTATGTCCTCCTTTAAAACAACTTCTTCTTAAACGTCTGTTGGCACAGGATTATGGGCTTATCTTGTGGATCGCTCCTTGTCCACAACTTAATAGTATGACACTCTTCGTCCTTAAACCAAAATACCTAACCAACCCTCCATTACTCTTTCCCCATTATCAGGTTCCATACTCAGTGCTCATTCATTGTTTGCCACCTCTCTCAATCTACTCACCATTCACGTTTTCAACTTCTGACCCTCGGGATCGCCTCCTCCTCAACCAGCCGATTCAGCCTTTGGTCCGCTCAGCTCCCTGGAAGGGGAATTCCGTGAAAGAGGGACACGTCCCACCTATCTTTTAGTGATTTGCAAGTTTTTACTACTGGTTGCTAACTAAAGGGAGCTTCACATACCTCCACCTAAATGGCAGAGGACATCTGATATTCCGAGACCCTTAAAAGCCTACTTGGTTGATGGGTCTTGAACCATCATCTCTCTGCTACCACGTGAACCTGTGTACCCACAGGGCCCTTTAAGACGAGGTAGCAATACTTTGAGATGGATTGGGATGCACAATTTACTCAAACATCAATAATCAGAGCGACTCAGGAAGTTGGCAAAGTTAGTCTGTTTTATTTGCAATTGTCTAAAACAGGGAGTACAACGAACATCATAGGACGTATGCTTGATTTCGCTCACTAAGCAAGTTTCATAAAAAACACAGTTTATATAGTAAAAACTCATCATTACTGACGTCAATATACGTGGCAAACTACAAAAACCTACTTGGGAAAGTGATACACTTCGAGGGTACATCTAAGTATATGTTCCATACTGACAGGGATAGTTATTGGGTCTCTAACATCAGGTGGGCAACTAAGCCCTCCTCTAATACAAATCACTCATGAACGTCATCAAATACACAACGTTCTATTGGTTAAACAAACTATAGGGCTCTGTATTACATGGCCCTCTATAATTGGTTGGCACACTCGTACCCCTCTGTATTATTCCACACACGTTAGCGGCACACAGGCTGGTACCCCAGGTGCTTGTGGGCGGGTCTTGACCAAAGCTTCCCAGCCAATTAGTCTAGCATCCATCATCACTCTTGACATGTAACTGGAGACCATGTTTCAGAGCTTTTTGCTGTATTTAAATACTATTAAATGATGAACCTCTGACGTTTTCAGTGCTCTTCCACCCCACCTCAGACAGGGGTTTGTTCTTTTCACACGTTTTGTAGCTACTGAATGAACATCCAGGCTCACAGTGGCCTCGACTTCTTGATGCTGTCCCAGCCAAGCCTTTCTTGAATTCCCCTGTGCCATTTAGCTTTTTCAAACTGCACCACACTGAAAAAGCCTTTCTGTTCATGGGGTCCAAGCATTTGGTTAAGTGCGTTGTGGAACATCCATATTCCATACATTCCTATGAGTATACATTGGTGCATCGGCGCAATCTATTCACTACGCAGCCATTTTTTTTTTTTTTTTAAATATATTTATTAGTTTCATTACAAACAATAACAAAGAGTAAAACAGGTATCAGTGGAGATGATTGAGCATATCAGAAGAAAACATTAAATCCCCAACTATCCCCCACCTCTCCCTCCCTCCCCTCCCCCCCAAGACCACAGTAAGTACTAAGTTCGTCAAGAGTCCATGCTCGGGCCTGGGTCGCTTTCCCCAGCTGTCTCACTCTCCTGTGATTCAGGGTACAACAGGGTACAGTTAAGGCCACCCAGCGGTGTAGCTCTTTGCTGGAGTCAAGCCTCTGCACTTGGATCGCAGACTCCCATGCCGCGGTTTCCGCAGCAATCCACTTTGTAAGGTCCCCCCACCATAGGGGCATAGGTGGGCCTTTGGGGCTCTTCCACCCCATGGCAATGCACCTTTTGGCAGTTATGTAAATAAGGTCTCTCAGCCTGTTGAGGGGTTTGTTCTCCCTGCTGCGCCTAAACCTGCCCAAGATGCATGCCGAGGGCTCGTCCACCTCGATGTCAATGTCTGCACCGGCCACTCTATCCCTCACTTGAGTCCAGAATTCTCTAATCACTGGGCATCCCCAGAACATGTGGGTCATGCCTACCTTGGGCTCGCTGCATTTCGGGCATGATTGGGTGGTCGCACCAGTGAATCTGGATATGGCTTCCGGGGTGAGATACACTCTGTTCGGGACATACAGTTGAATGAGCTGTAAGCGGGCGTTCCGGGAGACTTTTTTATGGTAGTGGGTTATATCGCCCCATGCTTTGTCCTTGAAAACCAGATTCAGTTCGGCTTCCCATTTGTCTCAGCATCTGAGGTCTTCTTTGGTGGAGCCCCATAGTAAGGCCTCGTAAATACGTGAGGTTTCGTGGCCCCCCTCTGCAGCATTAAGAATCGTTCAATGCATTTGTTTTCGTCATTCAGGTCGCCAACGACGGGCCACCTGCTAGTTAGGGCCCGTATGACCACTCTGTGCAGTAGGAATTGCCCGGCCGGGAGGCCAGTGGCATAACTAAGGTCAGGGAAGGCTAAAACCGTCTGCTCCTGGATCAGGTCCCCAAGCGTGGCCACCCCAAGGGGCTCCCTTTGAGTACGGGACTCAAGTTGCCCCCAGGAATGGTTGGACATGAGTGCAGCAATGGGGATCTGTGGGGAGTATGGGTCTTCAGACCTGACCAGTTTGCAGGCCCTTTTCCGGAGTCGGTGTCCCAGCTTGACGAGGTAAGGGCAGTGTTCGAGAGCCCCCCTCTTGGTCCACAGCAGATCCCTGAGTAATAGCTGGGGGAGGGCCGGTTGGAGGAGGCGGGTGTCTGTTGTGCTCTCGTCGGCCATCCACCGCACAATGTGTCTCAGCTGGCTGGCTAGGAAGTAAAGTTCGAAATTGGGGATCTTCAGCCCACCCCTCTCGTATGGTCTCTGGAGGGTCTCCAACGCCACCCTATGCCTGCCTCCCTGCCAGAGGAAGCCCCTACAGAGTTTGTTGAGGTCTCTAAAGAATGCCGGGGGGATGTAGAAGGGAATGTTAGTGAAGTAGTGCAATAGGCGGGGCAGGGCGACCATCTTAAGGAGGCCCACCCTCCCGGTCACCGAGAGCGGAAGCCGCCCCCAAAATTCCATGGACTTCGAGAGGGAGTCTTTGGCCCTTACAGTGTTAAGTATATGTTCCGTGCCGGGGGTCCGATGTATGGTTATCCCCAGATGTTTAAACAATGTCGCCTGCCATTCAAGATCTAGGGGAGGGAGGGACCCATAATGATCACTGTGTAGTGCTGCTAGGGGGTAGAGGCAAGATTTATTTTTGTTAATCTGGATCCCGGTATGCTTATGAAAGCTGTCCAGGGATTCGAGAATGTAGGGTAGGAGGTGTTCGGGGTCCTGCAAATATAAGAGGGTGTCGTCCGCATACATGGAGACGAGATGAGTTGTCCCATCTATGGTGATGCCCCCATCTCCATATTCCTGTCTCAGGTAGGCTGCTACAGGCTCGGCTGCGATGATGTACAGCATGGGGGATAGAGGGCATCCCTGGCGGGTGCCTCTGTGCAGGGACCATTTCGCAGAAAAGGTTCTATTCGTTTGGACTCTTGCCGTGGGGTTGGCGTAAAACAGCTGGGTCCATTTTAGAAATACGGGACCAATTCCCATCTTTGCCATGGTAGCATATAGCCATTCCCACCTCACGGAATCGAAAGCTTTGGTGGCGTCCAGTGATGCCACCGCAAGTTTCTGTGGTCTTCCCTCGGTACTATAAATAACGTGATGCAGCCTACGCAGGTTCTCAGTAATGGATCGTCTGGGGACGTATCCGGTCTGGTCTTGATGGATCAACAATGGGATCACCCTGCGCAGTCTGGAGGCGAGCAATGCAGTGAGGATCTTGCAGTCTACATTTAGCATGGAAAGGGGCCTGTATGAGGCACATTCTGCTCCGTCCTTCACAGGTTTGGCTAGGATCACTTCTCGATCTCTGTAATTAAGGAATTTCGCGATCACCGGCCTGGGTGGAGCGCCCGGCGGAGGTCTTTTAGCAAGGGATCTGTGGGCCCTTTCGATAGAGAAGCCTTGGGAGAGTTTGCCAGCTCCCACCTCTTGCAGCAGGAGGTTCTCAATATAGTTAGTGGGGTCGCATCTGAAGAGGCAGGCGTCAGGTTTCGGCAGTCCGGGGATTCACCAGTTCTTGTGGATGTGGAGCGTCAGGCCTGGGTCGCTCTCGGTGTCGGCTGGGGGGCGCAAGGTGGTGGAGTCAGCTTCGGCGGCACTCCCAGGCGCAGATATGCGTTGGCGAGGGGGGGAGGGGGGACAAGGCCCCGATGATATGCGGTCGCAAGTCCTCAGTCGATGGTTACCCCCCGCCCCGCTCACCTTCGCAGCTCCGGCCGGCCGCAGGTCTTGTCAGGGCTCCGCTGGGCCCCGCGGCCGCGGGCAGGACGCCGCAGGATGGAGGCTCAGGGGGCGGGTCGCTCTGTCCAGGAGCGCGGTTGCTCTCTCTCCCGACCCCGGTGTGGGCTGGCCGGTTGTTCCGGCTCCCCGGCAGGCCCCGATGGACGGCGTCCTCCGCGGTGCAGGCACGCTCGGGTCCCTTGAAACACAGGACGCGGGAGCCGCCATTTTGGTTCTTGGCCCCGGCTCTTTTAGCTCGACGTACGTCGGTGTTGGTTGTCTCCAACCGTCTGAAAGACGGATCAAGCGACAGCTGATGAGATCCGGCGACGAATGGTGCAAGTTGCAGCTTTTAAAAGTTAGCAGAAATGTATGAAAATCAGCTTATGATGGCACATCACAGGAGACACGTCCGCTCTACATGGCAGTTAGCCACGCCCCCACTACGTAGCCAGCCTTAAGAATACTTTGTTTGCTTGCGTTACTGCATCTGTAAAATTGTAAAATGATTTTGCGTTTTCTTCATAATTTCTGCAGCATGAGCATCTTCATCTTGAGCCCAAAATGTTGCTCATCTTTAACACTTCCTTGATCGAGTGTCTATATTCTTCAGCCTTTTGCCTCTTTTCTGGGTGAGACAGATATGCTTTGCATGATGTCACCAGTCTCCTTTCTTGCTCATTTTCACACTTCCTGCGGGATTTAATTCAAATGGCCATCATATCGCTTGCATACCCCCAGATTCGCGCACCAGTGTGATGAGGAGCCACATGCACCCCTGCAGGCATCCCACACCACAGGGGTCCCCCCAAATCCCTGACCATGCCCCGCAGGCAGCCCATCCACCCTGACCATGCCCTGCAAGCAGGCCACACCACAGGGACCCCGCCTACACCCCTGACCATGCCCCGCAGCCAGCCCATCACCCTGACCATGCCCCGCAGGCAGTCCCCACCAGAGGGGCTCCCCTTACACCCCTGACCATGCCCGGCAGCCAGCCCATCACCCTGACCATGCCCCGCAGACAGCCCACACCACAGAGGACCACCCTACACCCCTGGGCATGCCCCACACACAGCCCACACCACAGGGGACCGCCCTACACCCCTGACCATGCCCCACAGGCAACCCACACCACAGGGGACCACCCTACATCCCTGACCATCTCCCGCAGGCAGCCCACATGGCACCATGCACTTGTGAACCCCAACTCATGTCCTCCCACACCAGTGACGGGCACCTGCCAGCAGGCCCCGACTCATGTCCCTCCACCACCCCCCCCATTGATGGCAACCTGCCAGCAGGCCCCGGCTCATGTCCCCCCACCAGTGAAGGGCAACTGCCAGCAGGCCCCAACACATGTCCCCCCACCCCACCCCCATTCACGAGCATCTGCCAGTAGGTCCCGACTCATGTCCCCCCCACCAGTGACAGGCACCTGCCAGTAGGCCCCAACACATGTCCTCCCACCCCCATGGACGGGCACCTACCAGCAGGCCACGACACATGTCCCCCCACCCCACCTCCACTGCCGGCAACCTGCCAGCAGACCCGACTCATGTTCCCCCCACCAGTGACAGGCACCTGCCAGCAGGCCCTGACATATGTCCCCTCCACCCCACCCCCATTGACGGGCACCTGCCAGCAGGCCCGATACATGTCCCTCACCCAACGTGCTGTCAGAATAGAGGCCCATGTCAGAAATGCCAACCCAAATCTCACCCCACACCGCAGCACCCCAGTCCAAACACACAACCATATATTGTACCCACTCCCCACGAAAAGCACCACGTCTTGGCATTCAAAAAAGTACACGCATGCACCCAAAGACATGTCCAATAGAGCCACACAGTGGTGACACATGACAGAGGCAATGGACAGTGACAGATGCACAAAACTAATGAGTGTAGACCACACCAATAATGAAGATTTGTGAAATGTATTAAAAAGAAAACAAAATGACAAATTCAAAACCACACATGCAAATGAACAAATTATTAAAGCAATACCAAAAGAAAGGTAAATCCAAGGAAAAATAAAAATCGGAGACATGAAAACTGAAAAGTTGTCCATTGCCAAAGTCCACAGAAATAAAAACTAAATTGAAAACCACAAAAAACCATTACTCCATGGGCATGAAAAAAAAAAGAACGTATGTACATGTCCGGAACTATTCACAATGTAAGTCACAAGGGTCCATGATCCCAAAAATAAAGGAAACCTATCAAAATTCTAATCAAAAACAGAACTATATACAAAAAGGAGGAGCAAAGTCCATGGACTCCAAGTCATAAATTAAACAAAAGGAAACCTAAGCCTAAATAACTATGTACAAAGGCGGCGGGCTAGTCCGACGGCTCACTTCTTGATGTTCCGGGCCAGGGCATCAGCGAACTCCACGTCGATGTCCGGGTGGCGGGCCTGTTCCATGGCTTCTTGGGCTCGCAGGGATGTTGTCATGGACTCCTCCAAGTCCCTGCAAGTTGCCACAAGGCTCTCAGCCTGCCTCAACGCTCGGTGCATGGAGTACTCCGCCCTGACCATCGTGAGCTGTGCCCTCTCTGCCCGCCGCTGCTCTGCATTGATTTGCTGGCCCAACCGCTGCCACACAGAAGACATTTCCAGTCCTGGGTCCACCTGCCCGTCAGCCGATGCCGGCCCCCGGGATGTTGTTGGCCCCGAGTGATGACGCCTCCCACACCGAGCCTGCTGCTGCCTCAATGCCAAATTCCTCTGCCACCACGACGGCCTCCGGCGCTGTCGTGCACGGGCCCTAGTTGATGACGCCTGCATATCCTCCATTTACTGGAGTCCAGTTGGTGGCATGACCACACCTGCTGGACTCTCGACTCCCGACTGTGGCAGGGATGTGCTCTCCACCAGCCTGGCCGTGGGCTCAGGGGCAGGTCAACAGGGGGTCCAGGTGATACATGGGTGGGAAGATGGCACGGAGGACGACTGGCGGATAGGGGGTGCTGTTGAGGAGGGGGTCGAAAGAGCATCCACTACACGGAGGAACCCTGCACCAGTGACCTGTCGTAGCAAGTCGAGGTGTCCAAGCAGGTATTCGAAATTACGTGCACTGTCCTGCCTAGAACCATGCACCTCATCCCGAATACCATGCGTGTGCAACACCATACCGACTAGGACAGGCTGCACATGGTCACGGATTGCCACGTCTGCAGGGAGAAGACGGCCAGTTGATGTAGACGCATTCCCTACCTGCGAACGGGCCTGGACAGTGGCATCCCTCCTGGTGCGGGATGATGCAGTCACAGGATCAGGGACAGGATTACACACAGGCACCTCTGCAGCGACCTGTGCTGCCTCCTGCCCCTACCCCTGGACTGCACCACTCGCACCAGTGGAACCACCCCTCCAGGCCCCTTGCGTGGAGCTCATACGGCCCTCTCCTCCACCACATGCCCAACCAACCTGGATGACTCGGTGCCACCTTCCTCAGTACGCCCCTGTGGGGGCTCAGCTGCCCCTTCTGCTGCTGAGGAGTCCACCGCCAACCTTTGCCTCTTGGACCTCCCCTCAGCCGCTGCGACCATGGAGGCGGCACCAGACTCCTCCCTCCCTGAAGATATTAGAACCTGGGAGGGGAGCTGGGCCTTGCCTCTCTGGCTGGCGGTGGCAGCACCGTCTCCGCCCTCTTCATCAGTCGACGCTGCAGACAGGGAGAGAGAGAATACAGGCATCAGGTCACCATACAATGGTCTGCTACACACATGACAGTTGCACATGAGTGTCAGTGTCAGACATCACAGATGGCATCACACTCCCCAACACTCATGTCATTTGAACCCACACACATGCACAAATAAACTGGGATTGTGCAGCAGGCATCAGCATCCATACACACGTAACTGCATGAACATCCAAAGGTTGGCATGACGTCACAAGCAACATGGGGAGTGCCGATCACATGCACACACGCCACCAGACAGACATGCATCTGTACATCTCACCACCTGTCACAGTGCAATCATCGCCAACTATGTCACATCTACCAATCAGGTACCCAGATTTCCAGGACACATGCATCCATGGTGTCTCACAGTCACACACATGCCAAACAGTCACACACACATGTACGCCGTGCAGGTACATGAAGGTGGGACCAGCATCCATGTGTCACACCACAACCATGGCATAGTACATACACAGAAATGCAAACATGTGTGCATCTCCACATGCATTTGGGCATCATGCATTGGAACACATACACCATTGATGTGCATCACACATGACTGGACTCACATGCAGCACGGGCATGTCCCTGCACACACACATCCATACATGGGCCATGTCAGACATATGTACAAGCTGCACACTCCTGCCACACCTCAACATGCACTGTTTGGATGTGGATAGCCCAGACACTGACCGCACGACTCCAGACGGGTCTGCCTCTCTAGGACACGGTGGTGAAGCACTGGGTTGATGCATTCCAGGACCCTCATCAGGTCGATGGTAAGTTGGACCTGGCGCTCCCCTGCATCTGTTGCACGCAAGAGGCGCCAGGCCTTCATGAGCCCGTTCGCGTTGATGGCAACCATGATGTCTGACCAGGTCCTCTTCTGTCTATCCTTGTCTGCGCACGGTCGTCTGAAGAGGGAATCATAATGCCCCAGGACTTGCTCCACCAGGATGCCAACTTCTGTGGATGAGAAGGTGACAACCCTCTGCCTCTCTGGCTGGGGGTTGCCAGTAGTCTCAGATTGTGTTTGCCTCAACATGGCAACCCCCGAGGCAGGTGTGGGTGGGCAACTGGGTCCTGGGGCTGGGCTGTGGAGTGATGGAACAGCAGCCGGGAGTCTTGTGCTCCAGCAGGGGTGGTCGCAGCAACTGGACCCCTGCAGATGGCTGATGTGCAGGCAACAAATAGCAGGGCATGTGGGCAGCAGGCAGGCAGGCAGCAGCAGATGGCCTCGTGGGAGGCTGCTCTGGGCTCTGGGGGGCAGGAAAATGGCCTTCTGGGCAGAAGCGTGGTCTTCCGTGTGTTGTCGCATGGCCAGCTGGATGCAGAGTGAATCCATACATGAAAATCAGCACGTTTGCGTGAACATTGAGGAAAGGCCCGTAGCACGTAAGCGTGTAAGTGACGTGGCACGCATAGATGTAGCTATGCGCAGGGGTTAAAGGACAATTGTTTTCTGCACCTCCCAATCGCACAAGTAAATCAGTGCCATGGTTGGGAGGCGACCAAGTGGTAAGGGAGGCAAAGGTGGCCGACCTCCAAGAGGTGTCCGTGGTAGGGGACGTGGCCAGGATGAGCAGGGTGGCCAAGATGGTAGTGATGGGCAATGTGGGCAGGGTGGCCCAAGAGGGCAGTGTGTCCAGGACCATTCAGGGACACCTATGCCCCCCCCCCCGAGTGGGTCAGGGAGATGCAGCTGACACCATCCCAGCTCAGGCCCAGCTAGCCGGGCCCAGATTGGTCAACGAACATTGGATGACTCACAGGCCGACTTCCATGTCACATGTGGCGGTGAAAGTTGCTGTCACCAGGCCACGTGGATCTGGGGCAGCAATGTCATCTGCTGACCCAAGTAGCCAGGGTGAGGAGGCTGAAGGGGCAGCTGCAGCTCACTCCACCCCGGCTCTGAGTCACCCAGCCGGGACAGTGTTGGTCCCGGACCCTCACACCAAGTCAGTTGTGCTGCTTGGTCCTGGAAACAGCACCCAGCAGCCAATCCCAGCAGTGAGACCTTTGGTCATCATGCCACTGCCTTCTTCCAGTGGCCAGTCCACCTGTGCTTCAGCCACTACAGACAGGAGCGGCGTAAGCCACTCAGGGTCCGCACCACCTCTCAAGAGGAAGGAGCATGCTCTTGCAGAACAGGCTGGGACCCCAGACACGGTTCTCCCCTCCGGCACGTCAATGAAGCAGAGTTTCAATAATGTGGAACTAGATGCACTTGTGGGCTATGTGTCGGAACATGGCTGCGACATGCTGGTGACGGCAGGGTGCAAGACTATGCCTGCTCAGCGTAGGGCCCACTGGCGTAGGGCCCACTGGCAGTGCATCGCAGACCACATTAGTTCCTTGGGATCTGTGAAGCGCACAACTGATGAGTGCTCAAAGCGTTGGAATGACCTCAAACGCTGAGCAAAAAACAAGCTGGCTTCTAAATACACCTCTACTCTGGTGACTGGCAGTGGGACACCACCAGAGGAGGCTGAACTCACAGAACATGAGGCAATCGCTGCAGGGTTCATCACAGAGGATCAGATCCAAGGTGTGGGAGACCTACCAGATCTTGAGACAATGCCCAGTGAGTGCCCATGCATGTGTGTCCAGACCATGTGTATGTTGCTTGGGTGATGTGTTGTGATTGAGTGCCAGGCCAGGCTGTGTAGTCAGAACTGCCATATGTGACCCATGTAGTGCCGCTAAGCCATCCCCCGCCCTTGGGTTTGGGGTTCACTCTATCCCTAATGACCACTGCAAACACTTTGCACATGATGACTGCACTTGCCCTTAAACTACCATCATGCCACAACATTGTTATTACAGTTTTTTCTCTTTATTCTAGCTGATTGATGGAATCATTTGCATGAAAAACGCAGATTTGTTTGCCTTTTTGTCTGAAAATCACCATACTTCAGACAGGGATTTTCATCCAGAAAGGCGCACAAATGTGTGCTTTTCACACAAATTATTCCATCAATCAGGGTGATTGACTGCTGCGCACCTACACATGTACTACACCCGCTCACTTCTGAGCCCTGTTTGAACCTTCAACATGACAATTGACTTGTGTCATCTCCAAGTGACCTAACATTGATGTATCCATGTGCCTCCCATCACTGTATTTGAACACACTGGCGTTGTTGCAGCGTGTGACACGTGTGTGTTTTGTCCCACTCTTTTGCATGTTCTGTTTGATGATATGCGTTTTATATGGATGGGGGACAGTAGTGATTAACTTCCATCTGGGTGTTCTTGTCAGTCCTGCCATGGCTATGCTATGTGCCATCTGTGTGCTGGCATGTGTCATGTTTGTGGATGGTCCATGCCACTCACAGGCTTATGTGTGATGGAGGTGCTATGCACCATGCAGCATATGTGTTGCTTTTCCATTTTGGAGTCATCAGTGTTTGCTTTCAGGGTCCCCTTCCACTTCATTGCCCTGCATGGCCTATGTGTGTCGGCAATGCTGTTCATGCGTGTCTTCATGACTTCTCTTTTCATTTTGTGCAGGTGATGAGGCACTAGATGCTGTGGAGGAGGAGGAGATGGCGCAGGAGTATTCAGAGCCCCAACCAAGTGCCAGTGAAGGACATGGGGTGGTGCCGCACGAAAATCCATTGGTCCTACAGACCATCCTGTCCACGGGTGTCTCTGGTACACCTCCGAGGATCTCTATGGCTCATGTGCTGAATCAGACATTGACACAAATGCCCTGTCGCAGGTGAGTGTTTCTGGTAGGGATGCTGTTCTGTCCAACGCACCTGCACTGGGGGTAGACCCCTCAATGGCCCATTCAGTGTTGAAATGTCCGCCTGTGGCGGTTACGGATGCAGGGTCACACTCTGCAATATTTGCTCCTGTTATTGGGGCAGCAGATCAAAGGATGAATGCAGTCCTGCAGCCTCAGGCAGCGCCAGCACAGCAAGGTGCACATCACCTTGGGGTCGACAGATGTCGTGTCCGGCAATGCGGTGGCTGTGCGCCACGGGGCAATACTGTGTGGGAGAACTCCATGTATGCAATTGCACAACAGGGGACATCATGTGAGATAATGGCTCAGGCATGGATAGAGTGGCCACTTCCATTCCTCCCTGAAAGGCAGGTGGAGCTCCAGCAGCAGGCAACGCGGCCTATGTGCCGCTCACACAGGCAGGACATGTTGGCCGCCAACAGGGACTGACGGGCTGAACTGGGGGCTCTGCGCACAGCCATATCTGCAGAGGCACGGGCCCACAGGGATGCCCTGAGGGAAGATAACACCTCCCTCAGAGCTACTCTGGGTGTACTTGAGGTGTCCCAGAGTACACAGTCAGAACAGCAGCTGGAGCAGCTAACACACACAATCTCAGCTGAGCTCCAGGCAACCCATGAGGAGATCCATGCATCACATGAGGCCCTCCAGGCAGAACTCTGTGCTACCCGTGATATGCTGCATGGGGACCTCTGGACCATCATCCTGCAGAACCAAACCTTTCAAACCTGCATGCTTGCTGCCATGGAGGAGCATGCCAGGGCTTTGCGTGGTCTGCCTCCCATACCATGCACACCTTCTCATGTAGTACCAGAGGGTGACGACAGCGACCGCAGTTCTCCCACTATCGGGTAGCCGTGCAGGCCATGAGCCCATGGAGGTATTTTTTTTCTCAACATCCACGCATGTGGGTGTTTGGGTACACACTGCACCTCCTCCCTCCTGGGTGGTCCATTCCTCCCCCCCCCCGTGGTCGGCCCATTGCCATGTTTGATTCTTTTAAAAACTTTTTTTCCCCTCTTTTTTTGTCTATTGTGCAATTATGTTACAGTGTATTGCTTTGTGTGGCACCCATAGGCATACACTGTGTATTCCAGCTGGGCCCTTACAGGCTTGTCTTATGTTTGTGTTTGAGGCTTGGGGTCCAGACACATACGCCACTCCTGCTTCCCCTTTCCATGGGCTCGCAGGGGTGGCACTGTGTGACAGTAACTTACACAGAGGCATTAGATAGCCAGAGCCAGTAATATAGCTCAGCGGTAAATTGATCTCTTTGCGGGTTTGTTTATAATCTTAGGAGCTCGGGAGTATGGTTCCAGGGCAACTCCCTCGCCTTGGAAACAAAACGACTCAGGAGCAACACAGGTTCCATCCCCAGGTGCGCGCTTAGAAACCTCGGGGTATTAAGCGAATTATAAATAATCAATTACAATTATAATCTGCAGATTACAGGTTAAATTCTCGGCAATACCAACTCCCCCTTTCATCCTTCTCAGGTCAATAAAATGAGTACCAGTTTCGACTGGGAAATAACAATTGTATATACAAATCTACTATGTAAGCACTTGTGATACAAGTGCAATATGAATAACACGTATTTAGTGTTACTATTATTCAGTGCCTCCCTACCCTAGTAAATGTTAAATGTTAAAGGTATTTGTACCGCGCACCGTCACCAATGGAATTGGTCCCCAGGCGCTCTGGCGGATCTGTAAACGATAAGGTGGGATGGGTTAGTAAGGTGAAGAGGGAGTAGGATAGTGAGAGGAGTGGTGTTCTGTTGGCAGCTTCAGCTCGGTATACACCAGATACTGAGCTTTGGTGCAGGTATTGGATCGGTGTCAGTCCGCGTGTGCTGTTGCTCCGGCTTATGTGTTGTTGCAATGTTGTGAAGTGCGTGCGGCTTGTGGTGCGAGAGATGGTTGTGTGAGTTTTTGAATGAGATAAGTATGCAGAGTTTGAGGTTATATTGGTTACTAGGTTACCTGACCTTTAGCATGTTGGCCTTCACAGTCTTATCTAGAAGCGGCGCAGGCCAATGTTCAGAGTTCTATCTAGGTGTGGGCATGCTAACATTCACAATCTTATCCAGGAGCGGCTCAGGCTGGTGTTCACAGTTCTAAGTGTGGCACATGCTAACCTTCAAGTTTCATCTGGGCATGGGCAGGCTATCCTTCAATCAAAACCTATCTAGATGTGACGCAGGCCAACGTTCACAATTCTAGCTAAGTGTGCACATGCTAATATTCACAATTCTATCTAGGTGTGGACATGCTAATATTCACAATTCTAGCTAAGTGTCTTCATGCTAATACTCACAATTCTATCTAAGTGTGGACATGCTAATATTTACCAATCTGTCCAAGTGTGGACATGCCAATATTCACATTTCTATCTAAATGTGGACATGCTAATATTTACCAATCTGTCTAAGTGTGGACATGCCAACATTCACAATTTCATCTAGATGCGACGCAGGCTAATGTTCACAATTCTATCTAAGTGTGGACATGCTAATATTCACAATTCTATCTAAGTGTGGACATGCTAATATTTACCAATATGTCTAAGTGTGGACATGCCAATATTCACAATTCCATCTAGATGCGACGCAGGCTAATATTCACAATTCTAGCTAAGTGAGGGCATGCTAAAATTCACAATACTATTTAAGTGTGGACATGCTAATATTTACCAATCTGTCTAAGTGTGGACATGCCAATATTCACAATTCCATCTAGATGCGACACAGGCTAATTTTCACAATTCTAGCTAAGTGTGGGCATGCTAATGTTCACAATTCCATCTAAGTGTGGACATGCTAATATTTACCAATCTGTCTAAGTGTGGACATGCCAATATTCACAATTCCATCTAGATGTGACGCAGGCTAATATTCACAATTCTAGCTAAGTGTGGGCATGTTAATATTCACAATTCTATCTAAGTGTGGACATGCTAATATTTAGCAATCTGTCTAAGTGTGGACATGCCAATATTCACAATTCCATCTAGATGCGACGCAGGCTAATTTTCACAATTCTAGCTAAGTGTGGGCATGCTAATGTTCACAATTCTATCTAAGTGTGGACATGCTAATATTTACCAATCTGTCTAAGTGTGGACATGCCAATATTCACAATTCCATCTAGATGCGATGCAGGCTAATATTCACAATTCTAGCTAAATGTTGGCATGCTAATATTCACAATTCTATCTAAGTGTGGACATGCTAATATTTACCAATCTGTCTAAGTGTGGACATGCCAATATTCACAATTCCATCTAGATGCGACGCAGGCTAATATTCACAATTCTAGCTAAGTGTGGACATGCTAATATTCACAATTCTATCTAAGTGTTTGTATGCTAATATTTACCAATCTGTCTAAGTGCGGACATGCCAACATTCACAATTCCATCTAGATGCGACACAGGCTAATGTTCACAATTCTATCTAAGTGTGGGTATGCTAATATTTACCAATCTGTCTAAGTGCGGACATGCCAACATTCACAATTCCATCTAGATGCGACGCAGGCTAATATTCACAATTCTAGCTAAGTGTGGACATGCTAATATTCACAATCCTAGCTAAGTGTGGACATGCTAATATTCACAATATTAGCTAAGTGTGGACATGCTAATATTATGGCACTCTATGTCATTGGGAGGTAAAATAGAGTGGCAGTGGTTTTCTGGAGATACGAACAAAAGTAGCTTAGAAGGCTGGGTGGTTTAAACGCCAAATAGACCACAGTTAAAAATAATAACGTGTCTTGCTTCTAAGCTAAATGTTAAAAGTACATTGTAAAAATATGGCATCATAATGTATTTCTTTTACTACTTCTCTTGTTTTGTAGATTTGTATGAAAATAGCTTATGTTTTTTTTGTAAAAGCAAGTGCTAAATAAAAAAATAAAAAATAAAACTATGTTACAATTTCACTTTGGTGTTATACAATGATTTGTCAGCCTGCCACGAGAGAAAAGTGAAAAAACCCTAGTGGACAACCATCAATGTGCCACGGTTTTCATGTAGTTGTCATTGGAGAAAAAACCTACAGGGGTGACAAATGTGCTGACACGTATTTCACGGAAGAGCGCTTCCTCAAGGCAGAATGTATTATAAAGGTTCCCATTATGCATTAGTGCATAAAATATGTATTTTCTTCTTCCGGTAGTTCCAATCTGTATGCACGCCCTCAGTGGACTCCCTTAGAATGTCTTACTTGAATGAAATATAGGAATCTTGTCACTGATTCATATTGTAGCATCTACATTGTTTGTTTTTTCCAATCGTTTCTTTACTGTGACTGTCCAGCTCTATTGAGTTTCTTAATACCGCTGGCCATTTCCGAAACTGTTGCACGTTGGATGGGAAACACTTCATTACCATGCTCGCATGGAAAGGTCCTGGCACGGTGCACTAATGTTCTCCCATTTACTGGAGAGAAGCGTTTAACATTGTGGTGGCTAATATACTCGTGCTCTTTCGCACACTGGGTCTCCAGTTACAGGGAAGAGGCTGGCCCCAGATATAGGCTGGCCTGCATAGGGAGAGCATTTCTGTGAATAGTTATCATACGCCTGGGGGAGGCACAGCTGAAATGGAGGTGCTGTATAGCAAGTTCAATGTCTTTTTGTGTTTGTTTTTGCTTTGCTCTGAGTGCTAACATTCCTGTACATTAGATAATTGCTATACTTCAAGGCACTCGTGTCAGATAATTGACTCCCCAGTAAAGGAAACCAAGAAACAAACTGTGGTGCAGATCAACACCCGGGCTTTGTGCGCATGTCCAAAGGACAAATACATAAAATACATAAAGTTAGGTACAGAATCATCTGCTGTTCTCCATGAGTTCTGGATTGGAGAGGGCACATTTTAAAATGTGAGTCAGACTTAAGAGCTGCCTTGGGCCGAGGGTTATGGTGGGAGATGGTGGGCGCTGTGTTTACTTCCTGTTCTTCTACATGTTGGCATATCTTGCAACTCAATGCTAATTGGGCGTAGGAGGTAATAAAGCAGACTTGTTTAACCTTCTAAATTGATATTCACTGTTTAAGTACAGTATAGTAATGGGGTGTTTTGGAGAAACATGTTCTGCACATTGAAGTAATGCTGTGGTGTTGTTGAAGTAGTAGATTCTTGGTGCTCTGGGGGTATGGCACTATAATGGGGTTATAACCTGAGGGGTAAAAAACAGCGTTACATTTTGTGCATTGTGGATCAACATTGTTTGTGCATGTGTGCGTGCGTGCATGCGTGTGTGTCTGTGTGAAGAGCAGTGATGGTGTGCTTCCGATATATTGTAGGCTGTGGCATGTGGCAGTGGCTTGAAACATTCAAGTACATTTGAAAACATGCTGTTCAGGGAAGAAACATTCATAACGCGTGAGCTGTTCAACCAGATAGTGCATGGAATGAGAGGCCACTTGTCCAGCTAACCACAGCCATAGCACGTGGACAAGGTCAGGGGCCACCTGCAAGCAAGACCCAGCCATATGTGAAGGGATAATGAACACATCTTTAATCAGGGCACACAGTGCCTCTTTGACACTGGCCCCACAAGTCTGAAGATGAAGGATAATACAGGACATTGATCCAAAAGGTCACATGCCAGCAGGATGTATATCGAGAGAGTCAGGGGCTTCATTGGATCGGGACTCCTAGGGAGTATCTGGGCGTGAATCAGATTGAAATGGTTTGGGCAAACCTCAGGGAAATTGTTCATAAACCCATGGACAAAGCTAAACTAATCAATGACATCCACATGATTTGGTTCGAAGCACTTTCAGTAGACATTGGCCGCAGGACATTTGCCCATGTTAAAAGGGCCCTAACAGTGGTCGGTGAAAGGAATGGGGCAGTGACACACATATACTTTGTGCGTTGTGTGTGCATTTTAACACATGTTCAATGCATTTGATTATGTACTTGTGGCCTGCAACATTCAAGAAATGAAAAACAACCTGTGATCCTTTATCAGAATACTCTAAGTCAATCTCACTTTGGAGCCACTTTGGGCTGAAGGGGCTGAGTTGGATTTCTGCAGGGTGCATTGTGGAGAAGTTACCCATCTAAAGTTTTCCTCGATTGTCACGATGGCAAGAGAGTGGCAGGGGCCTCGCAGGGGAGGGCTAGCACTAAAGGTGCAGAAGTTGAGTTCACAGTAAATCTGTAGACAAACAAAGACAGAGAAACAATTTGGTGTTAACCACCTATTAGAAAGGCCGGAAGGGGTGCTAACGGCTCACTTGGCTCAGGCCTTTAACTCGGGCCCCGGACATTCTCACCCATTCCTGCCCTTGGAACTGGTGGTTAACGCCATTAGCACCCATCCCATGGGCTGGGATGGGGATAATTTAAAGTATTTTCGTTCTGTGAATGGGTCACCTCGCAGTGTCCCATTCATAGAACCAAAAGACGGTTCCAATATGGCCACCATGGAAAGTGAAGTTGGGACTTCGTATGGAGCCCCTCTTCCCTTTCCATGATGGCCTCACGCACGAAGAAGACGAAGAGGAAGCAGCAGTGGCGAGTGCGACGCCGTAATGAGGTAGTCGGGGGGAATAGATGAAAAGAGGTCCAAGGGTGGGGGGAAGATGGCGGGTGGGGGATGCGGCAATCAGGAGGCTTGGAACCAGAGGTCGAAGTGGGCGGGATCGGTCGGTGCTCCTATACTTTTTATTTTTAAGTTTCACTGTTGCTATTATTTTAAAAAGAAACCATTCTGGAATGGTTTAGTTTTAAAATAAAAGTGTAGGAAGAAGTTGAAACTTGCACTTAAATAGCAGGTGTGTTTGTTTGGCGGTTTGGATTGTGTTTGAATTGATGCACCGATGGGGTTTATGGGTTTATGGTGAAAGCCAGCAGGGAACATAGTCCCACTACTTCTTTTCGTACACTTCGACCACTGCTTGTACTGCGGGATAACATTGGGAGATTCAGCCCACATCTCTAGCCTCCTGATTGGCTGGCTCCCCCGTCGAAGGTGCTAATGTCAGTTAAAAGACGCAATTTGTTTTTGAGGAGATGCAGATGATACTTCAGGCTGTGCAGCCCACTGAGAATTGTTGCTGCTGCATCGGGTGAGGAGGTTGACATACATGTGTGGGGCTTCTTTGAGGGCATAAATACACCCTTGTTGCAAGGGACTTGATGCTAGAGACAGCAAACATGCAGCATGTTCATGTCATGGAACCTTGCAAATGAGAACACAGTACTGCTCCCGCCAATCAAACATTTGCATTGCCCATTTTCCCCTATGGGATCAAATGGATGAAAACATGCCCTAGATAATATTGTACTGTCACAGTTAAGAACACACCACATATCAGAGCTGTGAACAGAAGGGAAGCCAAAGGTATATATGCTTATACCTGCAGCACCAACAAAATAACACTTCCCATAAGGCTGAACCCCTAAGAAAGCCATTTTAGCTCCATGTGCTGACCCAAACGCACAGTGTAAAGGTACAAAACCTGAAACACTAGCCAGTAGGGAAATATATGTTCTACTTAGGTATGTATGTATGTATGTATTCATATTTCTTAAGCTCGAAAAACCAAGGCCCGAAGGCATCTGGGCGCTAGTAGTAGACCAGGAAAGCAGTCAGATCGGAAACCTTAGAATAGAAAAGATTAAGGAGTTTTTCGGAAGCAAAGATGACCTTTGATGTCACTCAAACCTTGAGGAAGAGAGTTCCACAATATCGAAGCAAGAACAGAGAAAGAGCATCATCCAGACCTTGACCTACAGAAGCGTCAAACTACTAAAAGGTTTTGAGAGGCAATCCTACTTCTCACCAGCAGAAAGCGAATTTCAGCCAACCTAGTGGAGTGAGACAGCCTAGGTGCACGTAGGGCTAAATGTGATGTCAGGTTTGGAAGGATATGGAGTCTCTGGACCACCGATTCGGGCTGCCCAGGGTACATGCCAATACAGTAGCCCAGCAAGTCCATGATAAAGTCAGTGACTACCATAGAATGACATTGAGGCGGTAAGAAAGGCAAGACTTTCCTCAGCAATTTCAGCCTAGAAAACTGGCATTGCAGGCAGAGGCAATCTGGGCCGCCCACAAACCATTAGTGGGAAGCTCTATCCCTAGGCTTTTCACTCAGGCACTAGGCCCTAGGGATCCGACACAGGCCTATAGAGTCTAGCCAAAATTCTGAGTTCCAGGTGGAAAGTGGATTTGTAGAGGGGACAGTCTGCTGTCCCTCTGAGAGAAATGAGGTGAACCAAGCCAGAGGAGCTCTCAGCATCCGAGTCTGCTTCAGAAATTGAAGAAGAATTGCGTGATCAATAGTATCAAATGCCCTGGAGAGGTTGATGAGAATCAAGACTCCGACCTCTCTGGGGTCTTGCAGTAGTGCCCAGTCATCGAGAATTGAGATCATGACCGACTCTGTTCCCATGAGTGGTCTCAAGCCTGCTTGGTAAGGGTGTAGATGGCCTGACAATAGATTCAATGAGTTTCATGAGAGCGGGGAACAGCGAAATAGAATGGTAGCTGTCAGTTACTGCAGGGTTGAGCCATTTTTTTAAGGAGGGGAAAAATAATAGCATGTTTTAGAGGAGCTGGAATAACACCATTAATGAACGAAAAACTTCGAGCTGCAGTGAAGAGTGCAGTGCATTCCAAAGGGAGAGCTTGAATCAAGTGCAAACGAATGGGGTCACAGGGTGATGTCGATTTAAGTTTGAGAGCGGCTTTAACAACAATCTCATCGGTAACGGGATCAAAAAGAAAAGCAGAAGGTATGCCGACAGGGTGAATTTCCAGCAAGGGCATCAAAGTTGGGAAACTAGGCCCGGCAGGTGCAATCGAGCACCTAATCCTGGCAATTGTATCCAGGAAAAAAAGGCTAATCTGGTCACACATTTCATGAGAGCGAGAAGGGTCAATCGAAGGTGGGGGCGGCGCACAAGAAGAGCTTTCTCATGTTTATCCTTGGACTCAAGGTCAAGGACAAGATGCCACTTGGGTTTGGCATGCAGTGATGCTTGCTTTACAAGCCTTAAATCAGGGGAGATAACAGGCCAGATGGCTTAGTACTTCAAGTACTCAACTTCACAGGAGCCAGTGCATCAGCCGTGGCAGCCATTGCTGTAATCGGAGCTGTACAGGGGTCAGGAGCGCCTTCAATAAAAGCACTGAGCTTCAGTATATTATTTTTAAGGCACCCAGCCACTTACACAGGGGTGACCTTGGTCCAAAGGCACCAACAAGTCCGAATTGGAGGTTTTAAATTAGAGCAGGAGGGGTGGAAAATAAGAAACAGGAGGAGAGAATTATCTGACCATATAACCAGAATAGATTTAAAAGTGGCCAGTAGTTCCTCTCCAGAAAAAAGAGGTCCAAAGTATTTCCTCCCTTGGGCATGGGCAGATTGTTCCTTGCATGTAGGTTAAAATCAGTTAGACCAGAAATAGATTTTGAAGCCTAAGCATCATTGACATCGTTTGCATGAACATTAACATCCCCCATTACTACTGCTGAAGACAACATTTCCAATTATGAGTCAAACTTGTGTGGAGAAAAGAGGCCCAGAGGATACGACATTGCAAAAGATTTAAGCAAAACTGACTTGCCGTGTAGAGAGGAACAGAATGAAACAATGTCTATTCTCCCGCTCCAGTGAACATCGCAGGGGTTGCAAAGTTGAACTCTAGACAAAGGAGTTATGCATGTACTTGAAAGCTTCACAGACTTAGGAAAGGGTTCAGCGTAGAGCATGTTATTGGAACAAAAGCTGCAGGGAGGGAGAAGGAGTTTTCATTTATACTCAGGCCCATTCTAAATTCCAGGGCCTAAACTAAACATGGGGAAACCCCCTCTGATCCCATTTTACCAGCAGTGCATTACCCAGTCACAGAGCAATCCCGACAATCAGTAGCAACTAGTACCCTCTAGTAGATCCGAAGGAGCCAGGTGACCATCTTATTAAAAGCACTCTATTCTATTCTATTCTATTCTATTCTATTCTATTCTATTTTTATGAAAAGCCGACTCGCCCGCAGGCCTCAGAGCGCTCAACAGACAGTATAAAGAAAAACATAAACATTCAGGGGCGGCGAGGTTGAAGTGAAGTTACAGCCAAAGTCCAGAAGTTGAGAGGAGACAAAGAGATCTAAATACCTTCTCCATCAAACAAATGGGGTTTGAGGGCTCTCCTGAATTGGGCGGATGATGGCAGCTGCCTAATGTGCAGGGGAAGATTGTTCCAGATCCTTGGTCCCCATGCATTAAATCTCAGGTCCCTGTATATCTTCAGTTTGAAACATGGTTGCAGTAGAAAGTCCTTGTCGTTGGATCGCAGTGTTTGTCTATGTGGCAGTCTCTTAATGCATGAATCAAGGTACTTGGGGACAGTGCCTTCAAGACACTTGTATACCAGGCAGGATGCTTTAAATTGGGCCCTTTGATGAACAGGGAGCCAATGTAGTTTCCTCCGGTCATTGGATAAATGGTCCCTACGTCCTATGCCGCAGACGGCTCTGACAGCCCCGTTCTGGATTGTCTGCAGTTTTTTTAAATTAGCTAGCGTAGTGCCAACCAATAGTCTGTTACAATAGTTTGAGCCTAGAGTTAATGGTCGATGTTGCTATCAAAGCCCTATCAGCTTCTAAAAAGATACGGTTGAATCTGCCATAACAGATGGGTTGTGTACATGCAACTGGAACTTACATAGGCAACAGGTTTATTGAAGCTTAGGTTACAGTCAAAGACCACTCCCAATGTCTAAACATGACTTGATACCTGAACATTAGTCCCGCTGACTAGAAAGGCTTCGTATTGGGGACCCAGAGCCTTGGGTTTGGTCACCCTGCCAAGAATCAGGATCTCTGTCTTCTTAACATTTAGTTCTAATAAGTTGTTTCTCATCCAAGCTTTAATGGCATCAAAGACTCCAGCAACTAACTGTGAGTCTACCTCATAAGAGCCGGCTAATTCTAGGACATTCTGGATGTCATCTGTGTAATTTGCATATTTGACACCTGGACTGTCCAAGAGATCTAATAAAGGCTTGGAGTAAATTTTACATAGCAGCCAAGAGACACTAGAACCTTGAGGAACACCACAAAAGAGTGCAACCTTTTCTGACTTGAAGTGCCCCCGAGCTACCGTAGCTCTCCTAGGCCCCAGGAAGAATCTAAACCAATTTGCTGCTAACTTAGAACATCTGCCCTCCTCAGTTAGCCTGTCAGCCAGCCTATTGTGATCGACCAAATGCAGCAGAGAGGTCCAATAGTAGCAACATGGCCACCCTACCCTGATCAACAATTCCAGTTAGGGTAGATTTAACATCCACCAGCGCCGTTTCAGTTCCATGATTTCTCCTGAATCCAGACTGTCCAGTAGACAGAAGGCCCCTCTCCTCAACAAAAGTGTCATATTGCATACAGGCAACTTTATTTATTTTTGTAATTACTTTTTTTTAATTGTATTTGGTTAAAATTTTACCATTAACATATAGCAAAGCCATTACATCTTTACATTTGCAGTTATTCCAGTTCATACTAAACTTAAAAATACAACATATACGATTTAAAAAAATTGAGAAACATATCATTGATCCGCTGTCTAATTATACATAAAATAATGCAAAGTAGAAAAATTTAAACTAAAAGAGTAGCGAACCACCGGGTGACAGAACGAACAGGGAACATAAAGTTGGAATGGAACAAACATCTCTAACTACTTCGAGGCATATCACAAGCATAACCTTTCAGGTTTTTACAGAAGCTAAACTTTCTAAAATGTTATATTGATTGCCCAAGACCTGCGCAACTGCGATTGAGAGGGAATGATTCTGTCCTGAGATTAACCGGTCCCAAAACATATTTGGCACATGTCTCGCAGAATTCACACCGTATCTATCAAACGACAAAGATCCCAACTGCCAAGTTCCCTCGCAGTCCATTAACAGGTGAGTGTTTGTTCCTCATGGGTTTTGCACCCATTACAGCAGAACTTGGTTTGTGCCATCATTCCTCGTATTGAAAGCACCGCCCCAGATTGAGCAATATTTAATCGTAGTCCAAGGAACTTTTTCCTTATTTTTCAGTTAGGAAACTTTACTAGATATTTTGAAATATGTCCCAATTTTGTATCCACAGGCAGGAATGAGTTTATGCCAATTTTCTTATTGTTAATTCTCTATTGTGAGGATCCAGTCCATTGTGTCTATAGCCTTTTTTACTTTGACTGGGTTCTGCATTACTGTTTGAATGTCTGTATCTGCTTTAATTAATCTTTCCACAACCCAAGACTCAAGATTTGAAAGCATTTTAGATTTGATGTCCACATAAAGTGTCCCGCCATGAGCCGTCAAAATCAATCGATATAGGGAGAACAACTTCCAATCTGCATGGACCTTTAATGATTGCAGGCCAAGTTCAAATCTGATGCACGATACTGGTAAACTTAATGGGAGGCTGAGAACCTTCTTCCACATCAGACCCTCCCATCTTTGCCAGTCGGCATACAACAATTGTGTCTTCGCCTGCAACCCATAGAGAATTATTAGTATCACTTTGGCCTGATAATATTTGATTAGGGGAAGGATCGAAAATGTATAGTATTTTGCTAGGATTTTTTTCATCTGGGGAATGATTTGCGTGAACTTAGTTTGTATATCATGCTCTACTTTACAGTTGGCTGGGGATGCATAGATTTTATATCCCAGGTAAACCGAGTATTCCACTCTTGTTATACGCTGCCCTTCCATTTCCTAGTTAGAAAAATTGAACTTTTTTGTCTGTATCTGAATACCATTTTCCTCGATTTAGTGGGGTTTAGAGCAAGACCATTTTCTTTGGCATAGCAATCCAGTTTGTTCAGGAGGCACTGTAGCCCCACCGCTGTACAGTCCAGCAGGACCACATCGTAGGCATAGGCCAGCCAATGTACTTTGGAGCCATTAATCATCGGACTTGCCAACATCAATGATGTCAAAAATTCCCCTATATCAGCCAGATATAAATTAAAGAACAGGGGAGCTCCCAAACAGCCCTGCTGGACCCCTCTTTCTACATTAATGGGCTCAGATAAATTCCCCTCATCATGCAGGCATACTCTAATGTGGTATTCCTATGGAGCTCGACCAGCATTGACAGCAATCCCTCTGGAATACCCCACCTTCTTAACTTTGCCCAGAGGTGGTACCTATCAACCTGGTCGAACTCTTTCGAAAAGTCAACCCAGGCCCCGAAGAGTGCCTGTCCTCCCTTTTTCCCTGGTCCTTCGCTCTTAATGTTTAATGCCACCCTATTTAGAGCAGTTGAAAGACCCTTTCGAAACCCCGTATGATATCTAGAAAGGATCTTCACTTTCTTCACCCAGATTTTCACTTCACCCAGTAGGACTCTCATGAAGATTTTACTTTCAATGTCCAAGAGGGCGACTGGACGGTAGTTCACTGGCACCGTCCGATCACCCTCCTTGAAGAGTGGGATGATAATTGCCATTTTCCATGACTGTGGAAATGTGTGGCTCGCCGAAATCTCCCTGAACAACCAGCAAAGCATTTTCGCCCAGAACAGAGGATGACTTCTTAAACCTGATAAGTTAGCCCATTTGGACCAGCAGCTTTAGATGTTGACCCACTCAAAATCAGGTCCACAAGAGTCTGTATCTCAATGGGGAGACTCCACTCAGAGTCCATAACAGGGAAGTGAGTGGTCCCTTCAGGCTTTGCGAAGGCTGTGGACAGATATTGGGGGTCATTCCGAGGTTGATGCTAGTCATGGCGCTATTGGCCATGACTAGCACCATTACTGGCACCGTATCCACCCTAGTTCGATGGGGATTTACCGGTCTAGTCCGACCTTTGCAGGACCGGTAAGTCCCCATTGAAAATGTCAATCCCCATTCCCATTGAGCCCGCATAGGGAATGCTCAATGGGAATGGAGAGGGTGCTAATAATGGTACCGTAAATTACGGTGCTGTTATTAGCTCTTAAGTCCCTTTGCGGATCCCGTCCACAACGCCTGGTAAAAGCAGGCGTTAAGGACGGGACCACAAAGGGACCTCGTAGTAGGGCGCAAAGGGATTACCGGCACCAATGTCCTTAACAGTGCCCGGTATCCCTTTGCGCCCTACTTGGAATGAGGCCCATTCAATCCACCTCCTTTCGGGTACCAAATTGCATAGCATACTACTTGCATTGCCCACCAACTGATTGACAACAGAACAGAAGTTTCTAGAGTCCTTATTACTCAGCAACCTCAACATCTGTTCCCCATCTTGTTGGAGGCGAAATATTCTTCTTCCCACCGACCAGTGCTTGGAACAAAGGCAACTTTATCAATAATCTTTAGGAAGAAAGTGACATTGGTTATGGGGAGATAGTTCAATGGTTCCTGTGGATTTAAGCCTTCCTTTTTTAATAACGGGGTGATGCAGGCTTCTTGATACATTCTGGAACTTTCCCTTCCTGGAAGGAACGATTTATAAATAATGTAACTGAAGCAGCTACACTGGGGAAATATTTCTTAAACAGTGATGCAGGGAATATGCCACCCATACATGAGGTAGGTTTGAGATTCTCAACTATTGTAGATAACTCCTCAACAGTAACCAGTTTAAACGAGAAGACACCAGCGTCACTGTTCTCCTCATTGCTAACTGACCTAGTTTCTGCACCACCAGCCGCGTGATGAGTATACGGGTTGGGGGGTATGGTCCCTTGGTGCTGTTTAGCCTTTTGTAAAAAGCTTTCATGGATCTCCTGGCACCATGCAACATCCACAACTCATTGTGGTTCCTGGGTGTATCCGTTAAGCTCACTCAAAATGTTGAACAATTCTCTGGTGCTAAATTAAGCTCCCAAAATGCACTCATCCATTTTAGCTTTTTTTGTCCCCAGGATGACATCTTTGTAGTACTTGGCAGCCTCTTTATACAGGCCCAAGGAATATTTTGTTGGAAACTTCCGTCGTCCTCTTTCAGACGACCATTTGAGCTGCCTAGCTGGCAAGACATCTGGAGAAAACCACCGTCTAGCAGTAGGATGTACTTCTTTCTTTTCATAACAGGATTTGAGGGGTGCTAACGTATCGAAGGTAAGATTTAAAATATTACGTAACTGAGCAGTGTAGGATTCCAGTGAGCCATTATTCCATATATCAAAGAGTTGGGAGGAAATACTGTATGTAAAAGCCTCATAAGAGGCATTATGAGTACATCTGCGCAAGACAGTTTTTAAGCATACACATGCTCTCTCCATGATATACCCAGATGTAAGGATCGAAAAGGAAATAAGATGGTGGTCAGACCAACAACAAGCTTTAACATCTATTGGTGAGATGGTCTGATTTCTGGACAAAATCTAGTCCAATGCATTGCCTCCTTGATGACTGGGGACGGTAACACATTGTTTAAAGCCTACACTCTCCAGGAGGTTCAAAAGAGTACCTGCCTCCAGATCAGTAGGGTCATTAGCCCACAGGTTAAAATATTCAGCCACTATAAATGGAGCGTGTGGTTTTATGTCGGAGCCTAGAAAGGCCAGGAGTTGTTCCTGGAAATCTGGCAAAGTGGCTGGGGGATGGTAGAGGATAAGGAGACTAAAGGTAGTTGTAGAGCTCAAATGTTGTTTAGCCAATAAGCCCTCAAAAGCATCAAGTATCGGTGTACTAGATATAAAGAAGTTAAAATGTTCTCTTAAAATTATTGTATCCCTCCACCCCTTTGCCCTACTCGGTCTGAGTACAGGATTCTATAGCCCACAGGAGTGGCTAGTTGTAAGGAATGTAAGTTAGCCTCACTCAGCCAGGTTTCGGTCAGAAGCATAATATCCACATCATCCTGCAAGATATAGGGCCTCATTACACGGTAGGCGGTGAGCCATGGCGCTACTAGCGCCATGCTTCATGCCGGTAAAATACCGGCACCGCCTTGGTGGAAAGGGGATTTATCGCCCCATTCCAAGGTTGGAGGGGCAGTAAATCCCCCTTCCACCATTGCCCTTCCCCATTCCCATTTCTGCCCCATAGGGCTCTATGGGAATGGGGAAGGCGCTAATTACGGCACCGCAATTTTGCGGTGCCGTAATTAGCTCTGAAGTCCCTTTGCGGGTTGGATTTTAACACCTGCAAAAAGCAGGCGTTAAATCCCCCAACCCGCAAAGGGACCTTGTAGTAAGGCGGTAAGGATTTACCGGTACCAGTATTTTACCGGTACCGGTAAATCCTTACCGCCATCCGTGTAATGAGGCCGATAGTCTGCTACCTCTGTAGCATGACCTGCTAGCGAACAGGCCTTTAGTAACACCATTTTCAATGGTGTGCTTGTGCTGGGGTAGCCATTTGCTAACTCAGAAATGCTTTGATCATTGGCAGTGTCCTTCTCAAGCTCTATTGTGACAGTCTCTCGTGAACCTGCCACTGATTGAGGGGACTCTGCCGTGAATTTGTTAGCATGGGATCTATCTGACATAGAAGAGGAGTCTGGGGCGCGATCACACATTTCAGCCTGCAGCCTTATTTGGCGGTTTAGCTGAATGCGCCTAATAAGAACATTATGTGACATATTGCCCGCAAAAGGAGTGAGGTTTAATGAGAAGCTTGTAAAAACCTATGATGATATCAGCCCGCACAGGGCTAGAAACGCAGTGTAGCAGCTGTGTTCCAAATTTAACGTTAGAATGACTACAGGAAGTATGGGAACTGTAGTTCCTAAGCTTCCATCTTTGCATGCAGAAACTAAAGATTCTGTTTCAAGTTGCACGGAGCAGATGAGCTTAATTAACAAATAATATTATACAGGAGGCAACAATAAAACTGTGATTAATAAAAGCAGTTCAATAGGATAAAAGAATAAAGTAACACAATGATCTGATGGATAAAAACAAGAAGCAGAAAGGTGCAATGTGAGGGACACAAGTAAAAGATACAATGTGGCAGGCTATCGACAGGCGAATGGAAGCCAAGTCAATTTAAAGGCACAAAACGGCCTGTTCGCGCCAGGCGCGGTCATGCCTGCGTTCCAAATGTAACGTGAGAAGGACTACAGGAAGTATGGGAACTTAAGTTCCTAAGCTTCAAGCTGTGTGTGCAGAAACTAAAGTTTCTGTTTCAAGTCGCATGGAAGCAGAGGAGCTTAATTAACAAATATTATTGCACAGTAGGCAAAAGTAAAACTGTGATTATTAAAAGCATTTCAATAGGAAAAAAGAATAAAATAACACAATCAGATGATGGATAAAAACAAGGTGCAGAAAGGTGCAACGTGAGGGACACAAGTAAAAGATACAATGTGGCAGGCACTCAGTTTAGTCTGGCACGGTGGGCCATTGTGAAGGAGCCAGAGGAAGGTGTTTGGGTAATGTTGGCAAGTGAGAGGTCTTTTGAGAGTAAAGGTGACGGACAGAGAGAGCTCAAGGTTGGAGGTAGGAATTTGAGGTTAAAGACATGACATTTGTTAAAATTGGTGGAGGAGGAGGACATAGCACCATCTAGAGGAAAGAATTGGAGTTTGGAATGAGAACAACGAGGCAGTTGGAGGAGGAGTAGAAACAATCCCGCGGGGAAAAAGGAGGTTGTAAGGGAAAGATCATCTGAATTAAAAGCGGAGAGGAGCTAGAAGGAGAACAGACCCTGTAGGATGTTTTAATTGCACAATATCTAATTCAGAAGAATTGTTCACTGACCCCAAACCAGGTATGCACAATGCTCCTTTATTCAATAAAGTTCTTTTTATGAATCTGGGACCCTCAATTTAATAGAATTGATTCCTTACAGCTTCCCTCCCCTTTCGGGACAAGAAATACACAGGGTTGCACAGAAGGTATATTAAATAACCAAATAGAAATAATTTAAACAGATTACAGATAAACAAATAGTTTCTTCATAAAAGGACAATGAACAGAAATAATCAACACACTAGTCACTTCAGGTTTCAATGCCAAAGTTATGAAAATAGAGAATTACATTTTGTAACACATATTTCACCACAAGCATCAGTGCATTTAATTCACTGCGAGCATGCAGGCACCATGGATTGAATGCATGAGATTACAGTAGGAATCTTTCATTTGTGAAAACAACAAATTAGTTAAAATATCCCTGCCTATCTAATTCTCGCTACTTCCCCTTTATTCTAAATACCACCCCCCTTACTCGATAAACATTTCAGAATTTCAAAAGTATAAACTCAATTGCACCACACTACTGAACCTCCATGTATGTGAATAGTCTGTAGAAAAGAAAATGTATGATCAGCAGTATGTTTGAAAAATTCCCTTCAGTGATGTTTCCATTCAATTGCCGGGTAAAATGTACCTTTTTCACTTTCAATGGGCACCTTCAACAGCGGAAAGAAATGGGCCACGAAGAATCACTCTCTCCCTTTTATCTTGATCTCCCCGCATTAAAAACAATGTTCTGCTTGATGGTATGCCTTGGAATTTATTCATTTATTTTCTTTTTCTAGGTAGGTACACGGTAAAATGAGCTTTAAGACCCCCGTTAATAGTTCCTCTGTGCTAGATGTTATTGGCAGAGATAATGGTCAGGTTAATCTCACTGATACACACCATGGAACCAAATCTATCAATATATATATTTCCCAGAAGCACATACACTTCTGAAATGTTTCCTAACTCTGTGGGATGCAAAATTAATGTATCTATTCCCACTCCTCAGTAATAACAAATGATAGTGTCCTGGGATGTACTTTAATTCCCTTTATAGGATCACTCCCCACAAGATTACTTCCCTCGATAATACTCACATCCAGATTTCTTTTGGCTGAATCACAGACAGGTGGGCACCCCCTCTTAACGACTGCTTGAATTCTCCCCCTACAGGATCAAGTAGGCATCAGCCAGTAAGATAGGTTTGGCTTTTCTCCGCAGCCTGTCTGCTTTCTCTTCCACTAAGGAGAAGGCCTAGGACTTTAACTTCTTCTATGCCTCGCTTCTATTGCTCTGGCCAAAATGGGACCACAAAGAGAGAAATTTTCCATTTCCTTCTGGTTGTTATCAATTCTCCTTTCTTTGATTCTCCCCTATCAGTCAGTGAGTGGACAAGTGAGTCTGTCAATGTCTCCCCTGCAGTGTGTGGTGAATCTTATATAGAACAGTAACTCCACCTTTTTGAGGTGTGTGTATACATTCACTAATCTAATTGGCGAATACATGTGATTGGACAGTGTTCCAAAGGTGACATCATAGTAAACATACCTGTCTGCAGTCATTGGAAATATAAATGAAGGAGACAGTCTGATGGGGGTAACTTCTAAACCCAGTTTCCCTCCCATGTAATGTGATGTCATCTCAGGGATTTCTTGCATTAAAATTTGTCCCATTGCGAAACAGTAGATTCCGCCTATATGAGCACTTTAATCATCAGATCCCCAGATGGCTCTCTCTGACCTAAATTAATTGATGCAATTCTTATCACAGTAGCATGAATAATGACTGAATTATACATTTTTCCATTTAACTGTCTTCTACATTAATATTTAACTTATTTTCCCATCTCATAATAACAGGATCATCACTGCAGATGCTAGAATATCTTGGCGTGTGTCATTTCTATGCCTCAGAATACAAATTCTGCTAGTTTGTATAATTAAAACACACACTAGCAAAATTGTTTTGGTAGCATTATATAGATCATCTCAAACTGAAAATTTCACAAAATGAATTACGTTTCTATGAGGTTCTGTACAAGAATTATGGGAAACATAGTGAATCCAATGTTGCATTTTTTGAATTTACAAAATAACATTCAGAATCTTTGGCTTTTCTGCCTGGTACCTGTTGTCTATGCTGTTAATACAGATCAGCAAGGTATTTATGACGGGCCTGGATATGGTAACATCCCTTGTAGTTTGCAGTCCATGGGTTTCTTTTTGGTTTTGAATTTTGTTCATTAGCATTTAGTTTATTTCAAACATTTGCTACTCAATTAGTCTATAGGAAATCACAATCTTAAAAGAAACTAAACATGGAGGGGGAACCTAACAGCCATATAAGGAAAGCAATTCTTATTGAGGTTCCATTGGACTTAATTTCTTCATAAGGATCAGCTCCAGAAACTTAAAACCCATATTGCCCCCCCCCCACAGAGAGCCTCCCACCACGCTTCTGCATTAGTCCCAAAACCTATACTCATACTTTGATACAGTAAGAGTGTTCTCTATGTGTTCTCAGTGCTGGGCAGAAAAGGATCAATTGATTTAAAGTTTCTGGTTGGCTTTTACATAGCCGACCGCTATCGTCCACCTGCGCAATGTGACTTTAGTATGAAGTATGTTCAATGGGAATCTAAGAAATAGATCCCTGTGTTTTGCATCCAGGAACTTTTTCAGATATTGAGGAGTTATGTTGGGAAACCCAACAAGCGACTTTGACAGCTTGTGAATCTTTGAGTTTGACCTTTTCACTTCAGTTTCGCTCCAGTCTGCAGCCATAAGGCCTTTTTCACCAGGATGTCAACTGACAAGCTGAGATTAGACAGTGGTTCTTTACATCGTTCCCGGGACAGGTTCAGCAGCCAGTCAAGCATTCCCACTTGTTTCATCATAATGATCTAAAATTGGGGTTGGCAATCGATGTGTTCAGTTGCCAAAGGTCATCATTGATTTCCAGACTACCCTCACATATAAGGAGAGGAGGCCTAGTTCATGTCTAACAATAGCCATGTGAATTGCTTTAGGGAGTCGAAAAATCGTCTTCCAGAAACAGCTTTCCAAACTCTCCCAGACTTCCCACGGCAAACCTAGGAATGCTTCTGTGGCATATGAGTGTTGGTATGAATTTTTGATTATAGAAATGTATGATTGGGAGGAGCGAGAACTTTCTGTACTTCCTCCTGATCACAATTCCTTGCACATTCAGCTGTTTCACTTTGGTGTTTGAATATCCCATGAACGGCTTCTCACAGGCACTCGCACTGATCATTAACCCTAGGTATTTTATTGAGGTGACGGTTCTTCTTCGGTTTCCACCCAAAGACCAACGGAGCATCTTCTTTTTCCATCCCCTCAGACTTTCCAGCATAAGTATTTCGGTCTTTGCAATGTTTATTTTCAACCATTAAGGTCTATGTAGTTCTACAGTGCGTCAAGCTTCCTCTGCAAGCCGATAGGAGTTCTGTCCAACAGGACTAGGTTATCAGCATACAAAAGCCATCCTGCAGATATTCCATTTATCATAGGTGGATATGACCTTGGAGGTTCTAGGAACTCTTTCATGTCTGTAATAAAAATGTTGTAAAGGATGGGTGCCATGGGACATCCCTGCTTCAATCCCCTGTAAGTCCTAATCATCATTGTCAGATGGCCCGCCCAGTCAAGTCTGACCTGCAGGGCATTCCTGCTGTACAGATCTCTGATTGCTGCCCCTAAATCCCAAGGGCATTCCATAGCTGTCATTTTAGCCCATTGTAACTCCTGACTGATACTATTGAATGCACACTCCATGTCTATGCAAGCCATATAGAGTCTACCTTCCCCCTTGATTCTCTTCATCTTTAGTAGGCTGATCAGGAGCAAGTTTAAACTGCAGTGGACTCCACTGACAAAGCCAGTTTGCCTGGTGTCAAAAGACCCTGTCTCGTTCAACCATTCTTTCAGATGCATCAGGAAGATTCCCGCAAAGATCTTTCCCAAGACGTCAAGAAGGGCGACAGGGCGGTAATTCTTTGGTGCCGCTCTTTACCCCTTCTTAAAGATGGGGACCACGACTGCCCATTTCCATGAGAGAGGGACCCTACCACACCGAAAAATACGCTTGTACTGAAACAAGCAGAAATCTGCCCAGGGCTCTGGGGACTCCTTTAACATAGTGTTTGTCATTCTGTCAGTCCCTGGCACTAGGGAATTACTGGCTTTCATTATTGTACGCAGAATTTCTTCCTTGTCAAAGTGGATTGATCATTGGGTACAATGGTCATGACTGAGCTTTTCTATTATTTGCACCTTCTGAGCAAATGGCTTTTCAAAGTGCTCCACCTAGCAGTTCTCAGATACCGGGGTTAAATGGAGTAGGTCATTATCAGTTGCCCTGCCATTCAGTAATTGCCACAGGTTTCTAGAGTTTTTCAGATCCAGAGCCAGCAGCATAGCTTCTGAGTCGTTCTGGTAAAGGATTGCTCTGTGGGATATTATCCAATTCCTGTACATTTGTTTTCGTTTTTTATTGCCAATTCCCTGATGACAAATGGAAGGGCTTCCAGAGTCTTAAGGTCACCACGCAAGATGCGTTTCTGTTTAGCAATAGTTTTTGTCAAAGGAGTGTTTTGGCCCAAAGCCATGTTTGCTTCCCCTTCTTAGTACCTCCCCAAAGATGGCCAACACAGGCTCATATTCCACCCCACCTACATCCATCAGTTGCCAAGCGCAATACATTTTTCAGTTAGATCTGGGACTTGGGTCAGGGAAATAAGAAATCTGTTTGTTCAGGTTACAGGTCCACCTTATGATTCCAGAGGTCCGTTTTTACCATTCCTTTCTGGCTCATTCTGGAGCAGAAAATGACCACTGGGTCATGGTCACTATGTTCGGAGTGGTGTACTATCATTGATATCACCCATGTCAAAACATTGCTAGAGACAAAAACGTAATCCAGTTTTGCACTAGCTACACCCAAGTGCCATGTCGGCGCCCATGTCAGATCTCCTTTAACTTGGCCATCCACCATGGGTATGTCCCTCAATGCTGTTTCTTCCAACCACTTGTGGCATCCGCGCTTAATTGTAGCGTCAGATTGGCAATGTCCTTAGTGAGTCTGGCCACTAATGTGGGATTCTCCAATGGAGAGCACCTATCCATACATGAGTGCTTCTTCAGATAGTTTGTGGGGAGTGCTTTCAAGTCCCCTGGTTCCACAATCAAGTTCGATGAACAATAAGAGGCACAGTCAGACCATTACAATTTTCTTTGGGGGGCTCAGTTCTTCTAAAGGCATCCTGTTCGTTGTTACCTCTACCTGTAGAGGCTGGGCCACTGTTTCTTTTGTTTGAGTAGGTGAATCTTGAAGACCAGTCTGGGGATGTAAAACAAAAGTGTCCGAGTGAGCCAGCAAACCCACGTCTGATGGGTCACGCCCCACTTCCTCCCAGATTGGGACAGCTGTACCGCTGGTATGGCTAGTGTTGGTCTCAGCAACGGGAGCTTTGCAGCCCTTAACAGTTGATGACTGTTGGATGTCCACTCTTTGTTTAAAGTGCCATTTCGATTTGGTGTAGTCCGACAGTGATTTACTCCTTTGTTTTAACAGGGGGAGCTCCCCCTTTTTACATGATGGGTCAATGGTTGTTATGGTGACTGCAGCGACCCCCTTCAAGTTCACCCTGGAGTTAGAAGAAGTCAGTGCGACCCACACCTCGGGGGGCCCCACAGTTTAGTGACACTATTAAGCAGTCATAGGGCCCAACCGCAGACTCTACGCCCCCCTAGGTGGCCTCCACCTCCCCATCCCCTCAGTCTTCCACCTTCCTGCGACCGAACACCCAGGACTTTCTGTCACTGGCAGGGCGTCGGCAGGTAGGGGCGATGAAGACCTTGATGGTTCCACAGGAAGGGATAGGGAGCAGAGTTTAGGGGGAACAGAAATGAACCCCAGTCTAGTTTCAGAGACTTGAGCTGCAAATGGAACACTCCAATTTATGCCAACCGATCCGGTTTCAGGGTTCACTGCAGTCGGGGGATTCCCCATTATTGTGAGATTTGTACAGTTTTGACAAACTACCCTGTTCTCTGTGGTCTGCTGCATCCTGGCCTGGCTACGTGTTCTTTGGAATCCTTCAGCCCTGTGCACGGCTCTATTGGCTCCACAAAAACAATAACTCACTGATTTCTCTTGAGATGCAAATGAGGCTCTAGTGAAAATAGTCGCCCCCTACTGCCAACAGGACAGTACAGCGGTGCTCGAGATCTCAATGGTATCACCCTACGCCACACACGCAAACACTCCTGCAGCACTCTGCCTCGCTCTGCTCCAGTAAGAGGCTTTTAAGTTTTTCGTGCCGTGGTGTTCTCCTTCCACTAGCAAGGAAAGCAAAGACAGACTAACGAGTCTGCTTAGGGTCTCTCGACAGCACCCCAAACACTCACCCGGCATTCCGGCAGGGTTTTTACGACTTCTGTCCTGCCTCTTCAGACAGTCTGTTTGATTTTCATATAAACTTTATTTTTCCAAGTATCAAGATTCCTTCTTTCAAGCGAGGGGTGGGAGATCAGATTAGGAACCACAGGTCTGCAGAACCCACATTAGTTCATTATCTTAAACCCACCAGACACAGATGCAACCCATAAACGCCGGCTTAGGGTTTGTGGACAGGTCCCAGACACCAGTTAATCTCTATGAGAAAGCAAGGCATCTGTTTTCACATCTCATATTGGGGACGGTGGTATGAGCAGAATACACATGTCAAGAGTTTAGTTCTGGCTTCCTTTAATGGGGTCCCATTCACACTTTCAGCTTTGAAATGTACATTGCCCGCCCCCTCCCCTGATTTTACATTTCCCTCAAAAACACAGCAGCATGAAATATTCGTTTTTATCTTTCCTGAAACTACATTTCTCTTTCTCCTCAGGTTAAGCATTTCCCAATTTTAACAAATGTTGCAGGTTATTTTCTGGTACTTTAAATGTTCATCTCATGCCTTGCCTGAAAAACATTGCACATTTCATTTGTGGTTGTGTTTCCCAACTGCTGTGAAGTATGCAGCTTAAATACTAGCTTTAAAATGACGCCTTGCTCTGCATCATTTCTCTTGAATCAGACTTCCCCACAACCCAATTCCATCCTTGTTGGAGAATGAATGAAAGTAGAAGTGGCAGAGAGAGCTTAAGGTTGGAAGAGGGAATGGGAGGTTAAAGAGGTGAAGTTTGTTAATATTGCAGGAGAAGGACGTACCACTATCTGGAGGAAAGAGTTGGAGCTTGGAAGGAGGACAGTGGAGTGGTTGGAGGGGAACAGGAGGTTGGAAGAGCAGATCACCTGAATTAAAAGTGGAGAGGAGCTAGAAGGAGAGCAGGCCCATTTCCATCTGTGTAGGAGGATGGATGAAAGCCAGGCAGAGACATAAAGCACCACCACTGGAGGAGGCAGGATCAGAACAGGTTACCTCACTAGCAAGAAAAAGCAGAGACTCAGGTGGACCAGGTCAGTCCAGGCTGACTGCAGAGTCAGGATGCTGTACAATCTAGTGAGTACCCACCAGCGATCAGGGAGCTCATAGTAGGAGCAGTCAAGTGGGAGTCTCTCCCAGACAAGCGTCCCACAGCAGGGAGATTGCCTGAAAACACAAAAGAGCCCAAGCCCCACACAGAGACCTGGGAGAGACGGGTTGATGTGGGAAAACCTATACAAATGCTTCTGTCACCTCTGGGAGACCCTGGCACTGCTCCCTGTTAAAGAACCATGGGCTCAAATGGACTTTGACTTTGGAACCCCAAAAACCTGTAACCCAAAGACAAAGGCAATGGTAATCTCCTGAAATTTGGTGCTCTGCCTATGTCCAGACCACTCCGGAACTGTGGAAGAGATTCTTACTTTGAATTTTCTAAAATGCCTTTTGGCTTATACTGTAAATAAAAGCTTAAGAACCTTAAACCTCTTTGTGCTCCCACCAGTGTGGCCTGTGACATAAAAAATAAGCCTTTTTCTACATTCCTGTGAATGTGGATAAATAAACTACATTTTTAACAACTGAACCACTGAATCAGTTGAGGTTTTACCTACAGTATTCTTACTCTTTTTCTGGACAGATAGGAACACAGGGCACCTACCATTCCTGTGAATGTGAACTAAAACCTGAACCGCTGAGTGGGGTAGTGCATCAATAATTGGTGGGAACACGCTGAGGTTTACTGTGAATTACAGTTTTTATAATTACAGTATAAGGGTTTGATGGGGGTGTCTGCAGTCGATGTGAGCTAGCTTAGGCCTCACCAGCATACTGTTTAAGCATGGGGATCCATTCCAATGAAGGCATTTAGTGTACAGTTAACCGTGCAGTACATGCAACACAGATGTGTCCCACATAAATCCATAGCAAACACTTTTATATTTATAACTGGCAAATGTAAAGATATTTGAGTGTGCTTGTGTAAGCTTTGGCTACAGGAGGAAATTGTGATGAGTAATCTCCAATGGCAGTGTTACCAGTTAGAGCTTGGGAAGTTGGATGCAAAGGCATCCCATACCCAGAAAGAATCTTAATATAACCTCCTCCTCCACAGCTGGATGGTTGACAGCACTGCTCATGTGACAATGGTACTTGAAGTGCGTAATGTGAGGAATCTGGGGGTGTCCTCACTTCTTTCCCCAATATATCCTCACCAGAGGTGGTTGCCAGGGAAAGGCCGTCGCTTTCCGATTCTACCCCTGTGGGTGGATATGCAAGGGAGGATCACCTGGGCAGAGGAGACTTGTGAAGTGGGGATGAGGCACCCTTTTCCATTTTACAAGGAGTCAAAAGTCCCCCAGGCTTTTATGGGGCATTACCAATCCCTTCCTTATTTTACCAGAAAGCCATCAACTAATACACACCAATATGGTACTGACAAGGAAGAGACAACATACAAACATGCATCCTTCATTATCTCAGACATACACAAACTCCACTCTGGTGCTAGGACGAGGAAGAGGGATGCTGAGTACCAAGACTGTTATGCAATTGAAGAATACTTCCTGCACCTGAAGCCAAAGGGGCGGTATAAATGGCCCGCTCAGGTGAGGCTAATGAGATCGCCTGTGGAACGCTTGCAGAAGGAGAAGCCAGTGGTGAAGTCAGGGAGGCGCATGCCAGTAGCACCAAGGAGCTGCAGAGTCATTACAGTGGAAGTTGATTGTGGCAGGCATTTCCGGAAGGTCTCCGGTGGCAGGGTAGGTCTGGCAAACTCCTGTAGTGAGGAGGACTTGTTCTCTGGTTACCTGAGGCAGTGAAGGCCCTGGCAGAGAGGCACGCTGAGAAGGGAGCAGCAACAGCCACAGAGAGCCTGCCGAAGCGGAGGAAAGCACACAGAGACAGCGTACCAGGCGAGTCGAGGCAAGCTGAATGACTCCGGGACACTGGGAGCGAATCATGTGTGGTATGCCGATCGGATCGCTCATGAGTGAGTAAAGGACAGCAGAGGCAAAAAAGAATGCCGGTCCAACTTAAAATGCAGATGATTGATAACTGTGATAACCTGAAAGTTGAAAGAAATGCATGTAGCGATTTGTTAATACCGAACTGTAATGAAACTGACAAGGCCAAGGAAGGGCCAGAAAACCAGTGAACTTTGAAAGTGTGAATAAGCCCATGAACAGGGTGTGCATTCTCAGCAGCATGTCTCTTGGAGTGAAAGCAGTGGATAAGTGTCGCCTAATACAATGGAACTGCGAATTGTGAAAATTAACGAACTATATCAGTTGAAAGCTGAAACAGTGGCAAAGCTATGAGAAGATTTTATAATCTGACAAGTGAATGGTTCAAAAGGTAGCAGGCACCCCTCTCCAGAAAGAACAAGGTATGATAACCTGTTCTGAGATGAGAGTTTGCAGCACACACTTTTTGCTCACTGTACCTTTCACAGATGGGAAATATAGCCATTTGCATATCAGTCTTTGTCCCGCCCACATGAGCAGTCCAGCACCGAAATGCTATGGCAATTCCTCTCTGAACAAGAGTACCAAAAGCAACCCTATACAAATGTTTCAGCCTTGTTGGCCCTCATCAGTGAGGTGAAGCTTTGCCTCTCTGAGCACAGTGAGCAGGGAGTACACGTCTGGTCGCCCCCAGGTAACTCAGTGTGACCAAACCCAAGTTTCTTGCAAATATTTCAAAAAGGTAGCAGGCGCTCCTCTCCAGAAAGAACAAGGCATGATAACCTGTTCTGAGATGAGAGTTTGCAGCACACGCTTTTTGCTCACTGTACCTTTCACAGATGGGAAATAACCATTTGCATCTCAGTCTTTGTCTCTGAACAAGAGAACCAAAAGCAACCCCATACACATGTTTCAGCCTTGTTGGGCCTCATCAGTGAGGTGAAGCTTTGCCTCTCTGAGCACAGTGAGCAGTGGCCAAGCTATGATCAGATTTTATAATCTGACACGTGAATGGTGGCAAAACAGTTATCGAAATAGCTACAAGTGTATAAGTCGATTACCACTGTTAAGCTGAAGCAGTGGCAGTGTAACAATGGAGTAGAAGCAAATAAGGTGCATCGGTTGTGTGACCTGTAATGAGTGGACCATGTGGTCTGACAACTGCTCCTAGACTGAGTACAGCCGACTAAAGAAAAGCCACTTAACTCATCTATAAGTTTGTGATTGAATGCCCAGTAATGCTTGTGTATTCGGAACTTAAAGAACTGTGGTTTATGATATTGGTGAAAGACACAAAATCCTGAAAAGCTGGGAAGTATCCAGAGGAATGGTGTTGTTTTTCAAAACAGTGAGAAATTGAATGCTTGGGGAAGGGAACCCCTTTTTGTTTGAAAGTGAACTGTCTTGAACTTCTGTTTGAAAGTGAACTGTCTTGAAGCTTGGGGAAGGGAGGACCCCTTTTCTGACCAAGAGCTGGAAGAAGCTCTGAACTTTTGTTTGAATACTTTTCATTTGACGCTGACATCCCTACATGTTTTTAAACAAGTAGATGTGAGGGCAAGTATAGGTTTTGGACATAAACAGATATTTACTTCAGACTTCCTGACACAGACTATCATTAGTTTCAGTTAGGTATGGAAATCCCACTTTATTGTAGGGCAAGTCAGGCCTTTTCCCAAGCTTCTTGTGATTTTAATAAAAGTCTGTAGCCCAAACTTTATTTCTGTGTCTACTTTCTGATGCCTTCACATTAAACACAGGGCGGAATTGGCAAGTGTGCAAATACGGTTCAGTTCTGAGCACAATAGTTTCCAAGATCTAACAGCACTGATCTCCAAATGGAGACCACCAGTATCTATAACAGGATGTGAAACATGCCACACAAGCAGCACTTCTTCGCTAAGAGAACAATGTTGGAAAGTGAGATGCCTTCCAGGAAAAGTAAGATACCTCAGAAGCTGAAGGAAAATGTGCTCCTAGAGGCCTAGAAAATCCAAACTTCTTCAAAGAAGAACAAAATCCTCTCCATCACTAAGTTGTTGGACTCTCCTGTGCTTCATGCTGTGTGTGTCTTTCTTGTCTTTTCCCTTATTGTAAACTCTTTTAACTTAATTTATTTAAACTTTTATACAGAGCTAGCCCGGCCCAGAGGATCTTGGAGCACCTTACAAAGTTCACAAGGGAGGAAGTAAGAAGTTACAATGTTTTCAGAATAGAGGAAATCGGGTAGGATAGATCAAGCATGGCAGGGGAGGTGGTTTGACTGGTTTAGTTGCGATGAAAGCGCTACGATTTGAGGCTTTTGCCGAAGGTTATGATAGAAGTTGCAATGCAGAAGTGCAGTGGGAGGGCGTTCCAGTCTTTGGGTGCCCATTGTGCAAAGGCTTGTTTTTGTAAGCCGATTAACTTACAGAGTGAACTGTTTAGGAGATTTTGGGAGGCTTTGTCTGGTGTTTTCCTTTTTAGTATTGGCATTAGAAGAGTTTGGTCCTGTATGGGTGTCTGTTGTGTTCTTCCATTTCCAGTCCTGTATGACTATCACATACATTTTCTATAGGCATTGGGAGGATGTGATATTGTATAGGGGTACAGTACTGCATGTTGTGGTCTTCTCATTGCAGGCCTCCCATTTAAAATTGTTGCAGTCCTTTTCTATTGGTATTTAAAGGGTTTGGTACTCAATGGGGGCAGAGTACTGTTTGTTGTGTTCTTCCTATTTTTCAGGGCCCATGACCTTAAAATGCTGTATGTTTCTTTTCATAAGCACCAGCACCTGTTGGACCTTCCAATGCTGGACATCATCGTCGGGGAGGCATTGACAATGGATAACACCATCATTTTGGAGTAAGATCACAGAGCAGACCACCCTGCTTACGATATTGACAATGGAGTACAGCTGCAAGGAATGCACAATAAGTCAGTGGATGACAAAATGGAGTGAGGAAAGGGGCAGATGGCAGAACCTGTTACAATCCTGATGATGCTAAGGAAGTGCAGGAGTGACATTGATATGAAGGTGGGCTTTTGGGTGCCCACAAACAACCAGAGCCCTTGAATGGCTGCCTCCACGTCCCTCGGTCCTGGATACAGAGCATTTTCACTAATTGTGCAGCCAGGATGGGCATATTAACCTCTTAAGGAACATAGTGGGTCAGTTAAGAAACACATTGCAAAATAGGCGCGGGGTCCTGGCTGTGCAGGCTGCATCATGGGCCACAGTCTAATAATGATATAGAGTATATTGTTGAATAACATCCCCAGCATAAAGAGACCATAGCCCTAACTTGTACTTTTGAATTCCATCACTCACACCCTTCCACCCTCTAATGTCACTGCTAGCACTGTGCAGACCTCTATCCCCTCCACACCTTTACCAGCCATCCCCTTGCCCCTATTTTCCCCTTAAATCCAGAGGTGGAACGAGCAGCCATTTTTTTGTGAGCTTAGATCACAACTTAAAAGGGAATGTCCACTATCTGCTCAACGTTTTCATTGAATGCCCGTCATTTCCTAATGTCCTGCATTCCCATGTAACACTATATATCCCCAATGCAGCTTAATAGGCCCATGTTACGCGATCCATCAGAAATGATCTTTTGAAGTAGCATGACATAACTGCTGAGTATAAACATTCAAAAGGCCACAAGAGCTATTAATGCTGACAAACGACCAAACACTTTTCTAACCTATCACTACATAGCAGCAGATGGTGATGCTACAGCTCTCAGCAGTGCTTTTGTATGCACAGGTCAGTTTGTGTTCTTGTACAGTACTTGGAGTCTGTTCACATGACAAATGCAGGACTCGACATTTCAGAATGCAACATGAAGTGAGCCTAAAAGCCAAGACTGGATGGATATTCCACATGTGATGTGGGATTACTTGGGATTGATTTAAAATGTTCCTTCAGCTTTTTACTTTTAAAATATTGAGGCGCAGCCAACAGAGCTTCTGTGATAAAGTTTCCTGATTTTAGTAATTGTTTGACAAATGTTTGGAACTTGTTGATATGAATGATGTGAAAGATAATTGCAGTGCCACAAAAGCGTTAACGTGTTGTTGTGCATTGAACAACACATATCATGGTCTAATCAGCATTCCAACATTTGAAAGAGAGTTTTTTTTTTTTTTATTTTTTTTTTTTATTTAATTGTATAACAATTTTTACAAAATGAATCCAACCGGAAGCCTAGATAGATTTTAAGTTCCATTTGTCCTTTCTAAATTGCGAAGGACGATCTCTGGTCGAAAAGTCAAGTTTCACAGGTTCAGCGCCCTCAAAAACAGAGACATTCCAATGACACATCGATTATTATTACCGCTGGTCAACTGAGCCCATAGGTTTTCTGAGTCTAAGGTGCGATAATTCTTCAGTGGCTCGACCAAGCATGGGCACCTGTTTGCGACCAGGCCAGTACATTCAAGAACCAAATGTTGTGTGGTTTCTGTGGTGCCTGGTAGTCCACAGTGGCGGCAATTATTTGTTTGAGATTGGTTATGAATTGCCAGAATTTCGTTTGTTTTTAGCTGGTTTAATCTGAACCTTAGAAAAGTTCTGCTTAACCTTTTGTCCGGGAATTTAAGAAGATAGCCATGCACCTCGTCGGGTTTCATCGGGGTGCTTCGTAGATTCGCTGTCAGTGAGTAGCTGCTAGCGCCTTCCAGGGTGTTGATCCAGTCTGCTTCAAAGAGTTTCTTTGATACATGATTAGGATTTTGAAAGAGAGTTTTACTTTGTGATTCAATTTACTTTGCAGGAAGCAAATTGAAACCCCATATTGAGTTCTAAAATACGCATGTTTCAATTGCAGTGCTAATTGCCGGTCATTAACACTTAATAGAAGCTGCACGGGATCTGGGAATGGGGTCCATTCCATGCTTCACTGAACACTCATACCTGTGTCTGTTGACAGCCCTGTATTAAACAATATAACTGCTAACCATAAAGAATCTGTGTGAAAGGCGCAGTCATTTTTTTGCAGTTTCAGGTGCACACAGACTCCAAGAGTGGGTTTGGACTTCTAACGAAGGCTACCCCTGGGGCTATTTCATCATACGTGTGGCTACCATTTGGAAGACATTCAGTGCCCGCAAGCCACAACTGATGCTGCCCCTGCTCGGCACCCTGCCCACCTAACCTAACTGTTGCTCCCCTCATGAAACACTTCTTTACACCTTTCCCCTTGACAAGATTGCTCATGACAGCTTCCTCACACCACAACAACCCAGTGTATTTTGTATTTGTATTTGATTGTTATTTGTACTGCGTTTTCGCCAAAGTGCCATTACAATTATAACAGTACAATAGTCAATGATGATGTGAAGAGGTTAACAATTAATCATGAAGCAGATTGCATAGATAAGAAATAAGTTGTTTAAATGAGAAAGGATCAGTGAATAAGTAGAAGAAAAACAGATTTTCCCCCTCTTTATCCTATCCCCCGATGTATATCTGTTCTGTTGTTACCACTGAAAAGCACTCTGTTATGCATATGTAATGTTGTGCACCTCTGTAAAGCGCTCCCGTTGTGTGTCTGTATTGGTGAATACCTCTGTTAAGTACTCCTTTGCTTCTCGAAGCTAGGTCTGCACTCAATAAATACCATAATAATAATAATAATAATAATAATAATAATAATAATAATAATAATAATTCAATGGTATGGAGGGCAAAGAGAAAAAGAATGAAACCGAGAAGAAGCACAAGGGGGTTTAGGAACAGTCAGACAATAGTTATACTGTAAACGCAGAGCCGGGCAGGTGAGTCGAAGGAAACCAGAGAGGCAAGATAAGAAGGGCAGAGACTGCAAAGGCATTACAATAGGATTGAAAGCAATTTAAACAAAAGGCGGAACTCAAACAGAAGGATAGCAGCTGTAGAACCTGCAGCTGAGATAGAATAAGGGGGAGATAGACCAAAGAGTAGAAGAATAGCAGAATTATAAATAGAACGTAGAGGGGCAAGAGGAGTCACAGGTAAACCAACCAAAAGAGAAGAGCAATAATCAATACAAGAACACAATTAGGGCAAAGACAAGAGGTTTAGTAGCGTGAAAAGAAAGAAAGGGACAGGCTTGATGAAGATTAGAGAGAAGAAAATGACAGTTACGAGCTGTAAGAGAGATATGAGAAGAATAGGACAGAGAAAATTCAAAGAGGACCCCTAAGCTCAGGGCAGAAGAGGGAAAAGCCAGCTGAGAGTGGGGAAGAAGGGGGAGAAAGAGGAGATGGATAGGAAGAAGGGAAAAAAAGAACTTCCATTTTGGATCGATTGAGATTAAGGAAATGAGACATCAGCCAAGACTAAACGGAAGAGAGACAAGCAAAGACTTTAGAGTGAAGGGAACTCAGAAAAAGAAAAGAAAATCTGAGAGTCGTCCACATAGCAGTTACATGAAAGATTGGAAAAAGAAATAAGAGAAGAGAGAGGAATAGTGTTCAGAGGAAATAAAAGAGGGCCTAGGACAGACCCTTGGGGAACACCATGAAGAAGAGTGTGTGGAGAACATAGCTGACCAGCCCAAGATACAAAGCATGAGTGACCAGAGAGATAAGATTTATCCCATGTAAGAGAGGACCCAGAGATACTCAAGGAAGAAAGGGTAGATTGCAAAGTAGGGTGATCAACAGCATCAAAATCTGCAGAAGGTCTGGACACTGGACATTGGCATTCCAGTAACTCTGATCTATCCTTGCAGTCGCCTGCCCCGGTTGTTTCCCATAATAGCATGAATCCCTCACCTCTGCCACCTGGTTTCAATACAAAAGAGCACAGATGCCCCTTTGCCCATTTACTCATTTTGAGCTATTTTCTCAGATGAATAGTAGGTCATTTTTAGCATCTGCGAGCATTCCCTGGGGTAAATAGGCCACATTCTGTTCAAACACATGGGCACATCTCAACAGTAACACGAATGATTTAAAAAGTGAACTTTGATGGGTAGGGAAACATGCCTTTTAACTCGATATCCACAAATAGATATTTTGGCCAAGCAACATTCATGGAAGATCCCACCCACAACATTAAGGACAAGATAAATTAACATCTTTTTGTCATGAGTAGTCTATGTCCACACCCTTCCCACTATTCCCCTCCATCCTTAGTCTGGCATGTCGCTCCCTCATCCACCTCAAGACAACAAAAAGCATTCCTTCCAACTCCACAATCTCTTCTTGATGCACCACAAACCCCTGCTCCACAACTAGACAGAAAAACTCCCTGATGCATGTGAACTCATGAATTCATGCATTCATTTATGTAACCATTCCTTGTCTGTTGAATTAACATCAGCAAATAAAGAAAAGAAAACTGCTCTATCCTTCTCTGTGCCTGAGTACCAGGAATGTGTAGCAGAGATCTGTAAGAAATCAAAAAAGGCCAAGTCAAGTGACACCACTGAACGTCATAGAAAACACAAGCGAGCTGATTTCCCACCTGTGGCCCCCAGATGTTTTGGCCCCAAAAAAATATACCCTCCATATTGATCATGCAGGTTATGTGCACTGTCTGGTCACAATTGCAAAATAAAGAGAATGCGAAACGTTTGTGTCACTTGACATTACTACACATTGGTGACAAACTAGCTGACATGTGGACAAAAGGTTCACTAGGGGCGGAAACAGTAAAACCTTGCCACCAAGAGAAATTAGGGCAGTTGTCTGCAACCTGTGGCTTTACAGGTGTTTTTTGACTACACCTCCCATGATCCCTCCATATTGATTTAGCTGGCAAGGGCTGATGGCATGTGAGGTAAAATAAAAGAATGGGTGTGCCAAATGTGTACAAGCAAGTCCCCACTTATCCCCCAAACTTCTATAAAGTGAAGAACCAAATGGTTGAGATTATCACAAACCTGTGTAGGCTGCAACGCCACAACAAGGATTTTAAACATTGTTTGCAAAGAATGGAGTTGGGGAAAAAATACTTGCATGCAAGTCTGTTTTACCACTTTGGGCCAAAAAGCACGAGTGAGAGGCAGTGGGAAAATGCATTAGTGTGCTACCAAGGCAGATGTTTAGAGGCTGGTCGGAAGATGGCTCTCGGCACAAAAATTGAATAATTAATAAAATCTCACAGAGCTCTCACCCCCACTTCATAATTCCATTTTAATTGGCGCTGTTTAATTTTGATCTATGCACATAAATGGCCATTGGACATATAAAAATAAAGGCGGACGACAATCTGTATTGTACACATAACAAGCATGCACACATCTGCATAGTGATGTGTGCACTCTTAAACGAGGACCATTGGCATATGATTGGAGTTAAATAGCCTACATTGAGTGGATATTTATACATTTTTCACCTATGGAAACAGAATGAAAAAGTTCTATGCACCTATTGGGCATGTAATAAATTACAACATGGTTAGAATTAGCACAAACATATGTGAGCTGCAGTTCCATAACAAGGTAGTTTACATGGTGCAATCTGTTCTAATACTGATTTGAAATACGTCACAATGGTCCGCATGTCAGACAATGTAAATGCCATTTCCATGTCAAAGCTGTGGAATTCTTGGAGTTTTATGGTATCAGCTAAAGGCGCACAGGTGGAAAAGAAAAACATGCATTGATAACAGAACGGACTTTCCCGTCCTCTGGGAAAGATATCCAGAGTTCCTAGTTTTTTCCAATTTCTTTCAAAGGAATATTCTTAATATCAACCGCATCACATTTTAAGATCTAGCTTTAGAATTCTCTTTACATTTCCTAAGTTGCGTAAAGCAGGGCTCTAGATCCTCTTGCCACCTGGCCATACAAGGTCCTCCAAACCCTAGACCCCAGAGGACATATCCTCCCCGCTCTCCGTGTCCTTCACTGGCTTCCGATCAGGCAGCGATCCTCCTTCAAGGCGATGTGCATCACCCCACCGAGCCTTGTTTCCCAATACAGGACCGGAATACCAGCAGCATAGATTTACACGGTACAGGCCTAACATAAACCGCAGATCAGGCTCAGCACTTCTTCTCGTCATTCCAGCTGCAACATCAACCCATATGGGGGTGGGGGGCGTCCTCCTTCTCACTCCAAGCACCCACCATCTGCAACTCCCTACCATAAACCATTCGCTGCATAGAAGACCACCTTGCCCTTAGGTAGGCATTCAAAACTCTGGACAATGGGAGGGATCGGGAAGAGGGAGGGATGGGAGGGAGGGGAGGGACGAGGGGCAGATTGTAAGTGGAATATTCATGGGAAGGTTGAGAACAACTTGGCTCCCGTGTTGTGTTTGAGTAGCGCCTGCAGTGGCCCAGTGAGGCCTAACAACTGGCGACGAGGCTGATGGTGAGGAGCACCTTGAAGCTCTGTAATTGGAGGAGCGTAGGGAGCGCAACAGAACCGACTGTAGGAGCGGCGACCGGTGAGGTGAGCCAGCAGAAATGACAGGAGCGTACAGCCCAGCAGGACGACGGACGCCGGGTGAGTAGTGCCCTGTAGAAGTGACGGGTGAAGACAGCCCAGCAGGACGACAAGCGAGCAGCGTCCCAGCAGGAGCAGCAAAGACTGCACAGAAGGTACAAGGGAGGCGGAGAGCCCAGCAGTGCGCCCTGCGTGGGAGGAGCGGCTGGCGAGGACGGACCAGCAGTTGCAGCACGACTCACAGCGAATGCACATAGGACTGCGCAAGAAGAAGGGTGGGGGGCGGCAGCCCAGCAGAGGAGGCGTGGACCAGAGGAACAGCCCAGAGTGCCCGACAACAGAAGGGAGACGAGAATGTGGAGGAGAGAGCCCGCGACACAGGCACCCTCAAATTAAAAAGTGGCCCACAGTTGCAAATGGCAATTCATTCCTTTTGTGACACTGTTTGAGTAGTACCCAATGTGGAGTTTAAGTAGCTTATCAAACTGGCCCACTTCCACCCAAAATAACTGGCATTCACAAACATGTTACGTTTTTGGTTCGGGCATTGCCTGTTGCCCTATAGGCCAGTCCGAGCCTGATCACGGCATGTTTGGACTTTTTTTTTTATAGGTATAATATTGCGCATGTACAACAGAGCTTGAGGAGTGCATTTCACTTGCATCACATATTGGGATTCAAATTTACACTAGAAACAGGTGACCACCCTTTTCAGCGCACGCAGAGCACCCTAACTAACAGTTAGAAACAGTATAAGCAATAAGGGGCGGTCCCCATGCGCCAGGAAGAGGGCCAATCGGTAAGCTCAGCTAGGAAACAAGGAAGAAAGGTCAAAATAGTCAGCAAGGGGGTGTGTTAAGGCTGGGTAATTCGTCAGCCTGGATAATCCACAAAGTCTTGAGAAAGTTTCAAACGTTTTATTACAAAATCTTAGGAGGTATGGACGGTTTTTGGAGTAATGGTCAGAATAGGCAAATAAAAAGAGGCAGCGGCTGGAAAATGGGTGTGGGGAAGTGGCGCTTGGACTGTCCCTCTCTCTCTCTCAACTCCCGTGGGATACCCACCCAAGCCCTGGCTTTCATCATCCAAGGTTAGTGATATTGCTTGGTAACCCAAACTTCCTCAGGATGCTCCAAAGTACAGATGGCTTCCCTGAGTGCAGGCTAACTTACTCCCTTGCGGATCTTCTACCTAACCTTACACTAGTGATGGTTAGTGTTAGCGCTAGGGGGGAAGGTGTGTGCCATCTGATTTTAAAGCCCTGTCTATTTGCTACTCTCATTTTTCCCCTAACTTCCTCCTCTGTTTAACTCTACGCTCTCCTCCCAAATATTTCTCCCCTATCTCTCAGTTGTTTCCCTCTCCTCCGCCTGCCTCCTCCCTTGGAGGCTACCTATCCTCCTTCTTCTCCCACTCTACTACTACCACACCTCCTGCTACTACCACTACAATATTCTCCGCACTACTACTCTCGGTCCTGCACTCTACCACTAAAATCTTCTCTGCATGGCAGTACTACTCTACCTGCTCTCCAAACTACTCCTACTTTCACTATGATTACCAATCTCACTACTGGTACATTATCTTCTACATGCTACCACTACCACTACTCTTCCTACACTGTTCTCTCTCTGCTACCACTCTCTCACTACTATTACCCTACCTACTTCTACTACTACTCTCCCCACCAGATTCAGGAATATGGTTTACTGCTCACCTTTCCACTGCTCACACTCTCACTCCCTCCCCACTTCTTTACTAAGCCCTATTCCTTGACCACACTTTTACACCCCTCATTACTAGTCCCACTTTCTCCAACCACTCACTGCCTCTCACACTTACTACTACACTCACTACTCCACTGCTATCTCCCACGCTATGTCTTATTTCTCTCCCACACTCACCTCCTAAATGTCCCCTCCCCATTTCATGAATTCAATGCACTACATTACACACCACTGATACCACTCATTCTCTAATACCACACAATTGCAATGCACTGCCACCAACGCTAAAATACTCTGCTGTCTTTAAATTCACCTGGTCTCTTGGGCCCCCTCCAGTTTCACCTGTGACCTTACCTGCACAACCCACACTCTGCTTCTGCTGCTGTCTCTTCCCATACTACAGGGCTGAACATGAAGTGTCTTCCTCCCCTTCCCATTGGTTGCAGTGCTCATCTGATCTTCTCGACCAGTTGGTGTCTGCCTTTTCTCACGAGTGGGCTGAGGATTCCATGTTCTGATTCACAGCTGAATGTTCTGCTCCTTTAGGTTGCTGGCTGCTGCTGGGTTGTGTTGTTGGCTCATATTGCAGCTGTGTTGCCATTTTCCTTTGGTCTCTCTTGTTTGGCTCCACTCTGGGGTTTTTAGGCTGCCCCCAAAGGGATTCTGGGAGTTGTGGTCCTGAAAAAACAAAAAGAGAGCTATGGCTAAAGGGAGGCATTGCGAGCTTATGAATGGCATCAGTGTTGAAGAAATCACATGAGGAGGAGTTAGAACTTTGAGGCTGTGACCAATTTGGTTTAACAAAGGAAATACTTCCTCGTGTGATTTCCTCTCTCCCTTCTTTATTCTCATGTGTAAGAACTAAATAATTGAAAGGGATCATGACAGTCTTGCTTTCAAAGACAGCACTACCCTCTTGTAGTAAGGCGTCATTGTCATGGTGGCCCCACTGCTCCACGCTGCAGTTGCATGTACCTTTGTATGAAATGGCCACTTTGTTTTTCCCTCACTCACATGGCTCACAAGTCTCTCAATCTTCCTCGGTTCAGTACCTGGTGTAGAGTATGAGAACAGGAGCGCAAGTGGGCTTGCAAGATGCACACCTACACCTTGCTTTTCTCTCAGCACAAGCCAGCTTACTATCCACCCATGTGCTTCTCTGAATATTGTCATGACAAATACATCGGAAACGTTGAAACACCTATTTTTGTATGTCAAGCTCTAGGGAAAGATACAATTATATATATTTTTTTTAAATCTACATGACATAGATAGGAGCAAAAGTGATTTTTTTGGGGAAACGCTGCCATGCTTTTGTCAAATTAGGTATTAACTTGATCATAGTTAGCTTTTGGATATATATTTTCTAATTATTATTTATTTGAGTTAATTGAAAAACTATTTTTACAAAATTGGAAAAGAAATTTTTTATTTCCATTTCCATTACAGTTCCAGTTCCAATTCCTGCTTTTGGATATGTATCTAGTCACGATTGTTGATGGCTGATGGACAAAGAGTCCATCAACTTTAGCTTGCTGATGAAATTGGATGCTATTAGCAAGTTAGTGAAATTAATATGTGTACATAACATTTTATATTTAAATAATACTTGATGTATATTATATGTAACAACTTTTGTATTGATCACAAATTATGTATTTTAGAATATCTATTGATAATGGTTTATACTTTTCTATGTGAACAGAATGTATGAGGCTTAATTTTAATCATAGGACACTATATACATAATATTAAATATGTACAATTATTCCGAGTCGACTGAGCTTTCCATTTCATATTTTATGTATTGAATGGCAGCGCAGAATGCATGTGGTTATCTCATGACGCTTTTGCAAAATGCTGTTCACCAGTAAGCGAACATTGCAGAAAGTAATACAGAGAGATGTCGGCAACAACCAAGGCAAACAAAAAACAAATATTGATTACTGGCAATAAACACATAACATGAAATGGAAAGCTCATTCGACTAGGGACATTTACTTAGATGACACAGTAAAGAAAGGGGAGGAATAGTTCATTCAGCTTGACTAAAGTAGACACTTGATCAGGTTTATTCTATGCTCAGAAGACCCTCATGATAATTGGCCTTGAAGAAGCTCACAATTAGTGGGATATATTTAAGGCCACTAATGTGAATCATGTGTAGGCTGTAGGCAATGTGCTTGGATCTGTAACTGAGGAAATACATTTTCCTTGGTGCTGAAAGAGAGATCGCATGTAGGGGTGGTAAGTTAAACTTTTTTGATATGTTGAATGTAGAATAAGTTTGAAGATCATGAAAGTAATTATCGATTTCAGTGCATAGAAGACATATTAAATGTTGTGTTGTTATGTAGTGTATAGAGTGCCTACTATGCACATGGGCGGTATGGTTTGGATTTAGCACCATGCTGTGGCAAGAGTATACACTTGCACTTAGCTTGCTTTTATATGACAATGTAAAAAAAAGAAATGAAGTTTTAGGAAGCAGCTCAGCGAGACACAGGGTATTATACTGTGAGAAACAAAACATTCCGTCTCTGACAATGTTACAAATGTCGAAGACAAGTACTGTACATTAAGCTGGTAGAAACCTTTCACCCTCAAAACCACATCTAATATGTTTTAATTCTGTCTTATTACCAACACTGTAGTGCCAAATACTAGTAACATGGCATGCTTTTGTGTCTGCTGTTACAGGGATAGCTCTGAGCATGTATTACTTGGTTTGGGCATGTTATATTATTCTAGGTAAGGCTAGGTTTAGAGTTTTCTATACAGTAACTATTACCACTATGTTACTCTAGAAATGCTGGGATTCTCTGGAGAGCAGCATGTTATAAATATTGATCTGTGAGAGAATGGAAAAGGGAAGCAGAAAATGCGAAAGGGAGAAAGTGCAATGAACATGAAAGATGTGTCAAAGTAAGCAGTGCAATGAAGGGCAGGAGTTTAGTTTGTAACTATCAAAGCAATGATCCTGACCAGAAAAGGCCCTATGCTAAACACTCCTCCAAATGCACACACACACACCTTTTGGGCTCGTTCTAGTGCACACAGGTATGCAATGAAATGAGTCAGTAAGTGGTTGCATGATGTGCTTGAGGTGTGATCAAGCTTGCCCTTGAGGCACTGAGGCTTGATTTACTGTTATGTGTTCATGGAAACTGACAGAGACACATCTGGGATTGACCAGCTGACTGGCAGAAGTCAGAGAGACCTGGGTGGGCTGTCTGAAAGGTGACTAGAGTGGGCACACAGGGGAAGAGAGATCAGGGTGTGAGGCATGTCTCAGAATGCCATTCTTGCAGATCCACATAATGAGGGGTTTTCAGGGGGGTGCAATAGTATATTATTCTGCTACTCTATTTTAATGTATTGTCTGAGAGTGGAGTGACTGCACAGTTGATGGTCCCTGTACAGGGGCTCTGTTTGTGAGTTAACTGGCACCAGAAAAGAATAATGTAGTTGTTGCCTTCTTGAGCTTTATGACACGCTAAGGCCACTAAGCTGATGTGCCCGAGGGATAAGTTGAAGCTACAGGCCCCCCATCAATGTAAGCACACGCGTGTCCAAAGATCTGCTCTTGGGCGCCCCTCAGCTCAGAATGGTATAGATAAGTGGGCGATACTGAAGTCACCACATTTTTGTTTTTGTTTTTGTTTATTTGAGTTAATTGAATTAACATTTTTTTAAAAAATGAAAGCATTTTACTTCACTACATCCGTTCATCCAGGCCGAAAGAAAGAAGGAAAAGTAGTAGGAAGAAAGGAAAAGAGTACATTAAAAAAAAACGTCTTTCTTCAGGGTCTCCAGGCCGTCTAAGTATTGGACAGGTTTGTGATGATAGACTTCATCACAGACAACATGGCAATAGTTGTTTTGGTTCGTTCTCCACAGATGAGTGTCTCCAACAGTCCCCTGTATCCATTGTTGCATGGCCTTTCAGTATTGGGGTCAAGTATAACTATTTCGTGGATTCCCATCTCTTGTATGTTGTCAGCAAGTGCTTAATTGAATCCGTCTCTCCAGTTGGTGCACAGAACTGACAGGTTTTAGAGGTAGATCTACCTTGGATGTAGTTGGTTTTGTTTATCTTTAGCAGGTTTAGTCTCATTCTGAGGAAGTTGTCTCTGAATGATCTGTCCGGAAATCTCTTCAGGTAGCCTCTCCGATGGTTCAATTTTATTGGGATTAGGGGCAGGTTCGCAACTAAGCTACTTTGGCTTGCTTTCTCAGTTGTTTTGATCCAGTCAAATTCAAAGAGCTTTTTCCTGATTCTCAGCAGATTCGAGAGCAGATCCTCTTCTGAGCAGCCGATTTCTTCAAATGTTTTTTTGCTGTTACTGACCCATGTGTTTAAGGTTTTATTTGAGGTTTTAACGATTTCGCTGTGGATCACTTCAAATATTGATGTGCATAAAGGAGGCAATGTTTTCTGATATAAATTTAGTTTCTTCCATTCTACGATCGCTTCCAGTGAGGATAGGGCTAACTCGTTTCTGATTCTGACAGTTCCGGCTGAGTTTGGTAAATTTAGGACGGATCGCCAGAATTGACCTTCCAATGTCGACCATATTTCTAACGGCATGTGAATTTGGCCTTCTGCTCCATATGCTATGGTCGGAACCACCTTGTTCCTATAGAAATTAACTAGGACGATGATGGAGAATCTTCCAAATCTTTTATCCATCAGCCGACCCTGTGTTATCAGGATTGTGACCTTATTCATTAGGAACTCCTGCGCTGGTGCCTCTGTAGGGCTGTTGTTGAAGGTGACTCCAAGATACCTGATGGAGTCCACTTCATCGATCATTCTGCCACCCAGGAACCAGCAAGGTTTGCTCTTTCTCTGCTTAGTTTTCTGGAGGCAGATGATTTTGGTTTTGCTTTCGTTGATCTCCAAGTTATTTGCGAGCAAGTAGTGGTGGAGGCTATCTAGTTGCCTTTGAAGGCCTACTGTGGTTTGATCAATCATGATCAAGTCATCCGCGTAGAGGAGCCTTGTTAATTTGATTTTTCCCAGTTTGGGTCGAAAAGACCTCATTGATGGTTCGAAGTCAGGAAGGTCAGAGATGTAGAAGTTGTAGATGGCAGGGGGCCAGGGGAAAGCCCTGCTTGACCCCTCTCCCAGTTGGAATTGGGATACTTAAGAGGCCTCCTCTTTTTAAATGAACTCTGAAGTGTCAGGGTGTAGTTGTGTTAATGGGTCCAAGATTTCTTGCAGACAATTATACTTCTGAAGTTTTTGCCCGATTCTTTGTCTGTTTACCTTATCGAACGCTTGAGTTAGGTCTACAGAAATGATGTATGTTCTGGAGTTCGACTGATGGCTCTGTGCTTTTAAGATGTTTAGTAGCACAATGTTTGCTGATGTACCAATGTTCCGTATGAAGCCCATTTGAAAGGGGTCAAACCAGCCGTTGTTGGTGGCCCAGCTGGTTAGTTTAGTGAGTGGGAAGGATCAAAAAATGTTGCCTATAATGCCCAGTAATGCAATTGGGTGATAATTTTGTGACTTGTCTTTTTTTCCCTTTTTGAAGAAGGACACGATCGTGGCGGTCTTCCACGGAAGGGGTATTTGTCGTGTTCTGAAAACTTTGTCAAAGACGACTTTTATAAAAGTAGCCCAGTCTTCCAGATGTTCTTTTAACATTGCGTTACTTAGGCTGTCAGGCCCTGGTGCTCTTGATGAAGTGAGCTTTTTCAATTGGATTTCTTCTAGGCTAATGCCCAAATCCCAATGGTCGTTGCTGGACGTTGTCACAGGAGTTAGAGGCGTTCCTACGTCTTTAAATAGTGTCAAAAATTGTTGTTCCCACTGGGGCTCATTGACATAGTTCTGTTGAGTGTCGTGGGTGGTTGATTGGTCTTCTTTTATTAGCTGCCAAAAGTCTCTTGAGTTTTTCTTTGCAAAAGCTTTGAGCATGTTCTCTGCGTCGTTCTGAAGGACTGTTCTCTGACGGCCTGCTAACCAGTTTCTGTATTCTCAGGTAGCGTTCAAAGTTTCGGATTTTAATTTGTTTGAGTTGGACCTGGATGCAGCTTTTTTAAGACGTCTGATGACTTTACGTTATTCTACTAACGTCTCATCATAGGAATGTCGCAAGACTTGATCTGTTGTTGTCCCGTTTGTTTTTTAGATTTAAAGTAGTCTAATAAGGCCACGAAGTCGACCTGGTTTGTACCTTTCCTCACATTCTCTCTACTTGTTGCCGTAGCGTATTTCCCTGTTATTGTTTTTATGTCATTGGGTTTCAGCCATAGTCGATTGCCTCCGTTTTTTACCGCAACTTCTACTCCCATCATTGGCCTTTGGGTTTCAAGCCCCATTGTGAAAGTCATGAGTCTTAAATTGTGATCGCTATTTTTGGTTTGGATAATCTCGTGCTTTGTGATATAATGTGCCAGATCTGTGGAGACAAACATGTGGTCAATGTCGGCTGCTTGGTCACCTCGGCGCCAGGTTGAAATAGCGGATTTTGTCACTGGGCAATTCTGCTCTGTAGACACCAGACCCCTTGGTCTCATAGCTTCTGACCAGAGTTTCCATCTTTGTTCATGGGATGGATTTTGTTTGTGTTCAGTTGTGGAGGAGTAGGAGGTACCACAAGCAGCGTTTAAGTCTCCAGATATGAAGAATAGTGGAATATCATATTTTAGTAGAGCCATATCGATTGTTGAGGTTATCAGTTCCATGACGTCTCTATTAGAGATCAGCTCAGGGTTCCAATAACAGTTAGTTAAAGATAACCAGGTTCTTGGTGGTTTTCTCGGTCTTCAGAGGTTCCATCATTTTCCAGTTAACTCAAATTACCAGGAGCAGGAGGTCACAGATCAGCACTTCATGGCGAGATAGGCCTGAGCCGGATTTTATCGCCGTTAGAATCCCAGAGATGGGCCGTCCCTTGGGTCCTTTCTTGGCTGGTGCCAGTCTTGTAGCATAGCCGTCCATTGAAGAAGGGGTGCTCAGCCATGTTTCTTGGCAACAAAGAATGTTGAACTCTCCAAGATTTAAGTCACTAGCTGCTGTTAGGTGTTTGAATCCTCTTGTATTCCAGGATCCTGTTTTTAGCTCTTTGTAATTTGTCTGGTTTATAAGAGTAGGCTTGTTTTCCTGCTGGAAGACATTCTCAAGTTGCTATTTAGTCACAGTCTTTGGGTGGAGTTTTGATGTCTACCTCCATGACTTCTCAAGTGTTTTTTCTTTTTTGTTTTTTTGCTCGTCCATGATGACTAGTTTTTCTTCACCCGGTTTAACTGGGTTAAACGTGATCTTTATAGTTGTCGTAAGAGACTCACTCTGGTGGATCAACCTCTGATTGTAGGTTTTCTGTGTCTGCGGTTAAGGCTGCCGTATGAACAGTTGCCGGGTCCGAGCTTTATTTATAAAAGACTTGTCTAGTTGAGTCTTTTTTTCCCGTAGTCGGTTGTTTCACCCAGCATTTTTTAGAGTCTGAAGTTTGGGGGGTTCGCCTCTCCGGGCTGGATTGGCCGAATTATCATTGTGTCTCTATACTCTCAAGTCGAAACCCAACTTTCGGAGATGGTCCGTTGCTTTGAGGAGAATGTCTGTCACTGATGGTAGTTTGATGTGAAGGTAAACTGAATCTGTGACATGTTTTTCTCCAAGCTCCATGATTTGGATGTCATTCGTGGATATCAGTCTCAAGTTCGGTACACAGTAGAACAGCTGCAAGATGGCTTGCGCGATTCAGAATCAAGTTATTCTTTTTCCCCAAGATTCTGGTCAACTTGACCGATCTTGTTCTTCGTGAAGGTTGCGAGATGCATTTCTTTTTCCGTAGGTGTTCTCCTTAGGTTCTAGTGCACGTTCTGTACTTTATTCTTTAGTGGTTAGTGTGCCCCGTCCTTTGCTTGAGTCAGGGTATTGCTTGGAGGGTGCTGCTTTAACATGCCCTTTTGACCTCCGATCATCGGTACGTAACAGGAACTTTTCCACACTGTCACAGTTTTGACCCAGAATACCTCTATGTGTTCGCCTTTCTTCTCTCTTTTGGTCCACTTCTGGTGGAGTCTTTTCCATTTTTCTGACAGTCATGAAAGCGGACAAAGGTGAGGTAGATGTTTTGTTCATGGGGGTTCTTTTGGAGTTTGGAGAGTGGCTGTCACGTCTCTCAACTGGTTCTCGGTCGGTGGTGTTGCTGGTAGTCCCCAGATTAGGTTTCATCAGTGTTCCCGGTTCTGGTGTTTCAGATTCAGAGTTTTCAAATTAATATTCTGAGAGGTCCAAAAGATTGACTGAGCCTTCTCCGTTGGAGTTTGTTACTACAGCTGACCTTCTGTTGTTTATTTAGTTTGATGCCTCCATTCCGACTTCAATGTCCAAGCATATCTTGGCTGGAAGATGTCGGGTTTTGTCTCTTCTTGAAGGTTCAGTGTTACCTGGTGTAAATGTAGTCACTGTCACATCACCACAGTTTGAGTCCATATTTTGGTCTCCCCTGATGTTTTTCAGGTTTTCCAAGATAAAGAATTCCTTTATGCTTTTATCTTGGCTCGGTCCCAAGGGTTTCCATTGCACTCCTGTTTGTGAGATTAAGCATGCAATTTTTTTTAGCAGTCTCGTTTTCCGAAGTTGGAAGGTTTGGTTGTTGATCGTGTACGATTGTTAGGTCTATCTGGTTGTCTTTCTCTTGAGTCATTTTTTCCCTGGCCCCCTTAAAGTGAGGTACAGCATCTGTTTTAGGTTTGGATTTACTTTCCTCTGGGGTGGTTTGTGAGCTCCCCTCTTTTTTTTGGCAGTCATGGCGATTCCTTTTTGTTTCCATGGCTAACACGAATCCTTCCAAAAATTGCAGTGTGCTATTCATGGTTGCAATCATTGAGGTTTGGTCTTTTAAGGTCTCATGAATTGACTCATATAGCTTTGAGAATGGTGCTAAAGCTATGGTCACTGTTGACATAATTGACAACAGGTCAGGTTTCCTTATATTTTCACCTGACACTTGGTCGCTCAACCTCCTCGAAGTACGGTTCCTTGACGGGGTTGAGTCACCCGTGGTTCCAATGGAAGGTGGACCGGTAAAAAAGGTGGCTGTTTTATTTTGCAAATCGTTCCTGCTTTGAGGCCTCACGTCCGTTACGCTGTTGGTCGGGTTTCTCATGGGAATTTCTCTTATTGGAGATATTTGAAAACAGTAACTTTCTTGACATTCATGAGGTATGGTTCTGACTTTGTTTTATGGTGGTATTTCAGGGAGTCTATTAGTTCCAGTCGTGAAAATTGTTTTGTGAGTCTTTGCGAAAGCCTCTCCTGGGTTTGTTTTGTCAGAGCCCAGTCTTCAGTTCACCACCACAGATTTATCTAGGGGTGTGTTCTGGAGACTTAGGGTTCTTCTGGGGTCGTCTGGACTCCCTGCGTGAGCGTGGTTGATATCTGACGCCCCTTGCATCTTGTTCCTTGTTTTGTTGTTTTCTTGCAGCGTTGTGCTGGAGCATCGTTTGTGCATGGTGTGGATGCACCGGTTCCCGTTGTGCGGTGGTTCCAATCCTGTAGTGGTTGGCCATTGGGTTTGACCGGTAATTCACGGTCAAATGGCGTAGTGGCTTGGTTAGTTGGTTTGGTTGTCTCCAAATTCTCTTTCCGCCCCATAGGGGCAGGTTGATGCGTCACCTCTTTGCCACCTCGTCTGTGGCCATTTCCATTAGCTCCGTGTCTGAAACTTCATGGGGCACTAAGGGTTCGGTTTCTACTTGCTATTGGGTTAGTAACTTCTGTCTAACAAAGAAGTTCACCGGGTTGCCTGATAGCAAAGTTCGTTTGGGTACGATTTTTCTGTAAATACGTGATTTATCTGTCGTAACAGACTCCATGCCAGGACCATTATCACGTAGATCTGTTTTTGTTTGCGTCGTTTCTTTTCTTTTTTCTTGCGAGTTTGGCTGTGTGATTAAAACTCTTTTTTTCCTATTCAGCCCCTCTTTCAGTTTTTTCCTGTCCAAGGTCAATGTCTTGGGTCTTGGTTTTGAGTGTTTCTGGAACAGAGTTTTGGTGTTGTGTTTCCCTTTTGGGTTTGATTTACATTCCGTACTAGGTTTTGTTGTTCCTTTAGGGGGTTTATCACTGATGAGTTTTGGTCAGTGAATGATCTTCAAAGCCAATGTCAAGCGAAGGACCGTTCAGGCAATCAATAGGGTCATGTGCAAGGTCGACGACTTCACTTGGGCACAGACCTGGGCTAACTGGAGGAGCATCCTATGCGAGTTCCCTGATGTGTGATGTATGTCTGCTTTGACATTGAAAAATGTCAAAGCAGACATACTTATTGTGCTGGATATCCAGGTCTCTCTGTCACGATGCTCAGGTCCAAGGCGCAGGAGCGATGCAGAACCAACCACCCCCTCAATGGTCTTGGTGCCTGCAAGTCAAAGTTTACACAGACCTCCTCAACCAGAGCGGGGAAGGAGGGTTAGGGTCTCAATGTTTGGATAGGTAGGGGGATTGTAGGGAAACCAGATTGAGGGTTGGGGAGAGGTTATGGGTAGGACTGGGGGAGCTTAGGTAAGGGTTGATGATTGCACACTTTTATTTGGCCAATATTTTGGCTTGCATTCTAGAATAGTCATTGCAACTATACCAACACCTTTACATGCTTGACTCACTACCACAGAGCTCAGGCAGAAGACTGTGTACACTAACATAGAGACACACAATAATACCACAGATAAATAACAGTCACAGGTGTGAACCTGTGTGCACTAACATAAGGGGTGGTCAACATGCACTTGCACACTTAGCTTTTAGTCTTTATGTCCTGTCTTGCAAGGGCTGTCGAGTCCTGTCCACGTCCTTGAAGTCTGAGCGATTGGTTCAAACTAAAAGAAAACAAAAGACAAGCATTAGCGTATGCTTTCAAGTTTTGTGGTCATTTGCTCTTCATGACACACTCAACATGCATCCAGCACTTGGTATGCTTAAGGTTCTCAGATCCCAATTGTGTGCGTTACCGCACCTGGCTTGTAGCACCTACTACCAGTAGTTTGCCAAACACGGTCTTTCCTCAGACCCACTGTAGATGCTCTATCTAAAATAACACGTTATTCTTGCATGCGTTTTCATCTCATGCGCCTTCTGGGTGTAAAGTTCCATGAGGCGAAAGCGCGAGGAACTCTGCACCAACACCAAACTGTCTTAGATTCTAATATCCACTGTGAGGAGTAACAAATACAGTGCTTTCCCCTGAAAACCACACCCACTTAGCTCAGCTCGGCGGCACAGGGGCTTTAGAGGGGCTGGTAAATGTGCCCTGCACTTTCCCCTCGCTCCCAGGGCTATGCGGCACTTATCTGATAAAGGTGAGGGGCCGGATCGCTGCTCCGGAGGCTCTGGGCCCCTCGCGTGTGATTTCCATGGAGCTTCTGGGCGTACATCCTCTCTCTCCGGTGTCTCAAGCACAAGCCTCGTGCCTCGGGACTTGCGCATGCGCATCAGCGTGCCACACCCAACACAGCCTTTCATTGGCTCACGGACCCGCAAAGCATGCTGGGTATTGCAATCCTGGTGTGCCTTTTGCTGGGATTTGTAGTTTTGGAGCGCTTTTTTGCCTGCAAACAGGGCAAAGCAGTCTTCTATAAGGCTGTAAACCCTTCAACAAGGATTTCCCTACTGGCCCAAGTCCTACAGCCCCAATGGCTCTTTGTCCTTGGCCAAGTCTATCCCTGACAGCACTCCCTCACCACAGAAGGCAGGTCCCCCAGGTTCATCAGGATAGTTTTTATGAAAAGTGTGCAACAATCTTGGGGCATGCACATGATGAGAGTGCTCCCAGGAGCGATCTTCAGGTCCATACCCCACCCAGTCGATCAAATAGTATATTGGACTGTGGCTTATTTCGGGACACTCTTTTCAGTCACTTAAAAAGGAGTTAAGGGAAGCTATTTTTTCTTGAGCCACAGGAGTCTGTTGACATTGGACTGAGACATGCTTAAGTCTTGTTCATAAAGGAGAGTATGCCAGATTTGGAATTCCTTTTCGACGACTGGAAAAGGGAGAAGTACCCCGATTCATTTCTTACTGACTTTCTTTTTGGAGGTGCCTATCGTGGTGTCCAATGACAATGGTTCACGGATCGTTCTTGCTGTTTTCCTGTTCATTTTGCGCACATATCCTGTGCTTGTGGGGAGAACTACTAGCGTTCATCTGTTCTTGCAAGATCCTAAGAATGGTTCAATTGTGAGAAGATTGCTTGCAGCTATCATTGAGCAGATCCTCCAACTTCCTGAGTTCAGTAGGGGAAACACAAATGCCCCTGTCACCGGATAATGCACATAGACTGGTCAGTTTAGTATTTTACTATCTGGTTTATGAATGTCCACATCTTGTTGGGAGAAAAACGGACATCCAACCCTTCCTGAGAGACCAGAGAAACAATGCAGTACTTAATTAAATATCGAGAGACATCATAATCCAAGTGAATGGGTACTCTGAGAGAACACTAAGAACTGAATGAGACTGCTAAGGAGGAAGTTCCAAATGTCTACTGATTAAGGAACTTTGTTTTGTGCTGAAGGAGAATCTTCATGTCATCTGGTCAAAGGCCAATTGTGTTCATCATCGTATAAACTAGCTGAAGCTGATCGAGGAACTTTTTGAGCAGACTCAGCAGATTCCAGAAGTAGTGCATGATGTTGCCCCATTAAAGATTATTTTTTCTTCCTTAAAAGTAAAATGCGCAGCATCAGTAGCAACTTTGTTATGGCAGACCACGAGAGATGTCCACGATGTGCTAAAAGTTATTGCTGTAAGTGGTTCTACCTTTGCATCATCCACATTTGTATTGTGTTCATACTGGTATTACTCTCACTTACAGTACACACAGCTTACTATATAGAGACACATGAAGCAAAGGTTCTTGTGTATCCTCCTGTACAAGAGAAGGGTACAGACGTGGCAACTACTAGGCAGCTGAGACCTTCTGTAATTGTCCCTACTTTTAGGTACATACGAGAGCACCTGGTCGTGTGATAAATAAACCCAGGTTACCTTTTGGAAAAAGGTCACATATGGAGACATTTTTATCTCTAAATCTTATGTTAATAGGATGATACATCTGGAACTTTCTCCTACACAGAGAGCACATGTAAAAACACCCAGTCCACTGAATAAAATGTGTCTATAAATGGTCTAGTAAAGAAGAACTATGCTGACATGTTACATGAGATGGTTAAAGAAGCTTGTAAGAAAAGAACCAGACCTAAGAGAAGTGCTAGGCAGGATGATTATAAGCTAATGATTATCTGGACTGTACAGCACATTTGAGGAATAACATTTGGTATCAGCATATGAAGAAAGTAGGAAGAAGAACCTTGAAGGAGGAATGCGTTGTATGTGCACTCCTGCCTTATAGCATGGGGAAGTCTAAGATCTTCATTGCTATTGAAATAGACATCCAGATAGCACATTGTCGTTCACACAATGTTCTGCCGTACAAGAGGCCAGTTCATGGGTCAAGATGCCTATCTCAAATGGACAGATCCAGATGAAGATGATTATATTCAGGATACGAAGACAAGGAATAAGGCACAAACTAAGAATCTTGTGATCAGATATGAAAAGCCTGGAGTGAAAGGAGCTGAAATCAGACAGGAAGTGAACAAAAGACTTGAGAGTCCAGCAAAATCTGCAGAAGAAATTCATAGAAGGAAGAATAGAGGCGAGATGCAGATTTGGGGATCAGTGTTATCACCAGGAGCGGTTATCTGCAGAGCTTGGGTGATCATTGGTTATTACCAGCCAGTCGTTGACATTGTGCAGAATTGATGGAAGCCATTATGGCCGAGACTTGCTAAACTAGTGACCTTGTTCGGCGATAGAGGAGGACCCTTGCAGATAGTGCCCTTGAAGAGTGCAAAGCTGTGCTTCAGAAACAATGGCACAAGAAAAGTTGGAGAGAATCAGAACTGTGGTCGTATCTTTGACGTACCAGGAATGAAACTGGGGACAACAGTGATCATGGATCATTATTGGGCATGTGGATCTAAAGCTTATATGAAGCTACCCAAAGATTGGGAGGACGATGTTCACTGGTGAATGTTTATGTTCCAGCATTGGTGATCCCTCAAAGTGACTTGAATCTTGACAGTTTCCCGAAAGGAGATGCTCACCTGAGGAAGAATAGATCTGTGGAGCTGTTAAATCGAATGAAGAGGGAGAACTATTTCTCTGCCAAGTCAATAGAAGCCTTTGACTCTATCCCGTATGAGCATAGACTGTTCAGCCAGACTTCATCAGTATTCACGTTGATCTTTATGCTGAGTATCCAGGTTGGAGGAAATACCAAATGGCTGCAGATTACCAGATGGGAATTGCTTGAGACGATCGACACAACCATAAAGGGATTCATACCTATCACAGAAGAGATGAGAGCCATAAGACTGATGACTGTTCAGAATGGATATGTCTTAGACATGATCACAGGTATGGATTGAGGTGTTTGTGCAGAAATCAGAGAATCATGTTGCACATTCATACCTTCTTATGACGATGAGAATGGCACCTTGACAGAGGCCATAAAGATGCTAACAAAGCTACACGTCCAGATGATAGACGAAGTAGAAGATATTGCTGATAACAGCTGGTTTGGATCGCTTTTCTCTTGGGTTCCACAATGGATGGCAGACATGTTCAAGTTCCTTGGAGCCCTGATCGTGTTAGTGTTGCTTGGATTCTGTGTGATCAAGATAATAATCACCCAATGCAAGAAGACAGCAAAGAACGCCGTAGGGATGAACATCATGATCAATGTTGAATCACGATGTAAGGCCAGAGATCTGACAGATGAAGAAATCAGAGACTTTGTGAAGGCCAGTATCATGCACCTGAGGGAACAAAGTTACTGTATTCAAAGAACCATAAGAAGTATGTGTGAAGATGTATCTATTGTAGTCCAAGTGGACAGTGCATGTTCATGACTTGGAACAAGGATGAGCATGTGAATTTGGCTGGATGCCTAAAGGGAGTCATAAAGATATGGATCCCAAAGGAGCATTTCTTCAGACAAGTATTTCTAGAGGTGAAGAATGATGGGAGAGTGGTCGATGAATCGCCCAGAGGGGGGAGTGTAGAGAAGGAGCTAAGTACCCCACCTCAATCACCTCGCCCATCTTGCCTATATGTTGGGAACCAGAGTATGAGACACGTGCGGTACCAGTGAAAATACTGATACCTCGGAGAATTCTGGAAGCAATGTTCCCATTGAGAAAACCATACCTGCAAACAAGACAGTATGATGGTCATGTGAATGAAATCACGGAAGAAACAGGACGGTTGAATGACGAAGATGAATGGTGACGTCACACAGAGTAAAGCTGACGTATAGAGAAGAGATGCGGAGACTAGAGAATGCAGATACTCTATAAGGCATCAAGAAAGTATTGAAGATAAGTAGCATCTTGGGATCAAGATGAAGAAGCTTATGTTACAACATGGATGAAGATGTCAAGCTTTTTTACATGTGTACAGATGCAAAGAAACGCAAGCAGACTAAGTATTCTTGAGGCTATCGTATAGTGAATAAATTGTGGCATGCACCAAAATATATACACATATATTGGAGCCAGTAAATAATGGATATTTCCACTAGGCACTATAGCAGAGCTGGGCTAAAGAGGGAAGGCCTCTTTTCCAGTGAGGCGCAGCTAAAAAACAAGTGAATTAAAAGTGAATCTCAGAAAGGTGTGGCTGAATGAGCCAAGAAGCCAAGGCCATATCAGGCTGGAATGAGCAGACATTGAATACAAATCATGTGAAAGAACAAAGCTCCTGTTCAGGAGGCACAAACAAAACAAGGGAGACGTCAGAGGTCTAGTAGAAAATAATATTTTAATACACGAGAAGCTCGAATTTGTGGTCTTCAATCATGTGGAGGGATGAAGTTGGACGAGCATGATGGTCACACCTACGCATGAGGGCAGAGCGTGCCTTCACTACCCTCAATTCTCCAGAGCAAGAGAACACTCCCAAGGACAAGTTCAAAGCCCTAATTGACAGCAGACCACTGAGGTGATGATGGATGAATATGCTAATTGGTGGCAAGCTATGGTCAAAAACTGGCTCACCGGCACCCGGAAGCTCAGTCTGCATGCTGCTAAACATAGGTAGAAAAGTACTGACGGAGGTTATAAGCCAACCAATGGTAGAGAACCGCTTGATCAAGGGTACTATAGTTGTATAGCCAATGGGAATTTGTGTATTTTGTGACATTCATAGTGACCTGTTTTGCGGGGAGGGCTCAGTTGCTCCACCTGATGTTAAGAAATCAATCAGTTTCTTCCAATGCGACGAGTATGGACTGTATACTTAGATGTTCCTTAAGACCCAATCACACTTGCCACTAGGGTTTTGAAGTTTGCCACATAGGATGACGTTAGTAATATGTAGGTTGACGTCACCTATGATGATTTTTTTTAAATAAAAACAAGCTTGTTTTAAAGTGCATTGAGAGAGAATTTACGCTGAGACATCTGTTGTACGCCCTGTTTTAGATAATTTATATTAAGACAGTTATCCTTTTGCCAATTACCTGAGTCGTTTTGATTATTGATGTTTGAATAATTTCTGCATCCTCATCCATCTCAAGGGTATTGCTACCTCATCGTAAAGGGCTGGTAGCTCCAGTTCAGAACTGAATATCTTGTGGCCAGATTTTGACCATATATCCTCAGCCAGACCTTGCGCTCTGCCGTGGCCTGTCGCCTTCCGATCCCTCGTTCCGACATAGTCGAATCGGGAGTCACTCTTTTTCTGTTGCTGCATCTGGCCTTTGGAATTCCCCCCGCTTTCTCTCAGAACTACAGTTGCTCATTCCATTTTCCGTACAGCTCTGTAAACCTATCTGTTTTAAATGTCTCTTTTGCTCTGTCCTGCAAGGAGTGCCAAAGTGCCTTCGGGCGTATGTTGTGCTTAATAAATTCCCTGCAATACAATACAACCATGAGCCATTGCATGCTTTATCATATTAACTGTGCCCATGTGCCCATGAGAGCTAAAGCTCTGTGCAGCCAATATTAAAATGGCCATTTCCATTTACTCAGGAATATTCGAGCTCTGTGACCCAGCGATAGCTGAGCATGGCATACAGCAACCTTGTGTATTGTATTTACATTAATTAGACATGTTTCATAAAACATGAAACCGCCCTTTCCCCTGTGAAGAATCTTCCAGAACATGACATTGGGCCTCATTACAGGTTAGCCGGTAAAAATCGCCAATTACCGGCATGGCGTAATTAGCGTGTCCGCCCTCGCAAGAGGCCGCAAATTGCGTGCCATTACGAGATCGCGGGCACAAGCCTACCGCCATGCCGGTAATGAGCCTACCGCCATGCCGCGAAAGTCCCCAAAAAGTCCCTTAACGGCATCGTCAAAAGTGCTGTTAGCACTTCCAACCTGCCGCCACATGCAAATAGCGGTCTTCGCAAATAGCGACCGCTAATGCGGTTACCGTAATTTTGCGGAACCGGAAATAGCGTCATCGCACCGGAACGGGAAAGAGAACGGTGGCCATCTTTAAAAACACAATCCATTGCCATCCTCCTTATCCAGGACACCTTACCAGGAACCACGTTGGAAAATACACCAAGGACACTGTTAAGATGCCCAAGGCCGTTAAAAAATCGTCTGAGCGGCAACGCAAGGAGAAATTTAGCAAGGAGGAGCTCCTTATGCTCACGCAGACACTAGCAGACAATGCTCAGGTCGTCTTCAATAACGACATGCGTCGGGAGACCATTGTGAAGAAGAAGGCCATCTGGGAAGAGGTAGCCCACAAGGTCAGCGCGGTAGGCACCACAACCCGCACAGTCAAAGACTGCCGAAAGAGGTGGGATGACCTCCGGCTCCGTGTGCGGAACATTCTATCTGTTAACCGCAACCTGGCTACGGGCACAGGAGGAGGCAGTGAATCGCCAATCAAGCTCACTGAGTGGGAGGAGACGTGTGCATCAACTATCGGGGTGGAATCCATCGAGGGAGTTGGACAAATGGAGCATGGCGTGGCCATTTCGTCCGATGGAGGTGAGTGTATGCATCAAACAATGCACAGTGAAGTGTGATGATCCCCCCAATCATATGTCCATATGAATGCCGTGGATCCAGCCACAAACAGACATGCATGCATCACCACATACCCGTACAACACAGAGCCATTCATGCATGACCCACCCAACATCCCCATTACCTGCATCCACACTAAAGAGCCCTAAATGCATAGAACGGCATGACGTATTAATTTAGCTCAAGGCAGGTCGACCCATGACTGATGGTTGTCAACATTTCTCACCCTTACAGGATCACACACTGACACTGAGGAGGCACTCACTTCCACACCTGCTCCCACATCCAGCAAAAAAGCCAGGAGGGATGCCACAGGGGACACCGCCACATCCGCAAGGGCAGCCAGGACGAGTGACCATGACCACAGGGACAAAGGCAGCCGGAACACCAGTTGCACGCATCCACAGGCCATGTCTGCTCCCGTCGTGGCACCCACATAAGTGTGTCTCCCAGCAGGTGAGGGCAGCATCGAGGGAATGCACTCTGCTGCCACCAGCTCAACGGGTGAAGCAGCAGCCACTGCCCCACCTTCAGATGAGGAGGAAACACCTGCCATTGATGCTGATAGCCAGAGCCCCAGACCAACAAGCCCCTTACTGGCAAGCCCGAGGTACTCTTCAGGTCCGGGTAGTCATGGAGATTCACCCACCCCTGAAGGGCCAGGGAGCCCCCAGATATCCTCTCCTGATGCAAGTGCAATGGGTCCAGGTGCATCAGCCATCCCACCAGCACCCACCATGCAACATGACCTCTCGACCATCTTTCAGAGGCCGACCGAGATGAGTGGCCTAGTAGGGCAACATGTGGCAGAGACAGCCCGCCTGAGGGAGGACATTGCTACACTTGCACAGCAGACAAAGAAGGGCATGGAGGCATGCACCAACCGAATCTGCTTTGAAATGGCCCAACTGCGGCAGGCCATGAACCGCATAGCAGACGCTATTGAGCGTCGGTGCCCACTCACGGCCCAGGAAGAACCAAGCCCCTCCTCGTCTGGGAGTTCACGCCATACTAGTCCCCTACGCCGGTCTATGCGGAACCTGCGGCGCACGGCTTTACAACCACCAGATGACGATGCAGGCACTGGCAAATAGGGCCACCAAGATCCGGGTGCCACATGTGGCAATGGACACATTCATGCCATGAGACTCACATGGGAGTGTTGAGGGGGGAGGGGGGTAAGGGTGTATTTGGGTGTGTTGAGGGGGTAGGGAGGTAAGGGTGTATTTGGGTGTGTTGAGGGGGCAAGGGGGTAAGGGTGTATTTGGGTGTGTTGAGGGGGGAGGGGGGTAAGGGTGTATTTGTGGAGTTGGGGTAATGCACTTTAGTATCACATTATGTTCAATATACACTGTTCTGAGTTTGAAACCCAAGCGTGGTCTCCATTATTGTGTATGTGTCATTCATTGTGGACAGCGTCCTTTGTGGGCCTCGAGACATGCACCAGGGCAACAATTCCCATCTACGTCCATGCTATTTCACCTTGGTGCATGATGAGATTCCAGAATCAGATGCTGATGCACATCGTGTGCCTCCTTGGCACTGCCTCTTTCACGTCCTGCCGGGGCATTCCACCCGCACTCATCCCCAGCTACATCATACTCTTCTGGTGGTTGCATGTCAATTTCAAGTGGCATAGGCACATTCCATCATATGCACATTTTGTGATGCTCTACACATGCCATGGTTGTCTTTGCCACTTTGACACGGCCGTACAGGAGTGTCACACCCAGGCTGCTAAGGCAGCGGAGCACTGTCATTGGAAGGATGTACAATATTGTTGTCCTCTTCCTGATGGTTCTGTGGGTTCCGTACAGGGGTTAGGAGCCACCTCCTCAGTGGACAGCTGTCATCGCCTGTATGGTGTGAGGAATGGGTACCTGTTACGGCTCACCTCTGGTGCTGGCTGTTGTTGTTGGTGCTGCACTGCTATCATGTACTACAGCCCATCATGTCATGCTGCTGCTATTGGGACCATCTTGGTGTGGGAAGGGGTGTGGTGTGCTCTTTTGTGTTGCCTGTCTCCATTGCATACACCTGTGCTGATTGTGTCCACCTGTGGCAGATGGGTACACTGCTCAGGTCTCTTAACGGGTGCTTTTCGATGCCGTTATTTGCGCCATGCCGATAAGGGGTTTTTAGGTGTTTTCCATGCCGCTAATGCCATGTCCGCATGGCTTGTGATGCACTGGTATTAGCGCCATGGCGTTAATTCCGGCATGGAGGTCGCGCGCACGCGGACTTGCTGCTATTAGTGGCACCGTAATTAACGGGTGTGCTAATAGCAGTGGGTCCAGGTCGTGATTGGCTTGGGAAATTACCGGTACCGGTAATTCATTACCGGTACCGGTATTCCCTTACCGCACAACGTGTAATGAGGCCCATTATGTTGGTTCAGTGTTGGGTGTAAGGTTACGGAATTGTTCACTTTTTCACTAGTAGTTACTTATCCTTAAAACGAGTATTGCCCTGCACACCCATTAAACTGTCTCCCTACAGAAGACCAGGATTACATGGGCTTGTAGCTTGGGCTCTGATGTATGGTCCACCGGTTGGGGTGTGTGGGAGTACTGTGAATTCCCACAGACCAGCTGCACCTCAATCAGTAATCTTTGTTTGAGGCCTAAATTATAATGTTGTTGGTATCTATTATGAAATGAGGCAAGATGAATGCAATATCTATTATTCAGCAGGTGGCAAAATGCATACGAACCGTGCAGACGAGTTATTTATTCTAGACTGCAGCGCATTGAATTATAAAATGGTATAATTGGAGCTATACAAATGACAAGTACAGTAGAATAATAATAGATAAAACATGTGTTGACATTGTCCTCTATGTCTTTTATTGACTTCCTACCAAAGAAAATGAGAACCAAAAGTGAATGGCTGGAAGGTTTTGAATAACCACCGGCTCAGCTCTGGGCAATCCTTCAGACCCTCGTTTTTCAGTCTGCAAAGCCATTACAGAAGGCGAAAGACCATATGAAAATCAGGCTTGGTCCCACCCCAAAAGGGGCAGTTCAGGCCAAACTGCTTGGTCACATCCCTTCTGAACAGGACTACAAGAATCCCCAGACATGTTTCAGCCTTGTAGGGCATCATCATTGAGACGTAGCTTGGGTGTCTAGGCTCAGTACCCATGTCTGGGCATACCCGTTCTGGTCGAGGTGACTAACACAAAACCGAACGTTGATGGCTGAAACGTTTTGAATCGTTTTTCAGCCTGCCAAGCCATTGGAAGATCATATTCAAATCAGGGTTGGTCCCACCGCAAAAGGGGTTAGTCCTGCCTGAACTGCTAGGTCCCATCAGTTCTGCACCAGACCACAAGCATGTCTGGGGTTGCTTGTGTTTCTGTGCAGAGAGGACCTGGTCTAGCAGTTCGGGCTGGGCTGCTCCAATTGGTGGCAGTACCCAACTGATTTGTATATGACTGGATGCCTTTTGCAATGGTGGAGATGGGGAAAAACCAGTGGTCTGGAGGGTTGCCCAGAGTGTTTGCCAGTTGTTCAAATTTATTCAAAACCTTCTACCCATCACTTTTTTTTGTTACAAGAAAAAATAGAGGCATGCTTTATGCTTTATCAATTTTGGCTGCATCATATGAAACAACCAACAGTCACCCAAAATACGCCACAGACTGAAAGATGACCAGAATTAACAGGATGAACACCAATACCCAGACCACCTTTATCATTTATGACCCGGAGAAGGCACAAGATAACACAGCTGTATCAGGGATACTGCAAGGAAGCCAAGATCTCTTTGGGCCCCAGCTGTCTTCTATTGGCAGGGCACCTTTGCGCCGGTGAGTGCTTTTCTTGCAGAACAGACAAGTGACAGAAGCATAACTTGCACTGAACTTCAACATATAATAGGGATCCGGATGAAAGTCGACTGAAATTCACACATTCGGCTTTCATGATTACCAAGCCCTAGAAGATTTGTTCAAGCTGTCCTTTTGTAAACACTGAGGCACATAAGAAACACCTTTGGTGGTTCTCAAATAGGCATTTTACAAATTGAACTGATGTGTCTATGTATTATTGTCACCCTTTACTGCTTTGATATAATGAAATAAGTTGTGTTGGTGCAAATGCAAAGAATTAACAAAAAGATGCAACTGAAATGCAACAGGTGATTTGCATTGCTCTGTCCAGGAGTTATACATATGTGGATGTCCAGTTCTGAGAAACAGCAACTAGCCAGCATTGGCTCAGACTTCAGAGAAGCAGTTACCCAACTATTTGGTATTCATCAGCACGAAAGGCACTGCCACTTGGGCACGCCCCTTGAATCCTTTTGGCGCTACCACTAGGAAATTTCCCAAATGTCCCATATCTCTCTGACAATAGGCCAAAGCTGGAGGGTTCAAAGAAACCTAAAAGCCGGAAAGCGATCCAGCTGCTCCCATATCCGGAAGGCATTCAGATATTCTTAGTATTGTACGTGTGCGGAGGATGGGGGCCAGAACTGATGATAGGGGTTCAGTTCCTATGAATGGCGATCTGCCCCTCACATACAAAGGCCCAGAATCCTGTGACCCAGGGGAAAGACTTCCCCAGTGTCTTCAATCACTTTCCTCGTCTTGCTTGGCCTCGTTGGGGAGAAAGCCCTTATGTAAATCCCTGCTGTGAGCTCTCTGAACCTCCTTTGCCTGGTGAGCCTTAACCAGAGCCTTACTATTCGCTTTGCAAAGGTCAGCAGCAGTGAGCGAGAATCTGAGAAGGGAGGACAGTAAGACAAAAAGCACACAGGTGTGATAGAGCTTTTTGGGTGGACTAAATCAAGGTTAGGTTGCATAAACAGGACAGATCATGTAGGTCCCAGAATTTATTATTATATGTTTACGTATTCATGACATAACTCTATAACATATCTGCATACATTCTGACATGCACCTTTCCGTATTGATCTATGAAAAGTACTATTACACGCCCTCAAATGCCACTTACTCCTAATTCTATGCACAATTATTTTACCTTTCAGGCTTACTGAAGCATCATGTCCCCAAGCTTTCACAAATATTACTGCTCTCCATTTTACCTTCTTCCTTATGTTGTCTCTTCTTTCGTCATCCTTTGTTGTTGCTTTTCTTTTCCTCAATGCCCTCCACTTTTCCCTTTCCTCTCATACTCAAGTCTGAAAACCTATTGTTGGATTACAATACACCACTCTTAGGACTTCCCGGGGCTTTCTGAGACTACTACTCTGGTGATTTGGCACAGTATAAAAAATTGGTAACATAACATAGCATTAGCGGAATAGTAAATATGCTATTCGGTAGAATCCTTAAATGGTTGTTTTGAGGATTGTTAACAGGTGATCAGATCTGTGCATTGAATCAAAGAATAAGGACATCTTTTCTTTTTCTCTCTTTATGTTGGTTCCATGTTGCTTTGCATCAGGAGGGTTGGGTGGGGAGGGTGGATTCATGCGATCGAGAAGCTGAGTGGCGGGGCGAGCAGTTGCTTCAAAATTCCGAGCCCGCAATGCACGCCACTATACACCGCTGAGAGTGTTGTTGGAAGCTGGGCGCTGAAGGAACTTGTGCTGGCAAAATGCCTATACATCATTAGTACCCTCCCCGCATCAGTGCCACCTGCGTCACTGCCAGAGCATCAAAGCTTTTCACAGACACAATGCACGAACCCAATGTGGCTCTTCTCCACATGAAAGGATTATAGAGCTCATTCATTTCAGAACATGTTTAATGTGACCATCATTTCAGGCTGGGTAAAAAGAGTTCCTCCAATCCCAACTGTTTGACCAAAATGGGTCATATGAGAAATGGTGACGGAAAATTCAGAGTTGTACATTTCATTGCGACCACAATACCTTTAAACCCTTATAACGCCACCCTAACCCCATCCTGACTCATTTTAACCTCTTACCTCAATAACCTATATATATGTATTTAAAATTTTCAGTGTTTTTCAGTATTATAGTCTTCAGTGAAATGTACCACACTGAATTACTTTTGATAAATTGACTGGGTACCATGAGAAATTAGTAACAGTACCTATATTGGGTCATAGAACTGTTGAGTAGTAGGGGAATTAGAAACAGAAGTGTGCTGCATACAAAATGAGCCCATGTGCTAATAAACAAGAACTGCATGTTCTTATTTGATACCTGAAGATTCAGGAATGTTCTACATCGATATGCACACAGTCAACAACATTATGCCAAACATTCAGGAGGACATTGAACCAGGAATTAGAATTCACATTCCCTACACGCCGTCTGTCGAGGGTAATGATGTTCGTCCGTCCGTGTAAAACTCCATCTTCTAGAATACTTCGTCAATTGTGAATGGATTGACGCATGACACACGTACAATAAATATATTCGTAGGTTATGTGAGCAATATAAGGCCAAGTAGATTAATACATTATTTACCCCAGTTATCAATAGATCATCGATGCCATGCAAACAAAAGTTTGTGAGTTAGCAGATACCCTAAATGTGGCAGGACCTATAAACTTCACACACACTACCAAAGGCGGGGGAGAAGTAGTCCAAAAACAGAAATATGCAACACAATCATCAAACATGTTCATCAGTGTATGAACATAACAGTCACACGCGTGAGTAAACACGCATGCAAATGAGGACTGCATCACATCATAAATACAACTTAGGTCTAAAATGAGTCACAAAACAAATATATGGCTAAGAATTGCCACACACTATACAATTTACTACCAATAAAGTAAAAGTATGTCACTATTGTGTATGTGTTGCTACCCAGGGTTTATTTCACAAGTAGCAAGCCACCTTGAATGGCACGTCACTTAAGATTGACATTGCATGCATCATATATATCACATACCCTCCACAACATCCAGGAACTCTTGAACACATCTCAAGGCCATCATACATCCATAACCTTACACCTACAACACATTGCACTCCTAACTGACAAGTTCATTGATTTGCCCACTATGGACAGCTTCTTACTCTTTTCATGACCATTCTGGTCTAAACCTATACTACGGTAATTGCATCCCAGGTAAGGCTACCACACAATCCTCATGTTATCCTGCCCTCCCCTTGTCACCTTCGTCTCCTGATCTTGCCAATTCCAATTTACCTTTATCCTCGTTTCCTTCTCACCCCACAGACCACGGTCTGCTTTGCACTCTGGGTGAGGTCACAGTTCACACACACGGACAAGGTTTCAACCTATGCCACCCTTTCGTTTTTTAAATGTGTTTTTTTAATTCATATATAATCAAAACCTTTATACGTATATACAAAATACACAACATACATTTCAATTCAATTCATCCCTATTTAAGTTTCATATACAATATCACATATTTCATAAATAAATTCATATATCAAAATAAAACATCGAAGTAAAACATCCAAAAGAAGAAAGACTGCTATACATCACACGTTCTTTAAAATGCTAATGCATAATTTATGACATCACATTCATCATATGTCACCATTTCAGACTAGAAAAAAACCTACCGATTTCTGCAGATTCCGACCTTCCTTAAGGCCATGGTAGCTCGGTAAATCTGCAAATACCTTGAGCTGGAGTACAGCATGCCAGGCACAAAGATGTAAAAAAGATTAGAGGCAGCATTTTGACTGTTGAAAGCAAGGTGAGAGGTCTTTAAAAGGCAGAAAGATATGGTGGGCCATTGTTATATGATGTGTGCTTGACCTCGTGGCATTTTGCCAACTGTTAACCGTGATAGCTGAAGACGAGATCAGGCCAGACAATGATTGTGATACCACAAAAAAAGAAAGTTGTAATTCTCAAAAGTGAAGAGTCTATTTGTAACAAAGCAGGAAAGTAGCATCATAACTACAACATGAAAGCAGGTCTTACTGCCAGGAGTGGGATCTTCTCGAAAGCTGGGTTGTGGGTTGAAGGCATGCTGTCAAGTTTAAGGCATGTGTCTGATGATGTATGCAATGGTGGTATGAAGAGGAGGAAAACATCAAAGCTGGGCAGTAGGCGAGGGTGTGTTTTTCCCATGTGGTGGGGTTAGGGAGAAGTGGCGTGTACTCAAGGGGACAGGAATCCATCACCCCAAAAATCAGGGAATGGAGGAAGGAAGAGCAAAGGTGGCAGGTTTGTTAACAGATGGACTGCCCATCAGTGCAGGAACAGAGGTAAGGAGGAAAGGAGGCACCAAGGAGAAGAGGAGTTGGGAGTTACATGCACGAGAAAGGGAATGTGAGAAGGGGACATGTGGGCAGCGCAAAGGATGTATTGAGGCTGTCCCCTCCACATGCACTTTGCTTCACATATATTTCACTTGTTGTTTACTGGGGGCGTTCTGTATTTTTCATTTTACCAATGTGAATTTTAATTTCTCCAAATTTATTTTTTCATCTTGAACTATATGTGACTGCATATTGTGGGGGTTGTGTAACTCCAGCCATGCTCCTGCCCAAACAAAGGGACTCCATTCTCTCCTAAACCCAGCCAACCCTCTCCTCAACCTGTGCCCAGTCCAGGCAACAGCTGTTAGCTTTACAACCAGGGTAATCAGTAGCCTATGGCTGGCCCGCTCATCTGTTCCTGAAAACCTCCTCCCCTGCCCAGTAACAGCAATCTAACAATCCCTGCCATTGTTTGCCCCCTTACCCTTCACCCTGTGATTTCCCCTCCCTGTTTCTGTCAACAAGTCTCCTTGGACCCTGGAAACCGCTGTGTTCATCATGGGGGTGGGTGTGGGTGGGCTCTGGATTGGGGAAGTGACAGCTGTGGAGAGAGGACATGTCCCTGCCTATATTTTCCCCCACCTGTGATGTCCCTCCCCCTTCCTGTCACCAAGCGTCCCTGAAGCCTGCGACCAGCCAGAAACCAGTTCCACCTGTTGTGAACATCACTGGTGTGGGTGTGGAGGAGGGGCACCAGCTGTGGAGAGAGGACCTATCCCTGTCTCCTTGAGCCATGGAAACAGCCAGAAACCAATTCTACCTGTTGTGTCAAACGTGTGGGCAGGCTGAGGGGTGGAGGAGTGACAGCCTTATAAGCATGTGGAAAGAGGACCTTGGCACTTTTCTGGGTTGCCTGCAGTGGTGTGCTGTACATGTGGGTGGGGGCAGAGAAGCTGAGGAGGCCCTATAACAGGTTTCTCTCTCCCTATTTCTGCCTTCTTTCTCTTTCTTTCTCTCACTATCTTTCCTTGTCTTTCTCTCTCTGTCTCCCTCTGTCTGTCTCTCTCTCTTTCACTCTCCCTTTCTCTTTCTCTCTCTTCGTCTCTTTCTCTTTCTCTCTCTTTCTTTCTCCCTTCCCCCTCTCCCCTCTCCTACTACCACCGGCTATTTCTTTCCTCCTCACTCCACACTCTCTCTCTCCCATCACTCCCCAGCTGCCCATTCTTTATTCTCTCTCCTCTCTATCCAGTCTCTCTCGCCTCTATCCAGTCTCTCTCTTCTCCTTCCCAGCAGCCTCTTCACTCTGCTTTTCCCTCTCTAACCCTTCCTTTTTTCCCTTGGTGTCCCTTCTTCCCCCACTGCATCCAAGGGTACTCCACAGGCCCCGGTCCCATGAATGTGGGGGTGCCTAGCCTGTATACCTGCTGTTGATGCTCTGCCTCATGCCTGCATCAATGTGCCTGACGAACTCTGCCAGCAATAAGTTTGCTTCTCTTCCAGAAATAAATCTGTTACCTGAACAAAGACTTTGGTGCAATCATTTTGGGTTTGCTCTCTTCGATGTAGCCTGCCTGTTGTTGCCAAAGGGGGGACCAAGTCCACCTGCATGCACAACATCACTGGGGCTGATAATCCCCGGCTCAAAACACAGTATATACCTAGGAGTAGCAGGTCCTAAGTGACCATTAGGTAGTCTGAGAAAGGCAGGGTCCTGAGTTCCTTCCTGAACTGCAGGAGTGTTGAAGCAGTCCTTATTGCAGCCAGGACCTTATTCCTGTAGGCTCAGGTGCAGAAAGAAAAAGTCTATTTTCTTGTTTTCTCTTTGCATGCCAGTTTACTCTCAATCCTCACAATGGTTTGGCTATTACATGGGCCCACAATTATTGTGCATACGTTCAGGCAGTAGTTGCCTTATGTGTGATGCATGCAGTTCTGAAGAGCTTCCTGGCTGGCATGAATATCCAATGTATTCTCTTAGGTTGGGGGAAATGTAGTCAATGGCCCTCATTACGAGGTTGGAGGTAACCATGCCGCAATTAGAGGCATGGTTGCCTCCTTACCGCATACCAGGCCTGGGTTCCTCAAATGAGGACTTACCGGGCCATCCCAACCCTGGAGGACCCGGTAATTCCTCGTCCGAGGAACCTGGACCCGGTCCATCCCCATTCGAGCCCCCATAGGGCTCAATGGGAATGGGGAAGGAGCTAACAACGGGCCCGTTTGTAACGGGCCCGTTGTTAGCTCCCTGGTCTCTTCGCGGGAGCCGGTAAGGACGCCTGGTTTCACCAGGCGCCCTTTGCGGGTCCCATGAGGAGACCTCGTAATAGGGCGGAATGGGTTTACCGGCACCATTACCTGTGCCGGTAAACCCATTCCGCCAACCTCGTAATGAGGGCCAATGTTTTTAATTCCCACTAAAATGTTTGCAGTGGTGTGTTGAAGGGGGCTGGGTGTGTTGTTGGAGGCACGGTGGAGTAGGTTGTTCCCTGAATCAAGAAGGATGGGTTTTATCTTCTGGAGAAGTGCTAGCTGATTGGGATTTTTGTTGCTGATACGTTGCTTGAAGAAGATATTTCTGTCAATAATTAACCTAATTCAGCTATGAATTTAGGCACATGTTATTCAGCTACCCTTAGATGGCCTTCTGTTTAGATATTTGGCCTAGTAGGAGGAATTTCGTTTCAGTGGCTTTGAGTTTCAGCTAGGCACTTTCATCCAGGCGTAGATGTGGGTGAGACATTTACTTAGGCTTGAAAATCCTTGCGCACAATTCACTTTGAGGTATAAATGAGTACCACCAGTGTACTGATGAAGTGAGATATTAGGGTCATTAAGGAGCAACCTGAGTGGTTGCAGCTAGAGAATGACGATCGCTGTGCAAAATATTGATCTCTAGTGTACTCTGCAGGTGATTTCTTTCACCCCATTACCCCCACACTGTTTTGTGTGTTGAATTTCTGCTGCCATATCTGTTTGGCTCGTTCAGCTCTTAATGTTGGCATTGCTATTGGTGTAGAGGTGTTTTCATTTTGGTGCTCTTCTACATTTCCATTTGAGCATTGTCTTGTTTCTTTATCGCTTGTTAGTTGGTCTTGTTGTAGTGTTTCTTTCCTCGTTTCTAGGTTGTTTAAATCTTGTATTGTAGTTCCTAGTGTTCCTGTCTGTTGGGTGATTGTTAGTTCTTCGTTCAAATCTTTTGTCGTATCTTGTGCAGAATTTTGAGTCTTTGGTGTCGAGCATTTGTCATCTCCATTGCTTGTGTTTTGTATTGATTTTTCATTTGCCAATCTCGCTGTTTCTTTTGCTTGTGCTTGTTTTTTCATTGCTATGATATGCGTTAGTATTGACTAATTGTTTAATGTTTCCATTGTTCTGTTTCTTTTGGACTGGTATCGTGTCTTTGGGCCAGATGACACAACCATAGTTTGTTTTTTGCTGTGGTTTGGAAAAGGTGGCTCTTGGCGGAACTGGAAATCAAAGGCAGGAGTGGCCGCAGTCTTTCCATCTCTACACACCTTTTAATTCTTGTTGCATTCTTGTGTTTTTTTTTCTTCCGATCTTATACAGGGATCAAAGGCACGAGGGCCTGCAGTCTCACCAATGTGATCGTTCTCCGTTTGTTGATCTAATTGCAGTTTTTGGTAGGTAATAAATATGAAGCTGTTTTATGAACGGTAGTTAATTCTCCATATCTTGTTGTTACCGCGATGCAGGTCGTGGCACAAGACGAGGTAGTTTGCAAGTGTAGGTATGCAGTTTGTTAGGTAGTGTTGGTGGTCACTCCCCCTTTCACTCTTTGTTCTGGAGGAGTCGGGTAGTTGAGAGGTAGAGTGTTCAGTGTTTACCGCGGATTAACAGGAGGTGACGCCCGTTCAAATCTTTTGTTCAATTCTTTGCTCGAGGTGGGGTAAGTTTGTTGTAGTTCGAACAGTTTCCCATATTTCCTGAGGTTGTAAAAACCAGGATTGAGAACAGCTGAGCTTTCAATTACCACGCGGCACACGTCAAGTATTGTAAGACTGATGTATTTGCACTCTTTCAGAGCTTATTTATTATGTGAACACAATCGCGTAGGTTCAAAATTCTTACAAAGAGGTAAGTTTGCTTTTATGGAGGTATTTAGTGATTGTTAGACTTCAGTTGTGCAAACGTCGGACAAAAAATTAAGCAGTTAGGATATTGTTCGGCTTACCCGTGTTTTGTATCAGCTACTGCAGTTACTTGAATACATTGCGAGGCTTGTGTTTGCCGCTCCTCTTGCCGAACACTCTGCCAAACACTCCGCCACGCTCCTCTGTGGTGGGTGTTTTTAAAGGCAGACTCCTCCTTGCAAAATGGACAACAATGAAAGGCAGACTTCTCCAAGTCGGTATCTGGTCATTGCATCGAAAGCCATACCATTGAATGCATTTGCATCAAATTTTTTACATCTAAATAATTAGCATCTAATGCATGTTTTTTGGGGGTAAGGGGTTAATTTTTGTTTAGGTGGATTTTTAAGGGTAAAAAACAGGGGTTGGTGGGGGGAACCCCACTCAAAAAAAGAAAAAAAAATGTAGATGGAAAAAATTAGATGCAAGGGATTCGATGCAATGTCTATAAACTCTCTGGGTCTAACAGGTCTGTTAATGTTGTAGAACAGTGTTGCAGAATAAAGTAGACTGACAAGCCAAACACTCTACCAAACACTGCCACGCTCCACTGTGGAAGGTGTTTTTAAAGGCAGACTCCTCCGCGCAAAAAGGACAGCAATGGAAGGCAGACTTCTCCAGGTCTAACAGGTCTGGTAACGTTGTTGAACACGTTGCAGAATAACGTGGACTGGTGAGCCAAACACTCTGCCAAACACTCCGCTTAATTTACACTTAATGCACAGTCAGTTACTGTGCATCAAATGTAAAGCAAACATGGCAAGTGCTATTACCCAGGGTTGTCACCTTTTCACAGTGGGCTTGAGGAACAACTATGCATTGCTTACACTGCCATGGCTCAAACGCCAAAAAAGTGCTTAATTTGTAGATCCCTACCCACCTCACTAACAGGACAAAATGCACTGTGAACCTATGACATTGAGGACAGTTCTTTTAGAATTCGAAACAAGCACAGTTAGTTCCCTTTTATTTACATTTTCACAATAGTGTTTAACAGCATAGATAAGTGTATTTGCCTCAATGGAGCGAACAATTAGAAATTATTGTTGATTAGTTTAAAAGACAAGAATGTCATCTTATTTGCATCACTCAGGTAAAGTGTGCACTAGAACGTACTTTTGGGTTACCCTTTAATAGGTCATTAGAAGTGATGGGATTGCACTAGAACGCCTTGTGACCTTGAGCAAAACTGTTCTGGGAATGTGTGTTTAATAATAGTGACTTTCTTGACAAACTGAAACATCAGTAATGAATATATGTTGCGATGGGGAAAACACAATTATCTGGATTTACAATTACCCCAACTTTAGGAGATCACAGGATGTCAAATCTGTTACATTACTGCCACCTCCATCTTCATCATCCCAGAATCCCACTTATGTTACATTACCCTGCACTCCATCTTCCTCTTCTCAGTGCTCCATTACCTGAAACTTTCACTTCGTCCTTTCAGTACTCCATTAATCCCACCTCTGTCTTCCTTATCCCAGTACACATTAGAAATCCAATGTATTTGCATAAACCCATTAGTAATCGTTTAAATTACATCCACCCACATCTTCCTCATCCCAGAATCCCACTAATAACCTCTTTTTCACTACCGCTCCATCCCATTACCCATCCCAGTATCCCATTTGTAATCCATTCCATAACCCACCTCCCTATTCCTCATCCCAGGTCACATTATTAGTCTGCTGCATTATCCAGCCTCCCTCTTCATCATCCAAGTAACCCATTAAAAATCCATTCCATTACCACCACAACAATCTTCCTCATCAAAGTACCCCATTATCCCACCTCTCTCTTCCTCTTCTTATTACTCCATTGCACCAGCCTCATTTTTCTGCTTCTCAGTACCCCAATAATAATCCATTGCATTAACCTGCCTCACTCTTCCTCATCCCAGTACCCCATTATTAATCAATTGCATTACTATACCTCTCTTTTCCTTGTCCCAGTACTCCAAAAGTATCTGTGGGATAACCCCACCTCCTGCTTCTTTATACCAGATCCACATTAGTAATTTGTTGCACTACCCCACCTTTCTCTTCCTTGTCCCAGTACCCCATTAGTAATCTGCTACATTAGCCTCACCACCCTATTCCTTGTCCCAATACAACAAAAGAAATCCATTAGATTACTCCTGGTTCCCTCCTCCTCATCCCAGTTCTCCAATAGTAATCCATTAAATAACCACCTCCTCCCTCTTCTTCCTTGTCCCAGTACGGCATTAGTAATCAATTGCATTACTGTACCCCCTACTTCCTTGTCCCAGTATCCCAATAGTGAAGCATTGCATTACACCTACCTCCCTCTTCCTCATTCCAGTACCCCATTAGTAATCCATTACATAACCACCACCTCCCTCTTTCTCATCCCAGTACCCCATTAGTAATCAATTGCATTACTGTACCTCCCTCTTCCTTGTCTAAGAACTACCTTTACACCTCCTCCCTACTCTTCACACTGGAGCTCAATTAGTCGTTTGTTGCATTGCCCCGTCCTTCTCTTCCTCATCCCAGTACCTTATGAGTAATCTGTTTCATTACCCACACATCACATTTGCTCATCCCAACCCCCATTGGTAATCTGTTGCTTGACCCCACCTCCCTGTTCTATATCCCAATACACCATTAGTAATCTGTTGCATTACCCCCACTTTCCCTTTCCTCGTCCCAGAGTACCATTAGTAATCCATTGAATTACCCCACCCCTCCCTCTTCCTTGTCCAGTAAACCATTAGTAATCCATTCTTATCTAGTGACCAAAAAATAAAGATGAAATACTTGATAAACCCCATGTTTCATAGCTGAAGAACACATGTTGATAATAAAAGATTGACATCAGTTGTGTTATTAGAAGATAAATGGCTAGAATTGCAATTGGGCGGAGGTATAGTATTACAAAACACTTGCAATTCAGTGAAAGAAAATGTGTAAACAATGAGGCCCCCATTGTGCAACCCCTAAGCAAAATTATGACTTCACATTTGACATCACTTAGTATATCGCAGAAACCATCAGTGATGAAATCATATGAAAAATCAGTTAGGACACAAATCATGACCTCCTCAATGACCTTACTGGTAAGTACCAGCCATGTCAAAACACTTTTGACTGTATTTGAAGATAGAATGCATTCTAGCACAGATGAAATATACCCTGTCTTTTTTGAAGGTCCAAAAACATTTTCAATTATTGCAAATACTGATAGAATAACTACAGAAAGTTGGACTTGCACCTATTAGTTTGCAATTTCAGATGCAAAACAATGGGAGTCTGCAACTTTTGGATATCCAGAGGTTTTACATAACAACTTGTGCTAGCCCTACCAAGCATAGGCATTGGTGAGGGATCATGGGAGTCATAGTCCAAAATATGTAGCAAAATGCAGGCTTAAAATCCCAGCACTAAAATGATTGCAACTTTCCTCTGTTCTGTGCATTAGCTACTCTAGTCCTGATAAAACGACGTCCTTGCAACATGAAACTGTTTTTCAACATGGTTGACCTTTATAGGCCACCTACCCTAACCTTTATGATTTGGCATCGTTAAGGCCTACATTTTGATTTTTTATACTGACAATAAGTTGTCTCTCATAAATAGATACATTGATTTTGGAGACTGTTCCTTCTGGTGTACGTTGTAATCTTCGGTGGGCTGGTGTAAAGTCATTATCGTACTACCTAAATGTCTACTTAGCATGGGGGACTGCTTTTAGAGCCTAGTGATAAAAGAACTAGAGTATCACAGCATGGTAAATGCTCATTCAATACCGAGTAACTCTGGTGGGTAAGAATGCCATGGTTGTAAAGGCAAACTCCAATCATATCCCCCTCAGTATTATGGATCCTGTCCCTATTGCACGTCATACCATGGTGACCGTCACCCTATAATATGTACACATGTATTCATATATATATATATATATATATATATATATATTATAAGGCAATGGTCGCCGCCTATAGGTAAGGTGAAATCACGAAATTCTTTTGCGAATAACATTTTACTTGCATGATGGATTTGGATGACATTTTCCAAACAAAAGGTTTGTCAAAGCCCCTCACACTGAATATTTTGGGAAAGATTAGTTAAAAAATGAAAAACGTTATTATGCACCACTTTTTTACAGCCTACCGTTCATTTCCCCATAGAGAAAAAGTCAAAATGTTGTAAAGTTGAAGTACAAAAATCATGGAGCAGATTTGGACCAAACAAGAAACAGCTTGGGCACGAAGCATTGACCTAATTTTCTGGACCATTTTTGGGTAAATCCACCCAGCAGTTTTTAAAATATTTGATGTGGAATGGGGTGCCCCCTGCTCCCAAAAAATAGCAATATCTCTGATGGTGCTTTGCAGCAGAGAGGCTGAGAGATTTTTCGGAAATGAAAATCTTCCATTTTTACCCAAAATTCCATTGCTAATAGCTTTATACTTACTGGATGGATACATATGACATTTTCCAAACAAAAGGTTTGTCAAGGGCCCTACGAAACCCGAGATTTTGGGAGCAATATGTTAAACAATGAAGAGGTTATTAAGAAAACAAATAAACTGCATTTTGTTTTCAGCCTGCTCCTGTTCATTTTCCCATAGAGGAAGAGTGCAGATTATGAACAGCCTTAGCATGAAAACTGATAGACAGATTTGGTCTAAATAATAAAAAAAAAATCTATTGGGAACAAAGAATTGACTTAATGTCCTTGCCTCATTTGGGGCATATCCATTAAGTCGTTTTTAAAATAATCAACAGAAAGGCATTGCCCTGTGCTCCTTCATATCATCCTTTGTGCTTTGAAGCAGAGAGGCTAGAGTGGCTGATAATATTTGACTTGCTGGATGGATGGATTTGGATGACATTTTTTAAACAAAAGTTTGTCAATTTACCCCTAAACTGGGCATTTTGGAAACAGTTTGTTAAAAAATTAAAATGTTGTTACGAAAACAGAAAAACAAAGTTTTCAGCCGAATCCCATTCATTTTCCCACAGGGAAAAAGTGCAGTATTTGAACAGTCACAGTGTGAAAACCGCTGGGCAAATTTGGACCAAATAAGAAACAAGTTTGGCACAAAGCATTGACCTAATTTCCGGGACCATTTTTGGGTAAATCCACCCAGCAGTTTTTAAAATATTTGATGTGGAATGGGGTGCCCCCTGCTCCCAAAAAATAGCAATATCTCTGATGGTGCTTTGCAGCAGAGAGGCTGAGAGATTTTTCGGAAATGAAAATCTTCCATTTTTACCCAAAGTTCCATTGCTAATAGCTTTATACTTACTGGATGGATATATATGACATTTTCCAAACAAAAGGTTTGTCAAGGGCCCTAAGAAACCCGAGATTTTGGGAGCAATATGTTAAACAATGAAGAGGTTATTAAGAAAACAAATAAACTGCATTTTGTTTTCAGCCTGCTCCTGTTCATTTTCCCATAGAGGAAGAGTGCAGATTATGAACAGCCTTAGCATGAAAACTGATAGACAGATTTGGTCTAAATAATAAAAAAAAATCTATTGGGAACAAAGAATTGACTTAATGTCCTTGCCTCATTTGGGGCAAATCCATTAAGTCGTTTTTAAAATAATCAACAGAAAGGCATTGCCCTGTGCTCCTTCATATCATCCTTTGTGCTTTGAAGTAGAGAGGCTAGAGTGGCTGATAATATTTGACTTGCTGGATGGATGGATTTGGATAACATTTTTTAAACAAAGGTTTGTCAATGTACCCCTAAACTGGACATTTTGGAAACAGTTCGTTAAAAAATTAAAATGTTGTTACGAAAACATAAAAACAAAGTTTTCAGCCGAATCCCATTCATTTTCCCACAGGGAAAAAGTGCAGTGTTTGAACAGTCACAGTGTGAAAACCGCTGGGCCAAATTTGGACCAAATAAGAAACAAGTTTGGCACAAAGCACTGACTTAGTTTCCTGGACTGGTTTGGGGTAAATCCATCCAGTAGTTTTTCAAATATAAGAGAGACTGGGATGCCTCTCTGCTCCTTACAAACTTAATACATATTGGCCTTGCTGCTTTGCAGCAGAGAGGCTTTCCGAGATGAAAAGCCTCCATTTTATTTTTTTGCTCGATATGAGCGATTTCCGCAATAATACCAGGACAAGGCTAGAATGAAAGAACTCAAAATTCCATTTGGAGGAGGGAAAAGGATGCCATCAAACTATGGAATGAACTCTCCTATGAATTTACAGAGTCTAATCACATTCTTGACTTTATAAAGAGACTCAAAGCTCTTCTGTTTATGTAGTCAATCCTAGGGGAACATTGATTGTTTTGCACAAAAGCGCTTAGATGGCGTGGCTGTAGGCGTTTTATAAATACCAATAGAAATAGTCATGGCAATCACATCAGGCTAGAGGACTTGCATTGTAAAGAAAACACAATGTGAATTTGAAGATTTGGAGGTGGGTTGGGGAGCCAGTTACAGATAGAACATTTTCAGTTTATCTGTGAAAGACCATGGGAATCTCACAAAATTACAGCCGCAATGCCTCAAGACGTGATCAGAAACAAATGTGTGACACAAGAAGAGATGACTGATAAGGATTAATGGGAGAGGGTTAGGGAGTTAAAAAGCAATTGAGTGTAGTGAGAGGTCCTAAACAAACAAAGAGGGATAAATGTTGAATGCCTGTGACGACAGGGTAGATTTTTAAATTCTGAGCATTTTTTCCCATTATCGCAGGAATTGGCAAACTGACACTAAACAGCAGCTGTTAGTGGAAAAGATTACGAGCATCTGTTAGTGGAAACGATTACGGTGAAATTATTGCACGAATAAGGATTTAGTAAAAAAGCTTTAACATCTGCAGCACCTACCTCTACTGGGCAGGGGGCAATGGGTATTTGATAACAAATTAATGGTGTGACATGGCCAGTGGGTCCAAAAGAAAGCTATTGGTGCAACATGTACAGAAGCCTTGGCCGAAAACAAAAGTTAGTGAGATTTCAAGAAACTATGCAACAGGTACAGAGGCCACTAGCCAGCACCAAAGGCCATTGCTAATGGGCCCAAAAGAAAACTGTTGGTGCAACATGTACAGCGGCCATGGACAAAGGCCATGGCTAGTGAGACCTCAAGAAACTATGCAACCTGTTCGGCCATGACGTCTGGCCATGGCTGAAGGCCATGGCTAGTGGGCCCCAAAAAAGAATATTGGTGCAACATGTACAGTGACCACGGCCGAAGGCTATGGCTAATGGGCCCTGAGGAAACTACTGTATAACAAAACCCTTGAAATTCAATGAAAAACATTACTTAAGAGAGAGTTAATGTGATCAGATTTAATGCAACAAAACCCCTAAAATTCAGCACTTACATTTCAAGCCAGTGAACTTTAACTACTGTTGTGCAGCATATGCCCACAATGATGACATCACAGATGACATCACTGGTGGCATCACTAATTACATCACACATGACATCCATGTGGTTTAAATATTTTTACATTTTACCCATTGCCCCCTGCCCAGTAGAACATTCATAATGAGTGATCTCATGTCTGATGTAACCAGTGGTGTCATATATGATTTAATTAGTGTTGTCATCAGTGATGTAATCTCTGATGACATAATTTTGGTCGTATGCTGCGCAATAGTCGGCATGTAGTTAAGGTTGCTTTGCCTGAATTGTCTGCTGAATTTTAAGGGTTTTGTTGTGTTACATTTTCACCTTACTATCTCTTTAACTAGGTTTATTTCACTGACTATACATCTATATCATACAATATGATAAAAAGCCATCTAGATGTTTGTCTCAACTCATCCTTTCTGCTTCGCCTATTATAACTGTTTGAGGTAGCTATTGCCTTACGCATACAACAATAAGACTTCAAGTTCATCTTCCAGGCGAACAAAATGTGTATTTCAACAATGATAACATACAATTAGCTGCAGAAAAAGCCCAAGACAAGGCTAACACTTTAACAGCTGTGAGACAGGCATGGTATCAAGAGAGAGACCCATTAGGTATGGAACCAAAACGCTGTGCAGAGTGTGGCCAAAGGAGACACAAGGTTACCTTAGAAAGACAGTAGGACAGAAAGGAAAATACTGTCTATCCCTATCCCGTAACCTCACTCAAAAGGGATTCAAGGAACCTTTCCCTAGGAAGCGCTGATGTGCCGCTTACAAAAAAGGGGGAGATAGTAAAAGAGGTCAAAGAGAATTCATTTTTGAATAACTGTCATGATCTCTGCTTCTAAAAGGTCAGGGTTTTCCCAACTCCCTTGGAAGCAGATCCATAACCCAGGTTCCGAGGGCCAACCAGTCCCAATTGGGACCTTTTGGACCCAGTCCTGGCGCCAGTGGCACCAGGCTCATAAATATGCCCAGTCCCAGCGCTGGAAGCGCCGGGCTCATAATGCTTGGGTGGACTTACCTGCAGCAGACCATGCTGCTTACTTGCCTGCCAGTTGAGCCTCTGATCCTCTTCTGTTTGGAACTACTTTTCCTGTTGGGTGGGGCAGGAGCCACTCCCTAGGTTCAGAACACTGGAACTCTTCTGGAAAGCAGGAACTCTTTTCTTACCTAGGCGTGGCTGTGGAAGGAGACCTCTAAGCACTACAGGAGGCTATTTAAACCACACCCGATGGATGAATCTTGCTTTGCGTTATTCTGCATACTGTGCAGCAGAGCGCTCATCGTGTCTTCTGCATCTGATCCTGGGCCTAAGGAAAAAGGCTTACCATCCTGAATCCAGTCTTCAGCAACACCTATAAAGACAAGAAAGAACAGGTTAGCATTACGGTCTTCAGTGACAGCGCTTCACTTACCTGATCCATCGGCTGTCATCAACGCCTCGCGCTGCATTCCGGCATCTGAAAGACAAAGGCTTACCTACTCTTCATGCGCTCCGGAGGTCTTCGCACTGCATTCCGGCATCTGAAAGACAAAAGCTTACCAACTCTTTGCACGCTCCGGAGGCCTTCGGCGCTGCATCCCGCATCTGAAAGACAAAACAAGGTGCGTTTAAAGACATTGGGGAACTTTAATACTCACGTGCCATTACTCCTTTCCACATCTAACCCAGTGGGTATTCCGGCACCCTGCAGCCGCTCCGAACTTGTACCTGCAAAATAAAAAGACAGTTAGAGCTCATCGTGAAGCAGGCAACAAGCGCTTACTTACGTGCTTCCAGGCGCTTCTATTCATCACACGGGCTCCATCTTCAACTCACTTCAGCCCGTCATCCGCCATCGCCGGAACCCTGCAAAACAAGAGACATCATTACTAAAGACTTTTAAAGACATTAGAATTACTCGAAACTTACCGTTCGTGCAGTAAACGACGGACAGCAGTCCTCTGAAGTCAAGAGGCCTGCTCCCCTTATCCAGTGAAGAAACTAGTTACAGCACCCTGCCCCGAGGCAGATGGAGAGCACAGCGTTCACTTACCTAAGGTGAGAGCGTTGACCTTTGGGGTTCTACAGGAGAAGAGAAAGGGAAGAAGAGAGAGACATTCAATAACCCAGTTCATTAATCCCATATTTTCTATCTGCAGACATCTTACCCTTCGAGTCAGGCATACAGTGCACAGAGGTCCAGCCCAAAGAGCCAGCCGTGTGTTACACATCACCTTTGAAGATACGGTATACTCCCAGTCAAGACCGGCGCCTCTACGGGAATCAAGTGAGCGTTACAGAACGCAAAGCCTACCGCAAAACTCCCGTCCAGGCGCTATGGAAACCTCGGATACCGACCAGCTAGCCCAGTTACTTGGGGAACTAAGGGCAGAAGTGCATGCAGCCCGTCAGGAAACGAACGCTCTAAGAAGGGAATTGATTATTTCCAAGGAGCGAACAGATGATCTCGCTAGACAATTGCTACAGTCACAAGCCGGACAGACCCCGTTACCCGCATCTGGGGGAAATCTTCCTTCTACATCCTCTATGAATCCAGTGCAGATCAACCTACTTGGGAATGTACCTCTGGCTCCGCCCGAACGATTTTCTGGTGACCCAAAGAGGTTTGCAGTATTTATCAATCAGTGCCGGTTGCATTTCTTATGCCGGCCAGCAGCCTTTCCAACTGATCAAGCTAAAGTAGCTTTCGTGCTTTCGTACCTTAGTGGCAATGCGGCAGACTGGTCGATCCCTCTAGTAAATCAAGATGATCCGGTCCTCCATGATTTTCAAGCTTTTCAGCTCAGTATGGAAAAACTGTTTGCAAGACATTCACAGGGGCAGGCCTTGGACAATGAGCTTCTTTCGTTGAGACAAGGTAATCAAGACCTTTTGGCTTATATTGCGTCTTTCAACAGACTGATAGTGGAAACTCAATGGCCTGAGGACAAAAGGATTACGCTGTTTTATAGAGGTCTACGTGGAGAGCTCAAAGATGTGTTAGCCCAAGTAATGAATCCCCCACAAGATTGTTCGGACTATATAGACTTAGTTGTTCAAATAGATCACAGACTGCAGAACAGGAAGGCCGATCGTTCCAAGTTTGATGCTCGAGTATTTTCCAAACCGCCAACTCCTTCCAAAGGAGTAGACTCCGGGGAACCCATGCAAATAGGGGGCCTGAAAGGTCCTCTAACACAAAAGGAGCGGGAAAGGAGAAAACAGTTGCAATTATGCCTCTATTGCGGAAACTCAGGGCACTTTCTTCGAGACTGTCCGGTGAAACCTGCCAAGAAGGCAGTAGGAGCTGCAGTTACCAAAGTTACAAACTCTGAGCAGGGAAACGACCTCGCCCGACAAGAATAGAGGTCCTCTTGCCGAGCGTGAAAACCAGTTCCGTGACCTCGCATTTCCTGATACCTATGGTCCTCATTAGCCCTGATAATCCGGATCGATTACATGCAATTGAAGCTTACGTCGACAGCGGTGCTATCGGCAATTATGTGGATCATGAAATGGTTTTGAGGATGAATCTAACTCTTTGTCCCAAGGCTGTAAAGGACGTCATTACTACGGTGGATGGAACGGAGATAGCCTCCGGACCAGTAACGCATACCACTCAAGAAGTGACGTTAGTAAGTCAAGATGGACACCATGAGAAGATCGTGTTCAATGTGATCAAGGCTCCTCAGTTTCAGATTATTCTAGGAATACCTTGGTTAGAGAAACACAATCCTCTGATCGATTGGCGAGCAAGAACGGTCCAGTTTCCAGAGTGTGTCTCTACTTGTCACCCTCCACCTGGTGTTGCACTGGCAGCAATTTCTTCAGAGACTCCCCAGTTACCTCCCGAATACCTAGAATACCAAGATGTTTTCCGGAAGGATCAGGCTAACTCTCTATCTCCTCATAGGTCTTATGACTGCCAGATAGACCTCATACCTGGATCTACTCCTCCTTGTAGTAGAATTTATGCCCTCACCGAGCCTGAGAACCTTCACCTTCGACAATACCTGGATCAATACCTGGCAAATGGGTTTATTCGTCCTTCCAAGTCCCCTGCTTCTTCAGCTTTGTTCTTCATTCCAAAAAAGGAAGGAGACCTTAGAACTTGTATAGATTATCGCTCCCTAAACCAGATAACCGTCAAGAATAGATATCCGTTACCTTTGATCCCTGAACTCCTGGACCAAGTCAGAAAAGCATGCATATATACAAAGCTGGATCTTAGAGGAGCCTACCACTTGGTACGAGTAAAAGAGGGCGATGAATGGAAGACGGCCTTCCGCACCAAATATGGGCTATTTGAATATCAGGTCATGCCCTTCGGACTTTGCAATGCCCCGGCCGCCTTTCAATATTTTATGAACGATGTCCTCAGAGAGCTCATAGATGTGTGTGTTGTTGTTTACATTGACGACATCCTCGTTTATTCTTCATCGGAATCTGAACATCGGAAACACGTGAAAATGGTCCTCGAAAGATTGCGTCAACACAAACTTTTCGCTAAGTTGGAAAAATGTGTTTTCAACGTGACTGAAGTTGAATTCTTGGGATTCATATTATCACCTAGCGGAGTGCGTATGGATTCAAAGAAGGTCGATGCAGTTCTCAAATGGCCATCACCAGCCTCCGTAAAAGGTGTGCAAAGCATGTTAGGCTTCGTTAACTTTTACCGCAGGTTTATCCCCGAATTTTCTCGGATAGTCCAGCCCATCACTGCCTTGTTAAAGAAAAACAAACGTTTTGAATGGTCTACCGAGGCGGAACAAGCTTTCCAGGATTTGAAGACTAGATTTATCTCTGCACCAATCTTAAAACACCCTCGCCCCGAACTCCCTTACATCGTGGAAACTGATGCTTCAAGCCTTGCCATGGGGGCAGTTATATCACAAAAGGACCCGGTAACCAATCAGTTGCATCCCGTGGCATTTTGGTCCCGCAAATTCTCGCCTCCTGAAATCAATTACACGATTACTGACAAGGAACTTCTGGCTATCAAGTCTGCCTTTAAGGCTTGGCGGCATTATCTGCTGGGGGCCCGACACACCGTTACTGTGATTACGGATCACCGAAACCTGCAATATTTGAAAACCGCAAAAGCCCAATCCTCTAGACAACTCCGTTGGGCATTATTCTTTGCCGAGTTTGACTTCATAATTACCTATCGACCTGGTACAAAAAACGGTAAAGCTGATGCCCTTTCTCGGATGGGAGTGGAAGAACACTTGATCAACCCTAAACCTGTACCAATCATTCCCGAACAAAGAATTCTGGGTGTAATCGCCACACAATCCATAGAGGAAGTTAAGGATAAAGCCAGGCAACTTGTAACTCCAGCAGACATACAGAATTGGCATCTGCAGGGAAAGGACTTTGCAGTAAAGGACAACTTATTGTATTTCCAAGAACGATTATACCTGCCCAGCACAGATTTACAGAAAAAAGTAATCTCTTGTTATCACGATTCTTTAATGGAAGGACATCCCGGTATGGCCAAGACCTCAGAAAAAATCAAGCGCTGCTTCTGGTGGCCGTCTTGGAAAAAAGATATCAGAGACTTTATAATGTCCTGTGGAGTATGCGCCCAAAACAAGAGTCAAAAGGAAATACCAGCAGGCCTCTTACGCCCTATTGACATCCCACCTCGCCCTTGGCATACGCTTTCTATGGACTTCATCACCGATCTACCTCCATGCTCCGGATACAATACGATTCTAGTAATCGTGGACTTATTCTCCAAGATGGCGCATTTCATTCCGCTCAAAGGCTTGCCAACAGCAGCAACTCTGGCCCGAGAATTTCTCGAAAACATCGTCCGACTGCACGGTTTTCCTTCGGTTCTAATTTCGGATCGAGGTAGTCAATTTATTTCTCATTTTTGGCGAAGTTGTCGGTCGGCTCAAATTGATGTGAGACTATCGACCAGTCACCACCCTCAGACCGACGGACAAACCGAGAGGAACAATCAAACTCTGGAACAGTATTTACGCTGCATGCTGCAACAAACTGAAAAAACTTGGAAAGACATCCTTTGGATAGCCGAATATGCCTACAACAACTCTGTCCATTCGGGAACTGGGAAAACCCTGTTTTTTCTTTTATACGGCAGTCACCCTCGAACCTCGGAGTTGGATCCCCTCCAAGATCTTGAAACACCAGCAGTAGACTACCTGCATTCTACAATCACTCAAGCCTTTAAGGAAGCTGTTTCTCACCTTCAAAGGGCTAAAGAACAATACAAGAAAGGAGCAGATCAACATCGGAAGGAAGCCCCTCAATATCAAGTAGGGGATCAAGTCTGGTTATCCACCAAATATCTACCTCTAAAAGGGCCACGCACATTCAACCCAAGATACCTTGGTCCCTATTCCATCACTATCATAGTAAACCCAGTAGCGGTCAAGTTGGACTTGCCCCCGCACATGAAGATACATCCGGTCTTCCACGTCTCTCTATTAAAACCCGTGCAACCTCAAACCCGACTAACTAAATCTCCAAAACCCATTCTAGTTGATGGAGAACTCTAGTTTGAAGTCAAAAGCATTCTGGACTCCAAGATCTCCAAATCTAAACTATTTTACCTAATTGACTGGAAAGGCTACGGCCCCCAAGAGAGATCCTGGGAACCTGCTGAATATGTCCACGCTCCTCGCCTAATCAAAAGATTTCACCGAACATTTCCTGACAAGCCAAAACCCCCGGAGAAGCCCGGTTTGGGAGGGGCCTTGAGGGGGGGGGTACTGTCATGATCTCTGCTTCCAAAAGGTCAGGGTTTTCCCAACTCCCTTGGAAGCAGATCCATAACCCAGGTTCCGAGGGCCAACCAGTCCCAATTGGGACCTTTTGGACCCAGTCCTGGCGCCAGTGGCACCAGGCTCATAAATATGCCCAGTCCCAGCGCTGGAAGCGCCGGGCTCATAATGCTTGGGTGGACTTACCTGCAGCAGACCATGCTGCTTACTTGCCTGCCAGTTGAGCCTCTGATCCTCTTCTGTTTGGAACTACTTTTCCTGTTAGGTGGGGCAGGAGCCACTCCCTAGGTTCAGAACACTGGAACTCTTCTGGAAAGCAGGAACTCTTTTCTTACCTAGGCGTGGCTGTGGAAGAAGACACCTAAGCACTACAGGAGGCTATTTAAACCACACCCGATGGATGAATCTTGCTTTGCGTTATTCTGCATCCTCTGCAGCAGAACGCTCATCGTGTCTTCTGCATCTGATCCTGGGCCTAAGGAAAAAGGCTTACCATCCTGAATCCAGTCTTCAGCAACACCTATAAAGACAAGAAAGAACAGGTTAGCATTACGGTCTTCAGTGACAGTGCTTCACTTACCTGATCCATCGGCTGTCATCAACGCCTCGCGCTGCATTCCGGCATCTGAAAGACAAAAGCTTACCAAGACATTGGGGAACTTTAATACTCACGTGCCATTACTCCTTTCCACATCTAACCCAGTGGGTATTCCGGCACCCTGCAGCCGCTCCGAACTTGTACCTGCAAAATAAAAAGACAGTTAGAGCTCATCGTGAAGCAGGCAACAAGCGCTTACTTACGTGCTTCCAGGCGCTTCTATTCATCACACGGGCTCCATCTTCAACTCACTTCAGCCCGTCATCCGCCATCGCCGGAACCCTGCAAAACAAGAGACATCATTACTAAAGACTTTTAAAGACATTAGAATTACTCGAAACTTACCGTTCGTGCAGTAAACGACGGACAGCAGTCCTCTGAAGTCAAGAGGCCTGCTCCCCTTATCCAGTGAAGAAACTGGTTGCAGCATCCTGCCCCGAGGCAGATGGAGAGCACAGCGTTCACTTACCTAAGATGAGAGCGTTGACCTTTGGGGTTCTACAGGAGAAGAGAAAGGGAAGAAGAGAGAGACATTCAATAACCCAGTTCATTAATCCCATATTTTCTATCTGCAGACATCTTACCCTTCGAGTCAGCCATACAGTGCACAGAGGTCCAGCCCAAAGAGCCAGCCGTGTGTTACACATCACCTTTGAAGATACGGTATACGCCCAGTCAAGACCAGCGCCTCTACGGGAATCAGGTGAGCTTTACAATAACCGGAACAACATAAAGGTTGTTCAACTCTTGTGTGTCCTTGAGTGTCAACGTGAAAGTAAAGTTTACACCTGGGACTGAGTATCCATCTACAAAGTAACAGATCTGAGCTGTCTATTACGGGTACTATATAACTTTACTATCCCATAGACAGATCAAGATTTCCCAAGGTGGCTCTACAGATAAAAAGACCCCACACTGGAAACAGGTTTAGAGCAATGTCATTCTACTGCTGAAACCCATATTTATGAATACAGCAGGTCCCCACTATTGGGGATATACCCGTTTTCAAGTGTAGATCAAGTGAAGACAAACATGTAGGCTACGTAATCCCTTCAAATAAAGTGTTTTTGTAGTAGAAGGGGACGTAAGGCTACGCTAAAAAACATAAAAGGTTGTTCATGGTCATGGTAGAGTATGTTTTGGTTCTCCGCCACGTCACAGCCGCTGTCTACCGGTTTCAGTGGTGTATTTCGGGTGTAACCACTTTCTTCAGGACAGTCTTCTAAAAACAAGGTGGAAGGAGTCTATAATGGTGCATGGTGTTCAATCACCATATTTCTGCCAATGGGGTTTGTTCTTTATACATTACCCCAACTTCCAGTGCCAGAACAGGAAAATGTTCCCAGGGGAAACCGTAGGGAAAAACAAAGACAACAAAGCCTAAGTAACTCCCAAAGACTGCCATATGCACTAAATGCTAGGAGACTGCAGGTGAAATCACTGCGTCGCCTTTCATAAAACCAGGGACAAACCTAAAAGGTCAAGTATACACAAAACAGATACATGTAGAAAAAGGGGGACCAACAGACAGTATAGTAATCAAGTCTGTGGTTCCCTTATGTGGTAACAGTTGTAATGAAAGAATCAATGACATGTGTGGTTTTCTCTTAAATGACCAAACCGGGGCAATTTTCTTGATAAAACAAGTGGATCTACAGCCTTTGGTTGTTTAAATAGGAAGGTAAAGCGCCACGTGTACTAACCTTCTCGCCTGCCAAGGCTATCGATTCGTTGTTGTGGTACGCAGAGACCACAAGATAGCCGAGTAATGGTGGCTCAAACAGAAAACAGCAGGCACCACTCAGAATGTGTATTCATTTTTTCGGTTCTGCTCAAATGAAAAACACGTGCTCCCTAGGTTTTCAATAGGTGGTAATAAGCGGGAGCGAAAAGGAAAAAGGAAAACTTCTATCTCTACTGGGCGGAAATGCTTACTTGTTATCCAGAAACCGCGGCTCCGCTCCTGCAAACCCCGAAACTACGGAGAAGCCGTAGCTGGGTCTGTGATAAATGGACGCTATGCCAGGGACACATGACCTCCGTCACATGAACGTACTCCCTTTCGCGTATGCGTCCAAGCGAGGAAACAGCTGTGCACGGTTTTTCCTTCGCGTACGCGTCCAAACAAGAAAAACAAGAACGACAAGAAAAAAGGGGCTGTGCATGCCAGTGAGTCATGCAATATGTGCACCCTAGCAAGGGTGGTAAAGCTATATATTAATTAATGCCCAATATGTACTATCTCTATCCCTCAATGCCGCCGATGCTGGCAAATGAAGAAAACGGCATGTACTGTAGTAGGCATAATGTTCGTCTGCTGGCAATACTCCAAAACACAAATAGCATTTTTTGGATTATATTTATATGCTGAATCGCATATATGATGGAGTGTAATTTAATGGACATGGCCAGAAGTCAAATAGCGTGTGGCCCCATTTTTGGCAGTTTTGTTTTACAGAAAGTAAGTCAATACCTGTCTGATCATATCATGACAGAGAGGGCTTACCTAGGAATGGATTCATTAAGGCCCCTTGAGTCGGTTTTGAGGCGGAAAATCCAGTTTTGCTCGCTTTTAAGGAGCATGCTGGCAACATCGCCTCCTCTTCGTGGGCACCTGATCTTTTCTATTACATTCCATCTTATATCCTCGGGTTTGTGTTTTAGGGCCAGAAAATGGGCTACCAGAGGTGCATTTTCCCGCCTAGTTCTAATGCAGGCCATATGTTCCTGTATCCGTTTTTTTATAGCTCTACTAGTCATACCTATATATAGCAGATTGCAAGGATATGTGACCATATACATCACGTTTGCTGTATTGCAATTTGTCAGGGAGTTCTGTTTCCAGGAGGTGCGAAGCCCCAGCTCTAAAGATTTGGTGCGTGTGGTCAGATCACACACATTACACCTGCCACATGGTGTGTGTCCCGTAGCAGGTGTAGTGTTCCATAGGGTGGTAGATGTATTTTTTCCCTGTTCTCTATAGGAATGGACTAGGGTATCCCTGATATTTTTTCTTTTTCTGATGGCAAAACATGGAGGGGCAAGATCTACTGCCCCTACATTCAGTATGGGCCAGAGCTTGAGGATTTCCCTTTTGACTTGGTTGATTTTTGAGGAATATCCAAAGATTGCTGTGATCGTTTGTTGTCCCTCCGGACGTCTGGCCTGTTGTAATGTGACTTCCCAGGGAATGTTTCTCGCCCGTTTTCTGGCTTGCCTGATGATCCTAGTCGGATATCCTCTTTCCAGAAGACGTTCTTTCAAAACAAGAGATTGAGCATCATACTCTTGTATACTAGAGCCGTTTCTTCTATATCTGAGGAACTGCCCAAAGGGCAGATTATCCCGCAAGCTTTTAGGGTGAAAGCTATAATATTGTAACAACTAATTTCGGTCTGTAGGTTTTCTAAAGACCGTTGTGGTCAATGCTCCGGAGTTAGCACTTATCTCTACATAAAGAAATTGTGTGGTCTGTTTTGTCGCACTATGGCTAAATTTCAGGTATCTGTTTCTAGAGTTAAGCCAAAAAAATAACTCATTTAGTGTGGCTTCCTCCCCCGCAAACACTAAGAGAATGTCGTCAATGTATCGAGCCCATACTGTGATGTTATTCCAGTATGGGTTCGTGTAGGGGTAAATGTATGTTTCCTCAAAATGAGCCACATATAAGTTGGCCAAAGACGGAGCAAAAGTTGCTCCCATCGCAGTACCTGAGCATTGTTGGAAAAATGTTTCCCCATATAGGAAGACATTTTTTGTTAGTGCTATTTCTGTTAGTTGTAAAATAAACTGGGCTGGCATTTCCAAACTTGACCCCATTTCTTGTAGAGTTCTCTCCACTATACGTAAGGTCTCCATTTGCGGGATGTTGGTATACAATGCCTCTATATCGAGAGTGACTAAGAATTGTGTCATAGGATTAAATGGTAGGTCCTGCACCAGTTTCAGGATGCTCATGGTGTCCTTGAGGTAGGACCGCATCTTTTGGATTTCAGGCCTCAGAAAGAAATCCACAAATTCCGAAAGAGGTTCTAGAATAGATTGTATCCCCGCCACGATAGGGCGACCCGGTGGGGGTAAGGTCCCTTTATGCACCTTAGGTAATGCATAAAAGGCTGGTAGTATCGGGAAACTCGGACACAGAAATGCTGCTTCTTGGGAGCTTATGTGGCCTTCACAGGCCGCCTCTTCTACAATCCCTGTGATCAGAATGCGCAACTCTTCGGTGGGGTCTTGAGGTAGAATCTGATAATGGCTTCTGTTGTCTAATAGTTTGTTAACCATCAATTCATAGTCCACGGTATTAAGGATGACTATAGAGCCCCCCTTATCTGCTGGTTTAATTACGATAGTTTGGTTCGCGCTGAGGTCCCGAAGTGCTTCACGTTCTTCCTTTGAGATATTCTGGAAGTTTGTTTCCTCCTTTCTTTCTATTTGCTCCAGTTTTTTCAGAATGGCCTTCTCAAAAGTGATTGATTCTGCCGAGATGTTCTGTGGATAGAACCTGGATTTCAGATGCAAACCTGTCGCATCCTTTCTGGAAATGGTTTCCTTTCTGGAAATGGTATCCTGGTACCCTTTTGAGTGAGGTTAAGTGATAGGGATAGACAGTATTTTCCTTTTTGTCCTACTGTCTTTCTAAGGTAACCTTGTGTCTCCTTTGGCCACACTCTGCACAGCGTTTTGGTTCCATACCTAATGGGTCTCTCTACTGCCCTTTCAAAATGATACACAGTTGTGTGTTGCCCTCCTTTGTTGTGTTACAATACTAGTCTGTTAGGGCTTCACCCTGCTTACTGCACTTGTAGTGCCCTTTATGGTTTATAACTATAGTATCAAGAGAGACACAGACTCAAAAACAACAGTTTGAAAACCTTTATTGAAGAACTTTTTGGGGCTGTATAATACCTATCTGGCCCTAACTGTAAGGGATTTGATCCATCAACTGATGTTTCTAAGGTCCGTCTATGTCTTTAAGTCCAAAACCAAAATCTGCCTGTGTCACAACCTATACTTGCCCTCACTCTTAGATGAAATGTGATCAGGGTCTTCTTAAAGGAAAAATTGGTGTCTCAAAAGAAAAGGTAAACTAAGACTGGTTTCAGGTGATCTTACCATCAGGTGCAGTTTTGCCAGTTTCAAAAATAGTTCAACTGAAAAGAGTTGCCCTCTGAACCTTTCACACAGGGCTCTTGCAGTAAGTCAATCAAGTGCCAAATGTCTCTGGGTCTCTTGGGTTCCCTTCCCCAAGCTTCGATCCTTTCACTTCCACACAACAGGACACAGTTCCTTTCAGGCCTCTAAGGGTTTCCTTCTCCAAGTCTGGGCCTCAAACACAAAAAAGACACAGTTTATTTTAGGCCTCTCAGGGTTCCCTTCCCCAAGTCTAGGCCTCTTCTGCAGAGTTTAGATTGTTTTTGTGGGCCCCTCAGGTTTCCCTTCCCCAAGCTCAGGCCCCTCCGGTCTCAAATAAAAGTTCACCTTGTCAGTAGCTCAAAATATCTTTATGGGCCTCTCAGGGTTCCTTTCCCCAGGTTCATGCCCCTCTGATCTTAAACAAAAATTCACCATGTCAGGATGTAACTTTCAATACATATTTCTTTCATGGGGCAGTGTCAGAGACTTTAAAAAATGCTGGGTTTTTTGCTCCTCCCCTGCGCGACCACTCTGACTTCTGGCCCTTCTCTTTATACTTTGAATCTCTCTTTTGGCACTGTTCTCCTCCGGTGCCTTTTCCACGCTGCTCTTATTTCTCTTCCACCTTTCTTTATCTTTGCTTGTGCATCCTTGCACCTTCTTTAACTCACACTTGCACCTTCTTACACTCTGCCTGCATAGGCAATTTTGTTTGAATTCGACATGCTTTGGGCTGCTGTGATCGAGGCCTCCAAGATGGCCATTCCTTTCTTTGTTAGTTCAGCTGGCCTCTCCACACCAGCCTTGCCCACCCTGATTGGCTGTCTCCCCCATCATCTGGGCCAATCGGGTAAGCCGGCAGGCGAATGCCGGCCCACTCCAAGGCCCGAGACTAAGGCTCTGTTTGCGTTCGGTTTGTGAGGTGAGACCCCTTTGTAAGATCAGTATTTTGTTTTGGTCTTCCCCTAGCCCCCCAAGCACTTCTGATGCCCCTTGTTTGTGTCTCTACATCCCCCTTCCCCTTACGATGCCCCATTCGGATTGCGTCCCCCACACCTCTTCGATTGCCCTTTTTTCATGCCTCTGCATCCCTCTTCCGCCTCCTATGCCTCGTGTGGTGTCCTTGTGTCCCTCACCCTCCCTCCGATGCCCCCTGTGGTGTCCTTGTGTCCCCCACTCCCCTCTGTTGCCCCGTTTGGTATCCATTGTGTCCCCCAACCCCCTCCATTGCCCTGTGTGGTGGCCTTGTTTCCCCCACCCCCATCCATGCCCCGTGTGATGTCCTTGTGTCCCCCACCCCCTCCGTTGCCCTGTTCCGTGTCCTTGCATCCCCACCCCTCTCCGATGCCCCATGTGGTGTCCTTGTGTCCCTCCTACCCCTCTATTGCCATGTTTGGTGTCCTTGCATCCCCCACACCCCTCTGATGCCCCATGTGGTGTCCCTGTGTCTCCCACACCCCTCCGATGCCCTGTTTTGTGTCCTTGTGTCCCCTACCCCCCTCTGATGCCCCGTGAGGTGTCCTTATGTCCCCCACCCCCTCCGATGCCCCTTGTTCATTTCTCTGCATCCCGCACTACCCCTCTAATGCCCCCTGTGGTGTCCTTGTGCCCCCCACCCTCCTCAGTTGCCCCGTTTGGTGTCCTTTTCATCCCTCTACCCCCTCCGTTGCCTCGTTGGGTGGCCTTGCATCCCCCAACCCCCATCGATGCCCCGTGTGGTGTCTTGTGTCCCCCACACCCCTCCAATGCCCCTTGTTCATGTCTCTGCATCCCTCACCCCCCTCTTAAGCCCCATGTGGTGTCCTTGTGTCCCCTCTGATGCCCCGTGTGGTGTCCTTGTGTCCCCCACGCCCCTCCTATGCCCCGTGTGTGTCCTCCCATTCCCCGCCTCCAATGACTTCAATTACCCACCTCCCTGCCCCCGTGTGACTGAAACTACCTCCCTGCCCCTGTGTGTCAAAGTGGCCCCCCTCCCTGTGCTGAATGTATCCACCTCCCTCCCCATCATATGACTGAAATTGTCCCCCTCCCTGCCCCCTTGGGTCTGAATGTGCCCCTACCGACCTTCCCTGCCCCTGTTTCACTGATAGAACCCCCCTCCCACCTCTTGCTCCCAGTGTGACTGAAATTTCATCCCCCTTACCTCCCACAATTGTCCTCATGTACCCCTGACCCCCACCAGTTGTGTCTTTGTGCCCCCAAAACCCCTACAGCATTGTCCTCATTTCCTCCCTACCCCCATCAGTGTGTCCATATCCCCCCATCCCCTCCTACCACTGTGCCCATGTGTACAGGTTTCCCCTGACAGCCCACAGTGTGTCCACGTATCCCCCTGCCCCTGGCCTTTTTCCAGTCTCATTCCTCACTCCTTGTCCCCCTGGAGCATCTCCTGCCCCCTCTCTCCACTTCTTGCCTTACTCCTTGCCCCTCAAGTTCTCATCCTTCTCCCTCACCTCTTCTCCCCTCCTTCCCTTTACTCCTTCCTCTGTCAAATTCTGGCACTACCCCAATTGCCGTTTAGGCATAGTAAGCTGTAGCCACCTGTCTTTTCAGCCTTCTGCCACCCCCCTCATCTTTTTCTCTCAGCACTTACTTTTATCATCCGTCCCTTTGACCACTGATAATAGCTTGTATGTCCCCCTTTTCCCTTTTTGTTTTATCCCTCCTCCCCCCCTGTACTATCCTGAACACTTGTCGACCTATTCTAGATAGTCACTTGTTTGACCCTAACCTTACCACTTCCATTCCTATACCCCCCTCTGTCCTCCCCCTCCTCTCGTCACTCTTCACTGCAACAATTGTCGTCAGGCACAGTAATGTTACTGCTAGTCCCCCCCCCCCTTACCTCTCCCTTATTATTTCCATACACCTATACTATCTGTTATGATTGATAGTTATTTTTCACATTCTGATCTGTTTCAAGGACTTGTTAGAATGTTTTTGTTTCCTCTCATGTTCCCTCCGTCCTTGAAGTGCTTTGAAACACATTGTGTATAGGCGCTATACAAATAAACAATCAATTCAATTAAATTTTCCACTTTGCCTGTCCACAATTACACCTTCTTTTTCTTTCTTTCGGGTCGCTCATACCCAGTTTCCTGTTTTAGGTTGCTCACACCCTTTTCCTGCTTTTGGGTAGCTGGCACCCTTTTCCTTCGGCTTTTCTGTTAATGTTTCTCTAGCTTTTATTACTTTCTTTCTGCTTTCCGAGTAACAATGTTTTTCTGGCTCTTCTTACTTTCTTTCTGCTTTCCTATTAACAATGTTCGCATCTTTCATTCCTTTTTCCTCCTGCTCCAGCCACCCACACGCTACAGAGTTTCTCTCTCTCTTGCTGTCTGAAATTCACCCAGTAGCATGGCACTGGTTAGCAGGTCCTTGGGATCTGTACACTGAGGTTAGGGTCTTACCACCTGCCCCTCAGACACTCCTTGGACCAGACTTACATCCCAGGGGAATGAGCACAGGCCTGGACGCAGCCAACAGCCTGTAGCATGCCTCATTCTGTCTCCCTGGAGACACAGTTCCCTCGGCTCGCTGCAACCCATCTGGCACACCGGGTCAGTGTCTTGGCATCCGGCTCTCCTCCGGCTCTTCCAGGCTTCCACGTTCCAACCAGCAAACACAGCTTGCTCACTGCTTTTGGCAGAACCACACCTTTTAACGTGTAGTGGAGAGTCCAGTGGAGCCAGGTGTGCACAGTTGTAGTAATGTGCTTGACCTTGCCTGACTCTATTAGTTGGACAGCCTAATGGTGTTCTGTAGTAAGCCTCTCTTTGCATCTCCATGCTGTTCCTATGGATAATCCTCATTGCTCACGTTTGCCTCTTCCTCATCCCACTATATGTTGGAAATGGAGAGGGGGAGATGGGACTGAAAACATCCCATAAAAGCTTAGGGGGATGATTTTAAGGTGTATTGGGAAAAAGGGGAATACCAGGTCTCACCCTTGGGTGTTCTCCTCTCAATCCCCTGTGACCCTCCTCTCAGGTGATCCTCCCTCGCTTGTCCACCCGCACGGTTGGGATCCAAAAGTGATGGCCCTTTCCTGGCCACTTGAATGGAAGATAAGTGGGAGAACACCTTCAGGTTTCTCACACAGCATACTTCATGTTGCATACACTAAGAAAATATATATACAGAAATTCAGTTAATTAAGCCCTATTTCTGTAACAAAATAAATACCTTTTTAAATATACTTTTGCATTATGTAATTCTTAATTGTAATATTTCTTAGAATGTATTATTGACTTCAATTTACTCCATTTTATAATCTCACGTCATCTTCCAATCATGCTGCACCTGAATTGTGTTCGTCTGACATCCCTCAACATTATATATTTGAGTCCAAAACCTGTAAGTGTAATCCAAGACAATGAGGAGCAGATACACCCATTGGCCGCATGTACTATGCTGAACTTTCAACAGATTCTGTGAGATTTTATTTGTGGTTACTACTCCTCCACGTAAAAAGGAGCAAGATCCTTTACAGACATGTTTTTCCTAGTCTATTACGTTAAAATACACCACATAATATATTTGCACTCTGAAAATGTCTTCCTTTATGCACATTAGCCCATGTACACGGTACATATATATAGAAAAATACCAGAAGCTCAAAAGTAGGGGATTGTCCAGCCTTTGAAGCAGCAGGTGTACCAAGTGTGGTAGAGCAAAACCACTGAAACTACAAACAACAATGTGAAACATGGCATCTATAACAATCAAAAAAGACACTCACAGTTAGCACATGCAAAATGTTCAGACACTCATCTGGGTAAAGAAAACGCAATGGTGTAGACTTTATTTAAAGCATGTTCCGTTGTGTTCAAACAACATGTATACACATAGACGGACGAGGACAGGAAGAAGAACTGGCACAAGTCTGGGAGAGGCCAGAGATCCAGGGGCACAGGAAGTCGGCCCAAGAAGAACATATGACTGGCCTTAATATATCAGACAGGGAAAGTACTCCTGTGGAGAATTCTGTCTTAGAACTGGGTTTTTCATTCTCTCCAACTAATAATTTTGACTGGGTCTCCACCGTATTGATTTATTCAAATTCATATGTAAACTAAAGGTCACCGGGTTTTTTGGTACTAAACATGAATCACCTCCTGTTCCTTTGATTGTTATAGATGCCTCGTTTCACGTTGTTGTTTGTAATCCCTCTCTCTATAAATATACCATATATATGAGATTTTAGTGATGCAGGCGTTTTTATCGCCTGATGAAAGCATGCGGATTCCATGGGAATCTATTGCAACTGCTGTCCACACAGTGTAATTGTAAATTGCAGGCAACATTTAAATGTTTTTAAAAAATCTACAGTAAAAATTAAGAAAAAATGCAATTTTGCATGGTTTTATTCTTCACTTTTAAACTCTGTTTTGTAAATGTTAACAATTTCAACCACGGTATGCAACAGTATGTACTAATGTTGGTGGACCCATGCATGCAGTTTAACAGTTTTTGTCAAATTACCCACTTGTTGTTTGAGCATACATTTTGAAAAGAGTTTTTTGGGACCCTCTCCTTCTTCTCTTGTACATTTCCCACAAAATGACTGCAATGCTACTGCAAAATGACATTGAAAATAGCTTGTATCAATTAAAAAATAGATGGTGGTTTTTCATTGCTGAAAAGCCGCATTTGCTGCAATACACTATGGACGATATATATGCATGTTTTTTTTTCGACTGAGGGAACCCCCATTTCGTTTACATTTTTAAAATGCTAAAAAACGACTGGATGGTTTTACACCAAACCAAAAGAAAAGAACAACCATGTGAGTGGTTCCAACATCTCACAAGGTCTTACACGTTCTGTGCCACATCCCCACTTCCTGCAGACAAGGCACTCTGGGAATTGACATCCGAAGGCAAAAATCATTTTATAACAGCTGCAATTGGCTTGAACTGAACTAATCCTGTATGGCAAGATTAGCATTTATGGGGACCTATCCCCACCCTTAAGGGAATCATCTTTGGACTCAGGAAGAAGAATACAGATTTCTTCTGGAACTTTACAGGGGTATATTCCCTTCCACAACCATTGAGATGAAGATAAAGGTTTGCAAAGTGGGAGTCAGACTCTCTCCTTGACCACTTCAGATGAACATTTGAAGTGACCTGCTGTAGGACAAGTTTTGCCTGCTGCCTAGAGAGTGATACCAGGACTCTGCCTTCTGGAAGCATCAGCACTGCGAGTGCTCTCTGGCAACCTTCCTGTTTGGGAAAGTCAGAAGAAGGATTGTCCTTATCCTCTGAGACCCTTGTAGGGTCTCACAGCACTTCAGAGACAAAGGAAGCACTCCCTTGCTCGCCCTGCACCCACTTAACCCTTCACCCACTTAAAGCATCTGCAAGCTTCCTTGACACTGATGCTGAAGCTCCTCTCTCACTGCAACAAAGACCTGACGAGTCCTCTAGAATCACTGACTCAACATTACCTGTGCCAGTTTCATATAACTCTGACATGTAGTATCCAGGTTCTCCACATCCAAGACCTGCTTAGCCTTTCAGTGCAGCCAACTGGACCTTGAATGCCTGCTTCTCAGTTTTTTTAACCTCACACCATTGCCTCACCATGCCATGTTGTTGAACCCCTTGTTGCCGCTACCCAACAGAACCCTAATTTCATACTGAAAAGCGCCAAGACACAGGATTCAACACTTATGAGTGTAAAAAGAAGAATACAAAGCATAACACAATGGTTCTGTCTGCCGGCTAGGTTTATAAGGCCCTGGTGACATTTGTGGCCACACCACTTGCCTTCCTAAAGACATCCTTGAACTTGAACTTTGCTACAGAGACAATTGCCTACATACCCCTGCCATCATACACAGAGTGCCCCTTTTGTTTCCAGAATCTGCATATTTTGTGTATTTCTTTGCATAGGTTTGTTGTTAGTGTTTTTAACAGTGTACGTGTGTTTTAGTTGAATTTAAGAATCATATTTATGATAGAAAGTTGATTGGATATTTCCTTTATTTGGTATCACAGTCCTATTGTTGTTTTGAATGCTTCCTTTTGGCTCACACCCTTCTCAGTGCGAGAGGTGAAGATTGTATACTATTGATGTAGTGCCAATTTAACCTTTATGATTGAGATGACTTCTGGGTCAATAGAAGTGTAGGGTTGAGTAGGAGCTGAGAAAGCACTACATATCCCTGTACAGCTGCAGAGCAGTAGTCATTTTGTTTCCCGGGCAGCAAGTAGTTGGATCCAGCCTGGAAGGTACCTATAGAATGGTCAGCCAACATAGACTGTTCAGGCAACATTACAAACACTACCAGTGAGTGTTTCTAGTATAGAGCTGAAAATGGATTCCATAAAGGGCTTCAAAGGCAGTGTCCTTTGCAAGCTGTCACAGGAAATGCGAATCCCTTATGACAGTAAGGTTAGTAAACCTGATATGCTGAAAAGACTTCAAGCTTTGAGGATGCAAGGATGGGTGGGGAGGGTCAGCGAATTGGTAGTGACTCTGACCGCAAGAGCAAGATACCCATTTTAGTGGCGGCATAGCAGAGGATGGGGAGAGCAACAATGATAGCTGTGACCTAGCAGTTTGGTTGGACTGTCAGTTTTGAGGTGGACTAAACCTGATTTGCAAATGAGATTTCTCCTTCTGTAATGGCTTGGCAGCCTGAACAATGATGGCCTGCAGGGTTGCCCAGACCTGTGCCAGCGGTTTTGATTGATTCAGAATCTTCCAGCTATCACCTTTTGGTTTTGCTAATGTCTGTGAAAGCAGACAGAGGAATCTGCACATGGTAAGACATTCCTTTTGTAAGTCACTTAAGAGTGACCAAAACATCGAATAGGTTATCTGCCTATTTTAACTGGGTCTGGAACGGCAAGCGAATCAAGGAATTTGTGCAGTCTTGTCACATTTTTCCAAGTTTCTTGTTTGCACTTAGTTTTGTGTCGATGTAGCTTGGATGCTTTACAAAACACGTTGACATATTCCAGTACCTTCTAAACTATCTATGCTACTGTAACGTTATTCATGTACATCATGCACAGATTCCTTTGACGTGATAATCCTAGTAAGGGTGAGCCTTGTTTTGAAGTGCCTTTTCTTAATATTTCTTTTAATATTTCCATAACACAGGCAAAATGTAGCACAGTTAATGGACAATATTTTCTTATCCCACTCTTAATCTCAATAGCAATTATTAGCAAAGCATTTTACACTCTTAACATGCTCATAGGTTCCTTGAACGCAACTATTAAGCATGTCTGGTAAACCTAGGTGTTTTCAAAACCCAAACATAAACCTATGTACCACCCTTAAACATAATGTCAGCTTTCTTTTTTGCATGCAATCTATGGTACCACAGACCATTATCAAACTGTCCCCAATGCTAAAAATTTCAGACATAAAATGTAAAGCAGCAATTGTTAATGACGTTTGGTTACCCTATAATACACGTTCCCAAAATTGAGCAGTAACAGAGTGAATGTACAATGTACTCAGCGCATAAAATTAGACTGTCTTCAAAAATAATAAGCCACGCATTTGATAAAAAGGTGTCTGCGAGTCTCAACGTTACAGCAATCAAGAAAAAATCTACAATTTATCCCAGCACTTGGAATGTTAAGATGCTCGCCCTTGATCTTGTTTTTTAAAAAGAGGTTACATTTCAATCTCATAAAATTGATTTGCTCTCTTTTCTATTGGGGAAAAGCGTCAGGTATTTATAAATGCTATCGAAAGGGTTGATTTCTACCTATGATTGGGTAAACACAAGATTTTTCATTAAACTATCTCTAGTCTATATCCAATCAAAGTGCAACAATTATTTGTTCACCAAGTTAGGGTTAAAAGTGAAATTGGTTTGTTCAACATTTAGGTCACATAAAACATTTAGACAGTACAAAACCCAAGAATTTAAAGGTACACATTGGCAAGTGGGAAGCAGCTGGCCAAATTCGCAAATGATCAGAGAGGGAGGGTTTGGTACCTTCTGGAAAAGTTGAGTAGTCTGCCAATCAACCAAGGTTTGTACCGAAATAAGGCTGAGATCATAACGAATCACGGAGACTCCATCCAGTAATTCAAGACAACAGCAACACAAAAAGCTATCTACTTTTGCCAAATTCCTAGAAAGAAGTTTACATTGCGCACCAAAAAGAATACTCAGAATGATTTTGGCTTTATACAATTTTAAAAGATGTAGCATAGAACATCGGCCAAACTTCAAGTCGATTTATTTCATCTTGGCTGAAAATGTCACCTCCTCCAGATACATTTCTTTGAAAGCTTTCATTGCATCCAGCGTTGGTGGTACAACTGAGCATAGATACTTAAACCTATCCACAAGATCAAACTTATTACCATACACATTCCAATGGAAATTGTATAGTTTTCATGTATTCAATTTAAAAATCATAACTTTAGTTTTTCCTGCATGTATATCTAAATCCAGGGCCTTTAAGTATTCAGACAAAACATTTATAGACCACCGGAGAACAATGGGTGTCCAATCTAATAAAACCAAGTGTCCTCATATGCACCATGCTGGGTTGCATTAGTATGCTCTTTCCAAAATTATCTGGGAACCTACTAAATAGCCTTTCTGAATACTTTCTCAAAAGGTCATGTACAATTATTTTGGAAACCCATTAGCTCCACCAGTTTTGTTATCTTTACTTGTTTTCAAAGCTTGTTCCAATTCTCCCATTTCAAATGGTTTTAGTAATCTAGTCAGTCATTTATTCACATACTCCTTTGATAAAATAATATGTGTCTTGTCCAAAGGATTCTCCTTCATTACTTTATCCATTTACTTTTCATTATACATAGTGTTATACAATTTTTCTGCAGTGTTGCAGGTAATCTACACCACAAAACCTTATCCTTCAAACACCTTCTTAAAAAAATGCGTGTTCAGTTATCATTTTTTTTCATCCCCTCACACTTACTTTGAAATTGTACACTTGCATATTTTTTCTAAAATATCTTTTCCATTTTTTTCTCCAACCAATTGTATTTCATCCTGGATGTGAAATTCAAATTCTCTTTAGTATATAATCATTGTAGCATTAGCTGCAATTTGTGATTCCATGCTCTCCCTTTTCTTGCTACATCTTTTGCAATGTTTCCCAACTTCTCTTTCATGAACACTCACCAATCAAACTTAAAATATAAAAGTTGCAATGTCAACCAACCCTCATATAATTCTTCTTATCGTTTATTCAGAAATCATACATTTTTTTTACAAAATAACAATAATATAATATCACAATGGCACACAATTCGATAAAGAATTATCAATAAATACCCTATAAAAACCTCTGAAATAGTACAAACCTACTAAAACGAATTTTTAAGTGACATTCTAAAATCAAAATTCATCATAATAATTTCATGCAATTGCATTATATAAACCAGGCATTATCAGTAAAACTAGCAACTGCTCTCATAACACAAGGCCCCAAATCACACTTAAAAAAAGATCAGGCTATCAAACATGTTTTGAAACTTACAGGTCAGCAAAATTGGTAAAAGTAATTTTTTCCGGGTCTTGGCATATAAACAGCAGGGAAAAATAAAGTGCCACTCACATTCAATCATGTTGGGGAAAAAGATACATTCACCTGTGTGGTTTCAGTTCCTCTTAGAAGTAAAGTAGGCTAGAGGTAAAATGCTAAATCTGAGTTTCATAAAAAGACACATTTTTTTCGAGCTGGGTAACTAAACCAAATCATTTGTATAACCCCATTCTATTTTTAGTGACATGTAATTATTAGCTGATAGGAGGCCTATTTTGCCATGCTTTGAACCTCTCCTTTAAGAGAGAACAGGGATTTGGCTAGGGACCTATATATGAGTCCCAAAACTCAAGCAAATATAACTATCAACATACTCTATGAATTCCAACCATTTCCATCATGGTGTTTCAGTTTTTTCCACCAGCCCCCACAACCCTTCCTTGTGAAAACACAAATCATGTGATATGCTAAAATGCATCCAAAACAAAATGGGTCTAATATGAGCTTAATAAATTACTGGCCGTGGCCAACGTTACAACAGACTGGTACCTTTGTCACGCTAATAGGGAACAGAGCATGCTTTTTAAGAACACATTTTCCCCACTATGCAATGCTTTCATTGTAGTAATTATAGTGTGGCCCCACAGCTCTGCCAGATACACAATAGCATTGTGGACCTGGGCTTTATACACTTCCAAAGATGGTATAACCATCCTGCTATCGAATCTGGATGCACATCTTAATGTGGTGCCCGCTCTTTGTGCGAGTTTGCACTTAATCTAGGTGACTTGTTCACCTAGGAACCATCAAAGCAATACATCTAACTGTTTCTCTGTTATATCTTAAATGTACCTTCAATGATTTGGTAGGGTGGCATGCCAGCACATCTGTCTTTGACATATTCAATTTAAGGCCTCGCTCCATACACAATTAAGACATCACTTCAAGCTGTTTATATATTCCATGAGTGGTCAGGAAATTAAAACCATTTCATCAGCTAAAAGAAATTACCAACCTTAGTGCCTCCAATTCTGGGAGCAATTCAGTCAAGATCTTGTATAGACAGTGCTAAATCATTTATATACAACAATAACAACCAGGGTGTCAAAAATGCACCCTTGCCTAATTCCCCCAGTCATTTTGAATGCCTTAGTGCATTCACCTTTAGGACCTTTATTTTATTGTTCCCATTGAGCAATTGTACCATGATGAGCAAAGAAAGGGGGACCAGTTTGTCTTTATCATTTGCAATAACAAAGCCCTCTCTGCACAAAAGTCGTTTGAAAGTCAACAAACACTAGATACATGGCCATTTCATTTTGACTGGTAGCATTCTGTATTAAGGCAGTTAATAAAAAGCAATGCTTTACTGTGTCAGTATTTTGTCTCAACATCCCTTTCAAATTGAAAAACAAGGCGGCAGTCCATGAATAATGCACGCGTAGGTTCACTCAGTCCCAAAAAGGATAGCTCCAGATTCTGCTATACATAGGTAATGCCCTAACCTATTCCATATTATCCATTTTACAAGTAGGTGTTCCAGAATAATTGTGCTTCTCCAGTTAAGTCTAATGTAAATATTTAATAAGTACATATAATACACAGATCATTGCATGGAACTTGGCAAACTGTGTACACATAAACCAAAAATCGCAAAAGAATCTGAATGCCTATGCTTTCCCAATTATGTACAATTGAATAAAGGAATTGTCTTAAAAATGAGAAGAAAAACTGAAAGTCTTGCTCTAGCAAAACGTGTTTTGACCACCTTGGTCTTTCTCAAGGCTATTACTTGGCATGCAACATTAATTTACATCAGAATTCCTCTAATTTGGCAATTCAATAACTAAATAAATTGGTCCATAGAAATCACAGTTGTTTGGAAATTTTGTTAATTTTCATAGTCAGAAAGCAACGGATGAGAGGGAAAGAGAGGATGACAAAGAAAAATCATAAAACAGATTTGTTTAGGATATAATATCACATCCTAAGAAATTATCCAGTTTGTCACATGATTAAATTCCATTCAGGTGTATACACATACCGCAGTTCCCACATTTGTAAAAACCTTTCCTCACTGGTTGTAACCAATCCTCGATCTTTTGTATCATCAATTGTCTTCAAATACGATGGACATACCTTATTCTTAACCGTTGGTGCCCAAGAATAAATTAACCGAGGTTTGCAATCAACATATTTAATCAAATCCATGTCCATCAATAGGAGATGGCCATGCTTCTGAACCATTTTAAATAGAACATTACTGTCTTTAGACTATTTGGTGATAATGTTAATGCTTGAGCTTTCTTTAGTCCTAGGACTAACTCTGGGGTTCCCCGTGGTTTTCCAATCCACCTTTTTTATGCTAATTCCAAAATTATCTGGGAACCTATTGAATAGCCTTCCTGATTCATTTTCCAGGAGGTCATGTACACTTTGTTTGGCAACCTATCAGGTCACAAGCGTTTTTGTAAACTTGTTTTCAAAGCTTGTTCTCGTTCTTCCATTTAGAATAGTTTTAGTAATCTCTTAAATTGATCATATGATAAAATGATATGTATTTCCTCCAATGCTTTCTCCATCATTACTGTATCAATTGTGTTATCATCATATAGATTGTTATAAAGTTAGTCTGCAGCATTACAGGTACTCCAAGCCACCAGTCTCAGTCCTTTATACACCTTCTTAGAAAATGCTGGTACATTTTTAATTATTTTGCAATCCTTCACACTTACTTTGAATTGAACATTTGCAAAATTATTCACAAATGTGTTTCCATTTTTTTCTCTCACCGCTTGTATTTCATCCTGGATATCAAATTCAAATTCTCTTTTCGTATGTATTAATTGTAGCTTGAGGTGCAAATTGTGATGCCATGCTCTCAATATTCTAGGTTTACCTGTTGCAACATTTTGATTAAACTTATGTTCTCTTTCATGAACACCCACTGATTAATAAACACACAATATTTGCCCACATGTTACTTTTAACTCCGTGTGTACATCATTAAAACAATCAGCCATGTGGGAACTGGTAATAAAAAAGTTGTATCCAAAGCTTTTTCTGTGCCTCCAGAAATCTGTGCAATCGGTGCATTGAAACCCCCTGCAATGAAGACATTATTCAAGTAAATAAAACCTCTTTTAATTTAAAAATATCTCAAACTGCCACAGTTAAGCATATACGTGTAACATGTTAAAGTGTG